>NC_080386.1:5889814-6516022 GCF_014773155.1 Arachis stenosperma
TTCTTACAAATTGCTGACACAGTACATGATAAAGAGGTAGATCAGGATGTCTACAGACTATTACTGTTTCCATTTGCTGTAAAAGATCAAGCTAAAAGGTGGTTAAATAACCAACCTACAGCAAGCATAAAGACATGGAAACAGTTGACAGACAAATTCCTGAATCATTTTTACCCTCCAAAGAGGATGACACAGCTAAGGCTGGACATCCAAGGCTTTAAACAAGAGGATAATGAATCCCTTTATAATGCCTGGGAGAGGTATAGAGGTATGCTTAGAAAATGCCCCTCTGAAATGTTTTCAGAGTGGGTACAGTTAGACATCTTCTACTATGGGCTCACAGAAAAAGCTCAGATGTCTTTAGACCACTCAGCTGGTGGATCCATACACATGAGGAAGACAATTGAAGAAGCTCAAGAGCTTATAGACACTGTTGCTAGAAACCAATACTTATATTCTAGCAATGAGTTCGTTCCAAAAGAGGAAGTCATGGCATTAGTCAATGATCCTAATCCTCAAGAACAGATGAATGAGCTCAATCAACAGTTGCTCTTGATGACAGAACAGTTAGCAGAATTTAAAGAAATGCTCTATGATACTAAGGTTGCTAACAAGAACATAGAACTGCAGCTGAATCAAGCAAAACAGCAAATATCTAAATAGATAACAGAGGAATGTCAAGCAGTTTAACTAAGGAGTGGGAAGACACTGAATAACACTGCTCAAAAGAGCAAAAAGCCAAACAAGGAACAATTGACAGAGGATAACCAAACCACTGTTCAAAATCCCTCTGAGGACAGTAAGAGCCCAGAGAGGAATGTTATTGGCGTTCAAACGCCAGAAAGGGAAGGAAAGCTGGCGTTAAACGCCCATTCCCTGCCCAGTTCTGGCGTTCAAACGCCAGAAAAGGGGGAAAAGCTGGCGTTAAACGCCCATTCCCTGCCCAGTTCTGGCGTTCAAATGCCAGAAAAGGGGGAAAAGCTGGCGTTTAACGCCCATTTTCCACCCAATCCTGGCGTTCAGACGCCAAGGGAGGATCAGACACCTGAGAGTGCTGACAGTAATCCCTCTAAAAAGGCTTCTTCAACCACTTCTGTAAGGAATAAACCTGTAGCAAAGGTTGCAAGCAAGGATATCAGCAAGATTTGCCCGCTTTGCAGACTATCTAAGGACTCTTGAAATAAAGATTCCGTTTGCAGAGGCACTTGAGCAAATACCTTCTTATGCTAAGTTCATGAAAGAGATCTTAAGTCATAAGAAGGATTGGAGAGAAACTGAAAAAGTGTTTCTCACTGAAGAATGCAGTGCAGTCATTCTAAAAAGCTTACCAGAAAAGCTTCAAGATCCTGGGAGCTTTATGATACCATGCACATTAGAAGGTGCTTGCACCAAGACAGCCCTCTGTGATCTTGGAGCAAGCATCAATCTAATACCTGCATCCACTATCAGAAAGCTTGGGTTGGCTGGAGAAGTCAAACCAACCAGGATATGCCTCCAACTTGCTGATAGCTCCATTAAACACCCATCAGGCATAATAGAGGACATGATTGTCAAGGTTGGACCCTTTGCCTTTCCCACTGACTTTGTGGTGCTGGAAATGGAGGAGCACAAAAGTGCAACTCTCATTCTAGGAAGACCTTTCCTAGCAACTAGACGAACTCTCATTGATGTACAAAGAGGGGAAGTAACCCTCAGAGTCAATGAGGATGAGTTCAAGTTGAATGCTGTAAAAGCTATGCAGTATCCAGACACACCAAATGACTGCATGGGCGCTGACATTATTGACTCTCTGGTAGAAGAGATCAATATGGCTGAAAGCCTAGAATCAGAGCTTGAGGACATCTTCAAAGATGCTTAACCTGATCAAGAAGAACTAGAGGAAGCAAAGGAATTTTCGAAAATTCCTCAGGAGGAGGATAAACCTCCCAAACCTGAACTCAAACCTCTACCACCATCCCTGAAGTATGCAGTTCTGGGAGAGGGTGACACTTTTCCAGTGATTATAAGCTCTGCTTTAAATCCACAGGAAGAGGAAGCACTGATTCAAGTGCTAAGGACACACAAGATAGCTCTTGGGTGGTCCATAAGTGATCTCAAGGGCATTAGCCCAGCTAGATGCATGCACAAGATCCTGTTGGAGGATAATGCCAAACCAGTGGTCCAACCACAGAGGAGGCTAAATCCAGCCATGAAGGAGGTGGTGCAGAAAGAGGTCACTAAATTACTGGAGGCTGGGATTATTTATCCTATTTCTGATAGCCCCTGGGTGAGCCCTGTCCAAGTTGTCCCCAAAAAGGGAGGCATGACAGTGGTTCATAATGAAAAAAATGAACTGGTTCCTACAAGAACAGTCACAGGGTGGCACATGTGTATTGACTACAGAAGGCTCAATACAGCCACCAGAAAGGATCATTTTCCTTTACCATTCATAGACCAAATGCTAGAAAGACTAGCTGGTCATGATTATTACTGCTTTTTGGATGGCTATTCAGGTTACAACCAAATTGCAGTAGATCCTCAGGACCAAGAGAAAACAGCATTTACTTGCCCTTCTGGCGTGTTTGCCTACAGAAGGATGCCTTTTGGTCTGTGCAATGCACCTGCAACCTTTCAGAGGTGCATGCTCTCTATCTTCTCAGATATGGTAGAGAAATTTCTGGAAGTCTTCATGGATGACTTCTCAGTATATGGAGACTCATTCAGCTCCTGTCTTAACCACTTATCACTTGTCCTGAAAAGATGCCAAGAGACTAACCTGGTTTTAAACTGGGAAAAATGTCACTTTATGGTGACTGAGGGAATTGTCCTTGGGCATAAAATTTCAAGCAAGGGAATAGAGGTGGATAAGGCAAAGGTAGAGGTAATTGAAAAATTACCACCACCTGTCAATGTTAAGGCAATCAGAAGCTTTCTGGGGCATGCAGGATTCTACAGAAGGTTCATAAAGGATTTTTCGAAAATTGCAAAACCTTTAAGTAACCTGCTAGCTGCTGACACACCATTTGTGTTTGACACACAGTGTCTGCAGGCATTTGAGACCCTGAAAGCTAAACTGGTCACAGCACCAGTCATCTCTGCACCAGATTGGACATTACCATTTGAATTGATGTGTGATGCCAGTGATCATGCCATTGGTGCAGTGTTGGGACAGAGGCATAACAAACTTCTGCATGTCATTTACTATGCTAGCCGTGTTCTAAATGATGCACAGAAGAATTACACAACCACAGAAAAAGAATTACTTGCAGTGGTTTATGCCATTGACAAGTTTAGATCTTATCTAGTAGGATCCAAGGTGGTTGTTTACACTGACCATGCTGCTCTTAAATACTTACTCACAAAGCAGGATTCAAAACCCAGGCTTATCAGATGGGTGTTGCTTCTGCAAGAGTTTGATATAGAAATAAGAGACAGAAAAGGGACAGAGAACCAAGTAGCTGATCATCTGTCCCGAATAGAACCAGTAGCTGGGGCGTCCCTCCCTTCTACTGAGATCTCTGAGACTTTCCCAGATGAGCAACTCTTTGCCATTCAGGAAGCTCCATGGTTTGCAGATATGGCAAACTATAAAGCTGTGAGGTTCATACCCAAGGAGTACAGCAATGTGCAAAGAAAGAAATTAATTTCAGATGCCAAGTACTACCTCTGGGATGAACCATATCTCTTTAAGAGATGTGCTGACGGAGTGATCCGCAGATGTGTACCCAGACAAGAAGTACAAAGGATCCTATGGCATTGCCATGGATCACAGTATGGAGGACATTTTGGAAGTGAGCGAACAGCCACTAAAGTCCTCCAGTGTGGCTTCTACTGGCCTACTCTCTATAAAGATTCCGAGAGTTTGTGCGTAACTGTGACAGTTGCCAAAGAGCTGGTAACCTGCCTCACGGATATGCCATGCCTCAACAAGGGATATTAGAGATAGAATTGTTTGATGTATGGGGAATTGACTTCATGGGGCCATTCCCACCATCATACTTAAACACTTACATTCTGGTGGCGGTGGACTATGTATCTAAGTGGGTAGAAGCAATTGCTACACCCACTAATGATACCAAGACCGTGCTAAAATTCCTCCAGAAACACATCTTCAGCAGATTTGGTGTTACCAGAGTACTAATCAGTGATGGGGGCACTCATTTCTGCAACAGACAGCTATACTCTGCTATGGTTAGATATGGAATCAGCCATAAAGTGGCGACTCCGTATCATCCTCAGACAAATGGGCAAGCTGAAGTCTCTAACAGAGAGCTAAAAAGAATCCTAGAACGGACTGTGATAGCCCGAAGAAAGGATTGGGCAAAGAGCTTGGATGATGCTCTGTGGGCATACAGAACAGCATTCAAGACTCCTATAGGAACCTCTCCATACCAATTGGTGTATGGGAAGGCCTGTCATTTGCCTGTGGAACTGGAACATAAAGCCTACTGGGCAACCAGATTCCTAAACATGGATGCTCAGTTAGCTGGTGAAAAAAGATTGCTCCAGTTAAATGAGCTAGAGGAGTTCAGACTCAATGCCTTTGAAAATGCAAAAATTTACAAGGAAAAGGCAAAGAAGTGGCATGACAAGAAATTGTCAACCAGAGTCTTTGAGCCAGGACAAAAGGTTCTGCTCTTCAACTCCAGGCTCAAATTGTTCCCAGGAAAACTCAAATCCCGGTGGAGGGGTCCGTATGTGATCACAGGAGTGTCACCATATGGATATGTTGAGCTTCAAGATATTGATTCTGACAAAAAGTTCATTGTTAATGGACAGAGAATCAAGCATTATCTTGAGAGCAATTTTGAGCAGGAATGTTCAAAACTGAGACTTGAGTGATTCTCAGTAAAGGTCCAGCTAAAGACAGTAAAGAAGCGCTTGCTGGGAGGCAACCCAGTCATTAGGAGGTTATATGATTAGTTCTTACAGAGGCAAGTATCAAAAATGAAGGAATTCACAGAGTTACAGAAGGATTCAGCTCAAAAAGCAGAGAAAATGAGCTTACTGGCGAAAAAAAACGCCAGTAAGGGGCATTTTGGGCGTTAAACGCCAGAATGGGTACCATTCTGGGCGTTTAACGCCAGGAATGGTGCCATTTTGGGCGTTAAACGCCAGAATGGGCACCATTCTGGGCGTTTAACGCCAGGTGTGCAGCATCCTGGGCGTTTAGAAAAACGCCCAGTGATAAAGGATTTCTGGTGTTTAACGCCAGCCAGGGCACCTGGCTGGGCGTTAAACGCCCAAAAGGGGCAACAAATGGGCGTTAAACGCCAGAATGGGTGCCATTCTGGGCGTTTAACGCCAGCAAGGTGGGGGGACCACAATTTTGTTTTCAAATCAAATTTTTTCACACTTTCCTTTTCTTACCCATACTTTTCTACAAAATCACACTTCAATCAGTCATCATTCACTTTCAAATCTTCAAAAATCAAAACCATTCTTCAAATTTATTTCAAATCAATTACAAACATTGTTCAAAAATTTCACCCTTTTCTCAATTTCTTTCCATATCTTCTCAAATCTCCTTTCAAATTTCTCTCTTTTTTCGAAAACTCCCCTCCCCACCTTATAAATACACGTTTGGCTCCCTCATTCCACCACACCATTCGAATTTCCTCTTCCTCCCCCTCTCTCCTCTCTTTTCTTTTGCTTGAGGACAAGCAAACTTCTAAGTTTGGTGTGCTTTTCCGTGATCACTAAGCCAAGATTCATCAAGATCATGGCTCCTAAGGGAAAACAAACCAATTTAAGAGGAAAGAAAGAGACTAATCCAAAGAATCTTTGGAATCAAGAGAAGTTCTTAACTAAAGAACATGAAGACCATTATCACAAAATAATGGGTCTGAGGTCAGTGATCCCGGAAGTTAAATTTGATCTGAAAGAAGATGAATATCCGGGGATCCAAGAGCAAATTCGAAACAGAGGATGGGAAGTTCTAACCAATCCTGAGACAAAGGTTGGAAGGAACATGGTTCAGGAATTCTACTCAAATCCGTGGCTGACAGATAAGCAGAGAATGACTGGAACCGCTTACCATACCTACAGAACTATGGTCAGAGGGAAAGTTATGTACTTTCATCTGGACAAAATAAGAGAAATCTTCAAGTTACCTCAACTGCAAGATGATCCTGACTCCTTTAATAGGAGGATGGTGAGAGTAGATAAAGGGTTGGATCAAGTTCTAGAGGACATATGCCTCCCGGGAACTAAGTGGATAACCAATTCTAAGGGTGTCCCAAACCAACTCAAGAGGGGAGACCTCAAACCAATTGCAAGAGGTTGGCTAGACTTTATTGGGCGTTCCATATTGCCCACTAGCAACCGTTCAGAGGTCACCATCAAGAGAGCAGTGATGATTCATTGCATTATGCTTGGAAAAGAAGTGGAGGTGCATCATGTGATTGCTTGTGAGATCTACACAATTGCAAATAAAAATTCCACTGAAGCCAAACTGGCTTATCCAAGCTTGATCTCCTTGCTCTGTAAAGAGGCTGGGGTGAAGATGGGAGTAGATGAATTCATACCCATTGAACATCCAATCACCAAGAAGTCAATAGAAGGACAAGTGCAAGACAACTCTATCAAAAGGAGGGCGCAGGAGTTCCTCCCTGAATTCCCTGAAATTGGCTACTGGGCCAGCCTAGAAGCATCTATCACCAAGTTGCAAGAAACTATGGAGCAACTGAAGGAAGAACAGCAGAATCAGAACTGCATGCTCTGCAAATTGCTGAAGGAACAAGAGAAGCAGGGGCGTGAACTCCAAGAGATGAAACGCCAAAAGCTCTCCTCTCAAGCTGAGGGAGCATCCACTTCTCAAAATCAAGGTTGTTGAGTCCTAACTCTGTGAAAACCTCTATCATTAGGAGCCTATTTTTGCGTTTTTCTTTTGTTTTCCATTCCAATTTTTATTTTTTTTTAGTCTCATCTTATATCTATATTTGAGTCCTGTTCTTAATTCATAATTAATAAAATTTGAAGTTTATGCCTTAAAGCTATGAATGTCCTATGAATCCATCACCTCTCTTAAAAGAAAAAAAATGCTTTAATCACAAAAGAACAAGAAGTACAGGATTTCGAATTTATCTCTGAAACTAGTTGAATTAGTTTGATGTGGTGACAATACTTTTTGTTTTCTGAATGAATGCTTGAACAGTGCATATGTCTTTTGAATTTGTTGTTTTGAGAATGTTAAAATTGTTGGCTCTTGAAAGAATGAGGAGGAAGAGAACTGTTATTGAGGATCTAAAAAATCATCAAAATGATTCTTGAAGCAAGAAAAAGCAGAAAAAAAATTTCGAAAAAAAAGAAAAAAAAAGGAGAAAGAAAGAAATAAAGTTGTGAACCAAGGCAAAAAGAGTGTGCTTAAGAACCTTGGACACCTCTAATTGGGGACTCTAGCAAAGCTGAGTCACAATCTAAAAAGGTTCACCCAATTATGTGTCTGTGGCATGTATGTATCCGGTGGTAATACTGGAAGACAGAGTGCTTTGGGCCACAGCCAAGACTCATACACTAGCTATGTTCAAGAATCATCATACTTAACTAGGAGAATCAATAACACTATCTGAGTTCTGAGTTCTCATAGATGCCAATCATTCTGAACTTCAAAGGATAGAGTGAGATGCCAAAACTGTTCGGAGGCAAAAAGCTACTAGTCCCGCTCATCTAATTGGAACTATGTTTCTTTGATATTTTGGAGTCTATAGTATATTCTCTTCTTTTTATCCTATTTTGATTTTCAGTTGCTTCGGGACAAGCAACAATTTAAGTTTGGTGTTGTGATGAGCGGATAATTTATACGCTTTTTGGCATTGTTTTTAGTATGTTTTTAGTATCTTTTAGTTAGTTTTTAGTATATTTTTATTAGTTTTTAGTTAAAATTCACTTTTCTGGACTTTACTATGAGTTTGTGTGTTTTTCTGTGATTTCAGGTATTTTCTGACTGAAATTGGAGGTTCTGAGCAAAAATCTGATTCAGAGACTAAAAAGGACTGCAGATGCTGTTGGATTCTGACCTCCCTGCACTCGAAGTAGATTTTCTGGAGCTACAGAAGCCCAATTGGCGCGCTCTCAATGGCGTTGGAAAGTAGACATCCTGGGCTTTCCAGCAATATATGATAGTCCATACTTTGCCCAAGATTTGATGGCCCAAACCGGCGTAGCAATTCGGCCTCAGAAATTCCAGCGTTAAACGCCGGAACTGGCATAAAACTTGGAGTTAAACGCCCAAACTGGCATGAAAGCTGGCGTTTAACTCCAGAAAAGGTCTCTACACGAAAATGCTTCATTGCTCAGCCCAAGCACACACCAAGTGGGCCCGGAAGTGGATTTTTATGTCATTTACTCATTTCTGTAAACCTTAGGATACTAGTTTACTATTAATAGGATCTTTTGACATTGTATCTGGGACCTCATGACATTTTTACACATTTCATTGTATACCTTCCACAGCATGAGTCTCTAAACCCCATGGTTGGGGGTGAGGAGCTCTGCTGTGTCTTGATGGATTAATGCAATTACTACTGTTTCTTATTCAATCATGCTTGCTTCCATTCTAAGATATCACTTGTTCTTAACCCGGATGAATGTGATGATCTGTGACACTCATCATCATTCTCAACTATGAATATGTGCCTGACAACCACCTCTGTTCTACTTTAGATTGAGTAGATATCTCTTGGATTCCTTAACCAGAATCTTCGTGGTATAAGCTAGAACTGATGGCGGCATTCAAGAGAATCCGGAAGGTCTAAACCTTGTCTGTGGTATTCTGAGTAGGATTCAATGATTGAATGACTGTGACGTGCTTCAAACTCCTAGCAGGCGGGGCATTAGTGACAGACGCAAAAGGATCGATGGATTCTATTCCTGCCTGACCGAGAACCGACAGCTGATTAGCCATGCTGTGACAGAGCATAGGAACATTTTCACTGAGAGGATGGGAGGTAGCCACTGACAACGGTGAAACCCTACATACAGCTTGCCATGGAAGGAGCCTTGCGTGTTTGATGAAGAAGACAGTAGGAAAGCAGAGATTCAGAAGATGGAGCATCTCCAAAGCCTCAACCTATTCCCCACTACTGAAAAACAAGTAACCAATTCATGTTCTTTTGCTTTTTACAATCACTCCTGATAATTTCTGATATCCTGACTAAGATTTACAAGATAACCATAGCTTGCTTCAAGCCGACAATCTCCGTGGGATCGACCCTTGCTCACGCAAGGTATTACTTGGACGACCCAGTGCACTTGCTGGTTAGTTGTGCGGGATTGCAAAAGTGTTATTGCAATTTCGTGCACCATTTATGCAAATATAACATTGGCAATTTCCAGACGCAAATGCAACAAACGCAACTATATATAATCCGCTACACCCTGCAGCGAAACTTAATTGCACGTAATCCGCTACAGGGTATCGCGGATTACGTTGAGGGCGGAGTTACTCATAAACCGCTACCCATAGCGGTTTATGACCAAATGGCTTTTATGCATAATCCACTACACCCTGTAGCGGATTATGAGTATAGTGGTGTTTATATGTTAGGGTTTAAAACCCGTGATGCAAAATGCACGAATTGATACAAAATTTTATCGTCATTCGCAG
The DNA here is from genome assembly GCF_014773155.1 of Arachis stenosperma. Lineage (NCBI taxonomy): Eukaryota > Viridiplantae > Streptophyta > Magnoliopsida > Fabales > Fabaceae > Arachis > Arachis stenosperma. Next base: position 5,899,401 of record NC_080386.1, read on the forward strand.
TAACTCGTACAGAAATAATACAGGTATAACTACATAACTAATACAGATATAACTGTCACAAGTCGTTAACCCTAACAGAAAATAAATAAGTCATAATTCATACATGGATAACTGTCGAAAATTAAGAGAGTCGGACGCTACTGCTGGTCACCGTCAACATCATGATCGCCTCCGAATGGACCAAGTAGGTGCGAGCCTGTGCCACATCGAGTCGGACGCCTAACCCTAGCCGCTCGCCGATCTCCCAGCGGAGCCTCCTGTGCCCCAACTCCAAATGCAGATGGTGGCGTCCCCCCATCCCGAACCAAGTGTCGTACGGGCTGCCTGCGGGCTCATTCAAGTCGACTGGGAGCTGGGTCTCAGGAACCTGGGTCTCAGGAACCTGGGTCTCAGGCATATCCACTGGATGTGGCCTATACTCCGTAGGGTCTAAAGGGCCGCCTGGAATCGGGCTCTGGTACTGATGAACGTCGTCACCCCGTATGAACTCATCAAAATTCGCATAGAACTGGGGTCCACCCATCTGATCGTCCAAATTCATGGTGAAAGAAGTGGTAGCAAGATCGGCTAACAGCTGTGTGCTACACCCATATAGTACCTGAGAGCTAGATACGTGGGTAAAAGGTGTACCACCCATACTAGCCTCCGTGGTGCCACCAGCATGAGTGTCTGTAGGGTGCTGACGGGACGATCCTGCCTCATCATCGTGGTGGACGGAAGGTGCTCCTCCACCACGAGCAGCTCGTCGTCTAGCAGAAGATTGGCGAAGGCGATGATCTGCCTGGCCTCCGTCATCACCACCAACCTCCTCCTCCTGCATCATGTTGTCTAGCCAGCGCCAGTCGCGATCAGTGGCACGTGTACCGATGCATCGTCTCCGCTCCAAACGTCTGTTATCCGGCATATCGAACGTTGGAACTCTAGTTGGCGCCTGCGACGACACTCTGAGTATAGCATCGTCCGGAACCTGGGTCGGCGAAAGCAACTCCTGGTGACAGAATCCTATGTGCAACACGGTGCCACCAGTCCAGGTACTCAATGGATGGACCAGGATCAGGAACTCTCTGGACACTCAACACAGAACGAACTCGCTCGTCCCAATGCTGATGCCATGTCCTATAGTAAGTGGGGAACCATCTATCTCCACCCTTGCCGTCCTTACTATGAAGATACTCTATGTTGAGCGCTGGCTCAGGCAAATGCTGTATGCCCCCTAGCTGTGGAAAGACCCTGTCAACCTGATGCCACTCAATAACTGCAAAGTAGATTAGGCTGGTGATAGCCCGCCATAACCGGCTGTGCTCCTCGGTTAGTATCTCCGGATGGATGACTGCCAGTACGTCCAGCAAACCATAAGGCTCCCACACAATCTGATGGACAGGAGGCAAGGTCAGCATTATACCAATGTATACATATAAGTGTGAAAAAAACAATTAAAATAACAACAAACAAAAACAAAATACTTACATCTCGATGAGTCAGTCGATCCAATGCCAGACGATACTGTATAATCCGCCGTTCCTTCCCATCAGAAGAGGGCAAATATGTGGCCCATTTGAGTAGCAGAAATAGCATGTAAGTATGTAATTTCAAATATAGAACGTAATGAACTTGAAAGAAATAATGAATTAAAGTATACCTGAATGCCAATGGAAAAGAGAAGGCATCAAAACCCGGCGGCCTCAGCGTGGGGAACCGCCAAAAGATCCATGACTGTAGCAACTGTAGGGTTCCAGCCAAGTTGGTGACATTTCTGTTCGCCACCTTGCACATGCATTGGTACAGCCACGCCAATGCAGCGGCGCCCCAGCTATAGCTACCCATATTGTCAAGTCTCACCACAAAAGGCAACCAGCGAAGGTGGACTCGATTAGCACTCTTGTCCATGAACAGCTATGTCGACAGAAGCATCATAATATACGCGTGTGCATATATGCACACGGTCTCCTCCGAAGCATCCGCTAGTAACACCCTGAACCGCTCATGAAATCATGTGAATTGGACTGTGTATAACTTTCTCTTATCTGGTGGCGGAAGCTCACCAAATAACTCTTCGAACCACTCCCATGCTGGTCTGGCCCCCTCGATGTGCATGTGGAAGTCTGTCATGCACCCGGAAACAGCCTGGCCATCCACAGGCAGCCCGAGCTGGTATGCCACGTCTTGGAACGTGATAATACACTCTCTGAATGGCATATGGAAAGTGTGGGTCTCAGGCCGCCACCTCTCAATAAATGCGCTGACCAGAGGTTTATCCATCTAGAGCCAATGCGCGTTCAGCCTAGCCAGGTGGTACAACCCAGCCCTCTCTAAGTAAGGTATGATCCTATCATGTAACGGCATATTCTGTTGTCTACGGACACTATACACACATCGGGTTGGCTGCATTTTCAGAAATAAAGAACACTGGCTTAATTTCTAACAATAACATCACCAACCAAACTATAGCTTGTATTTCTAGTCTTAAGCTACTTGGGTTTTGAAATTACTAATTTACCTCTCTAACTTGACTATTAAATATTAGATGTCAAAGTTTATATTTCAAATTTTCATTTACAAACCAAAACCTAAACTAAGTCTCTATCTATCTAATTAATGAATTACTTTCTTAATATTGAATAAAATATACATTTATTAAAATAGTGTTTGGAAATACAGACACTTACCTCTGCATCGATGGTTCTGGCTACGTGAGCAACGCCGTCGAGCCGATACAACCGCCGTTCATCCTCCATTCTTCCAAACTACTCAAATATTTTAAATTTTCTCTCCCTTCTCTCTACTTTCTCTCTCTAACTTTCTTTCCAAAATAACTCAAATGATTTCCGCTACAGCCTCACGCGGTATATATAGACAACCCACTATACTTATAATCCGCTACATGGTGTAGCGGATTATGCATAAAAGCCATTTGGTCATAAACCGCTACAGGGTGTAGCGGTTTATGAGTAACCCCGCCCTCAACGTAATCTGCGATACCCTGTAGCGGTTTACATGCAATTAAGTTCCGCTGCAGGGTGTAGCGGATTATATATAGTTGCGTTTGTTGCATTTGCGTCTGGAAATTACCAATGTTGTATTTGCGTAAACGTTTTCTTCAATCATTTTATATGTGTAAATTGCCCTTTTTTAATCTTTACTTAAAATAATTTTTTAATTTCCTACCATTCTCTACAGTAATGTGTTTTGCATTCATTAACCCTTGGAATTCTAATTTCCTACCTCTTGCGTTTTTTTTTGTAAATAATTAAAAAAATGAATGAATGAGAATGAAAAACATATAAAAATGTTATATTAAATTTAAGAAATTTTTGACAATTAATATAAGAGATTAAGAAATAAAAAGTAGTAAGAGTCTTAATATGTATAAGTTGTAGAATTTAAATATTTGTAACTGAAATTTTTTATAATTATCATTATTATGATACTTTTAATGTATATTTATTACATTTAATTAGTACTTGATGTTTCAATTGAATAATAATAGATAAAAAATTTTTGTTTTAATTTTTAAAAATATTTTACTAAATAGTGATTGGTTGGTTTTAATCTTTTGCCAAATTATTAGAATTGCTGATGTGGTATCGTTAACAAAGAAAAGATGGTTAGAAAAAAGGAGATACTTCCATAAAGACGTAAAAAACGTCTTTTTTTAAAGATATTTTTTAATAATTAAAATTTAACACATATAATAACTTAAATTATGTTATTTTTGTCAAAATTAGGTCAGACAAATTAATTTGACCGAAAAATAGTGAATCAAATTTTAAATCCGTCTAAATTAATATTATTTTTTATAAAAAATGACTACAATACCTCTATTATATAAAATTACTAAAATATTCTTATTATATATATTAATTTTGAGAATTCTAAATTCTAACCCTTTTCTTCTCTATGTTTATAGGGTTAAAATTTAAAATTTTCAAAATTAATATATATATATAATAGGGATATTTTAGTTGTGTTTTATAATAGGGATATTATAGTAATTTTTATAAAAAATATTAATTTATACCGGTTTAAAATTTAATTTATTAATTTTTTTACTAAACTGATTTATCCAGTCTAATTTTAATAAAAATAATATAATTTAACTGATTATATGTGTTAAATTTTAATTTTTAAAAAATATTTTTATAAAAAAGATGTTTTTGACATCTTTATTTAAGTGATTCCTTAAAAAAAATTAGTATCAACTTTTATATATTATAAATAGATAGATTCTCATACATTGCTAATTTGCTGATGTTATAGGACTTTAAAATAATGTATTTAACCACGGCTTGTAGGTATAAGGTTGCATATTCTAATACAGGATATCGTTTAACCTATGCAACTCTTAAGGTATAAGATATCTGTTTAGTTTACTATGTTCATAGCTTCCAATTTTATGCAACCAATTAAACTGTATTTTGGATGAGATGAGCTAAATTTGACATATTAATTTTATATAGGGAGCTGGACACTCTCCTACAGAATATTTTTCAGAGAAATGCTTTGAAATGTTTGAAAGATCGATCCATTTTTATCCCTTATAAATTGTAACCAGCAACGCATGCAAGATGCAACATTGAAGCGCTTCTTTTGAATTAGTTCCTACTGCTACCTTCCTGAAAAATAATGCTATCAATTTTTATGTTTGATGCCATGGAATTTGATGATAAATTGTATTTCAATTTCAATACGAGAAAGATTTGCTATTCTAAGAGTCGTATATAATAAACAAAGAGGAATTATTTTAGATAAAAATTTAAGTTATAATATTCTTAATTATGTTTTAAATTTATAAAAAAATAAAATTTTTAACCATTTATATTTTTTAAAATATATATATTTGAATAATAAAAGAATAAATTAAAATGTCTAAACATTATTCTTTTATACACATATACATGTGCTCGTAATATAATATCTGTTCCGTCCTCAGTGCACCGAGGTATGTGACTTCCAGGTGACAGTTCGGACCTCCGGCTGAGCTAGATGTCGTCCGGGGTCGTTGCGAATTAACCTCGGTCCTCTTGAAACACGACAGCGGGAGCACCTGCAAAAAGCACTCCGACGCTCAAGTAAGTATATGAGTTATATAAGAATAAGGAGTGATAAACTGAAATGAGTTATGTGACCTAGCTCTTTGTGGTTTATTAGGTTTGTTTTTATAGATGAGTAGTGTGTCAGTTTGTTTGTTTTCGAAATGTTAGGTGAGTGCCGTTATTGATATCTTTGACCTGTGTAGAGTCGTGATCGGATTTGAGGGAGTGAGTTCCGTGGTTGTGGGTGATGGTTGAGAGATGATGCTGACCTATCCACAATTTAGTTGGGAGTTTCTGCTTTGTTTAGTTTTTCCGAGTTCTTAGGTCGGTAATCAGTTGTGGGTTTATCTCCGAGGTTGGTGGGGTACACGTCATAGTCCCTAAGTTCGGCTAGTGTTGTACGGAAGAACGGTAGGCGAACTTTAGTTGATTTGTTGTTGACTCCCTTCTTTTGTGGCCTTATAGCTTTTTGTTGTTGCTGGGCCTCTGTGGCCTGTTGAAGGAATTTGAAAAAGAAATTGGGGAGACTCTTTGGTTACTCTTGCGGGTTGTGCCTTATTTAATTTGCCTTTATGTTTTTTGATTTCCCACGTTAGTGGTAGTTATTGACTAAGGTTCCCACTAATTTAGTGGACTTGCAATAATAGCTGTAACTTGCTTCGGGACTTTACATTTTGCTGTTACATTTTTTACGGTTTAACCTTCCTCATGTCTTTGCAAGGTTAGTGTTTCTTTTCGTTGCTTTTTACTATTACTTCTATGACGAGAGAGAAGGGGAAATAAAAGTTGAAAGCAGTTGAGGAGAGGGAAGATGATCCGTATCATTGGGTCCATGACGACGTTAGGGCTTGTTCTTCCTCGTTTACCACTGCCGAGTCCATATCTGATTTGGGTAGTCTGAATGTTGTTAAGGGCGGTTCTGTTGCTGCTGTTGAACTCCTTCCCTGTTCTGATACTGATAGGGTTTGTGAGAGGAGGGGCGATTGGGGGTATTTCTACATGTATACTCCCTTTATCGTTGAATTTGGTGTGAGATTTTCCTTTACTTCTTTTGAGTGTGACATTCTTACGCAGCTCAATTGCGCACCTTCACAACTTCACCCAAATTCTTGGGCATTTCTTCGTGCCTTTAAGTGCTTGATGGATTTCTTCTCTTTTCCTTGTTCGTTGCCCCTGTTTTTCTCTCTGTTTCAGTCAAAAGGCGTTCGAAAGGGTTTGTGGGTTTGTCTTAGTAGTTTTCCGGGTCGTTCCTTGTTTCTCTTGTACAAATCTTCGTTCAAGAATTTTAAATCCCTATTTGTTAAAGTTAGGACAGCTGAGATTGAGTACCCGTTCTATTTGGATAATGAGCTTATTGAAAGGTTTCCTCTCTACTGGTGTTCTGAGCCGAGTCAGATTCTTGAGGCCTCTGAGCGGAGTGAGGAGGAAGATTTCCTTTTAGATTTCTTGGTTGAGAGCTTTGCTGCTGGAGAGTGTTTATCGATTTCTGAACTTCTGTATTTGTATGACTCTGGTGATAATGAGGGCTTGAAAGCATATATAGGTATCATTGCTTGTCTGTTATTAGGTTTGTTGATGTTCTTATATTTTCTAATGTTTGGTGCTTTCAGGTGGCCGAGTTTATCTTCTTGATCCGACGAAGTTTTAGTCCTTCTTGAAGAAGAAGAAAGAGAAAGGCACTGGTGGTGCGGGGTGCAGAAGGACGATGGTGGTCAAGTTGCTTATTCTGCTGCCCAGCCGACGTCTTCGTATAAGAGGAGGATGGATGATAATGACAGGTTGTTAGAGATCATCTCGGAGGGCGAGCAGGAGGCCCATGGGGATGGTGGGGTTGCTTTTGATCGTCAGAAGAAACTTCATGGCTTCGTTCCTGGGTCTAGTTCTCAGTCCTTGTGGAGTGATCAATTCAATTTCGCCGAGCTTTCGGATAGGCCGTCCCAGTACCCGGGGGACATGCTCATGACTCGACGGGTTGGCATGGAGGCCCTTGGAAAGTTTGTTCAGGTCGGTTTTCTATATGGGCTCTTTTATTTTCTTTTGGTATTTTTGATCCTTACGTTTTGTGGTTTTTGTAGATCGTTGCCTCTCGCTTACTATGTGTTGGCCGTACTACCGAGCTCATAGGTGCTGAATAACAGGAGGTTGTAGATAAGGTTTCTCAACTTGAGAAATCTTATAAGGAAAGAGTTGCTGAGTTGGAGAGGTCTTTGAAGGAGAAAGATGATGCCGTGGTTAGTGCTGTAGCCAGGGCAAAGGATTCTGAGGATGAGGTTGTTCGCTTAAGGGATCAGGTTCGGTTGTTGCAAGCTGACATCAAAGAGAGTGATGTTTCCAAAGGGAAGTTAATTGCTTGGGTTCATGAATTAGAGGAGGTAGGAATGGAGATGTTTTCCTCTGGCTTTGATCGTGCTGTTAGCCAGATCTCCTTCTTGGCTCCTGACTTTGACTGTGACCGTTTGGACGTGACTAAGATCGTGGTTGGTGGGAAAATGATCGTGGATGGTACTGCCAAGGAGCATGATAAGAATGCTCCTTCTTGATTTGTATATTTGTAACTTATTTTCTGTTTGGCCGAGCTTAGCTTTGTAGACCGATGTTTTGGTCTGTTTGACTGTACTTATTCTTGTTTTTTGTTTTGAAACTTGAATGATGTTTTTTGTTTCAGCCATGTTTTGGACAAGTTTGAAAATATCGTTTACTATGATTTTGTTAGCATATGCTTTATTGTTTCCGGATTTGTTGTTTAGAATTGGAATTGTTTGAAGATAGTCATTCGCATTTCTTTGAATGTATTGTGCGTCCGGCCTCGTTAAAACCCTCCTGAGGCAAAACCTTTTTTGGAAAAAAACTCTAAGGGGGAAAAAGAGTACCTTCATTCGCCGATTGTACAAGTCATGATCTGTACATTTTTAGGGAGGAAACATTCCAGTTCCTTGACATTGTGTTGCCTTGTAGTGTTTGAAGTTGGTAAGCCCCCATTCCGAGTACTTTTGATATTCGGAACGGGCCTTCCCAGTTTGCGGCTAGCTTGCCGTGTGAATGAGGTCGTCTGCCTTCTTCTGTTCGTCTGAGGACTATATCGCCCTCCATGAATGTCCTCGGAACAACTTTATTATTGTGCTTCCTTTCTGCCAGTTGTTTCTGGGCTCTTTGTTTGATGGCGGCGATTTCTCTGTCTTCCTTGGCCAGGTCAAGCTCGACATTTTTGGCTCTTATATTATGTTGTTCGTCGTATAGCTCGTCTCTTAACGTGGGGACCCCGATTTCTACAGGGATTAATGCTTCTGAACCATAGACTAACTTGAAGGGTGTCTCACCTGTGGTGTTTTGTACTGTGGTGTTGTAGCTCCACAATATTTTCGGGATTAGCTCGGCCTATTCTCCCTTCGCATTATCGAGCTTTCTCTTTATTGCCTGCAATACAACTTGGTTAGCAGCTTCGGCCTGCCCATTGGTTTGTGGGTGTTCGACCGAGCTAAAATGATGTTGTATATTAAAATTTTTTAGAAATGAGCCGAGCTTATTATCTATAAATTGTCTACCATTGTCTGATATTATTTTCCTTGGTATTCCAAATTGGCATATTATGTTTTTCCATATAAAAGATCGTACCTTTTCGGCTGTTATTCTTGCTAAGGGTTGTGCTTCTATCCATTTTGAGAAGTAGTCTATTGATACTAAAAGAAATTTACTTGTCCTGGTGCTATTGGAAATGGGCCGAGGATATCGAACCCCCATCTGTGGAAAGGCCAGCTTACCTCTATGCTGTGTAATACCTCGACCGACTTTGTAGAGATGGCTTCGTGCTTTTAGCATTTGTCACATGTCTTGACTTTTGCTATGCAATCCCTATTCATGGTCGGCCAATAGTGTCCTGTTCGGGCTATTTTTGCGGCGAGAGCTCGTCCTCCTATGTGGTTTCCACATACGCCCTCGTGAACTTCGTCCATCACCTCTTTTGCTTCATCTTCGCTTAGGCATTTTAGCAATGGTTGTGAAAAACCGCGCCTGTACAGCTCTCCCGCTATCCTTGTGTAGAAGCTCGCCTTACGCCTGAAGTGTTGTGGGTTGAGCTCGTCCCTGGGTTTGGTGCCTGTATTTATGTACTTAAGAAAAAGTGTTCTCCAGTCATGGAGGCGGTTAATGTTTTCTATGTATAATAGTTCAATGCTAGGTTTTGTGAGTGTAAGTTGTGATAGTGCTGATGTTTGTGTATCTGCCCTAGTGGCGGCGAGTTTGGATAATATATCTGCTCTAACATTCTTTTTTCTATGCACATGTAGTATAATAAACGAGCTGAATTTTGAAATGAGATCCTTTGCTATGAGCCAATATTGCTCTAGCAAGGGATCTTTTACCTGGAACTCTCCTCAGATCTGCTGGACTACCAAAAGGGAGTCGCAATGGGCTGTCAGATTTTGTACTTGGTGCCTTAGGGTGAGTTTGAGTCCTGATATGAGGACCTCGTACTTGGCCTGGTTGTTGCTTGCTGAAAAATGGAACTGGAGGGCTTGTTCAGCTACCACTTCGTCTCCTTCTTTCAGGATTATCCAGGCCCCACCTCCTTCCCGACTTGACGCTCCGTCCATGTGTAACTCCCATGTTTTGTTGTGCTCATCAGGAGTCAGTTCCGTGATGAAGTCGGCGAGGATCTGTGCTTTGAGGGCCGATCTTGGTTGAAACTGAATGTCGAATTCCGAGAGCTCGATTGACCATTTGGTCAAACGTCTGGCCAGTTCTGGTTTTGTCAGTATTTGCCTTAATGGGTGGTTTGTCCTTACTATCATTGTGTGGCTTTGAAAATAGTGCCTTAGTCTTCTTGCTGTGACCACGAGTGTTAAGGCTAGCTGTTCTATCCTCGGATACCTTTGTTCCGTTGGTTGCATGACTCTGCTGACGAAGTATACTGGCTGTTGTGTCTTCCCTGTCTCGATGACAAGAGCCGAGCTTATAGAGTAATTGGAAATAGACAAATATAAATATAGGGGTTTACCGACTTCAGGTCATTGCAGCACGGGTGGTGATGATAAGATAGTTTTAAGCTCGGCAAACGCCTTCTCGCACTCTTTTGTCCATTGGAATTTTTTATTCTTTAAGATCGTCTGGAAGAACAGGTATGATCGGCTTGATACTGCTGGCAAGAACCGAGATATTGCGGCTACCCTTCCTGCTAATTGTTGTACCTCTTTCATCGTTTTAGGGCTTGCCATGTTGAGTATTGCTTCGCATTTTTCAGGGTTCACTTTAATTCCTCGTGAGGTTAGCATAAATCCGAGGAATTTGCCTCCTTGAACTCCGAAGGCGCATTTTTCCGGGTTGAGTCTCATATTGTATGATCGGATCTGTTCGAATATTTCCTTGAGGTCGTCGCAGTGTGACCGCTCTTGAGTGGTCTTGGCGACCATATCGTCAACATAAATTTCTATGTTCCGACCTATTTGGTGCCGGAATACTTTGTCCATCAGTCGTTGGTAAGTTGCACTTGCATTCTTTAGACCAAATGACATGACTCTATAACAGAAATTACCATGTTCAGTTATAAATGCTGTCTTGCTTTAGTCTTCTGGATGCATGAGGATATGGTTGTATCCAGAGTATGCATCCATGAAGCTTAAGCTTTTGAAACCTGATGCATTGTCTACGAGTTTATCGATGCACGGCAAAGGGTAAGCATCTTTAAGGCATGCTTTGTTTAAATCTGTAAAGTCGACGCACATGCGCCATTTACCTGAGTTTTTTCTTAGCATTACCACGTTTGAGAGCCATGTGGTGAAGCGGATTTCTTTGATGAAGTTGGCTTTAAGGAGCTTCTCTGTTTCTTCTAAGGCTGCCCTTGATTTTTCTGCCCCGAGGTTCCTCTTCTTCTGAGCTATAGGTTGGCTTGTTCTGTCAGTGGCCAGTTTGTGGTAGATTATGTCTGAGCTTATGCCGGGTATGTCTGCTAGGGTCCATGCGAATAGATCAGCATTGGCTTGTAATACTCTTATCAACTCCGACCTCTCTTGTCCCTGTAGTGCTTGACCGATGTATGTTACCTGTTTCGGTGTGCGGGTCAGTTGAATCTTCTGGAGCTCATCTACTAGTTGAGGTCTTTCTTGGGTGTCTCCTCGAGGATCAAGCTCGGCTAAGGACAAAACTTCCGTGTCATGTATTGACTGGACTTCATGTTGTTTCTGGCTTGTATCCGACCTTTTTAGGCTTGCATTATAGCATTGCCGAGCTTGTTGGCGGTCAGAATGTATTGTTGCTATCTTGCCGCCTTGTGCCTGAAATTTAACACATAGATGAAAAGTGGAAATGACTGCTCTGAACATGTTCAGACTGCTCTGAACATGTTCAGAGCAGGTCTTCCAAGAATAATATTGTAAGGACTGGGGCAGTCAACTATTAGGTATTGTATGTCTATGGTTCTTGATAACGGGTGATCTCCTATTGTTGTCCTTAGCCATATATAACCTTTGATCGGCACTCTTTCTGCAGAGAATCCTACTAATTCTCCGGATGAGGGTTGCATTAGTTTTTCAGATAAATTCATTTTGAAAAAGTAGAGTAAAAGAGGACATCTGCACTACTACCTGGGTCCAAAAGGACTTTTCTTACCAAAAGGTCGCCTGTTTGGATAGAGACTACTACCGGATCGTCTGAGTCAGGGGCGGCCGAGCATATGTCAGTTTGGTTGAAAGTGATCTCTAGGTCGGGCGTATTTTTGTTATCTGGTAGCGTTGTTCCTTCGATTGCTGGCATTGAAGCTACCGTGCCGAGGTTGTTTCACCTCCTCCCGCGAATCCCCCAGATATGCAGTTTATAACCCCTTTAGGTGGGTTGTTGTTTGACCATTTATTGGTGTCCTTGCTTGAGGTTTGCTGGCGTTCTTCTTTGTTCCTGTCGCTCTCCTTATACTTCCTTCCTTCTATGTACTTATCTAGGAGGCCCTGCCGAGCTAATCTTTCTAGGAGATCTTTGGCTATCACGCACTCGTCGGTTGTGTGACCATACTTCTGGTGGAAGGCACAGTGTTTACTTTTGTCGACGAATCGCTGATCTTGGTAGCTCCCAGCTCTTGTTGGTGGTTTTATAATTTTGGCGTTGAGTATTTCTTTGATTATCTTTTCCCTCTTCGTATTGAATCTGGTGTAGTTGTCGAATTTTGGGATGAACTTGAATGGTTTGCTGAGGTCTTTAGTGCTCGCCGACCTTGGTGTTCTGTCGTCTTCCCCTCTTGGTCTTCTTTCGGTTTTGTCGGCCTCACAGTGTTCTTCAATCTCCATTTGTCCAGCTGCCCTTTCCCAGAACTATTCTAGTGTCTTCTGCTTTGTAACCGCGATTATTTCTCTGAACTTTCCGGGTCGGAGACCGGCCTTGAGGGCATGTAGGTGGACGGCAGGATTTAGATCAGGTATTTCCATGGTGGCGTCTGTAAACCTGGTCATATAATCCTTCAGGCTTTCTTGTGGACCCTGGCGGATGGTGCTAAGGTAGTCCGATCCGTGTATGTAGATTCATGCTGCTGCAAACTAGTTGATGAAAGACCTTGCTAGTTCCTCGAAGGAAGCGATTGATCCTGCAGGTAATTTTGAAAACCAAAGCAAAGCAGCTCCGTCAAGGTAAGTAGGAAAAGCTCTACAAAGCACAGGATCGTTATTAGGTCTGTTAAAAAACATCATAGACTGATAATTCGTGATTTCTTCAGAGAATGGGTTGTCCAAGGTCAGTTTCTCCTTGGGGGGTTGACACCTATTAGATCGGTGCCGCCTTGGGTTGAGCCTTTGGAATTGCCCTCCTCTCGTTTGCTGTTCTGGGTTGATAGCTCTGCTAACCTCTTGACTTCCGCTTGCAGCTCGGCCATTTGGGCCACAAGTTCGGCCTGACTGAGTTGATGAACTCCATTGTCAGCCATGTCGGAAGGTTGATAAACCCCGCGTAAGAGAAGAACACAAAATGCAATGTGGAAAGAAAGTGGGGTTAGTGTAACTTTCGGGCCCCACGGTGGGCGCCAAATATTCCGTCCTGAGTGCACCGAGGTATGTGACTTCCAGGTGACAGTTTGGACCTCCGGCTGAGCTAGACGTCGTCCGGGGTCGTCGCGGATTAACCTCGGTCCTCTTGAAACACGGCGGCAGGCGCACCTGCAAAAAGCACTCCGATGCTCAAGTAAGTATATGAATTATATAAGAATAAGGAGTGATAAACTGAAATGAGTTATGTGACCTGGCTCTTCGTGGTTTATTAGGTTTGTTTTTATAGACGAGTAGTGTGTCAGTTTGTTTGTTTTCGAAATGTTAGATGAGTGCCGTTATTGATATCTTTGACCTGTGTAGAGTCGTGATCGGATTTGAGGGATTGGGTTCTGTGGTTATGGGTGATAGTTGAGAGATGATGCTGACCTGTCCACAATTTAGTTGGGAGTTTCTACTTTGTTTAGTTTCTCCGAGTCCTTAGGTCAGTAATCAGTTGTGGGTTTATCTCCGAGATTGGTGGGGTACACGTCAATTTCAATTTCAATACGAGAAAGATTTGCTATTCTAAGAGTCGTACATAATAAACAAAGAGGAATCATTTTAGATAAAAATTTAAGTTATAATATCCTTAATTATGTTTTAAATTTATAAAAAAATAAATTTTTTAACCATTTATATTTTTTAAAATATATATTTGAATAATAAAAGAATAAATTAAAATGTCTAAACATTATTCTTTTATACACATATACATGTGCTCGTAATATAATATCAATATACGAACTTCGTTATTTATTATCCTTTATCCATACTTGTGTTAACATAATTCTACGTTCTAACATGATCCCTTAAACGTGGTTTGGATGAAAATTTAAGACCAACCAAAATTAAATAAGACAGCTACAGCAAGTCAAACTTCCAAGTTCGAAGTCAAATCTTCACTCTTCGGCCTCGCTCAGCTAACAAAAGAGAAACGGATCTCATCGCCGCCGTGGCGTAAAATGGCCACCGCCACTGCAGCTACCTCGCAGCTGCCGGCGCCGCCAGCGCAGCAGCAATTTCTCAACTTAGAATCCCTGGCTCGGATAGACACTACAACTCTCTCACAGTCGGAGCTCCATGCCCTGTCTCTCTCCTCCCTCTCCGCCTTCGATCTCCACTCCACCCGTCGCCACCTCGTCACTCCCAAAATCGATCCGTCTCTCTTCAACGAGAGCGCCGGATCTCGCCGCCAGACATACTCCCGTCCTCGCCGCCCCGAGTCCTCTCCCACCGGCCGCCGACGCCGTGTTGCCGGCCTCCTCCCCGCCGCTAAGCTACCTTCTCTCCCTTCCGATGACCTTGGAAATGCCGAGAACCGGGTGATCATCGATTATCTGAAACAGTATATCAGGGAAGATCCCAAATTCGACCAAGTCGAGTTCGCTCCGCCTTCTTCCGCTTCCGCGCTGGTCGCCTACCACGGAGGTGGTGCTGGCGAAGGGAGAGGAGAGCTCGCTATGGTGAAATTCGGAGAGAGGAAGAGGAAGAGAGGGCGGAAGCCGAAGGTGAAGGTGAACTTGGAGGAATCCTACAGCGGGATGGAGATTGTGAACAAGAACGGAGTGGTGATCAATCTGATGGATCTAGCGAAGGCGGAGGATCCTTTTGCGGAGGAGCTGAGGAGGCGGACTGACGGACTGCAGGGAGAGGAGGAGCTGTTAGGGTTTCTGAGGGATTTAGAGGGACAGTGGGGAAGCAGGAGGAGGAAGAGGAGGATTGTGGACGCTGCCAATTTCGGTGACGCATTACCGCTTGGTTGGAAGCTTATTCTCGGGTTGAAGAGAAAGGATGGTCGCGCATGGATCTATTGTCGCAGATACATAAGGTTCAATACAATGAAGTTAATCCTTTTCATACATGTTAATATTCGTTTGCAATTTGAATTTTCTGTTATAAGCTTGCGAAATTCTTGACATAGTTAAGAGTTAAGACACACCTAACTTTGTTCTTTGCTATAAAATTGAAAATTAGTTATGTCTTTTGGTATGCATAATTTGCGATTTGTTGATGCTAAGAAATTTTCTATTTTCAGTACTGTTAAATTTCTAGGGCTTATATGTTTACTATTTTTTTCTTCTGTGATGTTCTCCAGCCCTAGTGGACAGCAATTTATGTCTTGTAGAGAAGTTGCTTCCTATTTGCAGTCTCTTATTGGCCATAGTGATGCACCGTTGCAAATCGGTCATAGGAGTGAGAATTTGCCGCAGGAACAAAGAGCAATCACTGAACACGTAAGTAATCCATGCTGCAGCTGTTGATCTATTATGATTTTATGACGTGTGATTTATCCATTATACTGCAGTCTGCAGGTGTTGCCCATGAGGATCAACGTGAATGGCAGATTGTTGTAGCTAACTCAGATGTACCTAGTTTTTCTGTTTCTAATGAACGTGGGATGGAATTGGCCTTGTTGGGTTTGGAAAATCTTGCAGACGTGGAAATACATGACCTATTTGAATGTCACAAATGCAATGTGACCTTTGACGAGAAGGATTCATACTTGCAGCACTTATTGTCATTTCACCAGAGAACAACAAGACGATATCGGCTTGGATCTTCTCTTGGAGATGGAGTTATAATTAAAGATGGAAAGTTTGAGTGCCAGTTCTGTCACAAGGTGTTTTCAGAAAGGCGTCGCTACAGTTCTCATGTGGGGATCCATGTTAGGAGTAATGTGAGGCAGGCTGAAGATTCGTCAGGTCTGGAAAATGTTCAACGGACAGACAAGTCTCCAGTGAGGGAGGACATGCTGCTTTCAAGACTCTCCAGGATGGATGCCCTTATTGAAATTGCTCAGAGCTCTATCATGGAGGATTGTGACATGGAGCCTGCTTCGAAAGTTGCTGCTTGTAGCTTGGATCAAGATATAAACTTTGAGTCAGAACAGCAAATGGAAGATAGCTTAAATGGAACAAATGTTGTTCAAGTTTTAAATCAGCAGGATAGTCCAGAGTTACACATGGATGTGGAAGAAGAGGAAACTGATGATGATAGCCAAGTTATTGATGCAAAGATGGTTACTTGTCTAGATCACACGGGTTTGTTATGTGTAAATGAGAAAAATGGTAATCCATCTGTTGAAGTGTTTGATAAGTCTGGGATTGATATGGGAGGAGCTTCTCAAGGCCCTTTGCTTAATTTATCTTGCAAGGACAAAATATCAGATTCTGGGGAGAATGAAAATTTTTGTTGCTCTAATATCAAAGAAAAGTTTAAGTTTAATGAAGATAACAATAATAAGAATGAATTGGAAATTGGTTCAGATGGTTGCAAAGATGTTCCTGTTAGGACCAATGTTCAAGAGTTGCTAATGCCAGCTTCTGAAGAAAATGTGATCGACTCTAGGGTTTCTAAATCTCCTATATCCCAAATGCAATCTTTGTATTCCTCTCCTGCTTTCAGCTCTTATAAGGTATAAGGCATAACCTGTGGGATGCCTTTTCTGTAGGGGATCTTATATGTTGAAAAACTAAGGGGTACCCTATTAGATCAAGGTCGCCCTAGAAAGTGATTGATTTGAGGTCTTTCATATGACATGCATGCATGGCATGTGGGATATTATTGTTAGCTCCAGCTGTTTTTCTCTATTGAGGTTTATTTTGTATTGAACCATTGTATTTCATATACAGCTTTTGAGTATAGCTTTTATAACCATTGGTTTTTTTTGGCCAAACATGGTACATAGTCCTCTGGAGATTTAGCATGCAGGCCTTTTGTAGTGGACAAGGAATAAAACACTTCCTTTGTTTTTTCCTTGTTGATTAACAAGTTCATTGTTTGTGATTCTATTGGATCATTTGGATGTCCCAGGAATAGAAATTCTTTACTGATTGAGCAGATATGCTTGCATGATGTCTTTCTTGCCCTTTACTAGCTAGCATATGTTTCCAGCTCCTTGTGTGTCTTGGAGTAGCTACCATGTGCACCCCTGCTATGACATGTCTCACCCTAGTCAGTAGTGCTCATGTGTAACCTTGAAAATTATTGTTTCTATTGCTTCTTGACAGGTAGGAAAACAATCTTGTAATGAAGATCATGAGTATAAAAATGTGAAGCGGTTCCAGGAATTGGATGAAGTCAGTACTACTAAGCATGATGCTACAAGTGTTCAAGATTCCTTTTCACTGCCTGATGTGCAGACTGATACGGTAAACAAAACAGTGATGGAAACAACATATCCCTCTTCTGTTCAGGTTGAATCACAAGAAGTTATGCAGCTTACAACTGTGTGTGTTTGGTGTGGAATAGAGTTCAACCATGATGCCCTTAATTCTGAAATACAACCTGATTCTGTTGGATTCATGTGTCCAGCTTGTAAGGCAAAAATCTCTGGTCAAATTAATGTGTTGGACAGTTGATCACCAAATGGCAACCATATTAGACTGGTAATTACTGATTCGCAGTTGCGGTAATGGCTGCAGTTGTAGGAAGTGTATTTAATTTCCTGTTAACTTCAAACTAGTAGCCTCTTACTTTGGAAGCTATGATCCATGAGAGATAAGTAGAAGATGACCCAGAAGAAACTTTTCAGCATTTGGTGCCGATGGTATCGTTAATTGTGGTCATGATCAATTTATCCTTGTTTGTAATCACACATGGTCCTGTATATATCTCTATATATATACTCAGGGGAACTGATGATACTCTGTTGTAATATTTTCTGCTGCAGTCTATATGATGTTTAGTACAGTACTAAGGCCTGTGAATTTGAACTTCCTAACATGGCTAATCACTAGGTGTATCCGATAATTACACCCGCTGAAACATTACTGAGGTAATGAAACCAACCATAATTGTATAATACCGTAGGAGGAAAAACTAATGTAGAATTTACGTCTTCTGGGCAGCTATTAAAAAAGAAGACTATGGAATCCGTTTCTTGTTTATTTATTGCGAGAATAATAAACAGAAGCATAGTCATAGACACGTGGGATGCATTATTAGTAGCACGTTTTCTGGGTTGAAACTGAAGCTACTCGATTCTTCGTTGATCAAATACAAGGTAAAGGGAAAGGAACAAACTAACAATGTGTGTGTGTGAAATGAAGCACGGTTTTCCATCAACTATGAATGAAGAGACAAAATTACTCTGGAAGATTCTACTATGCTGAAGGCTTCTCCTATTTTTAGGTACTAAAAACACATGTGCAGGCTATAGGGATAACACGTGGTGAGTGAGAAAGCATGGGAAAACTGAGTCTCTACTTTGTAGCAGATCATGGGTCTCACAAGTGTGTAAGCAACTGACAGATGATGCTCTGTAGGACTCATGATCTGCTATTAAGTAGAAACTCAGCTTCTCCGTATCCTCTCATTGACCGCATGTCATTCCTGCAGTCTGCACATGTGTCTTCAGCACCTAAAAAAGGAGAAGCCTTCAGGTAGAATCTCCCAACTACTCTTCAAAGCATGTACGATCCACTACAATGTGAGAGAGCTTGTAGTCAATTTGTTAGAACTTCATGTAAAAACTATGATAATCAATTTGTTAGAACTTCATGTAAAGACTGATAATAGTTACACCACAGAAAAGTTCTCTAAGTCCATGTACAGGGTTGGTTTAATGGAAGTTATTTTATATATGAGTTGATATTTACTGGTATCGATTGTGTCTAATCATCACATTTTTTTAGGCAGGTAATGATGTATCTCTCTCTACACAAAGAATTCCTTGTTCTAATATGAATGCTATTTGAAATTAAACTAGTGAATTGGGCTGTAGCAATGTTTCCCTTCTTAGTCATCATTATAAAATGATAACATAATAAGTGTGCATGGATTGTTCTGCTCAAACAGCACAATTTGAAAGTAGGCTTCTTTTCCTGTGGTGCAAATCCATTGAACCCTCCAAATGGATCATTTTGGGCCATCCATTGTCAGTCATAGAGACTTTGATCAAACAGGAAAAGATAGTCAATGAGCCTTAGTTCAAGTGCCATATGTTTTTTTTTTTTTTTTTTTTTTTTTTACTAAAAGGTGTGTAACCTAGGATTTAGACTTACTAAGATATATCCTATGTATTTACTTATCATTGTGCAAAGGAAAGTCCACGCAAGCAATTAGACTTGATTCTCTCTTCAAATTATCTCTCTTCAAATTATATTCATATTGATGTGTTTTACATTCGCATTCCACTGGAGAAAAAAATGGCAAGTAGAATCTGATTCTAGATATGTCTCATCCCAACCGAAAGGAATAGAATATTACAATACAATATATACAACAACAAACTGAATTTAATCTAATAATGTTTTCCTTCTCAAGTTCTTAACATTGTTCAAAGCTCAAAATCATCATCATGTTGGCATGTAGAAGAGAAAGATGCATGCAATGTGGAAGGCCTGTGTTGGTGCCAGTGCAAGGCTATTATGTTTCCGTTCTGTGTTATGGCTGCCAAGACTATTCACAACCACAACCTAACTACCTTTTACCAAATAGAACTTCTCCCTACATCGATTTGGCTCCTGGCTTTCCGAGGCCTTGCCCGCCCCAGCCACCGCCACCTCCTGCTTCTCCATATGGTAAGAAGAGGGCTGTGTTGTTTGGTATTAGCTATGGTAAGCGAGTTAACAAGATCAAAGGTGCTGTGAATGATGCTCACTGCATGAAGTACTTTCTCATTGACAAGTTGGGTTTCCCTACCGATTCCATTCGCTTGCTCACAGGTACTTAATTATATCTATTATAGACTAGATAAATGCACCTTAGATATGTCAAATGTTTCATATCTTAAAATTTCATTGTTATGTCCTATGGTTTGATGATTATAGTTCAAACTAGGCAATGAAATAAGGCCTATATTTCACTTGCTGAAATCAAATAGAAAGGGGTGGGTCCCACTTTAACCAACTCACATTTTGGCCACTTGGGCACAATTTCTGTAGGGACTTCAGAATTCCTCAATTAACAATTGAGCCTAATTTTAAACTTGAAGCTTGAGTAAACATTTGCGAAAATGACCATTTTAGAGTTTTGTTAGTTTAACTTATGTAGTTATTAAGGAATGATCTCATTTATTTGGTGGATTCTATGTTTAAAGAGTTATGTTCCGTGTACATGAAAATCAACTACCAAAATCAACTATCGGTTTAAAATACATGCTAGAATACAAATACACATAAAAAATAAATTAAACTACATATATATTTATACATAAATATATTGGTAGCTGATTTTAGTGGTCGATTTTAGTATACAAATAATATTTTTGATGTTATAATACTAAGAAATGTTGTGCATGTGGAGATGATCCGGAGGAGAGAAACCCACTAAGGATCCCAACAAAGCACAACATGAGAATGGCGATGAGGTGGTTGGTAGAAGGTTGCCGGCCAGGGGATTCATTGCTGTTCTACTACTCCGGTCACGGATCCAGAGAAGTGGATCATGACATGGATGAGCTTGATGGGTATGACGAAGCAATCTGCCCTGTTGATTATGAGCATGAGGGAAAGATAATTGATGATGAGATCAACGCAACAATCGTCCGCCCTCTGCCACGTGGCGCCAAGCTCCACGCCCTTGTTGATACATGCTTTAGCGGCACTGTTCTTGATTTACCCTTCATGTGCAGGATGAACCGGTTAGTTACTTAGTTAGTTACACTTTTACATCAGCCAAAAAAAAAGTTGAGATTAATTTGTATTATTTAAACAGGAAAGGTTATTATGGATGGGAAGATCACAGAACCCGGAGAGGTGCATTCAAAGGCACAAGTGGAGGAGTAGCTGTTTGCATTTCAGCTTGTGATGATGATGGAAATGCAGCCGATACATCGGTTAGTCATGAAATCACTTTTTTCAAAAACTGTAAATTGTTTTTATGAGTCTGATACCAAATTATAAACCAATTCTTTCAAAAACTAAGCTGATAAGAAAAGGAATTTCTAACAAAACAAAAAGCCTGAGGATTATGTTTTGGTTGATTAGGCATTTAGCGGCATGGAAAGTGCAGGAGCTTTGACTTACAATTTCATTCAAGCCATGCAAGGTGAAGCTAAAATGACTTATGGGCGCTTGCTGAATGCCATGCGGTCTACAATCCGCAATGCTAAGGAAGGACATTTTGGTCATCAAGCTGAAGAGTATGGCTATGGCAGAATGGACTCTCGCCTGCACTATGCTCATGTAATTTTCCTCTTAGCTTGTTCATAAGTATAACAACATCAAGCTTGATCCTAATTTTGAAATGCCTTATGCATGCATGCAGGAGCCACAATTATCGTCATCTCACATGTTTGAAATCTATTCAAAGCCCATTTTACTGTGACAAAAGAAACAGGGCAACTACTATATTATTACCATAACCGAAATAGCCGTTGCCTCACTGTGTTAGCTAACCAATAAGCTAGCAAGTTTTTTTATGATGAAGTTTCTAATGCAGTTGTAATTTAAGCAAAACCCTTTTATATATATATATTGCAGTCTGTGGTGGCTAAGTGTTGTTCGTGGCTATGGTGGCTAAAATGTTTCATGTAGGAACGACATGTGTGATCTTTGAATTTATGGAAATAGTGTTTAACTATGCTAATGACATGTAACTCGACTAATGAAGAGCCGTAAATCATTTGGTACACAAAATTAGATTAAGTAAGTGCGAAAATTCCATAATGCAATTGGATGGAAAATTTGGTAACGGCATTTGGAAAAATATCGAAAGATCTCCAAACCATGTGTTGAAAGCTTAGTTCTGTGTTGAGGGAATGAAGAACTACGGTTTGAGCTGTGATGGGTGTCTACTATTGGAAGGGTGGGTTCTGCAAGCCGCCGCAAGCAGTGAATCGTTGGAATTCGGCGAGGAAAAGAGCGTTTGTGGTGGCCGGTGGGGCTCTACACGGAGCGTGTGCGTGCAGCGCATCAGTGAGGGCAAGAAGTGAATTGTTAGGATTTGGTGAAGAGAATTGGAGATACTACAAGTAAAACGATGAGTATTGTTGAATTTACCGTCGAATTTAGAGTCGGACGTTAATGGCGAGTTTGCCGTCGAATTTACGGTCAGATTTGGCTATAAACTCGTAATTGTTAAATATTATCATTGGAATTGATGTTCTGACAGTAATATTTGGCAGAAAAAAATTTATGGCGCCCCCACTACTGTCAAATTTACTGGCTGGTAAATCCGACGATAACATTATTTAGTAAAACATTGCGTTTTGCACATGCGGAATCGACGATAACCATGCCTTAGATGATAGCGCGAACTTTTGTCTCTCCCATTTTGAATTTCCCCTTCTCTTTCTTCATCACCACCCTCTCTCTCATCATTGTCTCCATCTTCACCGTTGGTTCTCTGCCTCCTCTCGTTGCCTCTACCACGGCTCCACTGTTCTCGGTGAGCCAAAACCTCTGCTGCCGGCCGCGCTCAACGTGGATTTGGGGAAGCAGAACCTCTAATGCAATCCAAGCCTCCACCACCGCAACGTTCGTCACTCTCCCCACCGAGGCACACTCCGGTGAGCCACCTCCACTGTCGCAACTTTTATCGTTGCTCCACTCTTCTTGCTCTGAGGTTGGTTTTGAGATTTTGTTAATTTTCCATTTAATCTTCTCTGTTTTAAATTTATTATGGTTTAATTAGATTTTAATTTTTCGTTAGTAATTTGGTTTAGTTAAAATACTCTTTGTTGTTAGGTTGATTTAGATTTTAGAGTAAAATTAGAATTTTTTTATTAGGATTTCTCTTGGTTCATAGGTAATTAAGCATGCTATTGTGATTCTTGGATTTGTAATTTGAATTTGTTTAGAGTTTGTAATTTAGTTTGATTAATTTAGGTTAGATTCAATACATCAGGTTTTGAATTGTTGAAGTGTTTGGAATTCATTAATTTTATTATTTCCTGCGTTGATGACTATTTTATTGAGAAATTGTTGCTGAGATTGTTTGCTAATTGTTTAATTTTAGTTTAGATTTGGTTAGAATTTCAATTTCAATTTTGAATCAGTTTCAAAGTTAGTTTAGGATTAGTTTTCTAATCTTAATGGATTTAGGTTGATTAAGTTAAGTTAGATTTAATACATTAGGTCTTGAATTGTTGAAGTGTTGGAATTATCCAATTGTGTTAATTGTTGCGTTGATGACTGTTTTATTGAAAATTGTTGCTGAAATTGTTTGATAATTGTTTAATTTTAGTTTTATTTAATTTAAGTTTGATTAAAATTTCACTTTTAATTTTGAATCAGTTTAGAGTTAGTTCAGTGTTAGTTTTCTAATCTTAGTAGATTTGTGTTGATTAAGTTAGGTTAACTTAAATACATTAGATCTTGAATTGTTGAAATGTTTGAAATTGTTAATTGTCTAATTGTGTTAATTATTGCATTGATGCTTGTTATTTGCAGACATGTCGACAGGCAGAGGTGCTGCAGATCAAGTTGCTAGTCGTGATTGTAACCGTGGTTGGGGTAGAGAGAAGATTTCTTCGGGAACCCCCTAGGACTTCTGGATCCTCTCCCTCTACTCCGACCACGCCGGTGACACCACAGGTTGCAGGTTTAGCAGAGCAGTCATTCATCATGGTCCTTATTCCTTAACCCCAACTATGTGCCTCTGTCCATGGCGGCGACGCCACCTTCGATTGCTCAGCAGCCCGCATCCATGGCGACGCCAACTCGAGCAACAAATGTCGGGGCCCCAGAGTCCAGTCACGGAAGTGAGGTGGCAGCTGTTTCCCCTCTACTACCTCCCACCACACGGTTGCGCATTTGGTCTGATAATGACATGGGGTAAGTAACACGTTTAATGCTCATGTATTTCTTATTTATGGTTATCGCTAAAAGTGTCTGAGTTGTTTCTAGTTTAGTTAATTTAAGTGTTAATTGTTAGTTATTATTTTCTAGTTTTCATGATTATGATTTCTGTTATTGTTGAAAGTTCCTGAAACCTGATTCCTGTTTAGTAGATTTATGTTGATTTGGATTGCTAATTATTATTTTCTAGTTTTCATGATTATGATTCCTCATTCCTGTTTTCTAGATTTAATGATTAGGGTTGATTCTTATTTGTGGGTTGTTGTTAGATTTTTATCAAACCTGAACGCGTGTACTCATGAGATGTCATCAAGTTGATCTACGACTAGCTCTGGCCCAGTTACATGAAGATCCCCGCTGAGAAATGAACGGTAATTACTTTCATTGTTTCTATTTTAAACCTTTTAGGTAGTTTATATCATCTATCTTGTTTACCTAAATTTAAATTTTCTTTGTTGTAGGCATGTAGTTGCACTTTATTTAGTATACTTGACTTTTATTTAATTTGCACATTGTATTATTTATCTATTTTAAATAAAAAATTTTATTATTTATAAATTACCAACTAATTTTGTGAAAAAATTTAAATTTAAAATTAAAATTGACCATTTATTTCAAATTCCAAAAACAAAATTTGACATTACTGTCGGAATTACCGTAGAAATAATCCAACGGTAACATGGCACAAAACATGTTTTGGCGCCAATATTACTATCGAAAAAATTCGCCGGTAACCAATTGATTTTTTGAACTGGTAGTCAGTTGTAAAATCCGACAGTAATTACCATCGGACGAAATAAATTCAATGATAAATTCGATGGTACTCAGTTTTTTTTTTTCTTTTGTAGTGAGAAGAACAATTATGATGGGGCTCTACGCAGAACGTGTGTATCAGAAAGAGGTGCAACGACTGACCATCGTCGTCGATAGAGATGTGCGATCGCCATAGGAACAGCGGTCGACCAGCCATTATTACTCATTTTTTGGTGTCATTTTCCAATTTTGCCCTCACATAACAATGGATGTCTTACCACAAGTTGTACATATTTAGCGTTAATTAAGTATGTATGATTCATAATTTTATTTGTCGGGTGTCATATATTTACTCATGGGTTAACAATTGACCACCCTTAACCACTAAAATTTATGCTACCATAGAACTGGCCTCTATATATATATATATATATAGTCATTTAAAAATTATGTAGACGGGTATATAATCAAATAGGAGACAAATAGTTGAATGATTATATATATTAGATCATGGTGACATTGAAAAAAAAAATATTTAATATTTTTAAAGTATGAAATAAAAGCAGATACTTTCAAACTATAAAAACCAAAAGATAACTAGTGACTAATGTAACTTTTTATTTTGTTATTATGACTATTGTATATTAACATTTTATTATTTTAGATTAATGTTTTATCCCTCTTTAATGATTCTTGTAACTTCCTATTTGTTGAGGAAATCACTTGTTAAATTATCCATGAATGTGGATCAATAATATCTCATTCTAAACAGAGGAACCAAGCTACGAGAGTCTCGTACTCCAAACTTAGGGGAACTAAGTACCAAGCATTGATACTCAAATATCATTAACTATTAATCTATTATAGATTTCACTAACTTTGATCTGGGTAAACCAAAAGATGATATGTTAAACTTTTATATATTGCTTAAGTTGATGCTAAGCCAAAAATCCAATGATCGCCTTCATTGAGAACATGATGGAATCAACATAAATGAACAACCAAGAGCTTCTAGTCATTTTGTTACCACTTCAAGTTAGACTGTGAAATTAGGCTCCTTTTTTCCTGTGGAGCAAATCCATTGAATCCCAAAATCGAATTTTTCATTTTGGACCGTCCATTGTCACAGAGACTTTGGTCAAAAAGGAAAATATATATGCTATGCATTTACTTATCGTTGTGCGAAGGAAAGTCCACACAAGCAATTAGACTTGATTCTTGAAATTATATCCATAGATTTCATTTTATGGATTTATTAATATGTTGGTGTGTTGATATATTCGTAGTCCACTAGATATTAAAAAAAAAAAAGGTTTGAAAGTAGAATCTGATTCTAGATATGTCTCATCCCATAAAAGGAATACAATACAATACAGCATTTAATTTAAAAATGTCACATCCAATTTGAGGTCATGAACATATATTGTATGTCTTCTTTCTTGTCAAGTTCTTAACATTGTGCAAATCTCAAAATCATTATCATCTGGATGGCAAGTAGAAGAGCAAGATGCATGCAGTGTGGAAGGCCTGTGGTGGTGCCAATGCAAGCCTATAATGTTTACATTCTGTGTTCTGGCTGCCAAGGCTATCCACAAGTCCAACCCAACTACCCTTTACTCAACAGCACTCCTTCCTTCATCAATTTTGCTCCTGGCTTTTCGAGGCCTTACCCGCCGCCGCCTTCTCCTGCTTCTGCATATGGTAACAAGAGAGCTGTGTTGTTTGGTATTAGCTATGCTAAGCAAGATAACAGGATCAAAGGCGCTGTCAATGATGCTCACTGCATGAAGTACTTTCTCATTGACAAGTTGGGTTTCCCTACTGATTCCATTCGCATGCTCACAGGTACCTACTATAATAATAGCATGCTCACTGCTGATCTTGTTAATTTGTTATGATTTTTACATGTTTTATGTTATGTCCTCTGGTTTGATGATTATAGTTCAAACTAGGCAATAGAAATAAGGCCTAAATCCAATAAGCATGATATATGGTTGGATGTGAGATCGACTTATTAACAATCGAGCCTAGCTTTTTAGGGATCAAGCTTAATTTACTAAACACTTGCAAAAAGGGTGATTAGAACTTAGTAAGCTTAACTTATTCTTAGAGATATAATTATTCATGTGCTGTTGGGCAGATGATCCAGAAGAGAGAAACCCTCTAAGAATTCCAACAATGCACAACATGAGAATGGCGATGAGGTGGTTGGTGGAAGGTTGCCGGGCAGGGGACTCATTGGTGTTCTACTACTCCGGACACGGATCGAGGGTAGTGGACCGTAACATGGATGAGGTTGATGGGTATGATGAAGCAATCTGCCCTGTTGATTATGAGCATGAGGGCAAGATAATTGATGATGAGATCAATGCAACCATCGTCCGCCCTCTGCCACGTGGCGCCAAGCTCCACGCCCTTGTTGATACATGCTTTAGCGGCACTGTTCTTGATTTACCCTTCATGTGCAGGATGAACCGGTTAGTTACTTAGTTAGTTACACTTTTACATAAAAAAAAAAAAAAACAGAAAGTTGAGATTAATTTGTATTATTTAAACAGAAAAGGTTATTATGGATGGGAAGATCACAGAAGCCGCAGAGGTGCATACAAAGGCACAAATGGAGGAGTAGCTGTTTGCATTTCAGCTTGTGATGACGATGGAAGTGCGGCAGATACATCGGTTAGTATGTAATAAACAAGATAAATAATCACATGCAATTTGTCTTTCTCTTTATATGAAGTTGATAGTTAAAAGATTATTAAATAACAATTTAGTCAAACATATTAAATTATTTAACGATTTTTAACTAACAAATTCGTAAGAAGATATCTGCATGTGAGTTTTAGCAGTGGTTCACATTTTACTGTTAAAAACTAAAAGAGAAGTTGATTAGGCATTTAGCGGCATGGAAAGTAGTGGAGCGTTGACTTACAGTTTCATTCAAGCCATGCAAGATGAAGCTAAACTGACTTATGGCCGCTTGCTGAATGCTATGCGCTCCACCATCCGCGACGCTAAGGAAGGACAGTTTGGTCCTAACTACCAAGATTATGCCGCCATGGAATCTCGCCTGCAATATGCTCATGTAATATAATCAACTCTCATCTACCTATTTATTTATGTCTTTCTCTTGTTGTTAACAACTTGAATCTATATCCTATGCAGGAGCCACAGATATCTTCATCTGAAAAGTTTGATATTTATTCAAAGCCTATTTTAATGTGAAGGTGGCTGCCTTGTTACTTGTTACTTATGCCTTCAAATTAAACAGAAACAGGGCAACTATACTATAACCGTAATAACCGTTGCCTCACTCCACGTGTATACTCATTAATAAGGATATTGTACTCTTCAACTATGTGGCTTCTCTAATCCTCAATAAATTACTAATCCAATTCCTTGCGAGCATAGAAACAAAGTATCAATATTTATTTATATTAGAGCAAAGTACAAATAAGTTTTTGACTTTTTATGTAAATAAGTTCTGGATTAATTAGAAATATGAAAATGTTCTTTACTTTTTAAAATGCGAGACATTTAAGTCTTTTTGGAGAACTGATTTATTCTTATATATTTTAGACAAAAAAATTTAAATATTTTATATTTTAAAAAATTAATGACGTTTTTATATTTTTAATAATCAAAGACTTATATGTCTTTGAATTAAAATGTTAGGAAATAAACTCTTTATATTATGTGAGAAAATAAACTCGTGGAGTGTGATTAGTTGGGGATAAAAATAGCATAAATTCTATCGAAATGAATTTTATATATAAATTAGTATTTTTATCCATAATAATATTATGAAAATATAAATATTTAAAATTATGTCGGTTTTATCATGACATTATAGATTATGGTACAAAAGATTTATAAAATCAAATTATTTTTACAAAAAAAAAAGTTGTAGAGGACAAAAGTTTCCGTTGGTTAAGAAGACATCAGTCTCTGTATAGATAAAAAAAATCAAATAATAAGATTTTCCGTTATAATTTTCATGTGAAAGAATTTAATTTTTTACTAATAATTAATTTTAAAATTTATTATCTAAAATTTAAAAGAATTTAATGTGTATATTTTTACATTTGATTAGGTGTTAAGTCTGTTGTACAAATAGAAATAATTAATTTTTATATTTGTTATTTAAAAATTATATTTTTTCTTTGTATGTATATAAAAATATAATTAGATATTAGCATAAAAAAAATTTATATTGATAGTTAAAAAATTAACTCAAAATTATTTTTATTAAATAATTGAATCTTAATTTTAACTTTTAATCACAACATTAGTACTCTTTTCAAATTATATGTAATAAACATTTGAAAGAAGAGAAGTGAAAATTGTTCATACCCTTAACCCAAAACGCAAAAGCTAGACCCAATAAGAATAAAAGGGCCACCTAAGAGGGTGGTCCCTACCGCATACCCGACCTCCTCAAAGAGGTCGGATACAATTCAAAGGGGAAGCTTATACTTATCTGAATAACTGCCTCCCCGAATCTCTCCAACTATCTCTACCTTATCTAGAAGGTAGATCTCAACAAACTCTCAAGATAAAGGAAACGATTATCCAAAACAAAGGTGGAACTACTCAAAAAGGTGGTTATCTACTCTACTATAAATACACTGGCACCCTCAGGTATAATTCATGTTCTACTCTACTAAAAACCTACTTAAAATCCTTGCTAACTTAAGCATCAGAGTCTCTTGCAGGTACCACCCCACCTCCCCACGAGAAACTTGGACAGGCTGCACCTCTGCATCACAAGTCGGACGTTGCCACTCAGAGAGACCTGGATCTCACGTTCAGCCCCAAATCAACATTTCAGGTAACCCTTGGAACATTAGCACCGTTGTCAGTGACTTGGAAGTCATCCCATAACCATGGCAGACAACTAACCAAAGGATGGTCACGTCGCATCCGAACTTTAGCAAGAAGCTCAGCCAGAAGATCACGTCGTCGTGCTCCCCCTCCACCATAACATATGGAAGGATCTCACGGAGAAGGGCCTTCGGAAAACTCTCACCCAAGGAGGATCCATTCTGAAATATGCCACTCTAGGGACGAGGATCATACTCACGCGACAGAGATATTGAACATGGTCCATGGACAACAAGATCGCTTGAGACAGCTCAAACACGAGGCCGAGTGACAACGAGAGGCCGAACGAAAATTGAGAAGAGAAGTAAGAAGACGTAAGGAGCTAGAAGAAAAGCTTCAGAAGATGGACGCTGACCTTCGAAGTCGGGCCACTAGGTCAGAAAGCCCCTTGGGAGGGCAAGATTCATTTACAGAAGAGATCATGAAGGCTAAAGTTCCTAGGAACTTCAAATCACCCGACATGGACCTCTATGACGGAACATCCGACCCGAGCCACCATCTCAATAACTTTAGAAGCCGAATGTACATGGTCGATGCCTCCGGCGCTACTCATTGCAAAGTCTTCTCGACTACTTTAACCAAGGCCGCAATGAAATGGTTTGACGGACTGCCCCCCAGCTCGGTCACTAGCTTTGACGATCTGGCCAAAAAAATTTTTACCAGATTTTCCATCTAGAAAGACAAAATAAAACATGCCCCGAGCCTACTAGGAGTAAAGCAAGAGGTCAGGGAAATCCTTCGTGACTACATGGAAATATTCAACAAAGCTTGCTTGAAAATTGAAAATCTACCAACTGAAGCCATAATCATGGGTCTGGTCAATGACCTCAAAGAAGAACCCTTCTCTCAATCAATATCGAAAAGATACCCGACTTCTCTGAATGAGATCCAAGAAAGGGCAGAAAAATATATCAACATGGAAAAAAACTCCCGACTTAGTGAACCCCTTTTTCGATCCAACCTACCCTACTATCCAAGTCGGGACAAAGAAAAGGAACCTAAGAAGAAAGAAGAGCAAAGTGTGAAAAAGCCTCGAAAGTACCACAACTACACCCCTCTAAGAGTTTCCCTAGTCGACGTCTACAGGGAGGTATGCCACATGGAGAAGCTTCCGCCTTCCCGTCCGATTAAGCATAAGAAAGCCGGAAGTCGGACTGAGTATTATGAATATCACAAACTATACGGACACTCCACTAATAAATGCTACGATCTCAAGAATGTCATAAAAAAGCTAGCCAAAAAAGGTCCGCTCGATAGATACCTGGCAGACAGGTCGTAACATCCCAGATTTTTGAAAATTAAATAATAAGTTATTTATAAGTTATTATATTATATTGAGATTTTGTTTTTTTTTTAAATATTTTTAACAAAAATAATTAAATAAAACTTTATGATTATTGAAGTTTAATTTAATTATGCTTCATTTGCTTCTTTGTATCACCGAACCAATATGAGGGAATAAGAGAAAGAAAATTGACCGAGAGAGAAAGAAAGAGAACCAAACCTCCTTTGATCCTCCGGCTTTGATTTCTTGCGATCCGTAATTCTAATAAAAAATCTAATCCAGTAAAAGTGTTCATATCTTCCTCTTCTACATGTTGGTGTCACTTTTATTCGGTAGAAGTTGACAGTGACATAGCTCCTCTTTCCCTTGAGTTCGACCAATTGAAGTTCTAGGAAGCACACACGATTTCTGACGCTTTTCTCTTTAGCAGCTCGGTCAGAAAGTTTCTTCGGAGATTTTGTTGATTTTGATTTCATACGGAGGTAGGAAGTTTTATTTTAAAATTAACAATTTTCAATTTAAGGATGCTCAAAAGTATAGAAAATAATTGCAAATATGTTAGTAATTATAATGTTATTGAGTTTAGATTTTTGGCTATGAATGATTGACTATGTTTGTGACTGAGTTTTTGGGTATGAGAGTAAATGGAAATTAATTTCTTAATTATAAGTAGTAATTTTGAGAGTTTATAAATAATTTTACAATGATTGGAATCATATGTTGATTATTGAGAACCTTATTTTTGAAAAGTGCTTATAGAAGGCTGGTAAATTGTCGAGAAGTTATGTAAGTGAGGGAGCCCGTAAGCGTGGTGAAGTCGAGTCTTAAGGGGAGGTTCTATTTGAGTTCTTATAAAAATAAATAAAAAGGTAGATTTGGTTAATGATTAATGCGAAAAGAACATGGTCGGAAGGTTTTGTAAAGTCTGAATGAACATGTGAATTTTTTCTTTGGTTTTAATAGCAAAAGATTTGAAAGAGAGCGGAATTTTATTGAAATAGAAAGAGGCATAGCTTTAAAGAAAAGGATTTGATTATTGAAAACTTATTTAATATTTTGAACGGTGTGATTATTGAAAATGATTTGTTACTTGAAAATATTTTAAAAAGAGTTTGAAAGGTAGTTAGGTTGGGACCCTTAAAGGGTGGCAAAGCCCGAATTTCAGAAGAAATGCTACAGAAGTTTTTACAAAACTCCGAGGCTTTGTTTAAAGCATTATTTAAAAGAAACTGGATTTAGGGTTCAAAATAGTTGATTTTCAAATTATCAAGAAAATTACTATGTTTTAAGATTATTCTGTTGAGAAAGATTTTTGTTTTAAGTTATAATTTGAGTTCGATTTATTAAGAAAAAGAGTTTTTATTAAACATTACAAAATTTGATTATTTAGAAACTAATCAATTTAAGATTATAATAGTTGGGTGAATAGGTGGTGATGCGGAGGTGTAATTGATTATTTGGTGATGCGGAGGTATGTGTAATTAAGCGGTGATGCGGAGGTACGTTTAATAATGTAGGTGATGCGGAGGTGTGGGTATATAATTGGTGATGTGGAGGCTTAATAAAAAGAAAGGAAATGAGAACTAATGAAGGAAATAGATTTTTAAGAGGAAAAGAATGAGAAAGAATGAATAAGATAGATACTTGAAAAGTGTATGTTAAATAGGTCTTGTGCCAAAGTGCTAATGCGAAAGTGTCTGCCTAACTGATAGTCTGAGGTTACTAATGCGGGAATATTCGTCTAACTGATAGTCTGAGGTTGCTAATGCGGAAATATTCACCTAACTGATAGCACTGTTTCTTATTGTGATACACATTAAAATGTTATTATGATGAGGTCTAACTGACACGGGTAACCGTGATGCCAAGGTGTCTACTTAACACAGTAAAGAAACCATATTCGGGTTCGCCCCGAGTAACGTTGGGTTGCGGGTAGACAACTGACGCATGAGCTCATGGCCTGCAAAGGAAAGGCATGCATAATATTATTTTCGCATTTGCATTTGATTGTGGTTGTTTATCTTGTTTATTTGTGATTGTGCTGTTGTCTTGGTGACATGCTTGTATGCTTGATTGGACATTTTACTTGTGTTGTGGACTTAATAATGTGGTGGGAGCTGATATTTGTGGTTTGAGTTTAGGTATATTATTTACGATGTTGGCTTATTTAGATATTACGATAATTGAGGAATGTTGTTAACAGACGAGGAATTGTTAATAATATGACGGAGATTTTGTTTAAATAATGTGATTTAAAGAAAGGGTTTTACATGGCTTTAGGTAAGACTTAAGAAGGATTTCAAGGGTTTAATAAGAAAACTGTTTCGGTTTATGAGTTAAGTATTTATATATTATTCTGTATATTTTTACGGCATTCACTATCCCTACTGAGAACATGCGAGGATGACGTTCTCACCCCCTTACAGATCTTCTGTTTCAGCGACAGGCCCGAGAATCCTTGACACGGAGCCGCGACTGAACATCGGAGCTTTATGTAAATCTATATATCCGTATTTTTTGTAGTTGGTTTAGCCTTTCCCTTGCCATTTATTGTCTTTGATTTTTAGAGGGGTAGGACTTGTATTTGAGAATCTAAGTTTATGTATATATTGCTATGTGAGTAAATATATTTTTGTGATTAAGAGTTTTAAAGTAAAGACCTTTCATTTTCTTAATTAAACTTTCGATTCGTACACACGAAGGCTCAATATTAAATAAACATAGTATATAATTAGAGGAATAGAGGTAAGTAACGCTCGGACTTTTAGTGCGATCATGAGGTGCTAAAATTTAGGGTGTTATACAGGTTGGACGACCCGAGAAAGAGAAGAATGGATGAAAAAGAAGGACAACCAGAATACCCTCCTCACACCCCTGAACGACATATACATTTGATCAATGGTGGATTCGCGGGAGGAGGAATGTCAAAGTTCTTGCGTAAAAGGCATCTCAAGAAAGTATATAAAGTCGGACAGGATGACCAATCACCCGACTTACCCACCATCTCCTTCACAAAAGAGGATGCTCAGGGAATAATACCCGGGCACGATGACCCAATGGTAATAACTATTATCCTGGAAAATGCTAACCTACATCAAACTTTGGTAGATCAAGGCAGTTCCGTGGATATCCTGTTTAAGCCCTGCTTTGACAAGCTAGGGTTAGAGGAAAATGATCTAAGAGCATATACAAATAGCCTCTTTGGACTGGGAGATATCCCGATCCTACCTCTAGGCTACATCTCATTATACACCAGCTTCAGAAAGGGAGCTAGGTCAAGGACACTAAGTATCGACTTCATTATAGTCAACGAAAATTCAACATACAATGCCCTAATCGGTTGGACAATCCTGAACCGACTTGCAGCCATCGTTTTCAACCCTACATCTCTGCATGAAGTTTTCCACAGCTGAAGGAGTCGCCACCGTTAAAGAAGATCAAAGGCTAGGAAGAAAATTCTATAATGAGAGCCTCAGTTTAAAAGGCAGCTCAAAAGGCAAAGAAGTCAATACAATCGAGCTAGGCGGAGTCCGAGTTCGAGAAGAATTACGACCCCAACCAAAAGACAAAATGGAAGAGATACAAATTGGAGACCATCTCGACCAAACAACAAGTATAGGGGCAAATCTGGAGGAAAGCCTAAAGAAAAAGCTCATTGAATTGTTGAGAAAAACTCCGATCTCTTTGCCTGGAAAACCTCTGACATGCCAGGTATAGATCCCGACTTGATGTGCCGTAAGCTTGTTGTGTACCCAGGTTCCCGACCTATTCAACAAAAACAGAGAAAGCTCGGACTAGAGTGAACACAAGTTGTAAAAAAACAAGTACATGCCCTATTGGAGGCAGGGTTTATAAGGGATGTTAAGTATCTACTGTGGTTGGCCAACGTCGTGCTGGTAAAGAAACAAAACAGAAAGTGGAGAATGTGCGTCGATTACACTAATCTCAACAAAGCATGTCCCAAGGACCCTTATCCACTCCCTAGCATTGATGCTCTGGTTGACTCCGCTTCAGGCTACAGATACTTGTCCTTTATGGACGCCTACTCGGGATACAATCAAATCCCGATATACAAGTCGGATCAAGAAAAGACCTCATTCATAACTCCAAAGGCAAATTATTGCTACATAGTGATACCTTTTGGATTAAAGAATGCATGAACTACCTACTAGAGACTGATGAATAAGGTGTTTTCACCTCACATAGGAAAACTCATGGAGGTGTATGTGGATGACATGCTCATTAAGACCAAAAAGGACGGAACATTATTGTCCGACCTTTCGGAGGTCTTCTCCACTATAAAAAAGCATGAGATGAGATTAAATCTCTCAAAATGTACCTTCGCGATAGAAGTCGAGAAGTTTTTAGGATTCATGCTGACTCAAAGAGGCATAGAAGCTAACCCCGACAAATGCCAAGCCATACTCAACATGAAGAGTCCGACCTGTATTAAAGAGGTCCAACAGTTAAATGGAAGATTGGTCGTTCTATCCAGGTTTATGACAGGGTCAGCTCTGAAATCCCTTCCGCTCTTCTTAATTCTGTGGAAAGGAAAGCAATTTGAGTGGACCCCAGAATGCGAACAAGCTTTCTAAGACTTCAAGGCATTCTTGGGACAACCATCCATACTTACCCGACTTGAGAAAGGAGAAGAGCTCGTACTATATTTGTCAGTGAAAAGTCGGGCTATAGCCTCGGCCCTGGTCTAAAAAAACGAAAAAGGGCAGCAACCTATCTACTTCATTAACAAAGCCTTACAAGGGGCAGAGTTGAATTACCAAAAGATAGAGAAGTTTGCTTATGCTCTCGTTCTTACATCTCGATGGTTATGACCTTACTTCCATGCCCATACCATTAAAATTCGTACTAATCAACTGATGAAATACATCCTACAAAAGACGGACTTAGCTGGGAGGATTCTGCAATGGGCGGTGGAGCTGTCCGAGTTCGACTTAAGATACGAAACTCGGACAACCATAAAATCACAATACCTCGCCGACTTCATCGTTGAATACACTGAAAGTCTTGGGAACCCCACTATATGGAGCTTGTATGTAGATGGATCATCGAATAAATCTGGAAGCAGGGATGGTGTTATTCTAGAAAGCGACCAAGGAACTCGAATAGAGCTATCCTTAAGATTCGAGTTTTCTGCTTCTAATAATTAGGCAGAATATGAAGCTCTCTTTGATGGCTTAAAGTTGGCTAAAGAAATGGAAGCAGAAAAAGTGATAGTGTTCAATGATTCACAAGTAATAACTTCACAAATCAACGACACCTACCAAGCTAAAGATCCCACCATGAAGAAATATTTGGATGAGACACGAGAACAATTGACACATTTTTCAGAAAGTGAAGTCTGACATATAACTTGAGAAAATAATGCTCGAGTCGATGCACTATCAAAATTAGCCAGCGCCAAGGCAGGGGGTAACAATAGAAGTCTCATCCAAGAAACTCTACAGACACCATCCATATCAAAGGAAGAAGAAGTACTGACTGTACACAATAAACATTTAGGATGGATAACTCCCATCATCAACTACCTCAAATTTGGCATGCTTCCCAAGGATGAAAAGGAAGCCAAAAGACTTTTAAAAGAGGCACAAAACTACACACTGGTCCACAATATCCTATACAAAAGAAGAATTTCAACACCCCTTTTGAAATGCGTCACAACCTCTCATACAAAGGA
The DNA here is from genome assembly GCF_014773155.1 of Arachis stenosperma. Taxonomy (NCBI): domain Eukaryota; kingdom Viridiplantae; phylum Streptophyta; class Magnoliopsida; order Fabales; family Fabaceae; genus Arachis; species Arachis stenosperma. The sequence goes on from NC_080386.1 coordinate 5,935,793, forward strand.
AGTTTTGGAAAACGAACATAGTGGCATATGTGGAAACTACTTAGGAGCTTGGTCACTAGCCTAGTTTGTTAAAACGTGCCCACCTTGCCAAAAATATGCCAATTTCCATGTGGCACCTTTTGAGGAGCTCATCAGCGTCACTTCGCCATGGCCATTTGCAAAATGGGAACTGGATCTACTTGGACCATTTTCCCAAGCGCCAAGCCAAGTCATGCACCTTATTGTAGGGGTCGATTATTTTACTAAATGGATCGAGGCAGAGCTCTTGGCAACCATCATTGTTCAAAGAAGTCAGAAATTCTTGTATAAGAACATTGTCACAAGGTTTGGAGTTTTCCACTCCATCACCATAGACAATGGAACTCAATTCACCGACTTGACCTTCAAAAATCCAGCATCCGACTTGAAAATAAAGCACTAGTTCACATCAGTGGAGCACCCCCAGACCAACGGACAAGCAGAAGCTGCCAACAAAATCATATTGGCCGAGTTAAAGTGCCGATTATAAGATGCGAAAGGATCTTGGGCAGACAAGCTTCCTCAAGTCTTGTGGGCCTATCGAACCACTCTACATTCTACAACGGGAGAATCATCCTTCTGACTTGCATATAGAATGGAAGCAGTGATCCCCATAGAAGTGGTTGAAGAATCACCTAAAATTTTGTTTTACGACGAAAGAGCTAACGTCCAAACCTAAAGAAAAGAGCTTGACCTCTTACACGAAATTCGAGAAAGAGTTTGGATTAAGGAAGAAACTCTGAAATAGAGGATTGCTATAAGATACAATAGAAAGGTGATCAAGAGAAACTTCACCACCAATAACCTCATCCTAATTCAAAATGACATTGGAGTACAAAAGTCGGGTGAAGGAAAGCTAGCTGCAAACTGGAAAGGACCTTACAAGATAGTATAAGTCCTAGGTAAAGGTTCTTATAAGGTGTCTGACTCCAAGGGCAGGAGCTCCCGAGATCTTGGCACGCTTATAACCTAAAAAGATACTATAGCTAAAAGCCTTGAACCTAGGTGTACTCTTTTTTCCGACTATAAGGGTTTTTTAACGAGGCACCAGTACAAGGACTAGGGGTACCCAAGCCTCTAGTACGCAAATTTATAAAGGAATTTCTTAATTATTCTTATCTTTTTCTCCAAAAGTTTCCTATCTAGAACACATTAACTTAAACTCGACAAACCGCAAAAATCATTGCCTGATCTAAAAATGGTCGACAAGATGAAGCGACGAGGTACAAGTTAATGTAAGAAGTTATATAAACAACTAGTACAAATTGACCTCAATGAGATCGGATAAAAAACGAGCTCTAAAAGTAACTTAATAAAGACCGACTACTTGAAGTCGGAACTATGAAAAGGAAACTAATAACTCAAAATTTAACAAAGTTGTAAGACCTAAAAGTCGAGCAAATTGTGTTCAACTGCAAAAACATAAACTCCATTTCAAAAGCAGAAGCCAAAAAATGCTTGAGTCCGACCTATAAAAGGTTCAGGACTCAAGCAGAAGCACTGTTCATACCCTGACTCAAAACACAAAAGCCATATCCAATAAGGATAAAAGGCCCACCTAAGAGGGTGGTCCCTACCGCATACCCGACCTCTTCAAAGAGGTCGGATACAATTCAAAGGAGAAGCTTATGCTTATCTGAATAACTGCCTCCCCGAATCTCTCCAACTATCTCTACCTCATCTAGAAGATAGATCAAATCTCAACAAACTCCCAAGATAAAAGGAACGGTTATCCACTAACAAAGGTGGAACTACTCAAAAAGGTGGTTATCTACTCTACTATAAATACACTGACACCCCCCAGGTATAATTCACATTCTACTCTACTAAAAACCTACTTAAGCCCTTGCTAACTTAAACATCGGAGTCTCTTGCATGTACCACCCCCCACTGTCCCACAAGAAACTCAGACAGGCGGCACATCGGCATCACAAGTCGGAAGCTGCCACTCAGAGGGACCTGAACCTCACGTTCAGGCTCAAATCAACATTTCAGGTAACCCTCGGAACAAAAATATAGATTAGAAAGATAAGTCGTAAAAATTTAAAACTAAATAAAAATATGCATATAATAATAATTTTTTAGTTTGAATTATATTATCTTGTTAATTTTATTTTTGTAGAATAGAAAGATAGAGAAAAAAAGAGAATAAGAGAAAAGAGAAAGAAAGATAAATAAGAAAAATGAGAGAAAAAGTTTGTTAATTTTGAAAAAAAATATTTTAATTGTAATAAAAAAATATCTAGTGACACATTTTAGTTTGTCAAATTATTAATATAAAATATAAATTATAAATTATATATAGAGTAAAAAAGGTAAAAAGAAATAGAAGAAAAAGAGAAAAGTAGATAAGAGCATGTAAGAATGGAGTTTATTAATTTTAGAGGAAAATATTTCCTCTCAATTTTAATAAGAGAGTGTTGTATGACACATTTTGGTTATTAAATTGGTTAGTAATATATATAATATAATTATATTTTAATTTCAATTTTAATTTAATTTAATTTAAATACAATTAGAAAATGTTATGTTACATATTTTGATGGTTAAATTTGTAATTAGTCATTGATAATAATATATAAAAAAGATGGAGTAGGTGAAGGTGATACAAATTTGTATCAAGAACTAGAGAGAATTAGAGATAATCAGAGATAATAGAAGAAAAATCGCTAGAACTAGAGACAAAGAAAAAAAAAATAGAATTTTCTATTACATCATCCATATCCTACATTATTACATCATATTCTTATTTATAGTATAATTCTCTGATTGGATTAGTTTAATACTATTCTATCAGAAAGAATGAGAGAAACAGAAAAAAAACTCTTTAATTTAAAAAAAAAATAATTTTAATTATAATAAAAAAATAACATATAAAATATTTTAATGGTAAACTTAATATTATATATATATATATATATATATATATATATATATAGTTGAGAATTGACACAAGAGTAATAAGACAAGTAGCTTTTTAAAAAATTTACGATGGATTTTATAGGGTTTTAAGAAAATAGTATTAAGTTGTTAAAAGAATTTTGTAATTAATATATAAATCCTAAGGAAAAAAAGGTGCCATATAAATTCCTAAAAATTTGAAATATTGTAATTTTTAGACCAATGGAAAATTGTAATATTATACATAATTAATTCCATCATTACAATTTTTAAAAACTTATTTGATAATATTATTTTTTTCCTTCTAAATACATGTAAAATCCTAAATCCATGGCAACATTCCAAACATTTTTCAGTGAAGAATGGCCAGATTCATGGTGGATGTTACAATACTCCCTTGATGTTTAGAGTTTTAAAACTCCATATAATTTTAACAAAAAAAATACTATTAAAATTTAAAATTTAATTTACTTTGCGTTGATTTAGGTTAACATTTAATGCATACCGATGAAATCAATAAACAATTAATACTTTTCTCTAGATTTTTTTAAATTTTTTATGTATGATCATTATTACAATAACACCCATGATCAAATCATCCTCATTTTACTACTCTTCTGAACATCGTGCCTACTTTTCTTATCATTCTTTACAGCTTTCTTTACATGTACACACCTGAAATTTCAAATTTTGAATTCAAAATCAATTAAAAAGGGGATTCATTCCCAATTTTTCATCATCTGTGTTCTCCATCCTCTGTTTCCTTTCTTCTCTCTTCCTCCTCTTCTTCATCGATTCTTCTCCTTCATCATCCGTTCCTCCTCTTTTTTTCTTCCCTTTTTCTGTTCGTTTCTTCTTCCTATTCCTAATCTAAATTGGAGATGGAGAAAGTTTATGTACTCACCAAGGCAGAGGATGTCATTGTATCTGATGGCTCTAACCTTCAGAGGAGTCGTCGCGGTGGAGCAACGCCAGCGGTGGTAGTAGGGTTACGGCGGTGGATGAGGAGCCGATTGCTATGGTGGTGGACGATGGTATGGCGTGGTCGTCCCCGTGGGTGCGGTGGAGTTCGTGGTAATCATCAATGTGTGGTGATGGATACGGTGGAGGAAGCGGCGGAAGAAAGCATATAGCTAGAAAGTATTGAGTCGCGGCCATAGGGAGCACATGTAGTGAGAGCACAGCAGCGACGACCAGAACAGAGCCGTGAGATCTAATCGGCGTTCAGAACAGATTTGCATGGTTGTTATTTTTTTGTTTTAATTAATTAATTAGATAAATTATGTAAATGATTATTATTTGCTTAATCTACAAATTTTATTGTCTGAAAATTTAAATTTCGAATTGAAAATTAATTTGAAAAAAAAATCATTTGTATATGTTCATTTTCATTATCCACACAAATTCTCTTCTCTATATGAGGATCTAATTAAATAAGAAGCTAATTTTTTTTTTTATTTTAATGCAGCCCCCAAACATATATCACCAACATAAAAAGTGCAAATGTATGGACCACTCGCAAATTAACTTTTTCATACTAAGCATAATATGTATTTATGTGGACTTGGCATTTATACATATATTTTTTTCCCTCTAATTTTGGTTAACTTAATTGTGACTTGATGGCTAAAAGATTGAAAGTCTCAATGTTTATTCTTAAGCTTTTGAATATTACAAATTGTATTGCAGGGTCAGCAGACAGTACACTAAAATTTTGGGATTTAGAATCTTTTGAAATGAATGGATCTACTAGACAAGAGGTTTCTCATTTGTGTCGTGTGATTCATGGTGTTAGCAATAGCGATTATTGGTGGGTTTGGATTCTGCAGTTTCTCCCTTTTAAATGTTCTTATTGTGTATTATTTTCTTTTTTCAGGTTCACCCCATGATGTACAAGCACACATATAGTGGAGGTCATGGTTCTCTATGAATTTTGGTAGATATTTTTGCTTAATGTTTCCTTTATAGTTCCTTTTCGATATGTTGATTTTACTAAAATTATTTGAGATCTGATTTCTAACAACCAGAACTTACTAACAATAGAAATGGCAAAGCTTCAAAGGCTTCTCCATAGTGCAATATGAAGACAAGATCCATGGGTGTGAAGAATTCCACTAAGAAAACTATTAGAAGGAATCACAAATAAGTGGTAATTCGTTTTCCCAATTAATTTACTGATAGTTGTCATTTACTTATGGAATTTTTGTTGGTTTGTTCGGTATTTTTTTGGTTTGTTCTTTTGTCATTTAGTTATTTCAGCAGGATTCAAGCTATGATCAAGAAGATTTACCTTAGGTTACCAAGAATAAACCACCAGTTTCTTCCTTCAAATTGCTAAAGAGCAATGAAACCTTCATCTTTTCGTTTTGTGGATGACTGCTGTTATAATATACATATAATTCAGACATTTATCTATTTATTTTTTAAAGATATGTTCTTTAACTACCTTGCTATTGATTTTATATTGTTTATTATTTCTAATATTGCTTATGGTTGTTCTGTTGTTCTGTTTGCTATGCTATCATATACATAAATATTGAGAATTTACTATTAACTATTAAGTGACGACTAATTATAAAAAATTATAATAAATAATAAATAATCTTATTTCATTGATATTCTTATATAAATAACACTCATTATTTGTTCCTCTCTAAACGAAGGTGGTCAAGATGATAAATATGTATCTTCATGCTTTTCATGCTAAGACGTTTAGCTTCTTTCTTTAATTTTTTTCCAGGCAAAAAAGAAGGTGGAACTCTCGGAGTCCAGGATCTGGCATATCTTCTTGCAACAGCCAACTTTATGGGATCTCCAAGCTCCCATTTAGATCTGTGGTACTCTAACTTCTAACAATCCCTAATTCTACTGCTTTCTTTATTAATAACAGGTGAATATATACACTTTTGTGCGTCCCTTACTCTATTGCTTTCTTTGTTGCAATTCCTTTTGTTTCGGTCTTCTTCCTTTCTTTTTAGAGTTGGCATTTGATTGATGGGTTATTACGTTTATTTTTTATTTTTATTTTTTTTAATAGTGGTTTTATATTGTTTTAATTTGAGAGTGACATTACTATTATACTTTTTAAGCATATTTTAAAATCTTGATTTTCATTTCATATAACTTCTCTATAATCTTATTTTACCAATACATTATAGACTAAGATTCTTAATACCCCTCCTTTTGAAACTCCATTTTTCTTTTGTTATCTTTTTCTTAGGCTTTAGTATGAGATTGGGTTCTATTTTGATGTGAAGTATTTCGAGCACATTGCTTGATAGTAAATTTGATGATGTTGATAAGTTCCTTTCTGCATTCACATGGATTGATGAGAATGAACATTAAACCTATATCTACATTAATTTGAATAAACAAGTAACTGAGTAAGTTTCCATAAGATTCCTTAGTGGTGTCACTTTGTGTATGTTCTATTATGTTGTCATTAATTATTCATTTTAATTATGCCTGTCTAAATATTTTATATCTGATTTGGTTAGTAAACATGGTTTCAAGACTTTAAATGTCCTCATGAAGGAACCGTAGATCATTCTAGATTATCAAGGGGAAAAAAAGAAGAAAAATTGCTTTCTTTAGCGTGCATGCAAGAAATCTTTTGATATCTCATTCATACATAAGCAAGATCCTACTTTTTAAGGAGGAAAAGAAAACAGAACGAAGAACAAATAAAACACAGAATTTGACCATCTTTAGTTTCTTTTTCCTCACTTGAGAGCAGATGCATGAAACAGGACATAGTTGAACTTATTAATAAAATTAACAGATCCTCCATTACCATTCGATTTATTAATAAGATTTGAAGAATTACAAATGGGGCCACTATTTTATCTGTGGGTGACTTCGTTCTGGTTTGTTTCCTTTTTAGATTAATAATATGTATCAATTGCTTTGCAACATTAGTATTTGATATTCTTCTTTGAGTGGTTATGTTTTAGTTCGATGAGGTGAATTTGACTGGCACAAAGTTTGAATATTTATGATTTGGAGTGAATATTTATGATTTGTTGACATGGTGATTTGTCTCTTTATCTTGAAAAATTTATATGTTTGGCAAATATTTGCATTTAAATCATTTTTACAATTTTTCTTTGGAAATCCTCTGTTCCTATAGAATTAAGATAGTTCTTTCTTAGACTCTTTCATTTATGAGAATCTATTATTCTACATAATGAAAGTTTAGAGATCAACTATTTTACATTGCATGTATTGTGCATCCTGTTTTCTAGAAAAACAACTATTTATATTTCTTAAATGATTTAGGGCTATGAAGTTCTCAAAAAATTTGCTTATGTGACTGATAAATTTGATAGGAAATTCCTTGAGCAATTACGTGAGTAAGAAGATTCAGTACTTCGTTGTACTTAATGTTCTATGCTCTTTTTTTCCCCTTTATACTTAGTGTTCAATGCTTTTTTTCTTTTTCATTTTCGTTGATGTGCCTTCTCCTGCTTAGTTGCTTTTCAAAGAGTTGGATACTTATTTGTCTATATATTATGACTTAATTTTTTCTTTTTGAGGGATATAAGTTTGCTTTAAAATATTGGGTTGCCATTGTTTAATTGAGTTCTTTGTTTATTACAGAAAATTCTGCACCACAATTCCTAATGATTTTAGATTCCAAAAAATTAAACTCTCTCTCCCATATGTTTTTTTTATCCACTTAGTCATTTATCAATTTATTCTATGGTTGAAATCATAATTGTGAATTTCTGACACCTGATAGTAGATTTTGTACACTTTATTTTTCAATTGGTTTCCTTTTATATTAATGGTATGTATCAATTGCTTCGCAACATTAGTGTTTGATATTCTTCTTTCAGTTGTTATGTTTTAGTTGGATGAGGTGGATCTGGCTGGTGCAAAGTTTGAATATTTATGGTTTAGAGTGCATATTTATTTTTAAAAAAAAAATCATGAAGCTTTTCATCTTTTGCTGCTTTAGCTTTCATTATTGTATATTCATGCTCTACCTACACAAGCTATATCTTGTCCAGCTAATTTTTTGTTGTGATAGTAAATTGTCTCTTATCTTGAAAAATTTATATTTGGCAAATATATGCATTTAAACCATTTTTTCAATTTTTCTTTTGAAAGCCTCTGTTCCTATAGAATTAAGATAATTCTTTCTTAGACTCTTCCATTTATGTGAACCTATTATTCTACATAATGAGAGTTTAGAGATCAACCATTTTGCATTCCGTGTAATGTGCATCCTGTTCTCTAAAAAAGTAGCTATTCATATTTCTTAAATGACTGAGTTATGAAGTTTTCAAAAAACTTGGTTATATGATATATAATATTCTGTGCTCTTTTGAATGTCTATAATCATATTTTTTTATTATCATTATTATTTTGACTGCTGTTCTGTTAATGTATATTTATAATTTTACATGACTTTTGTGGTATTATGTAGTATATGAAGTTGGTAACAGTGCCATTGCAATGTTAGGTGATCTTAATGTTAGGTGATCTTAATAGTAGGAAATGGCTTTTCCTCTCTGATGTGTGTTATTATCTATGAGACAATGACTATTAACAAGTTTTAAGGGTCAAACATATGAGTCTATATTTGTCGAAGCATGTTTTTACACGCAGACAATTTTATGTTGCTCTTTCAAAAGTAAAATTCAAAATCAAGATTAAGGGTATTAGTTTAGAATAATCATTCAAGGCAAAAGATATAAATGTTGTTTGTAGACAAATTTAGTTGATTATGTAGAATTTTAAATTTTATTTAATATGTAATTTTAGATATTTATATTCTTCTATAAGTTTGTTACTTCTTTGTAGAAATTATTTTTGGATACTTATTCACTTTAGTTTACAATTTTTCTATCATGTATTTATTGTAATTAAACGATAATCTTAATCTTAATTTATATGTTCTTACAATTTTCTTAAAAGTAAAATTAGATCATTTTATTCTTATGATTTAATTTAAAATAAAAAATTATATTTAATTAGTTATTCTAACAATAGCTTAATATTAACTGATTTTTATTAAACTTAGCGTATCTATGCATCGCTTAATGTTATCGATTTTAAAGACAAAATGGTGAGGTGTGCATGAAGGGCATGAACACTAGGAGATCGATTTTAAAGACAAAATGGTGAGGTGTGTATGAAGGGCATGAACACTAGGAGATTATCACAGGGCTGAACTAATTCTAAAAGTAGAGTGATGATGTTGAATTTTTCTTTTTTTTAATTGATTTGAATACTAAATTCTAAATAATAGTTAAAAGACTTATTTTTTTAATATATTTTTTTTTATATAAATTGATCATTCTATTATTAAAAATTTAAAAAATAAAAAAATAATTTACATCACTATAATTTTTTTTATATTTAATAATAGAATTTAGATTATACAAATTTTGAAACTAAATACTTGAAGTTTAAAAGCAAGAATAATATGGCTAAGGATAATATAAAATATATTTAAAGAGAACTTTTTTTAAATTTTTAATAATTTATTTATCATTATAAAATTACGTAAATCAAATCATTATAAAAAATAATTTATATATTATAAAAATTAATTATTATATATATATATATTAGTTAATAATATTTTATTATTTAAATTAATTAAATACTAATTTTTTGTCTTTCAATTTTAATTAACATATATGATATATCTAATATTTTTCATTATTTTTGTGCCATTCCCGTGCGATGCACGGGTCGATGCACTAGTTAAAAGTTAAAAAGAGGTATTTTTAAAGCGTGTGATTAATTGGTATACCGAAGAACATTGTAGCATATATATTACGCATTATTGAACCTTATCATATAAATATTCCTATGACATGTGATTGGCGTGATTATATATATAGTTTTTTTTTCTTTTATAAGAATTTTTCAGCTTTAGTTCTGAAGATATATATATATATAGTAAAATTAATTATTAATATATTTATATATTAATATATATATATAATTTAATTTTTTTAATATATATTTTATATTTTAATATATATTTATTTTAATTATTGATTTTAGTGTACATTATATGAATTTTTGGGTAAAACACTATAATAAGCCAAGGAGAATAAAATTTTACACAAATGAGCCAAATGAAAAATTAGTTCATGAATCCACCAACGCATATTACTATATAGTTCGAATCAGGTTCATTCGAACTCTATTCACACATAATTCGAATCATATTGATTCGAATTATACACAAATGCACACACACTAATTCGAATCATGTTGATTCGAATTACACTCACACACCCTGCACATAGTAATTCGAATTGAACAGATTCGAATCACTTGTGATTTAATTCTGCCCATTTTTTATTAAAAAATTAATAATTGATTAAAAAATTAATAATTAAAAAATTAAAAAAATATATTTTTTATTTCATGCATTAAAAAAAGCTAACAAAATATTTTACTTTATACAAAATAATTTTAAAAAATGGCTTAAAAGATATTAGGAATACTATAAAAATTTGTAATGTCCTAATAACTTAGGACATTAAAGAAATACTCTACATAGTCAATAATAATTTAGAAATTAAAAAAATATAGTTATAACCAGTATTTACCTAAATTACTAGAATATTACAAACTTTTATAGTACTTCTAACATTTTTTAAGCCATTTTTTAAATTGTTTTGTATAGAAAATGTCTTAAAATGGCTTAAAATGCACTTTATTCTAGGCAAAATAATTTAAAAAATGACTTAAAAAAATGTTAGGAGTACTATAAAAAATTTTAATATCCTAATGACTTAGGACATTAAAGAAATACTCTACATAGTCAATACTAATTTAGAAATAAAAAAAATATAGTTACAACCAATATTTACCTAAATTACTAGGACATTACAAATTTTTATAGTACTCCTAACATTTTTTTAAACTATTTTTTTAAATTGTTTTGCCTAGAATAAAGGGCATTTTTAAGCCATTTTCTATGCAAAATAATTTTTAAAAAATTGCTTAAAAAATGTTAGGAGTACTATGAAAGTTTGTAATATTCTACTAATTTAGGTAAATACTGGTTATAACTATATTTTTTTTAATTTCTAAATTATTATCGACTATGTAGAGTATCTCTTTAATGTCCTAAGTCATTAGGACATTACAAATTTTTATAGTACTTCTAATATCTTTTAAGCCATTTTTAAAATTATTTTTTATAGAATAAAATATTTTTTTGTGGTATAATTTAAATAAATTTATTTAAAAATTTTATAAAAAAATATTCATGAGCTATTAAAAATGCGCAAAAGAGTATTGTATGAAATTCGAATTGATAGCTCACTAATATTTTAAAGAAGTCTCATAATAAAATATTTTGTTAGCTTTTTTTAATGCATGAAATAAAATATATATTTTTTAATTTTTAAATTATTAATTTTTAATCAATTATTAAATTTTAATAAAAAAATGGACATAATTAAATCATGAGTAATTCGAATCTATTCAATTCGAATTACTATGTGCAGGGTGTGTGAATGTAATTCAAATCAAGATGATTCGAATTAGTGTGTGTGCACGTTTGTGCATAATTCGAATCAACATAATTCGAATTATGTGTGAATAGAGTTCGAATGAACCTGATTCGAACTATATAGTAATGTGCGTTGGTGGATTCATGAACCAATTTTTCATTTGGCTTATTTGTGTAAAATTTCATTCTCCTTGGCTTATTATAGTGTTTTACCCTGAATTTTTCGTAGTCATATACGTAATTAACACGCTGGAATCAGATGGATCCCCAGGGCCAACTGAGGCACGAAACCATTGGCCATTTACCACCAAACCAGGCCTAACCTCTCTTTCCCCAACTTCCCTTAACAATCAAGTAATAAATAATAAAACAATATAGATCCTCCTATGCAAATATGAAATTATCTTCATCAGGATATATAGTATGTAGCGTTTTTATAAATATATTATTCTTTGATCAACAATGCTAGGAACCAAAAGAATACTAGCCAAATATTTTTGGGTGAATCCAAAATTTCTACGTAAATGGTATTTATACTAGGCATTAGAATATTTCTTCTACTAAGTATTAGAATATTTCTTTTTCATACTAAATGAATATTCTTTTATATATTTTTTGAATTTTTTTGTATTATAAATGTGAATGTTTTTATTTTTTTAAGAATTTCATAATTTTTTTTAATTTTTATAGATATATAATTATTTTGTCAAAATATAACTGGATATTTCTTTTATTAAGTATTAAATAAATATTTTTTTTATATTTTTATAATTGTTCATGATCTCAAATCTTCATTCACTTAAAACTATGGTAGATTATTTTGGCTGCTTGAAACCTTCACTCGCCATGGAGGAGTCAACGCCTTTATTATGAAGTCTTTCATATTTCAACCTATCTGCAATGGTGTATCTTCTAGCTAATTTCAAACAAACAATTTGTGTAAATATGTGAAGAGAATAAGGTTGAATAAATACAAAATAACATTCACTATTGCAAATGAACATAAGGTATATGATGCGATCAAGTACGATCAAAAAAAAGACAACCTGCAGATTAAGTTCATTCCCCTAGTTAATAGATAGATGTGAATTTATATAAATATGAGAGACTGAAAAAGGTGAGTTTCAATAAAAAAAATACCATCAAAACTAAAACAAAATCTTCTGGAACTGATCTTCAAGCCGATAGATTTCAAGAAACTCACTGTTAGCTTTCATAATTAACTGATAAAAAATAACAAATAAGAAGAAAACAACTAAATCAGCTCCAAAGATATAGGCATACAGATCAATTTCCCTTTTCCCACCACCGATGATGAAAACTACCCCATACGAAAAATCAATTTCATTAAAAATACTCACTTTCAGCGAAGAGGGCCTGAGAGAGAGGAGTCTGTGTGTGGTTGTTGGAGGTGGATAAGTTAATGTGAGAGAGAAAAAAAAAGGTTTTTATAGATTTTAATTAGGTTTATTTAATCAACTTTAAATTTTTTTTAATTTTAAGTTTAAAAAATTTAAAATTAATTATTAATATAATTATACTTAATTAAGTTGTTCCATTTTTAGTTGATTAGGAGTTGGTTCCATATATTTTTCCTTCTTTAATTGATACCTATTTATCTTGATGCACCGGCAATGTAGACTTGATTAGATTCTCTCTTGAAACTTTATCCAAACATGGTAGTGAATAGTGATAAGTATACATGAAAGCCGGGGGATTGATGATGAGTAAGTTCCAGGTCCACTAGAAATAAAAGAAGTGATATAGAATCCGATTCTAGACAAGTTCCAAAAGCATATGATTGAAAGAGATTGAACTTGTTTTCCAGTTTCTTCTTAAGTAGTTGCATTGAGGTTTATGTAGTCAACATTATAATGGAAAGTACTAAACGAGTGGCGATAGGGAAATGCATTGGGTGTGGGAAGCAAGTTCCTATGTTAGTTCCATTAGGAGCTCTTAATTCTGCCACACTGTGTTGTGATTGCAAAAGCGCTAATAATAGCAATCCAAACCGACCACAGTATTGGGTGAATAACGCACCAGCCATTATATATGTAAATCATCACCCTAACCATACAGCAGTACCAATATCTCATCAAATTCCGGTAAAGTTGATAGTTGAGAATCCTTAGATTTAATAGATTTGACTAAATTGTCATCTAACAACTCTCAGCTATCAATTTCAAATGAAATTAACTGCATCTTGAGTTTCTAACTCTATTATATTTGATGGTGATTATATGTTAATACGGTATCCATAACTTGGTGCGTGCATGGATACATATGCAGATGACAGAGAAGAGAAGGATCCAATGCGAATCCCAACAAAACGGAACATCGTACAGGCGATGAAGTGGTTGGTGGAAGGTTCCCAGGCAGGGGATTCACTGGTCTTCTATTTCTCTGGCCACGGAGCCAGGGAAGTGGACCGTAGCGGCGATGAGATCGACGGCTATGATGAAGCCATATGTCCCCTCGATTACGAGAGAGAGGGAAACATAATCGACGACCAGATCAACGCCACAATTGTTAGGCCTTTGCCTCATGGTGCCAAACTCCATGCCATCGTTGATGCAAGCTTTAGCGGCACTGTTCTTGATCTCCCATTTATTTGCACAACCAACCGGTTAGTTAAGTTAGTTAGGTATTTGTTTCTGTTATTGTTTTGCTAACGATTTGAATTTAAACAGAAAAGGAAATTATGTATGGACGAATAAGAAAAGGCGCAGAGGTGGTTACAGAGGCACAAAGGGAGGACTAGCAGTTTGCATCTCAGCTTGTAGTGACGACGGAAAAGCTGCCGAAACGTCGGCGTTTAGCGGCATGGAAAGCAGCGGTGTCTTCACCTACAGTTTCATCAGAGCCATGCAAGAGGAGCCTCCTCACTTGACTTATGCTGCCTTGCTCAACGCCATGCGCTCCACAATCCGTGAAGCTAGTAAGGGGCAATTTGGTCTTATTGGCCGACACAATAGCATCGACACTCCCCTGCAATATGCTCATGTATGTATTGTAACTCAACTACTCTTTATGCTGATAATAACATATGTGTAGTGTAATTTGAATCACGAAGCTTTGTTGTTGCAGGAGCCACAATTGTCGTCATCTGACAAATTTGACGTTTATTATAAGCCGGTTTTAATGTAGCAGTAATATAAGACTCATAAAAGGGTCGGTAGATAGCATACAACCACACTGTTGTTTCATTGTGGCAGCAACACATGTAGACAAACCACTTTTTTTTTTAACAATAAACTCTCTTCATATACATGCTTATCCCTCTCTGATTTATGTACTTACTAACGTTATCAAAGACGATAGAATATGCATCTCAACTCTCAAGCTTAGTTTATGTTTGATCAGATTCTGTTCCTTTATTATTGATGAGCGCAATTATTTTAAGAGAATCACTCATATAAACACGTTTAAAAAAATGTTTTAAGATATTTTTTTAATAATTAAAATTCAATTTATATAATTAAGCAAACTATATTATTTTTGTCAAAATTAGACGAAATAAATCAGTTTGACTAAAAAATCGATAAATCAATTTAAATTAATATTTTTTTATAAAAATGACTATAATACCCCTATTATGAAAAATGACTTAAAATATTTCTATTATATATTTTAAAAAATCTAAATCCTAATCTTTCTCTTTTCTCTATGTTATCATTGAATTAGAATTTAGGTTTTTTAAAATTAATATATATAATAAAAATATTTTAGTCATTTTTTATAATAAAAATATTATAGCCATTTTCTATAAAAAAGAATATTAATTTAGATCAATTCAAAATTTTATTTATCGATTTTTCTGTCAAATCAATTTATTTGGTCTAATTTTAACAAAAATATCACAATTTGATCGATTATATAAGTTAAATTTTAATTATTATGTGATTGAGTCCCTTTTATTAAAAGGACACAATATGCATGATGTAAGCTGAGTTGCATAGGTAGTAATAATTGCGGGCTCAATTTTTTTGTTATGGAACCAAGTAGCGTGATGTGTTTCGATATGGAACTTGAGCGTGCTAGACGAAAGGGTGGGACAGCTTTATGTCACTGCCAGGGGTAGAAATCGCATGGTCCGAATTATTTGTTTTGAAAAAATATACAAAGAATTCGGTGGGTCCGATTTTTCCATTACTGAAATTTAAATTTCACAGCTTACAAATCGGACTATGAGTATTGTATATATATAAATTTTTACATAAAGAATAAAAGGAAGTATTGTGTTATATATGAATTTTTTGTTTGAAGAATAAAATGTACCATGGGTATTGAATGAATATATATGAATTTTATATAAAGAATTAAATGAAGTCGCATGGTCCGAGTTAGGTTTTTTAACATAATCAGGTCAATAAAAAATAACAATTAACTTCCTAACAATAATAATTATAATTATAAAAAACTAAAAAATTTTCCAAAAAAAAAACTACATAATCTAGTTAAAAAAATAATAATCATTTACATAATTATAATTATGTAAGAATAATAACAATTAACTTTCTTTTTTTTGACATTTTGAAATTACTTTCACCATGCAAAGTAAGAATCAGAAGGAGTAAAGAAGAAGAAGCAATGGCTCTTTTTTGGAGGAATGGAATTAAAGTGAAAACAAATGCTAGTGTGGGTTATTGTTGGAAAAGTTGTGCACCGTTGGAAGAGTCACCTGCGAACGACACGTGGATGGGAAGATGCAAATCGCACGGTCCGTACCTCATGCACAATTCGAACTGTCCGAGAAGGAGCCCCCGAAAACCCATGGTCCGATTTCTCTACTGCCTGACACCACACAAACGTAAAACTCTCCTCTCTTCCATAACCGAGTCCAACAAATCATTTCCCTCCATATAGAAATTAAAAAGCGAATAATTGCGTAATGTAATAAATCTGTAGTTTGAAATTTATGGACGTTTTAAGCCCTCAAAAAATAATAATAATGGAGTTCTCTTTACATCAAAAATGAAAAAAAAAAAGCATGATAACGACAAGGAAATTGTATGCTTCTTTTTTACATTAGAGGTGTGTGCAACAATAAATAAAATAAAATAGAAGACCTGGTGATTGAACCTCAGAAACCTACAGGCTAGTAATGTACATTAATAGTAGATAGTGTAGCCCAAAAAATTCAATCTCCAGTTGAAAATTTTCAATTAAGGAGCAACTGCTTGCGAGATGCATTGCACCAACGAGCAAAGCAATTTTGGAGGTTTGGCCAATCAGAAGATGGAGAATGTGTGAAATAGTGCAGCCAAAGAGAGAGAATCTGCTCTTGCTGCTCTGCTTCTAATCTCTCTATGATGATGTACTCCAACACGCTCTCCAACTCTGTACTCTCACTAACACTTAGAACTGGGGCATCAGTTCCATTGCTGGCTCTACACAACAGTGGCAGCCATTACTGTAGCAACCTGAACTTCACTTGCATGTATACCTTCACTTTGCCTTCAAAGCATTTCTCTGAAAAATATTCTGTAGGAGAGTGTCCAGCTCCCTATATAAAATTAATATGTCAAATTTAGCTCATCTCATCCAAAATACAGTTTAATTGGTTGCATAAAATTGGAAGCTATGAACATAGTAAACTAAACAGATATCTTATACCTTGAGAGTTGCATAGGTTAAATGATATCCTGTATTAGAATATGCAACCTTATACCTACAAGCCGTGGTTAAATACATTATTTTAAAGTCCTATAACATCAGCAAATTAGCAATGTATCAGAATCTATCTATTTATAATATATAAAAGTTGATACTAATTTTTTTTAAAAAGTCACTTAAATAAAGATGTCAAAAACATTTTTTTTATAAAGATATTTTTTAAAAATTAAAATTTAATACATATAATCAATTAAATTATATTATTTTTATTAAAATTAGGCTGGATAAATTAGTTTAGTAAAAAAATTAATAAATTAAATTTTAAATCGATATAAATTAATATTTTTTATAAAAAATACTATAATATCCCTATTATAAAACACAACTAAAATATCCCTATTTTATATATATATATATATATATATATATATATATATTAATTTTGAAAATTTTAAATTTTAACCCTATAAACATAGAGAAGAAAAGGGTTAGAATTTAGAATTCTCAAAATTAATATATATAATAAGAATATTTTAGTAATTTTATATAATAGAGGTATTGTAGTCATTTTTTATAAAAAATAATATTAATTTAGACGGATTTAAAATTTGATTTACTATTTTTCGGTCAAATTAATTTGTCTGACCTAATTTTGACAAAAATAACATAATTTAAGTGATTATATGTGTTAAATTTTAATTATTAAAAAATATCTTTAAAAAAGACGTTTTTTACGTCTTTATGGAAGTATCTCCTTTTTTCTAACTATCTTTTCTTTGTTAACGATACCACATCAGCAATTCTAATAATTTGGCAAAAGATTAAAATCAACCAATCACTATTTAGTAAAATATTTTTAAAAATTAAAACAAAAAACTTTTATCTATTATTATTCAATTGAAACATCAAGTACTAATTAAATGTAATAAATATACATTAAAAGTATCATAATAATGATAATTATAAAAAATTTCAGTTACAAATATTCAAATTCTACAACTTATAGATATTAAGACTCTTATTACTTTTTATTTCTTAATCTCTTATATTAATTGTCAAAAATTTTTTAAATTTAATATAACATTTTTTATATGTTTTTCATTCTCATTCATTCATTTTTTTAATTATTTACAAAAAAAAATGCAAGAGGTAGGAAATTAGAATTCCAAGGGTTAATGAATGCAAAACACATTACTGTAGAGAATGGTAGGAAATTAAAAAAATATTTTAAGTAAAGATTAAAAAAGGGCAATTTACACATATAAAATGATTGAAGAAAACGTTTACACAAATACAATATTGGCAATTTCCAGACGCAAATGCAACAAACGCAACTATATATAATCCGCTACACCCTGCAGTGGAACTTAATTGTACGTAAACCGCTACAGGGTATCGCAGATTACGTTGAGGGCGGGGTTACTTATAAACTGCTACACCCTGTAGCGGTTTATGACCAAATGGCTTTTATGCATAATCCGCTACACCCTGTAGCGGATTATGAGTATAGTGGGTTGTCTATATATACCGCGTGAGGCTGTAGCGGAAATCATTTGAGTTATTTTAGAAAGAAAGTTAGAGAGAGAAAGTAGAGAGAAGGGAGAGAAAATTTAAAATATTTGAGTAGTTTGGAAGAATGGAGGATGAACGGCGGTTGTACTGGCTCGACGGCGTTGCTCACGTAGCCAGAACCATCGATGCAGAGGTAAGTGTCTGTATTTCCAAACACTATTTTAATAAATGTATATTTTATTCAATATTAAGAAAGTAATTCATTAATTAGATAAATAGAGACTTAGTTTAGGTTTTGGTTTGTAAATGAAAATTTGAAATATAAACTTTGACATCTAACATTTAATAGTTAAGGTAGAGAGGTAAATTAGTAATTTCAAAATCCAAGTAGCTTAAGACTAGAAATACAAGCTATAGTTTGGTTGGTGATGTTATTGTTAGAAATTAAGCCGGTGTTCTTTATTTCTGAAAATGCAGCCAACCCGATGTGTGTATAGCGTCCGTAAGCAACAGAATATGTCGTTACATGATAGGATCATACCTTACTTAGAGAGGGCTGGGTTATACCACCTGGCTAGGCTGAACGCTCATTGGTTCTGGTTGGATGAACCTCTGGTCTGCGCATTTATTGAGAGGTGGCGGCCTGAGACCCACACTTTCCATATGCCATTCGGAGAGTGTACTATCATGTTCTAGGACGTGGCATACCAGCTTGGGCTGCCTGTGGATGGCCAGGCTGTTTCCGGGTGCATGACAGACTTCCACATGCACATCGAGGGGGCCAGACTGGCATGGGAGTGGTTCGAAGAGTTATTTGGTGAGCTTCTGCCACCAGATAAGAGAAAGTTATACACAGTCCACTTCACATGGTTTCATGAGCGGTTCAGGGTGTTACTAGCGGATGCTTCGGAGGAGATCGTGCGCATATATGCACGCGCGTATATTATGATGCTTCTGTCGACACAGCCGTTCATGGACAAGAGTGCTAATCGAGTCCACCTTCGCTGGTTGCCTTTTGCTACAGTCATGGATCTTTTGGCGGTTCCCCACGCTGAGGCCGCCGGGTTTTGATCCTTCTCTTTTCCATTGGCATTCAGGTATACTTTAATTCATTCTTTCTTTCAAGTTCATTACATTCTATATTTGAAATTACATACTTACATGCTATTTCTGCTACTCAGATGGGCCACATATTTGCCCTCTTCTGATGGGAAGGAACGGCGGATTATACAGTATCGTCTGGCATTGGATCGACTGACTCATCGAGATGTAAGTATTTTGTTTTTGTTTGTTGTTATTTTAATTGTTTTTTTCACACTTATATGTATACATTGGTATAATGCTGACCTTGTCTCCTGTCCATCAGATTGTGTGGGAGCCTTATGGTTTGCAGGACGTACTGGCAGTCATCCATCCGGAGATACTGACCGAGGAGCACAGCCTGTTATGGCGAGCTATCACCAACCTGATCTACTATGTAGTTACTGAGTGGCATCAGGTTGACAGAGTCTTCCCACAGCTAGGGGGCATACAGCACTTGCCTGAGCCAGCGCTCAACATAGAGTATCTTCATAGTAAGGACGGCAAGGGTGGAGATAGATGGTTCCCCACTTACTATAGGACATAGCATCAGCATTGGGACGAGCGAGTTCATTCTGTGTTGAGTGTCCAGAGAGTTCCTGATCCTGGTCCATCCACTGAGTACCTGAACTGGTGGCACCGTGTTGCACATAGGATTCTGTCACCAGGAGTTGCTTTCGCCGACCCAGTTCCGGACGATGCTATACTCAGAGGGTCGTCGCAGGCGCCGACTAGAGTTCCAGCGACCGATACGCCAGATAACAGACGTTTGGAGCGGAGACGATGCATCGGTACACGTGCCACTGATCGCGACTGGCGCTGGCTAGATGACATGATGCAGGAGGAGCAGGTTGGTGGTGATGACGGAGGCCAGGCAGATCATCGCCTTCGCCAATCTTCTGCTAGACGACGAGCTGCTCGTGGTGGAGGAGCACCTTCTGTCCACCACGATGATGAGGCAGGGTCGTCCCGTCAACACCCTACAGACACTCATGCTGGTGGCACCACGGAGGCTAGTATGGGTGGTACACCTTTTACCCACGTATCTAGCTCTCAGGTACTACATGGGTGTAGCACACAACTGTTAACCGATCTTGCTACCATTTCTTTCACCATGAATTTGGACGATCAGTTGGGTGGACTCCCAGTTCTATGCGGATTTTGATGAGTTCATACAGGGTGACGACGTTCATCAACACCAGAGCCCGATTCCAGGCGGCCCTTCAGACCCTACGGAGTATAGGCCACATCCAGCGGATATGCCTGAGACCCAGGTTCCTGAGACCCAGCTCCCGGTCGACTTGAATGAGCCCGCAGGCAGCCCGTACGACACTTGGTTCGGGATGGGGGGGACGCCACCATCTGCATTAAGAGTTGGGGCACAGGAGGCTCCGCCGAGAGATCAGCGAGCGGCTAGGGTTAGGCGTCCGACTCGATGTGGCACAGGCTCGCACTTGCTTGGTCCATTCGGAGGCGATCATGATGTTGACGGTGACCAGCAGTAGCATCCGACTCTCTTAATTTTTGACAGTTATCCATGTATGAATTATGACTTATTTATTTTCTGTTAGGGTTAACGACTTGTGACAGTTATATCTGTATTAGTTATGTAGTTATACCTGTATTATTTCTGTACGAGTTACTGCGAATGACGATAAAATTTTGTATCAATTCATGCATTTTGCATCATGGGTTTTAAACCCTAACATATAAACACCACTATACTCATAATCCGCTACAGGGTGTAGTGGATTATGCATAAAAGCCATTTGGTCATAAACCGCTACAGGGTGTAGCGGTTTATGAGTAACTCCGCCCTCAACGTAATCCGCGATACCCTGTAGCGGATTACGTGTAATTAAGTTTCGCTGCAGGGTGTAGCGGATTATATATAGTTGCGTTTGTTGCATTTGCGTCTGGAAATTGCCAATGTTATATTTGCGTAAACGTTTTCTTCAATCATTTTATTTGCGTAAATTGCCCATTAAAAAATATATTTATGTCCCAAACATCTAAAGAATTAAAATAACATTAATATATGTAAATATATAAATAGAATGCAAACAAATAAAAAAATAAAAAAATTATTTTTTATAAATAAATTGATTATATAAAATAAAATATAATTAATGATAAGACATAGTATTTATATGACATGGTTGTTGAAATAATAAATAAAAATGACATTACTTTATCATAAAAATATGATTTTTTTAAACTAATATATATATATATATATATATATATATATATATATATATATGTGGTAATATATACCATTTGAGCTATTAACTCATTTTAAATAAGGTATATATACAAATGTACCTCACAAAGACATTTCAAGGTTTAGGCTAATTTTTTTAGTTATGGAAGTTTAAAATGTGTTATACTCAATTATGAAAAAATGTTGTATTTTTTATAGATATGGAGATAATTTTTTTTTTTAAATTGAAACTCACAAATCAGAGGCTCAGTTTTGTTTTTGGAAACAAAATTTAGGGTCAGATTTGGGGTAATAGAGAAATCTGAGCCTCAGATTTGTGTGAGCTGAAAATTTTTTTAAAGGATAAACAAATTGATGGGTCAGTTTTGTAAAAAAAAAATGATAAACCACAAATCTTACCCTCAGATTTGTGGTATAACAAAAAAAATTAAAATACACAAAATTGTGCCTCAGTTTTGTGATTATTCATACAAAAAAAAAAACACACCACTTTTTCACATTATTTAAAAATACCACCACAATCTCAATAATAAAAATAAAAAGTGTCATATATATCTTCCATTCAAGAATAAATATCTATTTAAAGAAAAGTCATTCTAATATGGCTGCACACAAGGTGTTTGAAAAAGCCATACAATGATAATGAGTAGTACAAAATTATCAGAGAGTCGTCAAAATTTCATCCAGAGATACCAAAAATGATCGGGATCCCAAAAAATTTTGAACAGGATTCAGAAATTGCAATTGATGCCTACAGATCAAAAGTCAAAAGTGCTGTTGAGGAACTTAGTGCTCACAAAGTTGCTGTTGAGGCTGGTGACAACGAAGCAATTAAGAAATGGTGGATATGCCTTACTTTAGAAAGCATTACTGAGGGGTGTGATACTTTTATGCCTTCTTGTGATTCGATTTGACTTTTTGGTCTTGTATCTTTTACTTGATTGAAGTCTGTGACAATTGATGATAATTATTGTGAATAAATCCTTGTAGTTTGGCCATTGTGCTTGAATAATTGTTTAGCATTTCATACACATATTTTACTTGTCAATATTTTATTGTTTGGTCAATACATAATCATCGGTAGTCACCAAAAACACAACTACACGTGGCCTATATATATTATATATATATATATATATATATATATATATATTAAAATTAATTATTAATATATTTATATATTAATATATATATATAACTTAATTTTTTTAATATATATTTTATATTTTAATATATATTTATTTTAATTATTGATTTTAGTGTACATTATATGAATTTTTCGTAGTCATATACGTAATTAACACGCTGGAATCAGATGGATCCCCAGGGGCAATTGAGGCACGAAACCATTGGCCATTTACCACCAAACCAGGCCTAACCTCTCTCTTTCCCCAACTTCCCTTTACAACCAAGTAATAAATAATAAAACAATATAGATCCTCCTATGCAAATATGAAATTATCTTCGTCAAGATATAAGTATCTAGAGTTTTTATAAATATATTATTCTTTGATTGATACCTATTTATCTTGATGCACCGGCAATGTAGACTTGATTAAATTCTCTCTTGAAACTTTATCCAAACATGGTAGTGAATAGTGATAAGTATGCATGAAAGCCGGGGGATTGATGATGAGTAAGTTCCAGGTCCACTAGAAATAAAAGAAAGTGATATAGAATCCGATTCTAGACAAGTTCCAAAAGCATATGATTGAAAGAGATTGAACTTGTTTTCCAGTTTCTTCTTAAGTAGTTGCATTGAGGTTTATGTAGTCAACATTATAATGGAAAGTACTAAACGAGTGGCGATAGGGAAATGCATTGGGTGTGGGAAGCAAGTTCCTATGTTAGTTCCATTAGGAGCTCTTAATTCTGCCACACTGTGTTGTGATTGCAAAAGCGCTAATAATAGCAATCCAAACCGACCACAGTATTGGGTGAATAACGCACCAGCCATTATATATGTAAATCATCACCCTAACCATACAGCAGTACCAATATCTCATCAAAACTCACTTATTAGGCCACCACCACCTCCTTTTTCTCCCTATGGCAACAAGAGGGCTCTCTTAATCGGAATCAGTTATGCCAAACGCTCTAACAGGATTAACGGTTCTTTGAACGATGTCAACTCCATCAAGTACTTCCTCATTCACAATTTGGATTTCCCTATTCATTCCATTCGCATGCTCACCGGTATCTTTATCTCCTAATAAATTAAGGTGCAGTGAACTTCCGGTAAAGTTGATAGTTGAGAATCCTTAGATGATTTAATAGATTTGACTAAATTGTCATCTAACAACTCTCAGCTATCAATTTCAAATGAAATTAACTGCATCTTGAGTTTCTAACTCTATTATATTTGATGGTGATTATATGTTAATACGGTATCCATAACTTGGTGCGTGCATGGATACATATGCAGATGACAGAGAAGAGAAGGATCCAATGCGAATCCCAACAAAACGGAACATCGTACAGGCGATGAAGTGGTTGGTGGAAGGTTCCCAGGCAGGGGATTCACTGGTCTTCTATTTCTCTGGCCACGGAGCCAGGGAAGTGGACCGTAGCGGCGATGAGATCGACGGCTATGATGAAGCCATATGTCCCCTCGATTACGAGAGAGAGGGAAACATAATCGACGACCAGATCAACGCCACAATTGTTAGGCCTTTGCCTCATGGTGCCAAACTCCATGCCATCGTTGATGCAAGCTTTAGCGGCACTGTTCTTGATCTCCCATTTATTTGCACAACCAACCGGTTAGTTAAGTTAGTTAGGTATTTGTTTCTGACTTTCTGTTATTGTTTCGCTAACGATTTGAATTTAAACAGAAAAGGAAATTATGTATGGACGAATAAGAAAAGGCGGAGAGGTGGTTACAGAGGCACAAAGGGAGGACTAGCTGTTTGCATCTCAGCTTCTGGTGACGACGGAAAAGCTGCCGAAACGTCGGCGTTTAGCGGCATGGAAAGCAGCGGTGTCTTCACCTACAGTTTCATCAGAGCCATGCAAGAGGAACCTCCTCACTTGACTTATGCTGCCTTGCTCAACGCCATGCGCTCTACAATCCGTGAAGCTAGTAAGGGGCAGTTTGGTCTTATTGGTCGACACAATGGCATCGACACTCCCCTGCAATATGCTCATGTATGTATTGTAACTCAACTACTCTTTATGCTGATAATAACATGTGTAGTGTAATTTGAATCACGAAGCTTTGTTGTTGCAGGAGCCACAATTGTCGTCATCTGACAAATTTGACCTTTATTATAAGCCGGTTTTAATGTAGCAGTAATATAAGACTCATAAAAGGATCGGTAGATAGCATACAACCACATACTATTCTTTCCTTGTGGCAGCAACACCTGTAGACATACCCCTTTATTTTTAACAATAAACTCTCTTCGTATACATGCTTATCCCTCTCTGATTTATGTACTTACTAACGTTATCAAAGACGATAGGATATGCATCTCAAGCCTTAGCTTATGTTTGATCAGATTTTGTTCCTTTATTATTGATGAGCGCAATTTTATTAAAAGGACACAATATGCATGATGTGAGCACAGGTGCACAGGTAATAATAATTTCGTAATGTAATAAATCTGTAGTTTGGAATTTATGGACGTTTTAAGCCCTCAAAAAATAATAATAGAGTTCACTTTACATCAAAAATGAAAAAAAGAAAAAAACGATAACGATAAGGGAATTGTATGCTTCCTTTTTACATTAGAGGTGTGTGCAACAATAAATAAAATAAAATAGAAGACCTGGTGATTGAACCTCAGAAACCTACAGGCTAGTAATGTACATTAATAGTAGATAGTGTAGCCCAAAAAATTCAATCTCCAGTTGAAAATTTTCAATTAAGGAGCAACTGCTTGCGAGATGCATTGCACCAACGAGCAAAGCAATTTTGGAGGTTTGGCCAATCAGAAGATGGAGAATGTGTGAAATAGTGCAGCCAAAGAGAGAGAATCTGCTCTTGCTGCTCTGCTTCTAATCTCTCTATGATGTACTCCAACACGCTCTCCAACTCTGTCCTCTCACTAACACTTAGAACTGGGGCATCAGTTCCATTGCTGGCTCTACACAACAGTGGTAGCCATGACTGTAGCAACCTGAACTTCACTTGCATGTATACCTTCAGTTTGCCTTCATCTATTTCGTCTTGCGCCATGTTTTTGGCTTCCTTGAACAAGAATGCTGCAACCATGCAAATTCAACCCCCAAATCAGTTATATGTATATGTTCATAAAATTATTAACATCATCTTCTTTTCTACATTTTTGTGAGAGCATAAAAACCAAATATGGAGATTCCCCTTGAGGAAAAAAAAGCCAACTAGATGCCATTTGTGGCCACTATGATTGAAATTCCAATGACATATAGTTACAAGAAAACTTATCAAAACGGAGACTTTATGCACTAATGTTGAGTCATCTTAGTTACGTGAATCATTTCTATATTGTCTTGCTTAACTTACTATTATGCTTACAAAACAATTTTTAGGTATTATAGGTTTTTCTCCTTGAATAATACTAGATTGTCATATAATATATTAACAATGCGACTAGTTGTGACTTGTGAGGCAAAAACGTAATTACGTACGCCAATATGCAGATTAATCTTTTGAAGATGAGAATAATACACGTGGCATTGCTAGAATAATAAGTTGGAATTGGATATGTTGCCCTGTTCAAAGAAAACTAGATACGTCTCCTAAAGGCTATTATACATTCACACACGATTCACGCCCATTGTCTTGCTTCTTCTCTGTTCCATGTTTTTTTGTACACCAATATTGTTCTTAGCCTATTTTGATATCAGTACAACTCTACATCCAAAGTCCTTCTCCTTCTTTTTCTCCTTCTCCACCTTTTTCTTTTTCTTCTTCTAAATTTGCACACATAGGTTCTTCTTTCCTTCTTCTCCTCCTCCTTCTTTGCACACGCAGATTCTTCTTCTTCTTCCCCATCTTCTTTTTTTTTTCTCTTCATTTTTCGTTATATCATCACCAATAATACCAACATTTTGCTAACGCCTTTATTAGTTCTCATTTTCACTTATGACATCATTAAATAATTTCGATTTATTTCTTAATTTAGTTCGATTCATTTGTGTGTTAATTGAGGTTTACTTAATGCTGCTGATAAGTATTGACCAAATTTTGTATTCTTTAAGTACTTTTAAGTCATTTATTAGTTTAATTGATGTTCATTTGAATCCAAAAATAAATTCAAGTGTTTTGTTAATGATTGAGTCTTTTTAACTGTTTGTTCAAATCTAAACTACTTTCCATTCATTTGTATGCTAATTGAGGTTCACTTGCTGCTGTTGATAAGTATCGACCAATTAATTTTGTAAAAAAAAATGAAATTATTCATTATTACTTTATTCAATGACATTAGATTCCACTACATTCCATTCAATTGGTTCAGTTTTGAATAAGCAGTCAAGAAGACTTAATCATCAACAAAAACACGTCGAATTCATTTCTGCATCCAAATGAACTTTAAATAAACTGATACATGAACTAAAATTACTTAAGAAATAAAAAACTTGATCAAAACTTAGCAATATCAACTGAATCTCAACTAACACACAAATGAACCGAAATTAGTTTAGTTTTGAACAAACAGTAAAAAAACTCAATTATCAACAAACACATATAATTTATTTTTGAATCCAAATGAGCTTCTTACTTAAAACAAAAAATTTGATCAATACTTATCAACAGTATTAAATGAACCTTAATTAATTTACACAAAAAACTAAAATTTTTGAACAAGATCTCCATAAAAAAACACATTAAATTCATTTTTAAATTTAAATGAACCTCAATTAAAAAAAGAAAATGAAAAAACACAACAATAACAATAAAAGAATGACAATAGAGAGAAAACAATAAAGATCGCCAATAAGAAGAAGGAAGAAGGCAAAGAGAAAAAAAAAAAAGAACGCGAAGACCAGAGAGGAGGAGCAAAGCTAAGAAGAAAAAGGAAGATGTGAAGACGTGTGTAGTGTGAAAATAGTTTTTGTTGAGTTTAGCCGTGCTTGATTGGATTGGATACAAAAAAAGCTTGGATTTGTAGTTGAATTGTTTTGTTATACTATATTTTCTGAAACCTAGTCATAATTATTTGAGTAACACTCGAAATAGTCCTAAAAAATGTTTAATTAAATACTTTAATCAAATTCTATTATTAGAGTATAAATTTTAGTGATTAACATTATTAAAGACTAAAATATGCTATTATTACAAATTTTTCTTAGAAACTCATATTGAGATATTCCTCTAAATATTCTTTTTTCATATAAGAAAAATAATTGAATGTATTTTATTTTCGGTCTTAATTAATTTATTTAGTGGTTGATATTCGATAATGAGGAGAAAAATCTAATTAGGAAAAGCGAAAGAAATAGAAGAAAATACCTGTCAGTTTGACCAGAGAACACTGCAAACGCGGGTCCGCCGTCAGCGCCAGCAAACCCAAATTACGCGC
This sequence comes from Arachis stenosperma, assembly GCF_014773155.1. NCBI lineage: Eukaryota > Viridiplantae > Streptophyta > Magnoliopsida > Fabales > Fabaceae > Arachis > Arachis stenosperma. The sequence goes on from NC_080386.1 coordinate 5,964,138, forward strand.
CGCCGCCCACCGCCACACAGCTTCCTCAGGGAATCCGCACGCCGCCAGCTTCTGACCCATCCACAAAACCTCTGCCGCCAGCTTCTCCACCGGAATCCCAACCAAATTCCCCGACTCTCCGCTTCCCGCTGCGGCTCCTGCTCCCGCAACCCTCATGCCGACCGTCTTCACCGCCTTGAGAACCTTCCTCATGCGGTGAAAATCCCCGTCGTCGTAACCGTCCCCTAGCTCGCCCACCGCCGCCTCCAGCTGCCTGAGCGCCCTCTCAAACGCCGCCGAAAGCACGACGCGGTTAACCTCACGCAGCGAGGGGACTCCGTCGGAGTGGTTATCGTCGATGATCCTATCCGCAAGGGAGCGAACAACCTCGTACTTTCTGGAACTGACGGGAATATCATTGACGCTGATGAGAAGCTGAGAGAGTGCACGGCCGATTGGAGTGTCGTTTCCCGGGGAGCGTGAATCGCACGCAAGCTGGTTGCTGTGGACGGGGTCGTAGGCGAGGAGCTTCTTGTTATCGGGGTTGGTAAGGCCATTGAGTGAAACGACGTCGTATTTGCGTTGTTGATGTGGAGGGTAGAGTAAGTTGATGAAGAATGAAGGGACGAAACGAATGAAGAAAAGGTAGAAGCCTACGATTATAAAACGCAGCGTTTCGAGGAGCTTGTATTTTTGGGCGTAGTGTATGAGAGACTTATCGGCGTTGTTTACGAATGAGACAATTAGGTTACGAATTAGGAGCGGTGGAAGTGGAAACGTTTCTTCTGAGAAATCCATCTTCTTATTGTTGTTGTTGCTGCTTCCCATCTTCATTTGGAATTTGGAATTGCAACCAAGGCACAAGGCCTATGCTATCATTCTCTTCATTTTAACCTATTTTGTCATCCCTGCTTTTAATGTTGCGAAACCGTGTGGTTTGAGCTTCATTCTTATTTTTTAACACGTATTATTATCTATTATTATTAATTATTCACATAATGGAAATATCTCTTTTAATACCTTATAGGAAATTTTTTATTTCTATAAATGTAATCAAATAATCTGTCATGATTATTACAGGTTAAGTTTGGACATGGATGGAGCGATCATATGGACCGTGCAATATGCTTTTATTTTTTTTTTTAAGAAAAAAATAAATAGATCCATGATTTTTTATTTCGAAGGTAAATTCGTCTTTTATGATTGAAAAATATAAAATTATTCCTTATTTTAGAAAATACATAATATTTAGATCCTTTCGTACAATTGTCTAATCAAAATATAACTGAGTAAGTTGATGTGTCGTTCATATATTTGTTATGAGGCTTGCTACACATACAAGTCTTTTTGACTTACAAGTTTTACAAGTTGCTACACATTAGAGTCTTTTAATGCGTTATTTAATTTCTAAAGCGCTACACTCACCGTGAATTATGAACGACTCCTCTTCATCTTCCTCCTCTTCTTCTTCTTTTTCTTCACTCACCGTGAATTATGAACAACTCATCTTCATCTTCCTTTTCCTCTTCCTCTTCTTCTTCTTCTTCTTCTTCTTCTTCACTCACCGTGGATTATGAACAACTCATCTTCCTCTTCCTCTTCTTCTCCTTCTTCTTCTTCTTCCTCCTCCTCCATGTATTTCTTCGTTATTCTCTTTGCCTTTTCATTAGTTGTTTTATTTGCGTTTATTACTGGTATTCTTGCTTCGTTTTTTTTCGATTTTCATGGTTTCTGAAATCAAGCTTTGAAATCGTTTTGAAGATAATGAAACTTCAGAAATGCACCCAAACGATTATAGAAAATACACCCAAACGATTATAGAAAATACACCCAAACGATATTTCTTCGTTATTCTCTTTGCCTTTTCATTAGTTGTTTTACTTGCATTTATTACTGGTATTCTTGCTTCTTTTTTTTTTTCGATTTTCATGGTTTCTGAAATCAAACTTTGAAATCGTTTTGAAAATAATAGAACTTCAGAAATACACCCAAACGATTATAGAAAATACACCCAAACGATTATAGAAAATACACCCAAACGATATTTCTTCGTTATTCTCTTTGCCTTTTCATTAGTTGTTTTACTCGTTTATTACTGGTATTCTTACTTCTTTTTTTTTCGATTTTCATGGTTTCTGAAATCAAGCTTTGAAATCGTTTTGAAAATAATGAAACTTCAGAAATACACCCAAACGATTACAGAAAATACACCCAAACGATTATAGAAAATACACCCAAAGGACACTTTATGCATAATTCAGAACTCTTTCTCTTTCTCCTCCTCATATTCTGCTGCTTCTTCTTCTTCAAAAATGATTTCAGAGCTTGATATAAAAAAATAATGGAAATCAAGAATAACGAAAAAAGAAAACAAAGAGAAAAGCACGTAAATGAAGAAGGAGAAAGAGAAGGCAAAAAACGAAAGAAAAGAAGAAGAAGAAGAGGAGGAAGAGGAAGAAGAATGTGCAGCAAGAAGAAGAAGACGGTGCAGTGAAATTGTGCAGTAACGGTTGAAGAAGGAGAAAGAGAAAGTAAGAAACGAAAGAAAAAAAGAAGAAGAGGAAGAGGAAGAAGAACGTGCGTTCAAGCGCGTTAATATAATAACTTGTAAAGACTTGTATAAAAAAAATGCTTGTATATGGAGAATTTCTCATTTGTTATCGTGCTTACGTAATCCCTTGTAACAAGGTTCAAGGACGAATAAATTCTCATACTTCAAAACAATGTCATTTTGTGATGAGTCCTCCTGACTTGACTTCTTCATTTTTCCTTTTATCTAGAGCATTCTCTTTACCATTGAGATTTTGTTCCTAGATAAACTAAAAAGTTAAAGGTACAAGATAGGGATTGACGGAGTTGCTCCCATTTCGAGAAGTCCTAGATTGGAATCTCCATCCACCGCCACCAACAAGACAGGGAGGTTGTCGTCGTCTCGTCAACGGTGCTGTTAGTCGGAAAGCCACGAGAGGGGATGTTGTTGAAAAAGAAGAAGAGAGTGGTGGAGGCCGTCAACGGAAAAGTAAAAAACAGTGGCGACTCGCCAGAGAACAAGGTGGACGTGTGTTCCGACGATGTCAACAACAGCAATGCACAAGGAATTTCTCGCTAGCAGTGGCGGCGAAGGGTGGTTACGTGGCCAACAATCACATCGGCAGAAAACAAAGCATATATAGAAGAAACACATTTAGGCGGTTCTACTTGATTTGTTCGTTTGTGTGTTATTTTTCGACTAAGAATTGCAGCAAGGGGAAGGACCCATCTGAGTCTTGTTGAATGAATGAATGAATCTTCTTCCTTCATCACATTCCCATTCAATTCCACACCTTCTACTTCCTCGTCTCCACCGCCGGTACCACCCACATTCGTTTTCGGATCCTCTTTTTTAACATGTTGTCCTGTCTCTCCTCCTCAGGTCCAGTTTCTCTCATAGTTTATTCATTTTCATATATCTTTTTCTTTTAATTTTTACTTAACTAGTGTGGATAATCTATTAGAAGAGATTTTACAATTATCAATTTGATGGCAAAATCTTCAAAGTTTATTCTTGCTCTCAATTGGTTAAGATTGAATGAAAGTGTTCAACAGTTTACAGTTTCATATTGTCTCAAGTTGACCTTGCAAGAGAAGTTGCTCATTTAAGCTATAAATGGAAGGATGTCTCTTTTTTTAAGCATGTCTATGCACTTGCGCATTCTGCAGTCTTGGTGAAAATCGATAAAAATGAAAAAAATGTGTTATATTATGTTGATGAACTTCAAAGGCATGAGAGGATTAAAAGTGCTTTTACTCGTATTGGGACTTATAATCACATGAACGTGCTCCGTTGTATTTGGTGATTTTGGTGGTAGGATATTTCTATTTGATTTAATTTGATTCTTGAGTCCTTTTTGTTTTTTGAAAATTTACTTTTTTTATATGGAAATTGAGATATGAAAAAAAAAATCTCATTAATTCAAGTTGTTCATCAATGAAGAATTTGAGATATGGAAGTTTATCATTTTCTTCATCTATGAACAAAACTTCAGCAACAAGGAGGCTTCAAAAATGCTTTAGATAGGAAAAAAAATAAAAAGACCAAGCGAGGAGGACTCATCGTAAAACGATATTGTTTTGAAGTCTGGGGACTTATCCGTCTTCAAACTTTTTTACAACAGACCACATAAGCATCATAACGGACATATGGACGACACATCAACTCATTTCGTTACGTTTTGATTAGGCATTTGCACGAAAGAATCTAAATGTCACGCATTTTTTAAAGTGAGGAATGATTTTGTATTTTTTAATTTTAAGAGACGAATTTATCTTCGAATTAAAAAGTAAAGAACTTATTTGTCATTTTTTTATTTTTTAAATAAAAAGAGATTAATTTTTTTTTTACTAATATTCTATTATTTTTTATACAATCTAATTATATTTGTTTTTTTATTTTAAGATTAGGAGAAATGAATATAAAATATAGTTATTTTTATTAATGTAATAATATATAATTGTATATGTACACTAAAAAATATTTATCAAATAAATATTATTTATTTGCTTATATGTATATCTATTGATTTATATATTATTTGAATAATATAAATAATTATTAAAATAACTAAATTTATAATAAATTAATAATTAAATTATTTATAGTAATATAATATTTTTTTACAATAACAATATATTAGATTAAATTAAAAATCTTTATTTAAAAGTTAATTTTTTAATATATATATATTTATATATTTATATATATATATATATATAATTATATATGTTATTTTTTAAAGTTCAAATAAAAAACTATTTATTAAAAAAAGGGATAAATGTCATTTACTAATGTCATATTTATCATTCCATTATCACCTGCTTCGTTGCTAATTTACCTAGACGGATTATCCAATTTGCTAGGACGGGCTATCAATATCATGCAAGGAACTTTGGACTGATTGGGTAATTTTTTACAAAAAATAGTTTTTAAATAATTTTCTTTATAAAATTTTTAGAAAAAAATAATTATATTTGAATATTTTTTATAAAATTATTTATTTATTTATAATGTTAAAAAATTTAAATAAAATATTTTTTTAATATAAATTATAACTTATAAAAAAATATTTTTTTAGAATTTTTATTTTTACTATTAATATTTTTGCCAAACACACTAAGAATTGATTTAGTAAAGTTTTTAATTTTTAAATATATTTTATAAAAAATAATTTTTAAAAAATAATTGGTATATTTGTTGTAATATCTATATTTGATAAATTAAATTAAAAATAATTTTAATAAGCACAAATAACAATAAGACTTGGTTTGGTAATAATTTTTAAATATTAAAAATTTAAAAATATTATAATAAATATTAATATAAAAATTAAATTTAAATATTAATTAATGTATAAAGTTATATTAAATTTTTTATTTTAATAATTATAAATTATTTTTAAAAAATTCTACCTTAGATAATTTTAAAAGCATTCTTATTTTTTAAAAATTATAAGTATAAATACATAATTTTTTTATTTATTAAATATAAAATAAAAAAATTGTAATTTAAAAAATTATAAATATCTTTTTAAAAAATTTTACCAAATTAAATGACATCTAAATAAGTCCTTTATCAGATGGATTACATTCAAGTTTACCGTTTACTATTCTCTTGATGCTTGCGGATAATGTTTTCAGAGGCTTCTGGACAAGATTGTCATGCTCTTTTGCATGAGAATGCTATTTTTCTGAATTTGTTTTGAGAATTCCATTGCTGTATTGCCATAGTCCTTGGATAGGTTTCTCTTGTGATTCATTTATTAATTATATTAATGTACTAGCTTTGAAGGGAAAAAATATCATTTTTATTATTGACTGCTTTTTTAATCACTACTTGTTTAATATATATTTGTATTGAATATTTGATAATATATAAAAATTGAATCTGAAAAGAAAGGACATGTTGTTAACTACACATACAATAACACTCTTCTTAATCTGCCTCTTCTCTCTCAATATGAGAAAGTTTGTATGGCTCATTTTCTATTGTTTTATATCCAGCTTGAGAAGATGATGATGAAGAATCTAACATAATAGTCTTTTTAGCCACACCTTTTTCAATTACTTTAGACATGTTCACATCGTATTTAAAATAGATGTATAATTTATCAGTTTCTTTGTATCTCAACTTACCCTTTTTTATTTGATTAATTTCTATATTTCCTTTAATTACATAAAGTCTAAATTTTATATTAAGTGTTCCCATATCAAACTAAAACATCTCTTATTATACTCTTAATAACCCAATTTTTTAAAGGAAAAACCTCTTCACTTTACTATCCAAGTAACAAAGAACTCTCTTAAAGTCTCTGACAAATCTTTCTCCATAGTGAAACACAGGAATGATCATATATTCAGACATCTACAATCATATTTATTCAAACTTTAATAACATATTCTAACAATAAAAATGTTTAAACAAACAGTTAACGATGATTGAATTATTTAACGAGTTAAATCTCAAAGTAGTTCCTGAACTTGCACTCGAACCTCAAAGTAGTCTCGAAACTTGCATTTGCCCCAATCGTTCCCGTGAATTTAGCAAAGGTGACTTGCGGTCGTCCCTGAAGCATTTTTCGGGAAATATTCCTTAATGACATGATGATGTGTATGGAGATGTGCCACAAATCCCCAATTTGAGTTTCCACGATTAGAAACCTCTCTCTTTCTTCTCCTCTGCTCTCCTTCTTCTTCTCTGCCATTGCTGAGTGTGGTTTGAATGAATTATGATGGGTGGAGACAGCAACCATGTTAGTAGCTCCAGTAACCGACGATCCGAGAGAAGCTATGGGATGAGAACCACCAGAAGTAGTCACGAATGACTTCTAAATAGGTGTGGGTGTAGTAGCCGACCCATCCTCAAATGGTCAAGAATAGAGGCGAATCCAAGGAGAGCATTTTATGGTTGTCCTAACTACAATGTAAGTGATTTGTGTTAATGTATACATCTCTTGTCGTTGATCATTCAATTTGTAATATTTCTTCTCCATGGGCATGAAATGTGGCTGCAAAGTGTTGGCAAGAGGTGGTGTGATCTCTTTATGTGGGCTGACAAAGTTTTGGATGAAGAAGAAGTAAATGACAGAGATAATTTGGGATTTGAAATAGAAGAGTGGAGAATAAAATTTGCTTGAAAGATTGGAACTTAGAGTATGAAGTTAGAGCTCTAAAATTGGCATTTTGTGTGTTGTTGGTTACTGTTATGTTAGTAAATATGATTGTTGTTTGTGTAGTATAGAAGTAGTGAAGGGCATTTAGATATTGTGTAACAAAAAAGTCTAATGTGATGGTTGTGATTGTTGTACCCTATGAACAAATGAATAGAAATGATAACACAGTGTTCGATTCTATTTTGTCATTGTTGTTGCTAATTGTAATTTAGAAATGAAGGAATACGAAGCTAAGGAACAACAATAAGATTTTAAACATTCGAGGATAATATGCAGCTTATGTAAATTGTTTCCAAATTTGTCTATGTCAAACTAGACACTATCAAAAAATAACATAGAGTATTTAACTGAAACCAAAAGACATACACCCTAAAACATGGAACTTGGAAACTACAAAGTTCAATATTTAAAACCAAAATGTCTCAACAGAAAATATCTAAATGTTCATTTCTTGGTGGATTGAATCTCGGGGTTGGAACAAACCGCAAGACGTTACGCAACCTTGAAGCTGTAGCTGCGGATGCATTAACCATTGGATCGATACGAGTAGTTGTTGGTGGTGGAGTATTTGAAATTGGAACAGTGGGTGGTGGAGGAGCATTTGAAACATTTGTCCAATGGCTGCCAAAATTCGTCCACCAAATCTTGTTTTTAGAAATGCTCCATCAAGCTCTATTAGAGGTCTGCAGCTCGCAATAAACCCCTTCTTGCATCCATCCAGACAAATATACATCTTGTCAAAAGTGGGTTCTTCTTTAGGGTTGGGATGAAGAATTGTTGAGATGCGCACAGTTGATCCAGGGTTGCACTTTAGTAGTCTCATCATAGTCTCTGACAACCCGTATTGTGCAGCAGCATCACCATACATAATGTGCCTTGCATCTCCAAGAGCTCTTGTCAAAGAAGGCTTGTTCAAGTCCAAGTCACATTTGCTTTAGTATGTTAAAGCTTCAGAGTGCTTCAGATTTGGAAATTTTCTAAACTTTTTTACCAACTTGCTTGCCAACCACTCTCTATTAGTTAATCTATTCTTTGTCTCCCTTGGACAGGTATGATCATCATTAAAGGTATTAACTTGCCATCAAGCACCCTCACTATCCTTAGAGGCATAAATAACCCAAGGATATTCCTCACCTTTACATAAAGCCCAGCACCTTAAGTTATCATTTTTTTTTTAACCAAACTCTTCTACCTTCCTGTATGTAGTACTCCTTCACAGAATTTCATCCCTATCTCTAAGCGGAGTTCTCCAAATCTTGTACCTTCTCTGAAAATAGGGAATGCTTCATCATCATCAACTTCATCGAGTTCATCCTCTGAGTTAGGAGGTGTCTTCATTTCTTCCGAATGCCAAGAGTCTCTCCCATCTGAATCATCTTGATATTCATCATGAGCATCATAAACACCAACATTAGGACTAGGGTCTGCCATAGGTCTAAAAAATAACTCATCATATTCACCCGAATCATCCTCAGGCACCAAACTATCATCAGGTTAGAGTATTTCCTTCCTCAATTTACTAAGTTTAACTTTCTTCACATGTTTCTTGTTAACCTCTTTTCTTTTAGCTATTAGTATTGTATTGGTAACCTCCTCATCACTGGAACTCTCTTCAGCTCCAGGCTTATAAGCACTATTCTCTGCACTTTCATGACTGTTCGAGGATTCAAATTCTGATAACACAACCGTCTCAACCTGCTTTTCTTTCCCTTTAGTTGTATGTCTTGTCACATGACCTTTAGCTAATGCCCTAGTTATATATCTCCTATTCAATGTTGTTCTTGTATCACCTTTCTTTTTGGTTTTTTTCAATGCAACACCTTTTTTCTCTGTCCCATTCTTTGATGGCAATTTGGGTTGAAAAAATTTACTAGGCTTTAACTTAGGCACTGGTGTTGGAGTACATTTGGAAATTTAGGTTGGATTGGTGGTTGGAGGTGGTACTTGAATATGGTTCATATCTTGGTTGGATGGAGCAGGGGTAGCAGCCATAGAAATTGGGTTCGGAATGGTAGATGTTGTCTGCTGAGTGGGTTTTAAAATTTCAGTAGTCTTAGGTTGGTTGATACATGGGTTGGAACTGGGTGAGGAGGAATGGCCCTGGAGGTTGGTCCTGTTCTCAGTAAAACTGGTTCAGTAGGGACTTCAACCACCACCTCATTGTCCTTTTTGGATGGTGGTTCTTCCAAATATGTTGAATAGATACCCCATGCTCATAGTACACATGCACATCTCCATGGTTTCTTTCAGCATGGAAACACATCTCCAGGAGCTCACCATCAGAATGTAGTTCCCTTAGAACAGTCTCTAAGGCTGCGTTTGTTTACCGAGACAGGACACTGAGACAGAGGCACAAAGACATAAAATTGTGTTTGATAGAGAAGACATGGACAGAGACAATGTGTCCAAAGACACTGGATTAGTGTATTTTGTGTCCATCCTGACAGGAAGGACACAGGAACACTAACAATAGACACAACTTATTTTTCATTACTCTTGTTAATTTTTTAGAATTATAACTTTTATTATTATATTTTTCATCTCATATTTTTTGAATGAAAAAAAATGAGAAAAAATTAAATTTTCATAATTTGTTCTAGTTTATCACCAAACAAAATACAAAAACACAAAATTTTGTGTCTTTGTCCTTTAGTGTCTTGTCCTGTCCTATTCTCAGTGTCTTGTCTTGTCGTGTTCTTAGAAACAAACGCAACCTAAGGGTCTGTTTGGAACCAGCCACCAATAGTGTTCCACCTTATCATACCCAAGCTCTTTGTAGTAATCCCTGATGAAAAACACATATAGCCGATTTAGGTCAAGTTTTGGAATCTCTGAAATATGGTCCCTGGTGTATGAGACGACACCATTTTCACTCATCACAAAGGATCCTCTATGGTGACACACAATAGTAAAGAGAGCCATTTGCAGGTAACACATGATCATCAAAATTGCCATCAGCCAGGAAGGCACACTAACCCCGATCTCTAACCTACCATGAAAACACATAAACTACATACATACTACTATTTTTAGTACATTACAACCATAGCTACTATCATCACGGACGAAAACAAACAATATAAACAAAACAACAACATACGAAGAAAATCCTAACAAAAATTTAAAAAGAAAAACACATTACAAAAAGGGAGAACAAATGAATATATATATACTTACCAATGTCGAAAAAAGCCATGATCAAGAAAAACAGAGGAGTAGATAGTAGCTATTTTGTTTATCCTTTTCTATTTTAGTTACATCTAACAACCAAGATGCTTCTCCTGAGATCACTACGTGCAATACAGATGAGATAATTAGAGTGTACTTGCTTTCCTTGAGAGAGAACGCAAGAGAAAATCCCTCTTAAAGTGGCACCATTGAAGAAAATAAGGAGAAGAAGAAAAGACTGTGTTGGATTGAGAGAGAAACAGCCACTGCATGTTAAATCCCCTCTATGCACACTAAACGACGGCATTTCTATGCAATTTGGGCGCCAAATAAAAATGGCGTCGTTTTGGATGTCCAGCCTGGCGTCCAGCGTGGCCTCCGTCGATCCAAGTCATCTTTCCGTCACCGGAAAATGCTTTAGGGATAACCGTGAGTCACCTTTACTAAATTCAGGGAAACGATTGGGGCCAATGCAAATTTAGGGACTATTTTGAGACTCGAGTGCAAGTTCAGGGACCACTTTGAGATTTAACTCTTATTTAATTTTTACGAAAATGCACAAAATTTATTCCTATTTAAACTTTTCTATAAACAGGACCACAGAGGGTTGCAGACAACAATGGTGTGCTGTCAGAATCAGAATCAGAATGTTGGACCACACAAAGCGCAAGGGACAAACACTTTCTAACAAGTCACTAACTTGAATTGTGTGAAGCGTTCTCAGAAGATTCCGTCTAGCTTTATTAACAACACCACCAATCCACCGTCAACTATGACGTTGTCAGCACTCTTTTAAGCAGTAACGTCAGTGTTTCTTTCTACCAATCCAGCATCCATAGTGGTCTCGAGAAGTGAGAAACCTTTTCTACTAGGTTTTTCTTGTAAATGTGAAGGCTTGTTGATGGGATTTTATAGAAACACAACATTTGAGAAACAACTAAAGCATTACTTTCCGTACGAACAACGTTATTTTTAGAGCGAAGGAGTTGGACAACTTAACCCCTATCCATTTGAATTTGTCTAACTAGGCACTAAATGAACACGTCAGCGAGCTCATGTGACAGGTCACGCTTCAAATGTGATAGCCCAGCGTTTTCCGTCAAACTTCGTCAGAAAATAACACACAGTGATTGTATTGTGTGACGGAATTAAGGAACAGGGACCAAAATAGATCATTTTTATTTTGAGAGATTTCATTGTCATTTTTTAAAATGGACAGAAGTCGAATTAGTAGTTTACTCTTAATGTATTAGTTTTCAAGAAAAAAAAATCATTTTTATTATTAATTACTTTTTTAATCACTACTTTTTTAATCACTACTTGTTTAATATATCTTTGTATTGAATATTTGATAATATATTGAATATGAAACGAAAGGACATCTTGTTAACTACACATACAGTAACACTCCTCTCAATCTGTCTCTTCTCTCCCTTATTTTGTTTTATTTCTACATATGACTGATACCGATTACCGAACGTCTCTGGTACAAGACAATTTACTTTTATCTAATCACAATAAACAAGTGACAAAGTGACAGTGACATGGCCAGCCCAAATGCAATGTCGTGCATGTTAGGGAATATGCCATAATGCTATATTGAATTTGATCCGGTAATTCGGATTGATCCCAATTTTGCATTAATTCTGCATCAACTTTGAAAAAATTATAAGCCACAAAAGTAGAGCGGAATTGACCAGCACCAAAAGAAAAATGAATTGACTTATTAATACAAAATTTTAAAACTTTTCTTCCATAAATACATAAGCTGCTGATATTCAGAAAATTTAGGGGCAACAGACCAACCGTATTAGCAATTTTGGCAAGTATTTAACTAGCATAAATGCCAAATTATTTTCAATAAATAAAAAAGATAAAAAAAAAAGAATAGTCAGAATTTATTTTATTTAACATTTATTCATTAATTTTTGTAATAATTAATGAATATTAAATAAGTTAAATTTTGGCTATTTTCTTTTATTTTTTTTTTTGTTATTAAATATTTTTGATAAGTTTTATTGATTCATTATGTGCAAATTCTAATAACAATAAATCGATAATGCTATAGAGACAAAAATAAAAATCTAAAACTTGCTTTATTTAATATTTATTAGTAAATTTGGACTGTTTTTGGTTAATTCTTTTTTGTTATCAAATATTTTTGTTCTAATAACTGAGTACAAAATTTATATTAATTCATGTGTGTAAACTCAATAAATATAAATATAAACTTATGTGTTTGATGTATACAAATTTATGTAAATGTGGGTACAAACTATTGCGGTTAACTCAAAATAATATTTGTTGGGTATGTAGTATTGCGGATTGAAATTTCAATTTGTTTGTGAATATAATCAGTTGTCTCCATGCGAGATAACATATAAACTGTAGAAAATGATGCTGTGTTTCACTAATTAATCACCAAAAGCAAACACTACAAATTTACAAAAAATGATTACAGAACATTAGCTAACACTATTACTAGCAATCATATTGGTATTAATTACATCTCTCTTTCTTAGACTTTATTTTTATCCAAACATAATACGAATATAGATCCTCTAAAATGAGAATGAGAATAATTGTAAGGATCCTATTACAGTCTAACCAAGCAATGTTGATGATCATGATTCCCTTGCTAAAAAAGAAGAAAGTTGCATGACTTACTGAGATCAAGAATGGCCTTCTGAATTTGTCCATCTAAAACTAAAACTAAGTGAGGGCGAGGACGAACATGTCTTGGGACCAACGAGGAAAGATTTCAAGTGCCTGGCAAACTCTTTAGACTTCTCTAGGTTCACTGCATGCCCTGCATTCTTGATCACCACAATATGAGCACTTTCCCCTATATGCCTGCTCCAAATCAAACACAAGTCCATTGTTGTTTAAGATGATGCTTCGAACTTGTATGTGCTGGGTTGAGAAATCTATATATCTCACCTTTGTAATCTGTGTCCTAACTCGAGAGGGAATACCTGATCTTGCTCTCCCCATATGATTAGCGTGTTCTGCTCCATCCAATACCAGAGAATCATGTAAATGTTCAAATAATTCAAAGAATAGGTGAATTGGATAAAATGATACATACCTGTTGGATCTTGGGAAGATTAGAAAGTTTTCGACCTTTGAGTATTGCCTCAAGTAATTCTCTCTTCTCATCAACGCAACGTGTACACATCACCTGCTTAGCTTGTTTCCAAATAAAGCATCAATTAAACAAATCATATGTCTCTATCTTTGATTTGATTATGCAAAGAAATTAAAGAGGGATACCTGAATGAAATCTGCAAGGAACCAAGTAGGGACGCCCCTTGCAGGCCTAACAAAAGATAGCCGCATCAACTCCCTGAGCTTCTCGGGAGTCTGAGGCATCAAAATGCTTGCAGCTTCATCCAAATCAGAAACCTTAAACAACCCATTTTTCATGTCAATCTCCTCCAAGCAAACACCCGTGCAACAAAGCGCCAACTTCTCCACTTTCTCAGGGAACTGTGCAGCCAAACTATACGCCACAAAGCCACCATAGCTGATCCCAACCAAGCTCATCCTGTGGACACCATGAAACTCCATCAGCTTCCTCAAGCACACGGCCTGAAAGGACTCCGTCCTCTCAGGTCGTGACGTGAAGGAATCGCCGAAGAAGAGAAGGTCAGGCACGTAAACGTTGAAGTGTGCCACGAAGTTCCGAAGGTGGTCGCCGTATTGCCACATTGCGTTCGCGCCAAAACCGTGGATCAGGACCAGGCTGGGTTTGCTTCTGTCATGGATCTTCGGCACCCAGCAATGCATGACGGTTCCGTCGCCCAAGTCTGATACCACGGCGCGGAGGCCCGCCACGGAGAACGACTGGCGGTACAACCAGTCTCTGGAAGCGGTGAAGCTGAAGCATTTTGAAAGCCTGGGAAACATGGGATGATTACCAATCACAATCGGAAATAAGATTGAAACTTTTTATGACCAATGTGAATGTTTACGGAGGATTTGAAATGGGTAGAGTGTTGAAGGAGAGAAGCTGGATGATGATGATGATGATGACGATGTTGTTTGAGTAATTGTGGCGGTTTTGTGGTTGTCAATGGTGACAAGGTTCATTGGAATTACAACCAAAGTTGAGAATGAGATTGAAGATGGCTGTGCGGAGAAAGCGAGACAATAGTCAACAGAATGTAGAGAATTGGTAATGCCAAAAACTGAGGGTGGCAAATTTACGAGCACTGTTACATGTTACATGCAGCTCCTAAAACATAGCTTATATCATTTTCTCTGGTTTTTCTGTTTTTGTCTTCCTTCCTTTTCGGCAGTCTATTCTAATTCAAGTTCAATAATACCTCAGCTATTCTAATTAAATAAGATTAATACATGAACCACTTTATACAAAAAATAAAGTTATCTAATTTTTAATACTAGAGTAGATGATGTATTCATTGTCTAAAATTAAGGAGACTATGCCGTTTGAATTATAGCTTGTTGGCATGATACAGAAATATTTGATAACAAAAAATATTAGTACAAAATTATTAATTTTTTGTTTCATTTAATATATCCTGTAATAAATAAATACTAAATAAGATAAATTTTAACTATTTTTTATCTTCTTAATATTATTTTTACTGTAAATAACAAGTTATTGTATCAAAAAAAAAATGGTTATAGGTTCTGGCAAACTGAGGTCGGTTTGCCTAGTTTAAGTGTCAGTTTTAGAAGGCACCAATAATGGGGTTTTGATGCTCTGGCAGGACTCTGAATCTGCTTCGTGTAGTGACACTCTAATCATGGAAAACATGTTGTATAGAGTCGTATATTCTTTCTTCTTCAACTTTAATTGAGACTTGGGAATTCATATTTGTGCACTTCGTTTCAGAATTGTATTTCTTCACGTAATGTCTTATTTTACAAACTTCTATATTTAAAGACTAAATAATAGACTATTTTTAAAGAATACCTAATTATGATTTTAAAAATTCTATGCTTGGACATATGATTTTAATAAATAATATTTAATAAAGTTTAAACTTTTCGCTTTTATTTTTAAACGTAAGTTAAATAATTTAGATATCATAATAAAAATATTATAAATTTATCTTAGATGTTTGTAAGTGCTAACTGCTAAGCAACTCTTTTTTTTAAATAGCCTTGCAGCTTTTTTTTTTCCTGTCTTTGATAGTCTTTCCGAGTAACAAGGAATTGAACATTATCAGACTTGTTTTCCCAACTACTAGTTAAATCTAATATATATTTTTCTTTTTTCTTTTTTTAGAATGAGAGTGAGATACAAGTTCAATTAAAAAGTTTGACAACTACTTTTATATATATAGACAAAATATTATATAACGTATTAAATATTCATAATCATTGCATATCGTGAAACGCAAACTCAGCAATATATTGCATCTCAACAATTCTAAAATATAAAGTTTAAGTTTTTGTTTTTCTTTTTTTATATAAAAGATTAATATGACCCTTGAATCCCAAAACCATTTAGAAATTGAAATTAAAACTGACAATTTGAAACTCATGGCTAAAGAATGAAACTAAAATTTTAATTTCAAGATATAAAATTTTAATTCCCTACAATACCTCTAGAAAAAAAAAGATACAAATAGACTAGAATTTATGAAAACGGAGACCGAAACTTTAATATTTTTCTAATAATTAAGGATATTTTAATAAATATTTTCATTTCATATCCATATTTATCTTGAACCAAATAAGATACTAAGACATAATTCAGTTTATACCAAATATAATACAAAGACTTAATTTAGTCTCTTAGGTAGCGTTTGATGGAGGGACAGAGACGGAAAGACGGAGATTGAGAGAACAGAGACTAAGAGATAGAGATTGAAATAAATTTCAGTATTCTGTTTGATGCAAAATGGGAGACCGAAATTGAAATAAGAATGAAACTCTAATTTAATTTGCACAAAATTGGAATTAATTAATTGAAATGAGAGTATTTTAGGTATAAAATGTTATTAAAGTTTCAGTCTCCATCTCTAAAAATTTTAGTCTCATGTGTCCCCACTTTTTGGAGGTACTAAAATACTAAAATTTTAGTATCAGTCTCTAAACCAACAAACATGATACTAAGTCTCAATTTCTCAATCTCTGTCTCAGTACCTCAACAAAAACTACCTTAGTCTCTATTTCTCCGTCTCTCTCTCAAGCGTAACTAAGCTCCTGCTTGGCTAGACTAGGAATAGCATAAGATTCAAATCCAAATTCTGTTCTAATCAAGCCTTGTGGATTTTATTAAGTAATAATGATAGTGATGATATTTACAAAAGAAATGTTGCATGAGATTCTGACCCCAAAAATTTAAGAAAGAACTAAACGTTCTCCAAAAGGTCATAAATTTCAAAATTACCATTAGTATCAGGTGGTGGCAAAGGAGAGTAAGCGACACTAACTTGCTCTTGAAGAGTTTTATACATGTCACAGACAGTATCAAGTAGAAATTTATCAGCTCCATGTGATGACATGAATGACACGGAGACACAACAATCATTATGATGTCCTAATGGAATTGCAACCTGTAAATAATGCAAAACCAAATATAAAATTGTTAACCCAAGTCTCAGAAGAATACATATGAACTGAGGAAAAATATGTATAGAGAAATTTACCTGACAACAACCAGAGATGCTAGCAATGCTGGATAATGCAAAAGCTCTTTCATGGAACTCAGAAGAAATCTCTTTCTCTGTATTAAGCTTTAATGGGTTGTCTGCAACAGTAGGAATAACTAGTATTCCATCATCCTATATGACAAAATTAAAACACTGAGGAGGTAAGGGAATAGCATAGAGATATTCATCATCTTCAAAATATAATCAAATTCCATGTCCAACCTTTTAACAGTTTAGGAACTTACTATAGATATTACACTACCTTTAGAAGACACTGAAAAGCAGCTCGCATCTCTGTCCTTACTCTGTACAAGGCTTTTATATTATCATTTGTAGTTTTGATGGCCTCAGTAACACGATCAGACGCATAACACCCTAACCTGGGTTTTGCATGTTTAATCCATTCTTCATGATTGGTTTTGAATTCATATCTGGAAATAAGGAGCAAGTCCAGGATTATAAAATAATATATTAGGTCATCAACAGAAATATAAAATGCAATATGCTTTTTAACAAAAAGGATAAAATCATAAAGTGTAACATAATCTAATCTAAGTCAAATGATAAAAATGAAGGGCATACCCTTGTAATGATAACATTACTGTAGAGAGAGCTTTCAAAATTGATGTTCCATCTTGTTGATGAGCTAATTGCTCACAGAAACCCTTTAGATTGGGCACTTTAGAAGCAATATACTGGCAAATATTCATATGTCTTGGAGACGGATCTGCAAAACAGAAGGGAAAATTTTCTTCGTGATTCAATGTTTCATCATGCACCATATACATGAATTTTCTCTTCTTTGAACAACAAAAATTTTCTTTCCTTTTTTAGACCACGAATCAACTGAAAGTAATTTTATTAAATATGAACACACACAGATCAGTCCTCAAATGTCCAGATACTTACAACCAGTCAAAGTCTCAATAGCTTTGCCGATAACAGATACTGTCTTCAGATTATGAACTTTAGATAACTGAAAAAGATCATCAGCAAACGAAATCTGCCTTATCCTTTTGGTCTCTACTGAATTGGATTGAAGTAAAACACGTCCAACAAGAGATAGGACAGATGGATCGCGAGCAAACCATCCTGAAATGTAATTAGACAATAAAGAAATAAACAATCAGAAAAACTGCAATTGTTGATCAGGATCTTGAACATATGTATGTAAGATATCAAACAATTAACCATAGTTTTGTAATATCATACTCAGTTGTGTATTGACATGCATATAGTTCTGACTCCAAGAAATAAAACCTTATAATCTATGATAAAATCAGATACATTCAAAAGTATAACAACCAAAGACTTAATCATGCAACATACCAATAGTATCTAGACTTTGTGCATTTGGAAGAACTCCAATGGTTGTTACAGCTCCATGAGATGGTCGAAACCCAAGAATGCCACAAAATGCTGCTGGAATTCTGACACATCCTGTAGTATCAGTACCTACAGAAACAAATACAGCAGCTGTGTGTAAAGTTTACTAATTATGCTCATTCAGAATGTCAACTTTAGAAACCCTAAAATGTTATCCGTTACAAGTTACAACCCTATTGTCTTGTAGAAAATGGATACTTAAACAATAAGTCAAATGAAATACAGTTAAACACAAGAATAAAAAATCGTATTTAACACAGGAAATAAATCTCATTACATATTTCATTTGAATATAGATTATAATGTTTGAACTAATCTCCAAATAATTAACTTATCGCATCATTTTCATCTCACATACTTGCATAATCCTAGAGTATATTTAATGCCTGCCCCAAAAATTTATTTCTATCCAAACTTTAACTATATGTTAGATTTGTTAAATGTATGATTATTTCCCGCGTTAAAGATGTGCAACAAAAACCTATTATGGTGGAAACTCAGATGCAGTTCTAAGAGTCGCCAAATGATTTGACAGGTTTGACTAAATTATCAACATGAAGTTAATAGCACCGGAGTTTCTACTTTATGCAAAATAGCAACGACAAAAACACACTCACCAATAGCAAAGTCAACTAGGCCGGCAGCAACGGCGACGGCAGAGCCACTGGAAGAACCTCCGGGAATGCAAGACGGCGTGCGAGGATTGATGGGGGTTCCATAATGGTGGTTCTGACCGGAAATCCTGCAAAAGAAAGTGATAATTGCATAAGTTGTCCTGAAGAGTGAATGAGAAATTGAGAGGAGAAGTGCAAACCCGAAAGAGAATTCGTCCATAAGAGTGTTGCCAACACAAGTGGCACCGTTGCTGAGCAGAGCGGTGACAACAAGGGCGGTAATCTCAGCTTGAGGGTGCGACTTCTTCCAATCAGGGTTCCCAAACCCCGTCACGTTCCCCTTCACATGAAATCTGAAGAATCATTCAATTCAACGAAGCAGATAGGAAACGCGAATGGAAGCAAGGAATATACAAAAGAAAATTACGAACATGTCCTTCACTGCAAAGGTTAGGCCACATAGCATTTGGTTGCGGGCGCCAGGGAAAGGAAGAAGCTCAAAACGCTGCATAAAGGCACCGTACAACTCCTTATCGGGGGAGCTGGGAATCCTCCGCCTCCGCCGTCTACGGCGAGTCTCGGTGACAAGAAGGACGGCGGTGGTGAGGCCAAGGCCGAGGAGAAGCCAGAGTTTGGGGTTGGAAGCATTGCGCTTTAGAAGATTGAGGGCTTTGGACATGATGCAGAAAACAGAGAGAATAGAAGGTGGTGGTTGGCGGTTGAGGAAGCGCGGAAGGTGGTAGAAGACATGACATCAGCATAGCGCAGTCAACGGTTCAGATTTTGAGTCACAACTTTTCATTTCTTACAGTTAAAAAAAATCTCAAGTTCAGGTATAGAAGTATCGAAGTATAGATTTTGGATAATTGAAGATTTTTTTTATGTAAAAAAGTTAAAATAGGTTATATTAAGCAATAATCATACTATATGTATATTAAATAAAAATTAAATATTAAAGATAAATTACACGATAATTTTATATATATATAACATTTTTTGTTAAGTAATTTTATCAAATTATCTGATAATTTTCTACTATTATTTTGATACGAAGATATTTTCATGAAAATAATCCATATATACTATAGGCAATTTAAAACCAATTTTAGCTTAGTTTGATGCAAGTCTACTAGAAGAAGCTCCACTTTTGGTTTACTCAAACCTCATTTACAATTAGTAATAGTGGCAGAGTTAACTAATGAAATTGAGGGGGAAAAAAACAAGCTTAAAAGAATCAACCAAGAATAGGATTATAGGATATATCCACCCAAAAGTTAAATTGAAACAAATTTTACTTATAAAGTCAGGAATTTGAATACTAAGAAACTCTCTTAAAAAAGAATTGTACTAGTTACCACTCTGAATCACAGGAACTTAGAGTGCCTAACTTTTGATCATTAGAAAAACTAACCATATACCCATCTCAAATTGTCACACTACTCCATGTCACAAAGCAAAATACAGAGAAAAATGATGGTATTAATCTACACTGAAGAAATCAAGAAATGCTAAAATAGAACCACCTAATGTCAAGAACATCAATTTTACAGATAATTCTGGGGATGGGGGAACCTATGGTTGCAGAAATTTCCAGAAGAACAAGAAGAAGAAGGAGCATGGACTTTGCATCCCTATATTGGTGAGTCATCAAAGATTGAATGTAATGGATGGAGGAGAACCCTGAATCACTTGAAACGAACTACAATGCATGAAATGTCATCTTTACTGTCTCTGTTCAATGCCTCCGCAGCTAGCTGTTTCGCCGCCTTTTGAGGATCTTTGATCTTTTTCGCAATATCCACTGCTTCTTGGTTTGCCATTACCTGCAAGAACAAATGAGAACTTCGAGTTCAAAATTATATGTTTTAAGGAAAATACTTGCCATAAAGAAGAGATTGATGGATAACCTTCCAAAGACCATCACTAGCCAGAATCAAAAGCTCAGTATCTTGTTCAATGTCACAATGTTGTACATCAGGATCAGATCGCAAGTGCGATTTGAGGTTTCTGTCTCCGAATGCCCGAGACACTGCAAGCTGCCCGTTCACTCTTGCAACATCTCCTGATATATAACATCCACATGCAAAGAAATGATTACAGAATACACAATTTATTTTTGGTAAACTTTAGATTTCTGAGGATATTGGCCACATATGCATGTAAGGCATTCTGATTCCAATACATTTTGGATTAACATGGGGATGACAGAAAATACTCTTTACTACTCTTTTAAATCTGAACACATTTTGGTTGAACCTATCCTTCACTTTTCTAATAAATGTGCAGATTGTATTTGTAAGTCATGCATGTATCGAAAATCAGTCAAGCAGAGGTGGTAATTTGATTTTCAAGCTTTATGGATCACAAAGAGACACAATTGGTTTCAATAGATACACCCATGAATCTTTGATCAACAGAGGAAGGTTAACTCTCATTTTTGCATAGTTCAGCCTGATCTTAGCAAATTACTTTTACTTCTTATAAACAAATTATGATGTTGATCCTCTTTGAAAATGCAAAAATGAGGCTCATGATACATATATAATCTTCCCAAGCATAACACATTCTTGAGGTTTCAATTTAGCATGTAAAATGTAGGCAATATCAAATAGGCAAGGCTCATTAAGGTTTGCTTAAGAACCTGGCATGTTTGAGACAAATCCGCCTTTGTTCTCGATTATGCCCCTTTCAGTATTGGGCTCATGATCTACCGTCATCTGTATGGCCTGCCCTCCCCGTGACAGAACTGCTCGTGAATCTCCAACATTCGCTATCCACAATTGCTGATTATTTATTAGAATTGCAGTCACTGCAGTTGATCCGCCTCGTCCCAGATCAGGATTGTGAGAAAGAATGGCCTGATCCGTTGTCTCGTACGCCTTAATGATGGAACCGTTTGGATCATTCCAGAAGTCTGCCTGTAACAATCAATCATAGCTTAAAGAAATAGTCTTCACGAAATATGCAACATATACCAGAAAAGAATGGAGAACTTTTCTCTGAACATCCCAATGTTCAGTCCTAGAAATTGGTTGAACAACTTACTTCCTTCAAGATATTAGAAAGCAGATGCTTTTGTAGATATGCTGGAACAGTGTCTCCCAAGTGTCCGTCATAGATAGCGAAAAGTCCTAGCTCTTGCCCTCTCGACTGGACAAATTTCGCCACGTGATAGTCCTCCATTGGGTGATTCGCTTTCCCTTTAACTAGACTGAAGCCATACTTGACTGCATACTGAGAGCTCCTACCCTTGCCGGAGCTACATGAAGAACGACCTCCAACCACCTAAACATAAAGAAGTTTGAAAGATAATCACAAAATTAGAACAAGAAAAGAGGCACAAAACCAAAAATGATCAAATATTTCACAAGTTTAACACAGCATAAAAGAAAGTTGTTAGTACTCCACTGTTAAGTCCTACATTGTTCAAGTATGCAGCTAACATGTCAAGTCCTATAAAATCCACCCTCCAAATATATTGTCCTTTATGTGAGAGCAATCCGTTAAGCCGGACACAACGTAAGATATGGCGAAGATAGTCTATATAGACGGTACTAAGACAGTTCTTGGCCCCTTTCCCTCCTTGAGAAACTCAAAATCAATCTAGTTACAAAGACTCAGAACCTGATATAGTGATATCCTAATAAACTGCCTGCAATGAAACATCACTGGCATTCTCCAAAATATTGAGTGCATTTCAATAGGCTTTTAAAAATTTTAGTACTTTATAGACAAAACACAAAGGCAGCTTTCGATCTACTTCTCAAAGAAGCAAAAAGACAGATTATCAAACGCTCCACCTAACTATAATTATAAAATTTGGGACAGTTCTAAGGCCTCATTCACTGCACCACCAGAACTTAATCCCCACCTAACTATACCATAGCTCTTCAAAGGAAAACACAGACAAAAATATGAAGACACATTTGGAGAACAGAGATAAAAAAAATGCAAAATGTCTCTGTTGTTATGCAAAACCGAATTTTCTGTCTACAAAAAAAAAAGGATATAGAAAGAAAGAAGGAAGACACACAATTTTTTCGTCTTCTCTATTCCTCCTATATCCTTTACCAAACACAGCCTAAGGAATTGAATATGCATGATCATTTCAAAGAGAAGAGAATATATTTTAAAAAAAAAATAACAACAACAAGGAAAGCAGGAATTCTCACCTGAGAGACAGAATTGAAGCAACAGAGATTATCCATGTAATTCAGCTGCCTCACCTCACCTTCGGTTAGTTTTCAACATCTACCTCTTCTACTAAAATCTTCAAAACAGAAAAATTCCATGAAAACTTGACGTCAGGGAAAATAATTTAATTAATTAAACAAATTTTATAAAATCCCCAAGCGCAGTTAATTATCACCAGAAAATTGCCGATCACCCAAGCAAGCAATTCTAAAAACCCAAAAATAAACCTCCTAGAGACCAAAATATTAAAAAAATAAAAATGGAAAAACTTTTGAAGACCCCAGATGAAGAAGTGGCAGAGAAATTCACTAACCAATCCAAAGAACTGAGCTTTGGCACTAGGGAATGAGAAGGAGGATCTATATAGGAAGTGGGTGGTCACGGATTATGCCGTCCACTTAAGGAGAAGAAGAGAAAGAGACAGAGCAATAACACAGAACAGAACAGAACAGAACAGAACACAAAGAAGCTTATACCAAAAGAGCCCCTCTTAATAGAGAGAGCGCTTATTATTAATGGGAGAGAATAGAATTGAATAGAATAAGGTGATGGGGTGTGTTGGATATTGTAACCGTTCTGGTTTTAGGGAGAAAGTCTAATGTGCAATGACTGCAAAAGAATAAAAAGAAAAAGAAAAAGAAAACTCTTGTTATAAAAGGAAGAGCTTGCCCTTATTGACTTTGCAGTTTTTTTGTTTTTATTGCTGCTGACACAATTTGGCTTTCATTATTACAGCTGTTTTTGAGGTTTCATAGTTCGCATAAACACTCAAAATCTCTGCCATTTTCTTTGGGTCACTCACCCTTCTCAGGGTGGGGGGGCTGCCTTGGGAGACCTCAAAAAGTCAGCAAATTTTTCTAACTATAATTCTCTTCACTTCCTCCAAGAGCTCTTGTCCCAAAAGGATAGGGGAAAATAATTCATTTACAAATTACAATACCCTCTAATTGTTTTTAAAAAATAAAAACCTTGCTTATTCAAAGTAACTAATCAAAAATTGTCCTTTCTGCACGTTACTGTATGGTTTTTTCTTTCAAAAAATTTAGGTGTTCACTAATAATTAGTCACTAAATTACAAATAATATATTTTTAATATATATTTTATACAAAATTAATTTAATTATTATTTTTTAAGATACACGTAACATAATTATTATTTTACAGCAGTATTTGAATAATAAAGATAAAGGGAACAAAGGACTTAGAAAATTTTTTAATTTGAATCTTAAAAAAATGTTGGGATTTCTTTGTTAACTATATTAAGTCTCTTTAGACTACTTTTGTCTTTTGAAACTATTTTATATATTTTGTCAATAAAAAAGTTTATTTAGTATTATAATTAAATTTAATTTTAATATAATATAATATAATATAATTATATATATATTTAATTATGTATTATTACATTAAACAATAATGATTATTTTCTATAAATCAGTCACAATTTAATTATATATATAAGAGTTTAGTTATTCTTAAACTCTAATTTAAAATTATTGGTTAAAAAAGGAAATACGTATCTCTCTATTAGATTATGTATTTTATTGGGTTTGTAGGTTGATAATTATTAATTAAGAAAGGAAAAAAGGATCAAAATTAAATAAGTCAACCCTGCAGGTTAGAATTTTCAGACAGGACATTAACTCTCTTGTCATTTCTGGGGATAGAATCATGCAATCTGCAATTGACGACAAAAGAGTGTCATGGATTAATCTTTTATGTATTATTTTTTTTCAAACAAGAATTAAATGCCATATAGGAGAGTTAAGAATACAGAAAGTTTGCAACTTTGAGGGGAAGGAATCTTGTGGGGCTTAATCTATAGGTGCAGTTAAATTGTTAGCGGTACTATGCTGACAATTTTATCAGAAAGTCAGATACTAGTACCCTGTTCCTCTCTCACTCTAAAATATTTGTTGTTTTTTGTTCTGAATTTCTACCACAGGTCCACCCCATAAACACAAAGTGCACATTGCAGTAAAAAGCTGAGTGGTCAAATTATAATATCAAACCTATTTGATAGTCATCACCACTGTGGCCCAGCACCACTAACCCTAGGTCCCCCACAACCACAAACCCTAAACCCAAATTTATGGAAATTTATTCACCTAAAACTTCCTTCCTAGTTTTAGCGAAATAATATTTTCACTTCACGTCATAAAAATTTGATTAAGTTTTTATATTGATTGTCGAAAATGTAATATGACCCTCCTCCTTTATTTATTCGAATTTAAAATCGATTATGTAATATTCGA
This sequence comes from Arachis stenosperma, assembly GCF_014773155.1. Classification (NCBI taxonomy): domain Eukaryota; kingdom Viridiplantae; phylum Streptophyta; class Magnoliopsida; order Fabales; family Fabaceae; genus Arachis; species Arachis stenosperma. The sequence goes on from NC_080386.1 coordinate 5,989,568, forward strand.
ATAAATTTTTATATTAATTGTCAAAAATGTAATATAATCATATTCCTTTATCTGGGTTTAGAACCAATTATGTAATATAGGTAGAGTTATTTACCTTAAAATTAAAACCAAAATTATTTATCCTTAATGCTCTCATTTCATTGGTTTTGTTTTCTTCTGTGCTTGTAAGAGATGTTGAAAAAGATCCAGTAAAAGACGTAACTTTTTATATTTATCTATTCCAAAAGATTACTTGTATTCTACTTGGTGGTTAAATTGATGATTGTTAAGATTTTATCACGTATTCGTATGTAAATGAATATATGAATTTGTAGGAAACATGATATAAAAATCCAAAGCTCAGACACAAAAGGTATTCAACCAATGAATATAAAATTCCATCTTTACAATATATGTGCATCAATTTAAATAAAAAAGGCACCGACCAGCACGTTGCACCGAATATTAGTTTTAGAAAGATATTGGACATCTCAATACGCCCATACACTTTTTTTCCTGAAACCATGCAGTATTATATATACATTTGAAGATTGATAGACCAATGTTAATAAAAAAGAAACGTAATGAACACAACTAAGTTCAATAGAGCAACCAAAGCACAAAAATATGGTGCATGTGTGCAACAATATAATGCAAACACGGATGGGTCAACTCCCCATGCATGATGCATGTATCTATCTATATATGTATCTGTACAGTGATTGGTGGAAGGAGATATCAGAAAGCAAAGTCAAATCCATTGATGATTACAGAAGAGAGAAAGATGAAGATAATGAAGAAATTCTAATTCCATTGTTTATGTTGGCAATTTGGAATCATCATCACAGCCGACATGCCACGCGTAAATACAGTCAACTACGTGTGCAAGGTGGGGTTCTGCCACGTGTCCTCTGTGAGCAGAGAAACCATATAACACAACATAATATAATATAAATATAAATCATAATTAGCATTTAGCACACGGTTATAATTCCTCTCAACACAGTACACTTTGTGTACAAATTCCATTTTATACATCGGCAAGCTAACACCACTTTATGTTATAAACCTGAACTAATTTATAATAGGAAACATTCTGATCCTGTCATATAAATAAAACCATAAAAGAAAGACAAACCATGTCTTATTAGATTACAACCAAAATGCATGCTAGCTATGATTATCTATTTATATTCAGCATTGAAATCAAGTCATTTCTGATCAGGAATATATACACCAAGACGATGTTAGGACAACCCCAATGCCAAATAAAGCCAACTGGCCATGTATTTACAGTGGGGATGAAAGGAGGAGCAGCAGCCACCACGGCAGAGAGAATCAATCAATCAATCAAATGCTATGGGAATAAAATTGTCATCATCTAAGAGCATATCAATATCAATCAAATCCTCCACACCATCAACTGTCTCTTCAGAATTTACTAAATCCATATTACATGCCTGCAAGATATGACATGAGCACATTATTGATCATTCATTCATTATGCCAATAGCCTCCCGAAATTAGTAATAGGATAAATTCTTTTCCTGTACTCATCACTCTACTCACCATAAAATTTTGACTCGATTTGATCAAGAGTTCTATTGTGATAAGGTGATGAGTACATAGACTAAAAACAAGGTGACTACTCACATGAACTCTTTTCTATGTAAAAATGATAATTAAAAACTGTTAGATGACAATTTATTCAAACTTTCTCAACTATCATCTTTACAGGATGACAATTTCATGAGAATAGTCACCTAAAAACAAAGTCACTCAAATATTTCTTTATCAATAAATTTAGACGTCGCATGTACATGACAGCAGAACATTATACATACCTTGGTTTGACGGAAGTCGTCAACAACATTTAGCAGGCGCCGGTATTGAGCACGTGCCTCTGGATATTGAACCATGGACTTGACCCTTGAAAGGGCCTTTTGGAACTTCTCCTCACTTTGTTTTCTTCCTTCCTTGAGGAAATCATAATCATCTTCTTTCGGCGGATCACTCTGTTGAATGGGGGCCTTATTAAGGGCATCGGGTTTAAATCCGCGCAAGCCACTGCCCTTGCGTCTCCACCGTAATATCACTTTCTCAAGGATTCCCACAGACCAGATTATGCTTTTTAGACTCTTCCTAACCTGGTGACCTCTTACATGGGCCTTCATACAAAAGAATAATTCAAATCTCAGTACAAGTACTACCCAAGTAGCAGAATGATTCAATGATCTAACAATTACCCAATCACTCCTTTTTTAATAAAAAAATAAAGGAGAAGGTAACAAATGGCGCAGACATCAGTGTTTCAACTAACCTCAATGAAGGTCTGTGTAATTTACCCTAATAAATGAAAAAATAAAGTAACGAGAGCGGAAGAATGAACCTGGATTTTAACAATTCTTTGACGAATGATCAAGAATTCTTTTCTCTTCTTCCAACCACGAAACTTCTTCTGTATCTGTGTTGCAGCAGCATTGGCTAAACGATCTCCTTGTCCAGATTTGCTTGCCTTAGATGCTAGAAGGGAAAGAGCTCGCGGGTCTGACAATCCAAACTCATCATCTGCTAGTTTATTCAACTGCTTCCTCTGAAAAGACTGCATTCTGAATACCTGATGTATACGATCTGCAGCTTGTGTAGCATTAATAACAGCAGTAAGGGAATCCTTAAGGCAGGGATCATCTGGCATATCATCCCCATATAATACAGGGGTAGCAGTTCGTTCTGAAACTGTCTGCACTACTTTTGTTACTGAAATCTCTTGCCTGCCACCTTTATATTGATCATCCATTGTGAGGGATTCAAGATGACTGGTTAATAAAGATTCACCAAGGAAACCAGATATTCCTTTGTGCCCATTGGTAGAGGCAAGCTCTGAAGCTGTTCTTCCGGTTGGAAATGCTGGAGATGGATCTGTCAATGCTCCAGAATTTGCACCCATGGTGACAAGGACAACCACCGTCCGCTCTCTGAAAAAAGGACACAGGATAACATTGGGAACCAATAGAGTTATGAAGAATAACAGCATTTGGGTGAAAATAATATATAATGCTTAAAGCTGAAAACATTATGGAGAGGCTTATATTATCTCCCTTACACACACCAAAAGCTATGGTTATAGAGGCAACTCCAAGTGAGCTGATTTAACATGCATAAGGAAAAACGTTTCATAGTCTTAACAAAAATAATTCAAATATTTACAAGAATTTAGGTCATGTAAAATGCTGCAACTTAAGCCTTTGCAGGACATAATTTCTTAAACAAATCCTAATTTGAACAGGTCAGAAGCTTTTTTTTCCCCTAAAAAAGGATCAGAGTACAATCGAAAGCAGGAAGCCTCAATCAGATCAGTTGAAAAAACTTATTCTCAATCAACTCAGCACAATAAAGAGAAATAAAATATCTCAAGGACCATTACCTGCCACAGGATGCAGCCCAATGTAGGGCTGTCCATCCATTTACATCACGGAAATTGATACCACCTCCAGCAGTTAAAATTGGTTGTATAGCCCAATCATACCCAAGAGCAGCTGCTAAATGTAAAACACCCTGTCCATCCTTATCTAACACATTAGGACCTTTATCACTTTCCGTTACTTTGTGCAGAAGCCATGAGTACAGCTTCTCTTTAATCTGCCTGTGAAACAGATGCGCCTTCACCTTCTGTGAGGATGTATCAGATTCTACATGTTGCCCTTCCTTACTCGAGAACTCCTCTTCCTCTCTTAAGAAAATAAGCTTTAAAATTACATCTCTTTTCTCCATATCATTCTCAAAGGTTTGTTTAGATGGGCACACTGGTTTTGAGGACAGAAACTCTTCCAATCGCAAATGCAGCAGCCTTTCAGTTGAATCGTTATAAAAATCTGCAAATTCTACATTTCCAGAAAAGCCTTCTCTATAGTCGAATTCACGCACTTCACTGCAAGCTAATCTATTCGAACATGTTACATAGAAAGGAACCCGTCCAACCTTATGAGGTGGAGCCTGGCAACACAGAATTCCATTAGTTAAAACCTCAGCAGGGACCTCCACTTCCCCAAACATACAGGACCAGTTAGAGGTTGACACCTCCGGTTGATACTTCAAAAAAGATCCAACAATTACCACCTGCATGGTTTAAAATAGGATATAAAATGTCTGTCAAATGAAATCTGGTTCTTTCTCATTTCATGTTACAAACAACGGTCCATACAAGACATACTAAAGGGGAAAGGGGTCTGTTAGAATGCACACTGATGTACTAGGAAAATGGTTGCTGATAATTTTTTTAAAAAAATGCATAGGAATCTGTCATCAATGTTGTTATTTTCTCTTTATTTTATTGTCGTACGTTGATTTATTTCTTTATTATTCAAAGTGCTATCCATGAGACGAGTACCTCAGTTTCCACTTCAGCATAAGCCCATTTGGGGGAAAATTCATTTATGCTAAACAGCTGATCCTGAGAAAGGGACGGGCTCAATGAGGAATCATCTATCACATGCCCAGATTCATCTGTACCCCATGAAATACCAGCTGAAGACTGCATATTCAAATCATCCACCTCTCCAAGGGTTTTAGTAATCCACCTAGAGAAGCTATCAACCTTTTTCAGGCTCTCGTCTCCATCCAATAATGTGCGCTTTGCTGTGAAAGCATGGTTGAGACTTTCTTCACCAAGAACTTTATTCAGAGAATTGGATTGAAGTGCATACTGAGATTGTCCATCTGCATGCCGTTCTGGATAGTGTTGTTGCACATGCTGCTCTTTCGGCTCACCATGAAAGTTAAACAGGTGAGGATCAATTTCAGAACTTGCATTAAGTGTTTCATTCCCAACTAAACCAGATATATAATCGGATCCAAATTCCAAACTCAATGATTGGGTGAAGTTTGGCAAGCGTCCTGAACTTTCTTCAAAAGGAATCTGGATCGAGTAAAATAACAAAAGGTAAGTAGTTACAGATCATTGCCAAATCTCATAAATTGGTTTGAACTTTTAATATAATAGACACTTGAAACTCAACTGACCACATGCTAATAAAACAAGGTTACTTTAATATAATACCCATCCTAGCAGAAGGTTGTATACAGTTACATCTTGAGAAGGGTCGACTTTAGAGGGAGAAGAAAGGGAGGACATGGTGTATTTTAGCCTTTTATCAGCTTCAAACACAATTCAATACCATTTAGTGCAGCACATGTAACTCAACATCAAACAGTTAAAAACACAACGCATTTCATCATATTCATCACTAAGTTGAATTAAAATTAACGTAGACTGCAGTTCAAGTACCAATGCCACCAGACTGAGCCTGTCACTCAGATCATGAGTTTCTCATATGAAAAAATAAGTCTTAGATACTACTGGCTAATATAGCAAGCAGTATCAAAAAGTACCTGCCAGTTTGATTGGATAGATTGCGAGCTCCCTGCCTCCTCAGTGAGGCTACTTTTGCTCCCTAAGAGGTCACCAAAGTCATTACGTTCTTGTTCTACAGTGTTTCCTATCAAACTCGATGGTATGGAAGAAAATGGTACAAACGAAGGATCACTCTGCAATTCTGCATTGCATTGCTTCAACACAGTGTCCCAGGATGCCATGCTATGTGCTTTCTGACCATCAATATAAGTAGTATCACTTCCTCCAAATCTTTCACCCGGAACAACTGGGATATAATCTCCAGAAATTGAAGACTGTCCTCGATCACCTGAAAATATATAGAAATTAACATAAAGTCAAATCTCAGAAAAGCTTGAGTTGAGAGTTCCTAACCGGGGGGGAGGGGGGGGTGAAGAAAGGAAAAAGGGTAACAACTAAAAGAAAAGAGGTACAAGGGATGTATAACAAAATGTTCGAACCAGTATCAACTTTGTCTGTCAGGTGACCATTCCGCGTATGTTGTGACTCATTTAGTGTGTGTAATCTGGAGCTTGCTTGGTGAATCTCCTCTGGGGGGAAAAACATCAACAAACCATTTAACAGACACTATATGGGCTAAAGTTCATAATCTTATGCAAACATATGGATTTAATAGTAAACCATAATATTTAATTTTGAAGACTTAGCACAGTAATTTAGCCATAGTTACCAGAATCAGCATCTTCACGTAAAGATGCCAAACTGCTAGCTGGACTCATGGAATCTGTACTCAGTGAAGGCAAGTTGCTATAATTTGTTGGTAAGCCAGATGATGGAGAAGGGGTCCTTTGGGAGTCAGACGAAACATCATAACTATCTATATTTCCTCCAGTATTTGTCTTGTTACCCTGAGAAATAAGGAACCCAAAAAACACATCGATATAATTTGCCAAACGTGCAAATAAATAAAAACCAGAACTACATAGCAAGGACCCTTCTATACCGAACAGCTTAAAATGCTTTGTATATGTTTCAAGAATAATATGACAGCAATAATTTCAGAGTAAAGAAAAATTCAATCTCAATTTACTTAATTTAACGACACTAGTAACAGCACTAGCTACTCATAATAATATTAAGGGGAAAAAAAACACTCAGTCAAAATGTCCTCATTCATAATTTATGAGAGCTCAGCTATTTGTACGAATTGCAGCTATACCCTTCTTTCTCCCCTCAAGCATTTCATTATATAATTATATTATGTAACATAAAAATTAAAAATGTTATCTAGATAAGTTTTCAGCCAAGTCAAAGACCCAGCATTCCAGCAATAGGTCATCAACATATAGTGCAAAAGCTGAAAATAAAATAGAAATAAGGTTGATAATACACGCAATAACTGACACATAAAAAGGAAAAGTAACAGCAGAAAATGGAGGGGGGAGGGAGGGGAGTGAGGAAGTACCTTAACTTCCAAATAATGTACGAATACTATGTGCATCATATCCCTGAGTAAATAAATAAATAAATAAATAAACTAAAAAATAAAAAATTAACAAAGAAAACTTATGATATTAAATTAAATATATAATAAACAAAAATTAGCTCAGTATATGTATATTGAAAACTTAAAAATAAGCTAAGATGCAGTGAAATAGTTAATATACAAAAACAGAAAAATATCACGAACTTCTGACAATAGGAAAAACTAGGAATGCAACAAAGCTGCCCAATTAGCATATTCTAAGCTAGCAACTACTTGAAGCAACGATATGTAGAGAAAGTAAGTGCACCCACCAAATTAGGGGCAACGACTACAACTGCTTTGAAATATCTAATGCAGTACTTAAAAGCATGCAATGCAAATAATAATAATAAATAAATAAATGTGAAATATGACAGATTTTTTCATACTCACGGTTCAAGCATCCAATAGCTTCGTCTCTGAAAATTTTCATTTTCTTCACCATGGGCATAGTAGCAATGCAACACGTCAACACTTCCCACCTAAATTTGATTTAAAAATGCCACAAACCCGGCATCATGTAATTATTTGAGGATATAAAGACTTGATTATACACAAACTCCAAACTCAAGCAACTTTAAAGCTTACCTTCAATTTTTCATGAGCTTCTTTCACGGTTTTTCCATCTTTTTTCTTTCTCCAATTATGCCCATCCTTTCTGAAGTATCTCAAAACTTTTCGATCAAATAGAAATAGTGAACCACCTGCAATAATTAAATGCAAATCATGAAGTAACGTCTTCAGGATCATTTAGCAAAAACTATGAACCAAGAGATGAACTGAAATCATAAACCCTAGACGAAGCAAAATTTTTGGCTAAACAACAAAACACTATTAATAATTCCAAATACCATGTGAACTAACAAAGTTATGCAACATGCATACATATGCTCTTTTGCTACCATACTTGAGGGGAAAATTATTTACCAAATTTCCTGAAGTGCCATAATCATTGAACTGAAATTTACAGGATCTATTAGAACATTAGAACATGAATACCTTAACTTCAGATATATTTTTGGATAGAAGACTTTAACTTCAGATAGTGAGCAACTAAAAATGTCTTTACAGTAGGAACTAATTTAACTACATGAATAACATGAGGACTATAAGCGATGTCCAACCACAACAATGCACCTACTATACAAGGTCATTAGCAACTCCTGCTAAGTGTTAATAACATTGTAAATGCCGAATTTGCTAACAACTTTGTAAATGCCCAGTTGCAATAAACAATCCATGTTAGATAAATAAGTCTTCTGCAATTCATTCAACCCCATATGCGTATCAGAACTACTAAATTTCATTAGGAGCCATGAGTCAATTAATTTATTAGTAAGCATGCAACAATCTTACTTGGTGGCCTGTTATGAGGTTCTGACGTGATTTGAAACATCCGATAGTTACGAAGAATTTCACAAATTTCTGCAGGTCTCAACCAGCGATGCTGGGCTTCAAATTGTAGTTGCTGAAAGTCTATACATTGATATCATGGCAGTCAGTCAAACATGTGACTTTTTGTATGTCTCATAAGTCATACAAAAATACACAAATACAATTATTCAAGCAATCTTAATGAATTGGAATCATTAGAAATTTAGCAATACTGGATTGGTTTTATTTGGGTCTGGGGCAATATAGGATAATCAATTATTATTATTTTCAGGATAATGGTAGCTTTATTCAACAAAGGAACATATATTCTATTCTGGGAAACCATTGAACCAACACCTATCAAACTCCATATCGTTCATAGCTATGTAGAGTTGCCTAAACGCAATCAATGAAGCTTCTCCACCTAAAAAACCCAATTGAACTAAAAGAGTCACAAAAATCTCAATATGATAACAATCCAAAATGTTTATTTCTAAAAATGTTTTAAACCCCGAATAAATTTCAGCTCAGCTTTCTCAAATCCACGACCTAACATTAGGTCCAAATAGCGAAAACCATTTTCAGTGACTGACACTCAGCTACAACAAGACGAACCAATTCAACAAAGGTGAACAGGAATACCGGAACTACGAATTGGAATTTGGTAAAGCTTCAATCAATCAATCCAAAAAAAAATATTACAGGATCCAAGCAATTCCACGAACAATTAGAAACATTGAAAAATTAACCAAAAAAGGAAATAGCAATCAGAAACTAACCCAATCGGGGACCCAATCCGAAGGAAGGACGCTCCGCCATGGCGAAGACTGAATCAGAGATCAACGCGAACGAAGAGCGAGTGTTGTTCTTCTTCTTTTCTTTTCTTTTCGTTTTTTTTTTTCTTTTACTTTTTTTTCTCTAGTCTCAGACAAAGTGACGTGACAAAGTGGAAAACTTGAGGCTCAAATTTTGGGAATTTATATAAGTTGATGGGGCAAAATGAGAAATTGGAAATTGCAAAAAGGGGCCGGGCCCGGGGTTGGGGTAGGTATATGGATATCCGGATTCACGGGCCGTCTCTTTCTTCGAATCCACGTGAATCTCTCTCCTCTTTCTCTCTCTTCATTTTCTTTTTAATTAATTTCCCTCTTAATTATTTGCTTATTTCTTAAGTAATTATTTCATTGTTATTTTTGGTAATTCTTTCTTTAATATCCAATTTCCACCAATCATATTATAAAAGAACTTTTAAGTATACTGGTATATTAATATTTCAGTAATTTTTAACTGTTAATTTTAATATATATACATATAATATATATAAATAAAATCAATACTGAAATACTAGTATATCGATATACTTAAAAGTTTTTTTTTATTATATATAGACCAATCTCACTATTAGTACAATATATTTACACATTATAATATAAAATATATATTAAAAATTTTAAATTATAATTTGGTGATTAATTTTTTATGTGTACATAATATTTTTAAATTTTGATCTTTATATAAAAAAGAATAGAGAAACTCTTAGAGGTCATCAATTTTTAGTATTTTTTGTCATTATTTAATCAATATAAATACTAAATTATCTTTAACAAATAAATTTTACTTATTCATATGTGTAAATTCTAAAAAAATATGAGTACAAACAGGAATGGATCTACTTATATTGTAGTGAAAACAATTTGAAATTTTTTTGAGTAATACATAATAATAAGATTTATTTATCTCCATTAAATTATTAAATTTGACCTCATAATAATTTTTACACTTAATAGTCAGTTTAAGAACTTCATATTAAATGTACATTATAATGATAAATTCTCAAATTTAAATAAAATTATTGTTCTTTTTTAGAAATTGACTTGAAAGAATATTATCTATCTATTGGCATTTTTTCTTTTAAAATTAGCTTTAATTTTTTTCATAACGATTACACTAATTCAATAAACTTTTTCAACTATAAATATCATTAAGATCAGAGCTAATTATATAAAAGGTAGATTTTAAATATTTTTAAATAATTGTTTAACGACATATATAAAAAAGATACATTTTGATTATATTGTCAAAAAAATTATCCGATCTTTTGTAATATAAAATATAAAAAAAAAATTCTAAATTATATGTTATTATTTAAACAACTATTTTAGTTTTTTAATTTATAATTAGATATTTTAAAGACTAATCATATTTTATAATAACAAAATATAATTATACTAACAATTATATTATATATACATAAAAAATAATTACTTGTACAAAATAAATTTTGGAATACAAAATATAGATTGAAAATAAGTTAAAATATATATATATATATATATATATATATATATATATATATAAATTCATAGTAGACAATTTGATAGCTAATTTTTTATGTAAGCATAATATTTTTATTATAAAAATAATCATGTTATATATATTTTGTCCCTATTATCAAAATTTTTTGAATTTGTCATTGGGTGAAAATTGCAAACTGTATTCATTCATATGTGTAAATTCTGATAAATATAAGTGCAATTATATGCTTTTTTTGTGTAAAATCCTTATAAATATGAATACATATTATTGCTGGCTAAGAAGAATAATATTTATTGGCCAAGAAGAATAATATTTATTGTTCAATAAAGTATTTAATCAGTATGTTATGTGCACATCAATAATCAACCACTAATAAATTAATTATTAATATAAAAGATATATTAAAATATAAAATACACATTAAAATAAATTAAACAATACATATATTTATACATAATATATAATAGTTAATTTTTTATGTGAAAATAATATTTTTGTTATTAAATTATATCAGTATAATTTAAGTAAATGTGATACTACTAAATAATTTGTATCAAAATCATTTATTATAATATATACTATTAGATTGAAAACTTATAAATTACAGACCATATCAATAGTATAGTTTTATTGAAATACCATGTTTGTATAAAATTTATTAATATTAAATTATTACAAAACTATTTTTATATGTGTTCAAATTTTAAAACTTAAAATACATTTATAAAAGTGAAAAAAAAAAACTGGTAACTAACCATTTTTCATCTTATAATTATAGCTCAACATTTGTATGGCAGTTAACCACTAGTTTGTTAGCTGCTTATTAGTTACAAAAATTAATTCTCTAACGAATTGAAAAAAAGATTGATAATTTTAAATCTATATAAAAAAAAGATTGATCTAAGAACTAATTTATTTATATTTTCTATTCAATTATGACATGCAAAATGGCAAGTAATAAAAAACATTGCAACACTTAGACAAACTATATTGTGATATCTGGTAAATCACGAAATAAATAAAAAATTCATAAACCATTTTGAACCACGAATAAAAATTTAGAATATTTTGAGTCTTACACTTTATGAGAGTAGCAAATACTCCCCTAGGCCCTAATATTATTACCGTTACATGACTCCATAGTTTTCTTATTTCAATCCCTTCACGATAATTTACATAAATATTATTTATATATCCAAATAATTATTTTACGATCTTTTTTAGAATAATTATAGGGCGAGTTCAATTCATTTTCTCTTTCTCAATCCTGTTTTCTTTCCGTTTTCCAAATGTTTCAAGTGTAAAAATTAAATTGTGAACAAAAGATTATCAAATGCAAAAACTTTTAATAATTTTATTGAGCAATTTAGTTTAGTCAACATGGTAGGAATATAAGTAATTGATATTTGAGCAATATGATATGACAACGACATCTTAAAGAATCAACGTAGTCAAAGCTATATAAATACTCCTAAAAGATTACTATATAATTTTATTATCTTTTTATTTGATATATATAGAAATAAAAAGTATCACACATTTATATTTTTTTATAATAAATTATCTAAAATTTTAAAAATTAATTAACAAAAAAATATATTATAAACTAGATGAGTAATCCATTCGTGTAATCTATTAATGTACTTTTAAACAAAGAATTGAATTTGAATTTATTGGCTCAATTCGCGCATTTTAATGAGTGATCTGAATTGATTTGTAAGTAATGATTCATTTTAACAATTCTAATTATTTGTATCAAACTTTTACTCTGATTTAACAATTTCATAATTTAAATTTTATGGGTTTAATTTTGTAAATAAAACTTTCACTAACTACAATTTTAAAAACTAATTAATAAAGAACATCATATTATCTGATCCTCTAGAAGCACTCAATATTTTACTCTCAAAAATGGTGGCTAACGCTGACCTTTCATTGTTGGTGGGAATCGTATGGAGATAGCTATTACACCAGCTATACAAAATGAATGCTTGATATAGAAATTCATTTATTGTAAATTGTTAACTAGTATATATTAATATTAAACATTAAAACAAAGATTTAGCTAATATGTATTCGAAAAGTTTTAATTTTTTTAATAAATAAAATAAAATAAAAACATTAAAATTTTTAATTTGTTATATTTTTAATAAAAAAAATTAATTTGTAATCTTAAAATTAAACTGTTTATCTGATAAATTCAAATCGAAAATATATTAAAACCATACCAATTTAAATTTGATTGGATTATATGTTGGACAAATTGCAAGATCGGATTTTAGATCTATTTCTCAAAATCGATCCAATAATCCAATTCAAACCGTATAATGTGATATAATATTATTTTTTTACTATTATATTTAAAATTTTGAGTAATTCACATAAATAAATAATTTGAAATTAAAAATTATGCAAATATCCTAAATTAATTATTGTTACACGAGTGTCTTCACTCGTGAACATCTTTATGTAAATTAATTCAACTTGATTCGATTTATTACTACACAGTACATACATAATAAATTGAAACAACAAACTATTTCTGGAAAAAAAATTCAAATTTTGTGTTTTATTTTAAATTTCAAAAAATTCATATTTTTATAAATTTATGAAATAAATAATTTCTATAAATTTATTAAAAGTAATCTTTTGACTCATTAATATCTAAAGGATTATTACCGAGAATTTTGATATAAAATATAGTCCTTTAAAATAATATAGAAATTAAAACTTAAATTTATTTAGAGGCGGAAGTAATAAATAATTATATAATATAAAATAACAAAAGTATAAAAAAAATTGAGTATTTAATGTTACTATATTTAATATTTAATACAAGAAAATTTCTTTTAAAAAGAAGTGAAATTGAGTGAGAAATGAATATTGAAATTAAACTTTCACGAGAGTGTATATTATATTATTGTTATATATATATGATACCTTTACTTTTTAATATTTTTCTATCGTTAAAAAAGAAAAATCACTCTTTCTATAAAAACACTCCACAATATCGTTACATTAACCATAAATAAAAGTTTATTAACTTATATAAAGTATCTATAAAAAATCAAATACAAAAAATATAATTACGAAAAGGTAAATTATATGGTAAAGATATAAATTTATAAATTTTTTTTAATAGAATGAAAGAGAGATTAATAAAAATAGGACTCATATTTTGAATAATAATAAAATAATAAAAAATAATTATAAAAAAATTATACCCTCTTTTTATACTATTTCAATTTGTACAATAGAGTGTCTTTATAAAAAAGAATAATATGAGTCACGCTGACTCAACATGACGTGTCACGTGTTAACCACATCAATATCCCCCACTCCTATAAATTCAAGTCCATGCACCTAAACCCTTCACCACCAACACTACTAATAATCACTGCTCATTAAAATTATTCTTCTCTCCATTCACTCCCAACATACACTGTTATGCCTCTCACAAGCTTTCGATAATATATTTTATATAGGTATACTTCATTGTTTCTAGTTCTTGTGATTTGTCTTTATATATATAATTTTGTTATCATATATATATAGTATACTTACCTGTGCTATATATCTATACATATATACTGATCATACACTTCTGATTTGGATTGTGGCATTTTAATTACCATCTTGTTCTAATAACTTAACGTGTCGTTAAATTTATTTGTTGCAGCTGTTCGTCGACACCGATGAATGATAATAGAACAAATCGAAGATATACGCTTTGATTTGTTTCACACCAGTTTTGATTTAATCTGCTGAGAATGATAGACGCCAAGAAGATTTTTGAATATTATCGATCGACTGTGATTTCTTTGATTAAATATGGCTGCCGAACTTTTAATCCTTGATTACATAACTTTCTCTTATATTTAAAGATAAGTTAATTAAGGAAATAAGCTCTTACAATTTCGCTATAATAAGTTGCTTAGCGAATAAAGAAACAGCCATATACTCCGGGAAACTCTTTTTATCTATATGGAGAATGAACATAGGTTTTGATTTCATTCTATCTTTCTTCGATTTTTTATGTAAGTTTTAATATATTTTTTTTACTTTATGTAATCTATCAAGAACGAAAGTTATGAATTGTAAACATTATGTGTATAAGATAAGAATTAAGATCGATGTCTTGAAAATTCAATAAAATTGACCACATTGTACATTTGTATACAAGCTAATATGTATCCAAATATAATTATCAAATGCATGGGCATGTTTAAATATTTTGGAAAGCTCTGCAAATTATATTTATGATTTGATCATTTAGTCTTTTAATTTTCAATTGTATATGAATTAATCAAAGTTAATCTCTCTAATAATCTTCTCATAAAATATACTTTTGCTATATTCTCGAAAGGTAATGTGATATTCATATTAGATAAACAGAAAACACTTTATTCTATTAGCAATTGTAGTATAGAATTGGTGTAATAATACTAATTAGTATTATTGGTCAATGAAATTATTCTTAGTAAATACGAGGAAAAAAAGGGTCAAACGTAATCTGTTGGTTTTATTATTTTTCCATTCTTAAAATATTCTTTTCATAAATCCAAATTAAAGTAATAGTTAGCCAGAATCTAAAATATATATTTCTTTTCAATAAATATAGTTTATAAATTATTTAGATACCAGTGGATTCGACGTGTTGATAAAAAAGGTGAGACAGAAAGTCTATAGTTTACAATGTAACTTGGAAAAAAGAGCAGATGGTGTGATGGATTGCGTTCACCAAAATAACGAAACAACTAGATTTTCTGAAGATGTAGATATAAAGTTGTCTGACCGTAAAAATTTGATAGTCTACGGAGATAAGGCAGCACTAGTAGTTACAGAGGGGCTACGGCGGGAAGTTAAAGATGAGGATAGATTGGTAAATTCAGAATCAATTTTGAATTAATGGAGTAATGACAATTTAAAGCTCAATCAAAGGAATTCGGGTACGAAACCGCAAATTTATGGCGACATTGAAGGCTTGGCTGATTTTGTGGGATTGGAAGAGAGCAATGAAGTTGACTCTGAGCTCACCATTCCCTGGAGCTATAATTGCATTCACAATGGGCTAATAAGACGGAAAAATATTGTTAAATGCAAGAAAGTTATTGAACGGGCCAACAATGCTATAAACTAAAAAATAGTGTATTGGGCCAAGGAGGCCCAGTTTCACCAACATGTGAAAAGCTGGGCTCCGCTGCTGGCTATCACTGGGTGGGCTGTGAGAAAGTGGGTCGGGTGGGCTGCTCCAACGGTCAAGTCCTTGGGCCGGCTCACCTTCAGCGCCGTTAGGAAGACCTGGCGGAGTGGAGGTCGATGGCAACATAATCGGTAAGGGAGAAGTTGGGGGACGCCAAGTCGCTCGCGCCGAAGGTGGTGAGGCACGACGTCTCTTGGCGCGAGTAGAGGTAGTGGACTCGTAGCAGAGCGACGGCGCCAAATGCGATGAAGAGGAAGCCTGGGTCGCACTCGACGATGGAGATATCTCGAGACAAATGGTGATCCTGGGCGAGGCAATCCCTGGGCCTGCTAGTAGTGCGCTGGGGATGTGCGCCACTGATGGTGTGATGATAGCTGGAAGAGGAGCCAAACCGGTGGTGGCAGGGGCTTATATGTTGGAGAAACAGGCTGTTAGGGTGGAGGGGGTGTGACGATATTGGAGAAGGTACCAGGGGCCAAGGACGAGAACATGAACACAGTGGTTGACGACGGACACAGTGATGTGGTCGATCATCAAAATGGTGGCAGTGCTAATGCAGATTTGGCGATTGAAGGCCAGGGAATTAGCTCGTTTAGCGACATAAATAGGCTGGTACAGAATGTGGAAGAGGGTTACAGTGACATAGACAACCATAAAGGGAAACAAGGGCATGCCAATGACGACGAAGACAGTAGTAACGAGTGTGCAACATTGGATGAGCACTGTTGGAAAACCAAAAGACTTAGGAGCTAGCGAAAGAATCAGGAGCAATGATGATTAATGATGAAGATGACATTATGGCTATCCTCCAAGAACAGAATGAAGAAATTGCCCAAAAAAGAAGATTGGCAAAACAAAAGGTTAAAGAAAGACAGAGCAGACCCAAACATCACAATAAGGTGTGTAATAATAATTTAAAATGATTGTTAGCTCATAGAATGTTAGGGGGTTAAGGGGTGATGGAAAGTTGAGAATGGTGAAAGAACATAAGAGTAAACATAGATTAAATATGTTAGGCTTGGTATAGACTAAAAGACAGTTAGTGACAAAGTTTGACGTTTTAAAAATATGGGGGAATAGTGGTGCAGGGTGGGAATATGTGGGGTCTGATGGTGCATTTGGCAGGTTGTTGTTAATATGGGATGATGGTCTCTTTAATATGAGAAATTGCTATAAAGGTGAGTGATAGTTATATGTGGAAAGGGTTCTTTTGGAGAATTCTATTGATTGTGCTTTCTTCTTGATTTATGGTGCTCGTGCTAGAGATGAAAAATTTGTTGTGTGAGAGAAGTTGAGTTACGTGGCTAGATTGTGTCTGGCCGCGTGTTATTATCTGAGGGATTTCAATGAGATTGTACAGGTGGAAGAAAGGCGAGGCACAGATAGCTTACCTTTGTCAGTGCAAGATTTTAAGAATTGGATAAATGACATGGGTTTGGTGGACTTGCTGATTACTGACCGTAAGTTTACATGGTTCAGATGACAGTCCTATAGCCGTATTGATAGATCTTTAGTTAGTTTGGAATGGCTTGAGGCATTTTCAGAGACTCGCTTGAAAGGTGGTCCACGGGGATCGTCTGATCACTGCCCTATTATAATGGAAGATAAGAGGCTAAGGAATGGATCGAAACCGTTCCAAAGTCTAGATTCATGGTTTACTCATGAAGGATTTCTAAGAATGGTGAAGGAGGAATGGCGAGGGTTAGGAGAGGTACAATTCACCGATAAACTCAAGGCGTTGACGAGTCCATTGGGAAGATGGCATAGAGACAACTTTGGGGATGTGGACAAGAGACAGTGGAAGCAAGAAGGAGGGCACTAGTTACTTGTTGTAAGAAATGGTATGTGAGGAAAGAACTACATTGGAAGCAGATGTTAAGGTTGAGGCATGCGAGGGACATGGATAAAAACACGAGATATTTCCACAACTTAGCTTCTGCAAGAAAGAGGAATAATAGGATTGATGCTCTGGTTATTAATGGAAGATTGATAAGGAATTAAGCTAGGATTAAGATTGCTATCACGGAGTTTTATAAGGAATTATATCATCAAGAGAAGTCACCTATGGTGGGTTTCAGAGATGGTCTAGTGAAAAGGATTAGCGAGGAGGATGCTCTGACTCTAGAGATGTTACCGACATCTCAGGAGGTTAGAGAGACAGTGTGGAATTGCGAATCTTCCAAGGCTTCAAGAAGTGACGGCTACAATATGAATTTCATTAAGAAGTGTTGGAGTGTTGGGATGAAATCGGCTCGGAGTTCACGACAGCAGTACTGGGCTTTTTCCAATCTTCCAGGTTGCCGCCAGATGCCAATGTCACTTGGGTGGCGCTGGCTCCCAAGTTTACTGGTGCTAAGGAAATCAAAGATCTGCGTCCGATAAGTATGGTGGGGTGTGTGTCTAACATAATCTCGAAGTTGCTGGTTAGGAGAATGAGAGATGTTATGCCAGGGTTAGTAGGCGAGACGCAGAGTGCGTTTGTCAAGGGTCGGAAGATTCATGATGGGGCTCTCATCGCATGTGAAACGGTTTAGTGGATCAAACAGAGGAAGAAGGGTGCAGCAATAAGAAAGCTAGACTTCCAGAAAGCATATGATAGAGTCAAGTGGAGTTTTGTGGACCTTGTATTGCAGAAGATGGGATTTAGACGAAGATGGAGGGGGTGGGTTATGGAGTGTATCAGTACGTGCTCTATGTCAATATTGATAAATGGTTCGCCATCCAAGCCGTTCAAGATGGAAAGGGGCCTGCGACAAGGTAATTCCCTGTCCCCATTTTTGTTCGTACTTGTTGTTGATGTCCTTCATAGGATGATTGGAGAGGCGGTGAAAATCGGTCGCATATCGCCACTGCTGGTTGGGCGAGATCATATTGAGTTGTCGCATCTCCAGTTTGCAGATGATACTATTTTATTCTGTCCCCCTGACGAAGAAACCATCAAGAATTACATGAGACTGCTTCGTTGATTTGAGCTGATGTCAGGTTTAAGTATTAACTGTGGTGAGCAGTGGATACAACGTATGTGTAGTGTGTTGGGCTGTAAGCAAGCCACTCTTCCAGTTAAATATCTGGGCATCTTGTTAGGAGCAAACCCAAGGTTGGTTAAGACGTGAAAGCCAGTAATAGACAAAGTGGAGGAAAAACTTAGTCTCTGGAAGGCCAATGTACTTAATAAGGCTGGTAAGTTGGTACTCATCAAATCTGTGTTGAATAGTCTTCCGGTTTATTATTTAAGCTTGTATAAGATGCCAAAGGCAGTCGCAGAGAAACTGATTTCTTTGTAGAGAAGGTTTCTATGAAGTAAAGAGGATGAGAGGAATGGTATGGCTCTGGTTGAGTGGGAAGTGGTGCATGCTCCTAAAAAGTTAGGTGGTTGGGAGTTGGGAATGCTATGATATGAAATATAGCTCTTCTGTTTAAATGGTGGTGGCGATTCTCTAAGGAGGAGTGCTCGTTGTGGAAGAAGGTAGTCTGTTTCTATAACAACCTAAATCCAAATGAGCTTCTGTCCTCACAGGAATTACTTGCTCGGGGGTCCGTGGAAGGATGTATGTCAGCTACAGTTCAAGAATCAAGAAGTCAGGCAGAAGATGATTACTGGGTTATCCATGGAGGTGGGTGACGAGAGACGAACTCGGTTTTGGGAGGATGTCTGGATTCATGGAGATCCTTTGAAAGATTGGTTTCCAAGGCTCTTTTTGGTTTCAAACCAAAGAGAATCAGTGATAGGGGATTGTGGGTTTTGGGATAGGTTAGCTTGGATATGGAATTTTCAATGGAGGAGAGAACGTTCCAATGGGAGTTGGATCTAGTGAACCAGCTCCACCACACTTTGAGACTAGTCAAACTTGCACATGGAAGAGAAGATAAAGTGGTGTGGAAATATGATAAACAAAGATTTTTTTCTACTAACTCATTTGTGCAGGTGTTGCAGGTGGAACTGGTCCCGGAGGATATATCAAGTTACAGCTTTACTAGGAGTATTTGGAAAGGTCTTGTCCGACCTAGAGAGGAGCTGTTTGTTTGGTTTGCCCTGACTGGCAGGGTAAATACGAAGGAGAGACTGAGTCGGTTTGAAGTTATTCACCAAGAAGATACTTTATGTGTTTTATGTAACAATGTTGTTGAATGCGGCCACCACTTGTTTCTTGGGTGTAGTTTTTCTTGGCAGGTATGGTGTGCTTGACTATCATATATTGGTATGCAATGGGTTCATCCGGGTACGATAAAGGAGCACTTCCAAAGTTGGACTGAAATCTCAAATAGAAAGGAGGAGAGTAAGAGATGGATGGTGTGCTTTTGTGCGATAATTTGGAACGTATGGTTGGAACAAAACCGGAGGATTTTCCATAACAAAGGAAAAGGGGTTGCGGAGATTATCAACATGTCCTTTTTGAGCTACAATGAGTGGCTAGGTGCAGATCCCTTCTATTGTTGATGGCAATACCGGAGATGACAAAAGGAGATCTATTCTTGCTTTCTGTTTGCTTATTCTTCTTTAGTTAGTTGTTTCCTATGGTGTTGTCCTTTTTGCTCCACTTGTTGTATTGAGTTTCTCTTTCAAAAAAAAAAAAAAGAATTTGACTAAATAATTGTAGTATATAAAGTATGAATATTTTGCTGAGTTACTGTATGTATGTGTTGGACACATTTTAGATATGACACTTATTACACTCGTTTGATACGCGTGTCTGTTGTGTCTAACTGTATCTTAATAAAAAATAAAAAAATTTAATCCAAATACACTTAAATACACCTAAATACTATTACGTGTCAGAGTATTCAGTATTATTCTTAATATATATTTTTGAAATAAATTTAGAAATAGTATATAATTATATATTATTATTTATTAAAACAAAAAATATTTTAAATATTTTATATAATTAAAATAAAATTTTAAAAATAATAAAAAATTAATTTATATTTTAATATCAATAAAATATCAAAATATCATTACAATTTATTAAAAAATACTTTATATTTTATATATATGCGTGTCTCTGTGTCTTATAAAATTTTAAAATTTGTATATCGACGTATTTCGTATCGTGTCGTATCTCATGTCCGTAAATCATAAATTGAAGTGTATATAATTTACTGTCAATGAGTTTATCTTCACATATATGTCCCAAAAATTAAAGTTATAATAAATGTAATAACTTTAAAATGTGTGTATATATGCGCACGTACATGTGTGCGTGTGTGTGGTATTTTTTCACTTGTTTTTAGGGCTGGAAGTGAGTCAAACTGAGTCGAGGTAGACCAATCTCAAGCTCGACTCACCAAAATTGAGCTTGGCTCACGACTTGGCTCATTAACAATCGAGCATAATTTTTAAGCTCAAGCTTGGCTCACCGAAAGCTCACGAGCTGGCTCAAATAATAGAAACATAAATACAAAATCTATAATTTTATATCAATAAATTATAACTTATATATTTTAAAAAATATTTAAAAAGAACAATTTTATATATTGTTTATCTATCAATAAATATAAATTTTTTATTTATGTCCTACATCAAAATTATATGTAATAAATAAATATAAAATTTTAAATAATTAAGATCATTAATATATATAATTATATATTACTATTTATATATATAATATTAAAAGTATAATATGTGTATTTATATATATATATATATATATATATATATATATATATATATATATATATTCTACGAGCCAGCTCACGAGCTAATGAGCTGAGTTTATCCAAGCTCAAGCTCAATTTATTTAATTTATGAGTTCAATTTCAGGCTCAAGCTTGGCTCACCAGCTCACGAGCTTAGCTTATCGAGCTATTAACGAGCCGAGCTCGAGCTGGCTCATGAGCTGACTTGACTCACTTCCAGCCCTACTTGTTTTATTTGACTTATTTGGTATATTATATATTTTTCCATAAAACTATTTATCTTTTTTAATCACTTCTTCTAATTACCCGATATATTGTTTTCCAGTTTTCCTACGTATCTATACAGATGAATGAGGGTAACATTTTAAGGCTGACAATAATGCAATTCTTTAAGGGCTGGGCTTGTCTTTGTTGTTGGGGTCCTTGATGATGGCTTCATTTGATCACCATTTGTGACGTGCTTTGCTTCACAATTAAGTGTGATACATGGATGTCATGATTTTCCAGGTTACTCTTATTTATTTGATTAAATATGATAATAATTAATATATAGGAATCCTTAATTTTACACCCTGCTAGCTTTATCTTGTGATTAAAGACAATAAATTTATACAGAGACTATTCCTATTATTTCCCATGCAATACATATAGTGCTTCAACAGTTTCTCCTAATAATAAGATTTAAGAGAAATTATTATTAGAGGAAGAAATCAACTACCTTACGGAAGTAGTTAAGAACTTATTATTTTTGGGTTGACCACCCTATTTTTTACCCCGTTAGATTAAATAGGTTTGACTAACTAATAAATTGTTACATGGGTAAGACAAATTCGAATTTCAATATTTATTTAAACAAATTTTAATACTTAAACAAATGAGTAAATTAAATATTTGACCGGTTAATTCAATAAAAGCTGTATAGATTATAATTTAAAAAGAATTTTAACTATATTAGATGTAACAATATTCTAATAATTTTAAATGTTAATCTCAATTATAAAATATAACATATATATTAATTAAAATCAATAATTAAAATTATTGAAACATCCATATTATAAATACATTTAAAAACTTTTTTATAATTTATAGGACAGATATTGCCATATTGGATCAACAATCCAGGCCCAATGGCCCATCACTCCCTATATCTCACAACCGCAAAAATCGAACGGCCTATAACTGAGAGACCCCCACAAAATCACGTGCAACTTCTTACTCAGCAGGAGTCAGTAGGGTTCTACTATAAGTAGTAACTTCAACCCTCTTCCTTTCCGCCGTCACCTTCTCTTTGCAGCAAAACTTTCACCAACTTTTGCTTCACATGCTTTCAGATTCCTTCGCTAAGCACGTCTCTCACTCCTTTTATTCATTCTCAACCGGTTTCACCTCTCTCTTTTTCTCTTTATATCGCAATCAAGTTCAGATCTCAGATCTATTTCACAACTCTTGATCGGATCTACTTGTTAATTAGTTTCAATGCTTGTGAGTTCTGGATCAGTTATTCAATGCTCGTGATGTGTCGCGTTCGTTCCTCGTCGGAGCTGTGCTTTGCTTCGTGGACGAAGCTTGTGGCTCCGAACACTGTGATTCCTTTGATTAGATACAATAGAAGGATTCTGTATAACGGTTGACATGAGTTTATCTTGTCTTTAAAGATATCTTTGCATTTCATATGAGATTTACAATAGTTATTGGTAATATAAATCTCGCATGAAATTTAAATTTATATTTTAAAGTTAGGATAAGGTCATGTCACCGTTAATACAGAATCCTTCAATTATATTTAGTCAGGGAATTCTTTTAATTTTGCTGAAATTGTTACTTTGCAGCATTGTTGATTTTCATTGTAATGTCGAATATTAGTAAATGTCATGAATATGATTTTCATTGTTCTTTCTCCTGTTTTATTCATGTGAATTTTTTCGTTGACTCTGCTTGTTTATTTAGTTGTTTTTTTCTTTCAATTTTTTTAACTGAATGACATCCAAACCTTCAAAGTAACCCTGGCTTGAAAAGTAATTATAAGTTGAACACACACATAAATATAATTAAGCCACGTACATGTAGTAAGACACAGTGAATGAATGAATTAATATATTTGTAATGAGGTTCTTGATTTTTGGATCACATAATCAAATAAGTGGATCAATTGATCCGTCGATTTTGTCTCATAATCATCTTTGTGGTGTTATTCCAAAAAGTATGATTGACTTATATAACCAATTTCAAACATTGAACGATCTTAAACTCATTTTATAATTTTAGGCCTTGTTGGTTCAATTTTCTTTGTATGTGTTTTCATATTTGTTGTGAATTATATTGGGTTAATACTCAAATTCGTCCCCGAAAGATTACGCGATCTTCATTTTCGTCCCCGAATGATTTTTTTAATCAAATTAGTCCCTGAAAGTTAACGAATAAGTCAAATTAGTCCTTCTGTCAGATGGGCGATGACGTGGCACGTTAAGTGCCACGTGGCATGATGACATGGCACGCCACGTGGCAGGTCAACGCTACGGTCAACGCCACGTGGCAAGTCAGCGATACGTGGCACGCCACGTGGCAGGTCAGTGCCACGTGGCATGTCAGTGACACGTGGCATACCCGTGACATGCCACGTGTCACTTGACATGTACAAAAGTTTTTTATAGTCAAAATAGTCCTTGAAAGTCTAGGATTAAGTCATTTTCATCCTTCAAATTTTAAAAATTAGTCAAACTAGCAAGGTAGTTAAAATCGCGACTCTACTCGTAAAATCGCACGATTCTGCGATTTTGTTTCTCCCTATCGTCTCGTTTATGCTTTTCGTCTTTCAAGAAGCAGCTCCGTGCTGAATCCCCGAGGAAACACGTTTAAACGCTGGAATCGCGAGTTTCTGGCGAGGTTGCGTTCCAGTTTTAAGAAGGATCCAGAAATGGTTTTCTTAGCCCAAATTGCAACCAATTCAAACCCTAGAGCCCAATCTGAAGTGAAGAAGGTAAATGTCCCTACAAATTCTTCTTAAACCGTTTACCCTAGCAATTTTTCCTCAATCTATGACTGTCTTTTCAGTTTTCACCTCATTCAATTTATCACTTTCCCTCCCTCTAAACTCTGAACTCCCTTTGAATTCTGAAATCACCAAATCGGAGAAGAAAAGTTGTGTTACCGCGACCCATATGGCTTGTCGCGGTGCCCCTGTGAGTGTATCTCTGCCTTTCTGGCTCTTTCTGAGTGCAACTGTGACTGCATCGGAAGGTTGCTGACTTTGTGTTGCTGATGCTTTGTGTCGCTGACTGCCGGTATTCATGGTTGGTTGTTGCTGCCTACTGCGCTCTTCGCCTCCCCTGTTTAGTGAATTTAGGTAAGCCTTAAATCTGGTTTGCCTCCCCTGTTCAGTGATTGTTCATTTTAGTGGTTTGTGTTCACAAGTCACAATAAAGCTGTTCTTCATTTCTTTGCAGGTTGAATTTTTTTTGTTGAATTTTATTTAGCTGAAAACTTGAATTGTTAATTTATTATTATGGCATTGGATATAGTTTGCTCACTATTACTACAACAGAAAAGGAACAATTTCAGCCAAAGATTTCGCACTTTCCTTGGTTGTAGCTGTTGATATCAATCATATAAAAAACTGTTGGATAGGGTGGAGGAAATGAACGATGATTCGCATCTCAGAAACATAAAAATCACATTTCAAGAGTTTGAAGTCTTTGCAAAATTGCGCAAGCAGTTGGAATTCTTCTCCCTAGCCATATTCAGCTATGAAAAAATCAGTGGAGAGTTGACAAAATCTGATTTTCAAAAAGCAGCATCACAGGTATGTGGCATCACTATTACAGATGCAGTTGCTGACATAATTTTTCATGTTTTTTATGCTAACCGGGATGGAAACTTAAGTGCTGATGAGTTTATTAAAGTTATACAAAGAAGAGAAAGCATTGCAGCACGTGAAGGCATGGGGAGCTTGTTATCTTGCTTTTGGAACTGTGCAACAAAGCATTCATCAACTAAGATTCAAAGTTAATGATGAATTAATCTAATTAAGCATTGCAATGAACTCAACCATATGAAGCAACACAGGATGAAGATTCATCATTCATTACCTTAGCAAGGAAAACTTGCCATAAACACTATCACCATCACATGATTTTGCTGTGTACTTAGAGATGTACAGTGTTCAATTTTTACTTTTTGTTCAAGATCTTTCCTTTTCTGAGAATTTGTCCTCATATGATCATTTTTGTACATACTGATAAACCAGCTACTATTAAATATTATTGCTTCTCAAAAAAAAAAATAAAAAACTAAATACTTATGCTACAAAGTGAAGGGATACTGTGTAAAGGATAATTGAAAATTTTATATTATGGTGTAATGCACAAGATAATTAGTTATTCATTGTAGTAGTTTAGTTGCTTTATTTATTACTTAACTTTATTTCATGTTTTATAAATCTGTGAGTTGTGAATTGTGAATTTGTGTTTTAATTTGTGATTGAGTTTTGTTATGAATTATGACTTTTGACTTGTAAATTTGTGTTATCAAATTTTTTATAATTTTTAATTTTATATTTTACGAGTCACGTTTACGTTCCGTCTTACGATTCAACGACTTACGATTTTGAACTAACTTTTCGAGTCGAGGTAAAAACTACGAGTTCACTACCTTGCAAACTAGTCCTTATATAATTTTTTTTATTTTTTTCATAATATTAAATTTGAAATATTTTTTGATACTACTAATTTTAATAGAAATATAATTGACAAACAAAACATTAGTAATTGTATCTTTTCTTCTTAAAATTTTTTTCAATAAAAGTATCTCTCTCTTTTAATTCTTCTCAAAATCTCTCTTATTCTTTTCTATTTTAAAACATTTTTCTTACAGATATTTTGCTGCAGTATATATATATACTCAAAATTGAAATGTATGTATTTATTAACCTAAACAAAATTATATGCTCAAAATCAAAATTTATGTATATTAAGCTAAACAAAACCCTGAAAACCCTACCCGGTTCCCCTGACCCGGTACACACTAGTGCACCTAACCCTCCAGCAGTAGTAGCTACAAACCTAATGAAGAAAAGAAAGAAAGGGGAAGCAGGGGAGGGGTTCCATGGAAGTAGAGTGAGGGAGAAGGAGGAAAGGCAGCGCGGTGGGTGTCACTGCCATCGTCGCCGCCATTGCCGTCCGTCCATGGAGCCTTGTGTCGGGGCGGAGGAGAGGAGGAGGGAGCTTGCCGTCGCGTCACCACGTCGCCATCGAGCTCGCTGCCGGCGAGCACGAAAAGAGAGATCGGATAGAGAGAGAGAGAGAGAAGACTTACGAGGGAGTCACCGCAGGAAGGAGTTCGCCGCCGCGTCCCGTTGCCTGCGCCGCCGTCATTCATCCTCCCTGCTGTCCGACGCCGTCGCCGTTCGCGAAGAAGAGAGGGAGCTCGCGTTGCCATTAGATCCGCCGTTCCTCACTGTTTCTGTCGCCGCCGTCAGTGCCTTGCTGCTGCCGCCGCTGCCGCGGGGAGCTACGCCTCTATGTTTCTGGCCACCGGAAAACCTCGTCGCCGTCGCCGAAAAAACTCTGCCGGTAAGGGTTTATGTTGGTCTTCGTTTCATTTGGGTTTCCGGAAGCTTCATTGTCGCTGTATGTTAGTTTCAGCTATCGTCGCCGGAGATCTGGTCGCCGCCGCCACTAGAGGTGGTTACCGGAGCTGCTGCTAAGCCGGTTCAATGAACGCTGCTGATTCGTTTTCATAGTTAGGTATTTGAATGATTTTACAATCTGAAAGTTGAGTTTTTGTTTATTGGAAACTGATTTGGTCTTGAACTTATTGAAAAAAATTATATAAGGACTAGTTTGACTAATTTTTAAAATTTGAAGGATGAAAATGACTTACATTTGGATTTTCAAGGACTATTTTGACTATAAAAATCTTTTGTACATGTCAAGTGACACGTGGCATGTCACGGGTATGCCACGTGTCACTGACATGCCACGTGGCACTGACCTGCCACGTGGCGTGCCACGTATCGCTGACTTGCCACGTGACGTTGACCGTAGCGTTGACCTGCCACGTGGCGTGCCATGTCATCATGCCACGTGGCACTTAACGTGCCACGTCATCGCCCATCTGACAGAAGGACTAATTTGACTTATTCGTTAACTTTCAGGGACTAATTTGATTAAAAAAATCATT
This sequence comes from Arachis stenosperma, assembly GCF_014773155.1. Classification (NCBI taxonomy): domain Eukaryota; kingdom Viridiplantae; phylum Streptophyta; class Magnoliopsida; order Fabales; family Fabaceae; genus Arachis; species Arachis stenosperma. Next base: position 6,017,135 of record NC_080386.1, read on the forward strand.
CGGGGACGAAAATGAAGATCGCGTAATCTTTCGGGGACGAATTTGAGTATTAACCCGAATTATATTACTAGGGTTTATCTTCTTGTATCTATTTGCTCATGGATATAAGTAGGGCAGTTAAATGACAAATCCATGACAATAAATCAAACACACAATTTCAGCTGTATGTCTAAATACATGTAAAAAAATAGACATATCTCAGCATTTTTTTTTGTCTAATCTCAAGATATATATATATATATAATGAATTACTATCAAATATTTTGTTAAGTGAGCATAAGATGTAAAATATTGTTCAACATACAGTAACATTTTTTATAAATATAGTCTACATTATTTAGTATATTATATGGATACATGAGATAAAAGGAAAAACACAACAATATATCTCAAAGCAAAACGGAGGAAATAATTGATAGAAAACCAAAAGTATAAATATTAGTCAGAATTGTACATTATTTGTACTTTTAATTAAAGATTAAAATGAAATTTAAATTGATTGCAAGACTTTTTCTACACAATCATGCTTATATTCAAGATAAGACAATTATAAATTTATAATTGAATCTCAATATCTCAAGACCAGTAAGATAATAAATTAACAATTCTTCTAAACTATCACCATTTTTTCTACACAATCATGCATTTACCAACTTGCTTCACTGCCATGGCATGGTCATAAGTAACATTATACACAGCCAAAGCATCATTATAAATATCATCATTTATGTCTCTTGCACTATCTTCCATATTGTCAGCACGACCATACAATATACAAATAATATAACTAGAAAAATATGAATTTTACCTGCTTATAATATTTGATGACTTCATCTGCCTTCTCTTTGGAAGAATCTTTGTCATTTTCTTTGTCTCTTAAGGCAGCAGTCATATCACTCTTATACTCCTCATATAAATTTCGTCAATTTTCCAAACTTGTTTTAGGTACTTCAATATCAAAACAAGGGAGTTTTTTTATTTCTGGTAACATGGACAGGACGATAATCAGCATACATAAAATGGACAGATTGTACATCACCTTATATAAAGTACTTGGAGGAAAATAAATAAATAAATCATGAAGGTAAGCTTCAAAACCAAGTTAAGGTTGCTGCCTTATAACCAGAAGATTGCAAGTTTGAATCTTCATAAACACCCCCTATCCTCTATGAAAAAGTAGAGCAATATACATCTATCATCCTGGGACCTTGCCAGATGGTAATGTTATGTGCTTGACAATCCTTTTCTGTATTTATATAAATACATAAATACCTGGCTTAAATGCAGAATCTTCTTTATGTTGCCATCTGAGAACCTCCTCATATATCATTCCTAACACAGAGGTTGAAGTGAATGATTTCTCCTTTTCCATATAATGTGGGAACAATTCTGCAGACAACTCTTTTGGGACTTCAATCTGTTGATAGAGTACATGTTTCAGAGTTCAGACTGGAAAACACAGATGGTATTCATTCTGGAAAGCATTATTTGTAAATATTTACATCAATAAAACCAAATTCAAAGTGATGTTATCTATTTGACCATACAGCACCAGAAACATGATTTTTCAATCCTGAAACAAACATTTAAATAGTAGAAAACCGAAAACCACGGATGATAGAATAAAGGATATGAAATCATTGCATCTATTGGCAATGGCTGGCAACAAATGAATAAGAGAAGTTTAGGACAATTGATCAGAAGTGAAGAGACATGCACCCAGATTTGCACGCCATAATGATAAAGATAAAGATAGGAAAAACGACAAGCTAGACAAAATGTTGTTTTACTCAGTCATAAGTCATAATCCTTGGCTTTGTCACCGGTTTTTGGGGAATTCTTGTGGTTTTGTATTTCAAAAAGAATTGGAGGTATGTTTGCTTTGAATATGTGGACAAGGTAGCAGATAAGATATATGTTGCAGGTGTCTTGAAAGTAGCCAAACTAGAGGAAATGGTGCAGAGGAACCAACCAGTAAAACTTAAAAGTTTGAAGATTAGTTTTCACCATCCTCATCCATAGTTCACCTAATGTTTAATGAGATTGTTTGTGTGATTAGTTTTTCCTTTTATGACTAGTTTTGTTTTGTTTCTGGTTTGTGTGTACTTGATCTTTTGCTCGGTCAGACTTATAAATAAATTATTTATTATTCAATCTTTATGTTCTATATTATCCATATCAATAAAATGATATAGTTATATAAATACACACCCTTTTATTTGGACATCAGGTAGGCAAAAATCTCAGAACAAAAACAAGAACCAATAATAACCACAGGACTACTGCAAAGACTTTAGTGTCTTGTAATCCGGTGTCAGCAATCTTTTACATTATACATTTTTCACATGATATGAAAAGGATAACATAATTGACATTTTTGGTACCATTTGAGCTAGGCTACATAGAAAACCAAAGTAGAAACCCTGCAAGCAAACTTTGCAACGGTCTCTGTCCCTTATTAGATGCACAGTTCTTTGCAGTTGATGTTTCAGTTGTATCCTTGTTTTTTCCATTTTGGGAACTTCCTTAGCTGAATACAAAGAGGATACACATTGTAATTATCATTTTTGCTTCCAGTTAAGCCTAAACAAGTGCAAAACCAAAAAAGAATATGTACTTTGACATTATAATTACCAGAAGGACTAGGAAAAGGAGTTTTAGAGCCGCCATTTGAGTTCGGATCAAGTTTATTAGAAGATTGAGCTTCAGCTAACTTAGGATCCAAGTGCAACAGTGCTGCTCAAACAATTCCAAAGTCAAGTTCTCAAAACACAATCAATAGCTTAAATTTTCAGAACTAAAAGCTATTTCAGATATCATTGAGTTCTGAATTAGTTAGTTAGATAATTAGTTAATAAGATGATGGTTCAATGCATACCATATAATTTTGTTACGCTGGTATTTATTTTAAGGGAAATACAGAAATATAATAGAACAGTAAAAGATAATAGAGGAACTTTGAGAGTCCTCTTCTCTCCTAATCTAGGCCTTTCCAAATCTTTTCCTACCTCTCACCTAATCAGCTCCTCTTTTTATTGCCTTCCCTCTCTGTAATCAAATTAATTATCATAATTATCTCCTAAAATCAAGCATTCAACTCCTATGATTACGCCTCCCTAATTCTCTCATCTGACTAATCCAATCATCAATTATTGTCACTTATGCTTACATATTTTTCTTGCCCTATTATTCCTCCCTTTTTTTTTATTACTTCTTCTAGAATAATGATAAGATAAAGGAATTATTTTTCTTCCCTTTTTTGGCTGCTTTTGATGCTGACTAAGCATTCTCTCCCTCTCCCAGATATGTAAAAATACCTTATCCTTGAAGCATCACCTTGTCCTCAAGGTGAAAGGAAGGAAAGGCATCTTGAATTGCAGCTGCTGCTTCCCACGAATCCTCGAATTCTGGACGGTCCCTCCACTTGATCAACACCTCCAATTTACCAGCCGAATTTTTTCTAATAGCTAAGATTTCTTGGGGTTCAACTTGTAGTTCATATTCTTCTGTTAGATTTGTAGGAAGTGGCTGTTCAATAAAAAAATATGGAAGACCGGATGCACCCGAACTCTTTCCGGTAATTTAAGCTTGTAGGCAACCTGTCCAATCTTCTCAAGAATCTCATAAGGGCCATAGAATCTTGCACTCAACTTTTGGTTGACCCTTTTTGCCAAGGTCTTCATTCGATAAGGCTGCGGTTTGAGGTACACAAACTCTCCCGACTCAAAAGTTACATCCATCTTCTTTCTATCAGCATATGTCCTCATTCGGTTTTGGGCCCTTTCTAGTTGAAACCTTAATTCATCCAACATCTGATTCCTTTCCTCCATAAGATTTCTTACTTCTTCAATCGCAGCTTCTCCCTCACCCCGCAACAAAATCGGGGGTTCCTTCCATAAAGAGTCTTGAAGGGGTCATTTTGATCGACTCATGATAATTGTGTTATACCAATATTCTGGCCAATTCAACCATCGGGGTCATTGCTTTGGAGTAGACCCCGCAAAGTACCTGAGGTAAGTTTCCACACACTTGTTGACCGCCTCGCTTTGCCCATCCATTTGGGGATGATGGGCTAAGCTCATCTTTAATGATGTGCCTGCTGCTTTGAAGATTTTGGACTAGAAACACTCATGAACAGCTGGTCACAGTCGAAAATATTCGATGTAGGAAACCCATGAAGTCTCACCACTTCCTTTACAAATATGTCTGCAACTTCCATTGCTAAATAAGGGCAAGATAAGGGAAAGAAATGAGCGTACTTAGTCATCCTATCAACCACAACGAAGATGGTGTCCTTTTCTTGTGCCTTTGGTAGTCCTCCAATGAAGTCCATAGCTATATCCAACCAAATATTTGTTGGAATAGGGAGTGGCTGTAGCAGCCCAAATGGAGTCAAGGTGGAATGTTTGTTCCTTTGGCATACTTTACATTGTCTCACGTAATCCATGATGGCCTTCTTCATTCCCTCCCAATACAATACTCCAGCTATCCTCTTATACGTTTGGAAAAAACCAGAATGTCCTCCCAACTTTGTGTCATGGAATTCCTTCAATATCTTGGGAATCAACTTCGAATGCCTTGAAATAACCAAACGCCCTTAGTGCAATAATGATGCGGTAATTTTTAACCACAAACTAACCGATAAATGCACCAGGTCGTACCAAGTAATACCTCAGGTGAGTGAGGGTTGATCCCATGAGGATTGATGGATCAAGCAACAATTGTTAAAAGATTTACTTAGTTAGGCAAGTAGAAAAGGGTTTTGAGATATTCAAATGGTTTAAATTTGAAAATATCAGAAGGCAGGCATGCAAGAAAATAAGTTGAAAATAACATATTGGAGAAACAGTTAAGGCTTTAGAGTTATCTATTTTTTCGAATTAACTTTTCTTACTAACTATTTTAATCATGTAGGATTTAATTTATGGCAAATTATATGTGACTAGACCCTAATTCCTTAGACCTTTCTAGTCTTTTCTAAAATTCATTAACTGCCAATTCCTTGGTCAATTAATTCCAATTAGAAGCTGCATGATCAAATTCCAGTTTATAAGCCACAAAAACTCTAATTACCCAAAAATAAAAGGATTATATGTCACGTATCCCGTTAAATCCAGATAATTAAAATTTAGGAGAATATGTTTTCAAGTTGTTGTTCAAGTAAAGAGCTTTTTCAAGTTTTACAAAAACTCAAATAGAAAGAGGGTCATACTTCCGTTCCACCCAAATTCATAAGATGAAGAGAGAAAACAATTCTTAAATTATAAATCCATACATAAATTAAAATAGAAAAAGTAAAAAAATCAATCCATACAAATAGACAGAGCTCCTAACCTTAACATTGGAGGTTTAGTTGCTCATGGTTCAGAGAAAAACTAGGATTGTGATAAAATGTACAGAATTCCAATCTGATGGCATGAAAAGTTAACTAATGGAATCCCTTTTTATAACTAACCCTAATTAATTTAAAATCTAATTATCTAAAATTAAAAATAATATATTTTCCTAAAAATAAGATTTGAATTTAAATCAAAATAATCAGCAGGTCTTCAGTTGATGGGTGGGGACCACATGTTTTGTCTATTCTGCAACTTTTAATATGTGTTTTCTGGGCTGAAAACTGGGTCAAAACAGCCCAAAAATTGCCTCCAGCGTTTTTCTGCGTTTTCTGCACGTGACGCATGTCACGCGTACGCGTTAGTCACGCGTACGCGTCGTTGGTCTTCTTTGCAAGTCACGCGGACGCGTCGGTCACGCGCACACGTCAGTCACGCGTACACGTCGGTCACGCGCACGTGTCAGTCACGCATACGCGTCGCTCCTCGATGCCATCTCCTTTGAGTGCTGCAGAAACTCCATCAAATCCAGCCGAATGCTACCTAAAATAAATAAAATTACAAAAGACTCAAAGTAGCATCCATATTGGCTAAGAGATAATTAATTCTTTATTAAACTCAACAAATTAGATGCAAATTCAGTAGGAAAAGATAGAAAAGATGCTCACGTATCACAACACCAAACTTGAATTGTTGCTTGTCCTCAAGCAACCAAAACTAATATAAGCTTAGGATGTGAATTTGCATGAGAATGAGAATTAAACTCATGTCTCTTCTTATAGTGGGATTTACAACTGTAATCCTGAATAATTTTGGTATCTCACTCTCCTTTGAATCAGAAGAATGTTACTGTCATTTGGAATAAGAATCCGGATAATATTATGAATTCTCTGATCTTTTGTAACTCAATTTAATCCTTGAACACAGCAATTTTTCTTTGGTGCTTTACACCTTGAGCCTAGCCGTGACTTTAAATGTTTTGTCTCAATGATTACTTGACATAGAAACATCACAAGTACTTAACTGGGGAACTTTCTTTAAGTTCTAAATATTTTCATTATTATTAATTTTTTTTTCAGTTACTCCCAAACAGTGGTGCTCAAAGCATTTGGCGTACTCTGTAATTGATCTCGACTCTAAATATTTTGTCTCAAGGATTACTTGACACAAGAACACCACAAGCATGTGACTATGGAAACAACTCTTTGAGCTTTTAATCATGTTTGACCTCCCTAGTCATTGATGCTCAGAGCCTTGGACCTTGCTTTTATTTTTCTTTTGCTGTTTCTTTTGCTTCAAGGATTAAACTTTCATTAATTTCAGGGAAATCATAATAGTTCTCTAAATTCCTGTTCCTTATATATCAACATTCTTTGATTCAAATTTAAATATGGACTGTTCATGTCATGCATTCAGAATTACAATTAATACCACCACATTTAAGTAAATAAGACTACTCATACAATTAACTCAATTTCTCATGCAATACATCACTTCTGTATTTTTTATTTGAATTCAAGCTCAGTGGGTAATACATGAGACATCTTTTAAAGCAATTAAGAGAAAACTAAACTAGTCCTAGAATTCTAACTAATAAAGGATCATGCAACAAACCAAGTAAAATAGCAGAAAACTGGAACATAACAAAGAAAAAGAGGGGAGTAATAAAAAATGAAAGGAACTCAACCACCTTAGTTATCCTAGCGGTCGCTTTATTCTTCAGGTTGTGCTCCTCAGTGAAGATGATTCGCCTCCCTTTTGGTGCCATAGGAATAAACAGAAAACTCTTAAGCGAAGCGTCAATACCAAACTTAAAGGTTTGCTTGTCCTTAAGCAAAGAAGAACTGAAAATAGAAAGAGACAGATATTGTGATGAAAGAAAAAGAAAAGGATAAAAGAACAGGAGGGAATTGGGATTGGAAGAGGGGGAAAGAAAATTAAAACTGGGCGGTGAACTAGTGTAGTTGTGCGGCGCAAGCGACGCGTACGCATGGGTCGCGGAATTTTCTTAATGACGCGTAAGTGTGCCCTTAGTTTTGTGCGATTCATGCAAAACCAGTCGCGCGCACGCACAACTCTCTGTTCGCGTGGCTTGGGCACCACTATTTTCATACGACGCGTGCGCGTCATGCACGCGCACCCGTGGATGGCCATCTGTGCAAATGACGCGCACGCGTCAGGGACGCGTAAGCGTGAACAAGTTTTGTGCTTCTAGAACACTTCCAACCCTAAGCTAGCACAACTCTCTGCCAAAATACTTATTTACGTCGATTTTTAAGGTCACGCGCCCGCGTCGATGATGCGTACGCGTGGAGTGCCAAAATCACGAATGACGCGCACGCGTGGGGTACGCGTACGCGTGGGCTTGTTTGTGCGAAAGTAATCATTCATGCTCCACTTTCGCGCAACACTCTATTCATTTTTATTTTTCATGCACACCCATCTGATGCGTACGCGTCAGGGACGCTTGCGCGTCGGGTGCTCTTTTTTTTATCCCCGGTTCCTATTCTAAAATAGCTACATGATCAGAAAATTAGTAAGAACTCAATAAAAATCAAATAAGTAAAATGACTACTAATACGAAAAATAACTAAGAATGAAAAGGAACAATCATACCACGGTGGGTTGTCTCCCACCAAGCACTTTTAGTTAAAGTCCTTAAGTTGGACATGTGGTGAGCTCCTTGTCATGGTGGCTTGTGCTTGTACTGATCCAGGAATCTCCACCAATGTTTGTAATTCCAATGACCATCGGGATTCCAAGCTAGGTGCATAACGCCTTCGAGCAAGTTAAAGCAAGTGACAAGACCCCAAGACTGTTGATTTTGGGAATGAATTCCAGGGTCCCAAACTTTGTTTTTACACCCGTCTTCTTGTGGATCACTATTGTTCACACCGGATGGCAAGCAATCTGAATTCTCACAGAGACATCCAAACAACCTTCTAGACCCATTCAACTATGCTCTACACCAATCCTTGCACTTCAATTTAGAGTATGCAACCATATTGAACCTTGCTTGACAACTCTTACCACTAACCATCTTCCTCTTACTCTTAATGCGACAAAGAGCTCTAAGTTGACCATCCGTCTCCAGTAGCCCATATTCAAGTGGGAAAGTAAATGTTAAGGATAGGAATTTTACCCACTTGAATGTTGTATTGGATGGTGATGGCTTTGGAAGAGGTCTTGCAAGCTCCACTCCCTTGTGTATGTTCTTCTTTGAATTCTTCTACCTCTTTGCAAGCTTCCTCAATTTCAACATCTTCTTTTTAGTAGCTTTCTTCTAATTCAATCTCTTCTTCATTGCTTACCAAGGGCATGGGAGGTTATGCATTTTCCTCTTTTTCCATATGAGTTCTCTAATTCACTGGAGTATAAACTCCTTTGATTGGTTTTCTCACTTTCTTTCATAGGATCTTACATTGTATCTTTTGGGGAGGAATTTGCTTGTTCCTCTTCCTGGTTCTTGATCATCGTCTGCACATATTTCTCTATATTTTTTACACTTGTCTTTATATCATGTAGGAATTCTTTCATGAGAAGCTCAAGATCTGATGGTATTTGAGATGAATAAGGAGATGGTGGCTCTTGATATGCATAAGAAGGAGATGATGGTTCTTGATAAGTGTAAAAAGAGGATGGTTCTTGATAAATAAATTTTTGCTGGTATAGAAATTATCAAGTAATGAATCGTAGTATAGTCTAAACCGACGCAAAATCCATCATCAAACAATTCTACAATCTATAACCGAGAGTATTAGTCCCGAGTCGTTCTTCCCTAGGAATGCTACAAGGATGCATGCTATTGGTTAAGTGATCTTTCGTGGTTTGAAGAGTGTGGCATAAAAGTGCTAATAAAAGAAAACAACAATCAATCAATATCAAAAGCCTTGGCCAAGGTTGAACATTGGAAGTTCCATCACTATAACTTCCTTCAAGTGTGATAACAAAGGAGTGTTGCTTCACTTAGTTAACCCCTAATCATAGAAGAAAGTCAAGTAAAAGTAACTAACTTGAGTCACAAGTCCTAGTCTTACCCTAGGGAAGTCTAGCTTTAGTGCAATCTAGGTCAATCAGCAATTCTCAATTATTAATCAACAATTGACATCCATTATTTAAGTGTCTCCAATGACTCAACCACTAGGCCAAGTGAGGGGATGCTACTCCATATCTAAAGTTGACATTTTCTCAAACATGTGGAGAGCAAGAATGGAAGACATAGTAAAATTGAGAAAAGGTTTAGAATCAAAGTAATTCAACACAAGAGATTAACAACAATCAACAATGAACAACAATGAAAATGAGATCTTCAATGAATTAATAGAATCCAAAACAACAAAGTTAAACCTAAGATCTATGAGAATTGAACAATTATAAACACTAATTGAGATTAGAGAAGAGGATCTACAACATGAACAAAGTAAATTGAGAGTTGCAATAGATCTCACCAAGGAATGGTTGAGAATTGATAAAATGAAGATGAATCCTAGAGAGAGGTTAGAGTCTCTCTCTCTACAAATGTAACTAACTAAAAATATCTACAAAAGATGTAAAAATGAGTCTATGGATGTGAATGTGTGTTAATCCCCTTCAATCCTTGGTTCTTATATGCAATTTGGCGCCAAAGTTGGTTGCTGAAACCTTCCAAAATCGCCCGGCACGTGTTGCAATAACAAAATCACGTGTGGACTACGACGCGTGCGCGCACGGTACGCGTGCGCGTCCCTGGCTTATTCCGTAATGTGCGCACGAGCGCCTTGTGCGCGTGCGCGTGCTTGGCCGAGATCAATTCTTTGGCTTTTTGTGCTTCTCTCTACTTGCATGCTTCCTTCCTTGCTCCTTTGATCCATGCCTAACCTATTTCAACCTGAGATTACTAGCAAACATATCAAGGCATCTTATGGAATCAAGGATGAATTAGAATTCATCAAAATAAGGCTTAGAAAGCATGTTTTTACACTTAAGCACAAATACGGGAGAGATAACAAAACCATGCCAATTCATAGGTTAAATGCGAGAAAAGGTTATCAAAATACTCTAAATTCAATACAAGATAAACCCTAAAAATGGGGTTTATCAATTCTTGGTATAAATAGGGAGATGGTAGCTCTTGATATGGGTAGAAAGATGATGGTTCTTGATATGGATAGAGAGGTGGTGGTTCTTGGTATGAATATGGAGGTGGTGGTTCTTGATATGCATATGGAGGTGGTGGCTCTAGATAGTTGGAACATGGAGCATTGAAGTTTCTTTAGTTTTGACTTTGCCAACCAAAATTTGGATAGTTCCTCCATCCACCATAATATGAATCACTACTTGGGTGTGAGTAGTAACCCAGGTGATTTCTCTCCATTATTTTTCCTTAGCACAAAACACCAAACAAAATCAAACGCACCATGTGGTAAACAGGAAAGCAAAGAAGATAGAATATAAATTTTTTTCGAAATTTTTTTTAAATAAAATTTAAATTAAATTAAAACTAAAATGCCTAATCTAAGCAATCAAACAACTGGTAGTTGTTAATCATAGTCAATCCCCGGCAACGGCACCAAAAACTTGATGCGGTAATTTCTAACCACAAACTAACCGGCAAGTGCACCGGGTCGTACCAAATAATACCTCAGGTGAGTGAGGGTCGATACCACAAGGATTGATGGATTAAGCAACAATTGTTAAAAGATTTACTTAGTTAGGCAAGCAGAAAAGGGTTTTGAGATATTCAAAAGTTTAAATTTGAAAATATCAGAAAGCAGGCACGCAAGTAAATAAGTTGAAAATAAAATATTGGAGAAACAGTTAAGGCTTCAGAGTTATCTATTTTTCCGGATTAACTTTTCTTACTAACTATTTTAACCATGTAGGATTTAATTTATGGCAAACTATATGTGACTAGACCCTAATTTCTTAGACCTTTCTAGTCTCCTCTAAAATTTATTAAATGCCAATTCCTTGGTCAATTAATTCCAATTAGAAACTACATGATCAAATTCCAGTTTATAAGCCAAAAAACTCTAATTACCCAAATATAAAAGGATTATATGTCACGTATCCCATTAAATCCAGATAATTAAAATTTAGGAGAATATGTTTTCAAGCTGTTGTTCAAGTAAAGAGCTTTTCCAAGTTTTACAAGAACTCAAATAGAAAGAGGGTCATACTTCCGTTCCACCCAAATTCATAAGATGAAGAGCGAAAACAATTCTTAAATTATAAATCCATACATGAATTAAAATAGAAAAAGTAATAAAATCAATCCATACAAATAGATAGAGCTCCTAACCTTAACAATGGAGGTTTAGTTGCTCATGGTTCAGAGAAAAAACTAGGATTGTGATAAAATGTACAGAGTTCCAATCTGATGGCATGATAAGTTAACTAACGGAATCCCTTTTATAACTAATCCTAATTAATTTAAAATCTAATTATCTAAAATTAAAAATAATATCTTTTCCTAAAAATAAGATTTGAATTTAAATCAGAATAATCAGCAGGTCTTCAGTTGATGGGTGGGAACCCCATGTTTTGTCCATTCTGTAACTTCTAATATGTATTTTCTGGGCTGAAAACTGGGTCAAAACAGCCCAGAAATTGCCCCAACATTTTTCTGTGTTTTCTGCACGTGGCGCATGTCACGCGTACGCATCGCTGGTCTTCTTCGCAAGTCACGCGCACGCGTCGCCATGGGAAGCTCCAAATCACGCGCACACGTCAGTCACGCGTTCGCGTCGCTCCTCGCTGCCATCTCCTTTGATTCTTGTGCTGCAGAAACTCCATCAAATCCAGCCGAATGCTACCTAAACTAAATAAAATTGCAAAAGACTCAAAGTAGCATCCATATTGGTTAAAAGATAATTAATTCTTTATTAAACTCAAAAAATTAGATGCAAATTCACTAGGAAAAGATAGGAAAGATGCTCACGCATCAAATAACCTCCCATTTTTCAATGCATATCCAACGGTAATCTCCTTTCCAAGAATCAAATTCTGTATGATGCTCTTGAGTTTTGGGTCATGTTGCTAGGGATGGCAGTGGGGCGGGTAGGGGCAGGTTTTTGCCCTACCCGACCCTGCCCCGCCCTCCTTTTACCCCACTACTACCCGCCCCGCCCCTACCCACGGGTAGTAGGCTACTCTACCCTAACCCGCCCCACGGGTACCCGCCCCGCCCCTATAAAAAGTAAATGACATTTTAAATTTTACACATTCATATATAAATCAAGATACAAACTTAAAATTCATAACTAAATTAAAATACAAACATAAGATTCATACAATGTCAAATAACTTAAAATTAAAAAAGAGTTCAAAGAATGTCAAATAACTAAATTAAAATACAAACATAAAGAAATTACATCATTAAAATATAAAAAAGTCTTCAATCCTTATTCTTGTTCACTTTCCACATCTTCATCATCATTAAAGTTTTGAAGATCAAGATTCAAACCTAAAAATCAAAAGAGATACCAATTAATATATTAATTACTATGATGTAAAAAATTAACATAAATGAATATTAAGTAATATATCACCTTTATTCCCTAAAGCTGCCCACAACCAACTTTGGCCACACATCAAAGCTTCAATTATGCTTTCTTTGAGCTTTCCGCGATGAGGAGAGATTACACGACCACTTGTACTAAAAGCATATTCAGAAGCAACAGTGGATACTGGAATGGCATATATATCCTTGGCTATTTTTGCCAAAACTTTAAATTTCATTTGATTGTTCTTCCACCATTTCAAAACATTAAAGTTAGGATCATTTGGAGGATGAATTTCCTCCTCAAGATAATGATCAAACTCAACATTTACACATGAACCCCTTGTCATTTTTCTTCTTTTAAGATACACCATATAATTATCACCCCCAAATATGCTTGTATTTCCACTTTCATCAACTTCCTTTGTACCAACATGTGACACTTTAGAATTCATTTTTTGATTGTATTCATTAACCAACTCATTACACAACTGATGAATTCTATCAACTTTCTTGGAACATTCTATTGGATCTGGATACATTTTTTCAAATTGAAACTCAACTCCAACCATCTTGTACGTAGGACCTAAAACAGTAGCAACACCCATAATGCCATGAATCTCATCCCAATACTTCTTAACTTTCTTCTTCATGCTAGATGCCATATTAGCAATTAAAGAATTACTATAAAGTTGCCATTCATTCAATGAGACTTTTATTTTACAAACCAATGTAAAGTAAAGATTGGCCGTCGGAAATTTAGAACCAGAAAACAGTTGAGTAACATCATAAAACAACTTCAATCTATCACATATTTTCTTGGCAAGTTCCCACTCCTCATTACTTGGCACAGTTTTATATTGGGGTTCTTTCTGCCTTAACCTAGGAAAGACAGATCTATATAACAATGCAGTTTCTAACATCAAATAAGTTGAGTTCCACCTAGTCGGACAATCAAGAACCAATTTCTTAGTAAATGGAATCGCTGTTTTAGCACACCAACTCACAAAAGTTTCGTTCCTTTTCTGCGTTGCAGTCCAATACAATATACTACTATGAATCTTTTCAATACTTTCCTTCACTAAACAGTAGCAACACCCATAATGCCATGAATCTCATCCCAATACTTCTTAACTTTCTTCTTCATGCTAGATGCCATATTAGTAATTAAAGAATTACTATAAAGTTGCCATTCATCCAATGAGACTTTTATTTTACAAACCAATGTAAAGTAAAGATTGGCCGTCGGAAATTTAGAACCAGAAAACAGCTGAGTAACATCATAAAACAACTTCAATCTATCACATATTTCCTTGGCAAGTTCTCACTCCTCATTACTTGGCACAGTTTTATATTGGGGTTCTTTCTGCCTTAACCTAGGAAAGACAGATCTATATAACAATGCAGTTTCTAACATCAAATAAGTTGAGTTCCACCTAGTCGGACAATCAAGAACCAATTTCTTAGTAAATGGAATCGCTGTTTTAGCACACCAACTCACAAAAGTTTCGTTCCTTTTTTGCGTTGCAGTCCAATACAATACACTACTATGAATCTTTTCAATACTTTCCTTCACTATACTCAAACCATCCTTGACAATCAAATTTAATATATGAGTACAAAAATGCATATGCAACAATTTACCCCCCAACATCAAGAATGAAGAATCTAGACGCCCCAACAGTTCATCTATCATAGCATCATTAGTGGAATAATTATCCAATGTAACAGTAGACAGTTTTCTATCAACGTTCCATTCTAACAATATTTTCATCAATGTTTGAGTAAGAACTTCACTTGTATGGGGACAAGGAACATAACAAAAGCTGAAAAATAAAACAAACATGCATGCATTTTAGATTGACGAAGCTCAACGTACAAAGACAACACAATGTATAAAAGTTTACGAAATTTTTGAATTACCTCAATAGGCGCATTTGCAACTTCCACAAACTATCGATATAATGAGCTGTGACAACCATGTAACCCTTTTTTTGATTGGAAGTCCACATGTCACTAGTTATCGCAACTCTACTATCATTTTCATCTAGTTGAAGAGTTAGCTTCAGCTTCTCATCCCCAAACATCTTCAAGATGTCTTTCCTAATCGTGTTGCGACTAGGCATTTTAAATGTTGGTTGCATTGATGCAAACGCTCGCCTCAGTCCATGGTGGTCCACACAACTCAAAGGATACTCATGCAGGACAATCATTTTGGCGACACACTTTCTTGTCTTTGAAGGGTCAAACACAAAGCCATCCTCGTTTACTTTTTGCACTTGTGCTTGTTTTGCTAGAGATTCAACAATTGATGATTGCCTTGAGGTCGCCACTTTTATTCTTTTAAAATATCGGTCCACATGATTTCTCAGTGACTTGGTACCATTCTTCGGATTTGCATTAAGCACACTCTTGCAAAATTTGTATTTTGCCTTCCATTCACCTTCAACTTTTAAACGATCAAAATACTCCCAATAAGCACTCTTAACATTAGCCTTATTGTCACCTTCAACAGGAGTTGATCCTTCTGGGTTCGAGGCATTATTATCCGTTGCTTGTGGAGTTTCCAAAGTTGGATTAATATTACTCTCAACTTCAATTTCATTATCGGTCGGAGCAACATTATTGCTTTGTGTATCTTCTCTAGCATTGCTAGCCATAAAATTACCTTAACAAACCTACATTGAAAACACAAAGCATATAAACTAGAGATATATAAGTGTGGAGAATGAATCACAACAATAAAGTAACAAATTCTTGTCCACAAATAAATGTCACTGGGAAAGCATGCTTTATATTATGACAAATCTAATTTAGGTAAAATTAGTAATAACACAAGGGTGACAAGCAGAATTTCAATATCTAATTTCAATTCCCATCACTTGCTCAAACACAAGAAAGAAAGCAACACTCAACATAGCTTGATATCTAATTCACTCAACATATACTGTATTAATAAATATAATTAAACAGAATCTAGAAAAGCTGAAGAATCTGATGAATCCAGGTTCAACTACACAAGTCCAAGAATCAACACAGGAATAGAATTAGAGTACAATAATAGGATAAGAGGAAATATGAACAAGAGGAAACAATTAAAAAAACACAAAACAAAATTTAAGAATTGGCAAACTGAATCATGTTCACATCACCTAGTCCAACACAAGTCTCTCTTTTCCAACAATTCTAACAAGATCTTTTAGTCTTTTGAGATCCATTTGACCATTGTTGAACACATACTATAAAGAGAGAAATTAATTAAACACAACATGGCTAAATTATTTCCATTGAAAAATAACACATAAGTGGCATCCTTGAATAACATAATTGGTTGAGAGAGTTAATACAAATGCTTTCTCAATGGATGAAAGTTAATGGCAATTAAAAGGTGGAAAAACTCAAAGAAGAACTTACGGATGTGACAATGACGTGGCTTGCTCCTTCCTCGATGTAACTCAAACAATTGTTCGAATTTATTCCCCCTCCAACTTGCAAACCGCCTAAATTTTACCAGTCCTCCACGTTTAAGTTCAGCAGAGGAAAAATCTGTGTAAGTTTTAAACATTTCATCAACCATAAAAGACAATGAAAATGCTAACATAACTTGTATATTGCTAAGACTCATGTTTCAACTTTCAACAACATCATTCTTAATAACAATTAAGAACACAACATTTTAGTAAATATGTTCCTTTAGAAAACACAAATGCCATTAATCAGTGGCAGCATTTAGAAAACCATACCGGGATAAGCATGTAATGCTTCAAATGCAGCAGCTTTGCTCAAAGGATCTGCACCGAGCATGATCGCATGGCCACCGGTAAGCCCATCTTGTTTGTAAGAATAGCATACTCATCTAAAACATTAAAAATCAAAGATGAATATGTTTGTTATCAAATTGAAAGTTCAATTAATATCAATAATACAAGAAAAGAATATATGACTTCAAAGTATTCTGCACAGGTTGAATATATGACTTCAAGGAATGAAAAAGAAGAATAATACTCTAATTCACTCAATAAAACCACACACTAACCCAGCATGAATTAATGGTTATAATGCAGTGTGAATCAAGGATGAATTCATCAAGGCTGTGTTTGGTAACTAAAATAGGACACAAATATAAAGATTCAGAGATAGAAAAAATGTCTTCCATTCGTATTCAATTTTTAGTACAGAAAATAAAGGAAGTTTAAGATCTCAATTTTCTCCAAACAGTGTTTATTCTTTTGAACAGTTAATCCTGTGACAAAATCGGCCCCATAAACTAAAATTGTTCCTGCAAATGAACATACATGTGATGCTAGACATGAACAGAAACATAGTTACATAACCTCACTAAGATATGACAATATTAATGCACTCAAGCTTTAAGATATGGCAGCAGAAAGAGCATGAGATAGAGAAAGGGGCAACTTACCAGTTACTAGAGGAGGAAGACAGCGACAAAGAGGGCAGCGCAGAGGTTCGGTAGCGCAGGACAGCAGCGCAGTGACACAGCGAGGGGTTCACTGTTCAGCAAATGAAGACTCGGCGAGTGGCTCGGAGGATGGTAACGTCGTGACGGTGAGAGGCTCGGCGGGAGAGGAAGAGGGTTGCGGCTGACGAGGAAGAGGAAGTGGGCGAGGGGCTCGGAGGAAGGTAGCATCGCGGCGGTGATTGGCTCGGCGGGAAAGGAAGAGGGTTGCGGCTGAAGAGGAAGAGGTGACGGGTGACCTTTCTCTGTTAGGGTTAGGGGAATGGGGGCACAAAGCCTCAAACCTGAAGGAGACAAAGAGTGAAGCTGTTAGGGTTGCGGCTATGAGAACTGGGAAAGAGAAACCCTAAAATTGAAATTGTGTATATATACTATGCACTCCGGGGTAGGTTTATCCTGACCCCGACCCTGCCCCGCCTCGCTTAACCACCCGCCCCGACCGGGTTGGGGTGGGTCGGGTACTCCTGCCACCCCTACATGTTGCACCTCTTCTTCTAAGTTTACCCATTCAACAAATGAAACCATGGAAACAGCAGGAAATTGGAATTTTTTGGAGAGGGCATCGGCTACTTGGTTGTCTTTTCCTGCCTTGTATTTTATTTCGAAATCAAACCCGAGTAACTTGGTCATCCACTTCTGTTGTTCCTCGCCTCCAATTCTCTGATCAAGAAAGAATTTAAGACTCTTTTGGTTCGTATAAATAGTGAACTGTTGACCTAATTGGTAATGCCTCCATTTTTGAATTGCCAGGACCATAGCCATCAACTCTCTCTCATAAACAAATTTAGGTTGAGCCTGTTTAGAAAGTTTCTGACTCATGTAAGCCACTGGCCTACCTTCATACAGCAGTACTGTCCCTATTCCCTTCCCAGAAGCATCAGTTTCCACTACGAAGAGCTTTGAAAATGAAAGGACAGCCAGCACCGAGACTGCCACTATGGCAGTCTTGAGTGCTTCAAAAGCTACTTGTGCCTCATTATCCCACTTGAATTGATCATTCTTCATTAGTTGCGTAAGGGGCCAAGCTATGCCTCTGTAATTTTTAATGAAACGGCGATAGTAACTAGTTAACCCAAGGAATCCCCTCAACCCTTTGAGGTCCTTCGGAACTGGCCAATTCACCATGTCTTGAACCTTTTTGGGGTCTGCTGCCACTCATTCTTTAGATATAATGTGACCCAGGTATTCAATACGTTATTGGGCGAATCTGCATTTCTTCTTATTGAGGTAGCGCTAGTTGCGCTGGAGGACTTAAAAAATCTGTTGCAAATGACCCCAATGTTTTTCCAAACTCAAGCTATAGACGAGTATATCATCGAAGAAAACCAAAACAAAATTCTTCAAAAATGGCCGTAATACCTGATTCATGAGTACCTGGACTGGAAAGTGGAAGGAGCGTTTGTGAGCCCAAATGGCATCACGAAAAACTCATAGTATCCTTCATGAATTCGAAAAGCGGTTTTGTGGATGTCATCTTCTCTCATTCTTATTTGGTGATAGTCGGACTTGAGATCTAGCTTAAGAATACTATTGCATTTCCCAATTCGTCCAGCAGCTCATCAATTATCGAAATTGGGAATTTTCAGCTATGGTCTCTCGATTCAATGCTCGGTAATCTACGCAGAATTGCTAGCCTCCATCTTTCTTTTTAACTAGGATTACCGGACTTGAGAACGGGCTAGTGCTCGGACATATGATGCCAGAATTCAGCATCTCTTCTACAATTTTCTCAATCTCAGTTTTCTGATATTGTGGGTATCTATAGGGTCTGATGCGAGGAATCTCTGACCCTTCCTTCAAGATGATTGCATGGTCCTTCTCGCGTTTGGGTGAGAGGCCTACAGGAGTCTGAAATAATCCCCATATTGTTGTAGAAATTGTTTAGCTTCTGCAGAAATCATCTCTTGCTGTTGCTCCTCGATGGCAGCAACCCTAGTGGTGATAACATAACCCTCCCCATCACTTTTCAGAGCGTGCAAAGTCTTCTTCCATGAAGCCTTGCTTCTGCTAGAGGAAAGATCACCTTTTAGTTGTATCTCTCTGCTATCTTGCTTCCAGTTCAATGTTAATTCTCCATAATCTCCAACAAACCCTCCTAGACTCGCCAACCATCCTGTTCCTAACACCATCTTCGAACAGCCCAGCTTCATTACAAAGAAGTTTTGGACTATTTGGACCCATTGAATATTCAAGTGAACCCCTTCACAGCCTTCATGCCCCTTTTCTATAGCGTCGTTCCCCACCCCCACTTGAAACTCCCTTATCTTTCTCATTGGTAACTCCAGCCGCCTAACTACCTCGGTGGCAATGAAATTTGCCGAAGCCCTAGGGTTGATGAGCACCACCACTGTTCTATCCTAAATCTCCCTTGGACCTTAAAGGTCTTGCGAGTAGTAGGTCCACAATAGCTATATGATGACAGTTGCAGCTCTTCCCGTTCAGGTTCCCCTTCATGTGCCTCTTGGTTCATCCCTATGTCTCTTTCTGCCTCCTCTTCTGCATATTCTTTTAGGAGTATGATTTGATAGTGCTTCATGGAGCACTTATGATCAAGTCCCCACTTCTCTTCACATCTGAAGTAGAATCCTTTCTTCTGTCTCTCTGCCCACTCTTCATTCGAGAGTCGCTGTCTGCTGTTGTTACGAGTCGTCTGCGAATGAGAAGCGCTGCTGCCTCCGTTCGAACTATTATTAAATAGTTTGTTAGCTCATTTTTTCTTTTTAAACAGTTTTGTATGGAATAAAATAACTTTTTAAAATTTTTAAATTATTATTGATTATATAGATATTTTATATAAAATTTGAGTACATACATGAATATTTATCTTTAAATTTAATCTTTTTTTAATTGCTTCGCATGAAATAAATTTTTTTTTGTAATTTTTAAATTATTAATTATGTAGAAGAGTATTATATTTGAAATTTGAGTAAATATATTTTTAATAAATTTTTAAATAAATTTATTTAAATTATACCACAAAAAAATATTTTATTCTATGCAAAATAATTTTAAAAAATGACTTAAAAGATATTAGGGGTACTATAAAAATTTGTAATAGCTCAATGCATAGTAATTCGAATCAACCCCATTCGAAATATATAAGAACAAAACTATGGGATAAATCAAAACAGCTTGTTTCGAATTATTACGGACTTTACATGCATGCATAAATCGACTCTATGCTGCTTCGAATTGTATAAATCTGACCAATTCGATTTGTGTGTATCTCTAGTAATTCGAATGAAGGCTGATTCGAATTACGTAAAATTGTCCTTCTGGTAGATCATTGTAACGTATTTTTTGGTAGAATTGTGCAATTTTGGGCTCCATTTGGTTTATATGTGTGATTTACCCTAAATTTTAGTTTTACATTTTTTATTTTATTTATTTTTTATTTACATAGGACCGGATCAATCGATTCAACCAGTGATCCACCGATTGAACTAATAACCTGACCGGTTCGATCACCGGTTCGGTTCTGACAACTATGGTGGGAGAGGTGAAAAAGATGTTATAAGTTGTTTGAACGTTTTAATTTTTGACTAGGAAACAAAGATTCTAATTTTTACGTTAGATAAGCGCTAAACCATTAACTTTAAATTTAGAGTAAACTACCATTTGTACCAGAAAGTTGAAAACGATGACATATCTACTCATAGAAGAAGAAAATTATCATTTGTACCCATGAAACATAAACTTTTGATAACAAAACTATCCAAATCCAAAAAAATTATTTGAAATGTCCAAATTCCCTACCACCACCACTTACTCCACACCACCACTTTTTCAATCCCAAACCCACGACTGACACTCTTCCTCACCACCACCTTAAACCCTAACCACTACCATCACTCAAAATACTTTCCGTGCCTCCGACGAACATTCCAGAAACAACGATTATTTCAACCAAACACAGAACAAGTACAAACTTCAACCATGTCTTGTTGTAACTCAAAGAAAAGAAAGAGACGCACTTGAATTTAGGGTAGAGTTCTTCCATTGAAGGGGTAGCAGATGTGACGATCATAGAATATAGATCCCAATCCGTTGGTTCTCTTGGGAGCGTTTTATGGCCGCCATGAGGGAGTTCGACACCGGAGGTCCGTCGTCGTTGGCGGTGGAGGAGGGAGGTCGTCTAGGAAGCTTGTGGATTTTGGATGGCGACAATGATGGTGGTGAAGAAAAGTTTGGGTGGTGGTGGAATTTGAGATTAAAAAAGTGGTGGTGAAGATAAGGGTAATTTAGGAATTTTAGGTAATTTTTTTGTGTTTGGATAATTTTATTGTGCGGAACCCATATTTTATGGGCACAAATGGTAATTTCCTTCTTTTATGGGTAGATATGTCACCATTTTCAACTTTCGTAGGTAGAAATGATAGTTTACTCTTAAATTTTTATTCTTTTTTACCAATACTACCTTTCATACATGTTATTATTTTATTTATATGAGTTTTTTTTCTGTTATTTATTATTTTTATTTTTGTTAATTTTTGTTTAGTTTGAAAAATTATAGTTTACTAAAAAAAAAGTCCCAAGAGTATTAGGAAAAAATACTATATAAAAAACATACTAAAAAAATATGGTTAAAAAAATAACATGTTCTTTTTAATAATGATGAATTTAAAAGTGTTTTTAATTAATATTATTCAAATAATATTTATTTTATCAAAATCAATTTTGGTATAGAATTACTAAACATAAATCATGTTGACAAAAATTCACTCCTACCCAAAATCAATTTTATAAATTTCAAGGTTGTGAAAATCGGACTGGACCGTCCAGTTCAACTGAATTAACCGAAAACCGATTACCTGACCGGTCCAATTGACCCTCAGAATCGTCCTGCAAAAAACTGGTAAAAAATCAATGATTAACCGATTAACTAGACGAACCGGCCGAGTATTTAACGATACCGGTTTTTTATTATTGGTCTGAAACAGCGTCGTTTTGACGCGTAGGAAAAAAAAAAGAAAAATAAAAATCTGTTATTGAACATCTGAATTATAGTTCTAAAAACTGAATTAGATCGACCGGTTCAACTTAGATTAACTGAAAATCGATCACCCGACTGACCTAATTGATCTCATAAACTGTCTAACAAAAACCAATTAAAAAATCAGTCAAATCGACAGTTAACCAATAAATCGTCAAAACCGACCTATTTTTTAGAAGATTTTTGGTTCAGCATTACTCTTAAAATGGCGCCGTTTTACATTTTATAAAAAACAAAAAACCCTAAATCTACCCGACCACCAATGCAGCCCAGGCACACTCCCACCTCTCTCCTATCTGAACTTTTGAACTTTTGAAATTGAAAGAACAAACTCAAGAAAGAACGCTAGCCACCCAGTCCCGTCGCCCGCATCCACCGCAGCCCCGCAGCACCGCAGCCACCAAGCCCCCCGCAGCCCCGTTGCGTGTATAGGCATCGCGTGTAGAAACTCCGTCACCGTCGCAGGAAGCTCCGTCGCCGTCTTAGGAAGCTCCGTCGTCGTCGTAGGAAGCTCCCTCGCCGTCGGGCGGAAGCTCTATGGCCGTCGCCGTCTCATCTATTCGAGGGCTCTCTCTCTTATCGCCGGTGTCGCCGTCTCTCCCCTTCATCCTTGTCGCCGGTAAGCAGTGTGACTTGGAATCATTTTTGCTGTTTTAGTGTTTTACTATTGTTTGAAACTGAGTTGCTGAGTAGCTGGATTTTGTTTACTGAGTTAATTTTGTTCATGATTTCTGTTTGCTGGATTTTGTTTACCTAGTTAATTTTGTTCATGATGACTTAATTTTGTTCATGATTCTCTATGCTGCTTTTACTCTCATTGTTTTGAAGCTATTTCATATGTGCACATTGTTGTGGACATTGTTCATATAATCCGTTGTTCTTTTTTATTTTTTTTTATTGGGAAAGAAATGTTGTTCAAAATTTGGAGCAAAGAACAAAGTGTGTATTCTTTTAAAATTTACATGAGATTTGGTAGCTCATGAGAATTTAGATAAATGTAAAAACTGCTTTAACTCATGGTTTTCATCTTTCTTCGCTGCATTCTCAGTTATTTAGTGATGTTTCTTCTGTGTGTGTGTTTTTTCTTCCATATGTTTACTAATAAAATTTATCTCTTATATGTTTTGGGATTTATTAATTTGCTTAATATCTTAACATGGTTACCAATAATTTTCCGCGATGATAGACGGCTAAGATGACTTTTCAGCAATTTTTGAGGAGGAAACGCCAATCTCACTTTCATGTAAGCATTATCTCTGCCTTTTCGGTTTTTTTTTGGTATTATAAGGAGTATTTACTTTTGGATCTGTGTTTTCTGTGAAAGATGCACTTGAGAATGAAAAAATGATTTTATCTCTTACCTCCGAGTTTAGAATTAATAGCAGTATCTTTTTGTTTCCTCAAATTCTTTCACTACTTGTTGGAAATGTATCACTTTGCGTTAATCCTATTTGATTGAAACGCTCTTATTTCTGTAAAATAAATTTACAATATATTCAAATAAGACTGCCTCATTTGTGAAAAGCAACTGCACTTGGGCTTTTATATACTAATGCTAGGTTATTATATACTGACAATGCTATGTTTTCATATCTTAATAGTTAATAGTGAGTGAAATAACAAAATTTGTTTCATTCAATAATAGTTATTATGTGAAACTATAGAATTTTAAATTTTAATAGGTTAAAAATTATTAAATTTACATATTTGAAATTATATATAGAATTTTTAATAATTTTGTTTAATATTTAATCAAATTAGTTGAACTCCGGTTAAACCTCAGTCAAATCATAAACTAGTGAACCAGTACTCTTACAGGTTTATTGACCGGTCCAGTTCTCGCAACCTTGGTCGGAACCAACATAGCCTCAGACCCTTTTGTTTAGTCCCTCGCCTCACCACACTTCAACCCTAATTTCCTCTTCCAATCTTCCTCCTACTCCAACGAAGAGCAGCCGCCACCATCACCGTATCCACTCCTCACCGTGGGTCGTCGGTGTGTCTCCCCTCCTCGCCCTGTTCCTCATCGTTTCTGGCTGTCACCTCTTCTATGCTTCCGTCAGTCTTCCTGACTTCATCGCTGGCACTAGAATTGAGGAAATCACAGGTTGTATGATCTTCTTCCTTCATATGTTAATATGTTATGATTTTGATCAAGTGAATTTTCTGGAGGAATAATTCTCCCCATTGATTTTGAATATTGCTATGAGGGAATTGCCTTGCATCCTACCTTTTCACCGAACACTTATCTTTCGATTTTTCTATTTCTTTGAACTCAAGATTACGTAACATGGAACTACCTTCTATGGACCTAAGTTTTTTAATTAATTTCTACCTTTTGTAGTTGCAGTTTGTATCAAGCTGTCCAAATATTGTTTCACAAAGGCTTATATGGAGAAAGGCCTTCAGCAAAAAGTTGAAACGAAAGCAAAGGGAGCGCATGCAACCGAAAATGGATATAGACTATCAGGTTCCATCTGAATACTTCACTCGGTTTTCTAAAAGTTATTTTTCTATAAAATAAATAAAAAACTAAGCTATGAAAATTTAGTACTAATATGGTGCGTTAGCAAAGACACCTTTATGAGAGGCGTTTTCAGTATTGGAGAGTTAATTCGCATATCCGGTTAGTGCCTTCTACATGGAAATTACGATCTCGTTCAGCGTCTTTAGTGGTAAAGGCGCCACCCGGTTCAGTGCATCCTAGTCAACAATGCCAAAAAAAGGATACAGTTGCCACCATGGCAAAAAGAGCGGCTGAGCAGTATATTTCAAAAGGATGACAATTTGATCAATAATTTGCAAAACTTAAAAATATTATAGTTGATAACAGACATGAAAAATGTTTTGATTGACAAATTTTTGTTTAGGTATCATAAAGGGGCCTAACCCAAGGAAAAGAAACAAAAACAATCACAAACACAAATACAACTACTAACTAGTTCATTGTCACGTTAGAAGGAAGTGAAATGTAAAACTCATTAACATCATCAGTCAAAAAAGGGGCTAGTTCTCCAGGAGCATCCAGAAAGTGGAATCCTGAGTAACTCCAAGCTTTGTTTCTCTCTACGTATGTGCAAACTTGATCTTCCATAGTCTCTTTTGCGTTTGATCTATCCTTTTGAGAATAGGGTTTTGATTCAATCTGCACCCAAAATGGGAGTTCAACAAAACCATACGATCAATACATAGCATTTACAATATTCCTTTGGCGATGCTGTCCATCCGTATCAATAGAAAAAGGAACACCATTTGGATTGAAATTTTGGCTTGAAAAACAACATACAAAGTTAGTTCTATAATACACATAAGCACTTTTAATGAGATTCTTATGCAGTGTTTAGTTCCAATGATCCAGCTATGAGTCAATATCTTGTTTTAAAATAATTAGTATTTTATGCGTGTGAACAAGTCCTGATCTCACTCATCAAAAGCAAAAGAAGTGAGTAAAAGCACCACTAAAAATAACTATTTTATAAGTTTCATTCAATAAATAATCAGAAAATAAAAAAGAATTCACAATTACTCAAAAATAATTCAATAAATTACTAAACAAATCATATTCAGGTTTCCCATCCAAGAATCTATTCCACCCCATGGGAGTCATATCCTTGGAATCAGAAATGAGAACAACAAAAGCAGTGGGTGGATATATAATGTATTCTTTTCAATTAACTTGGAAACAAATCATTTCACCTGATTGCTAAGAAGACTTTCACTCTTTCACGGAGAAGTTTTCATGCTTCCTCATTCATATTTCTATGGAAAAGAGCCATGATTACTCATTCATATTTTTATGGAAAAGAGCCATGATTATTGGATTATAACTATCAAAATTTGGAAGGCCACCATTGCCTTTCATCTTAGAAATTAAGGCCTTTGTTTCATTAATAAACCCCTCTTTGGTAAGCCCACAATCCACATATCATAATATTATAAATATCAATATTACAACAATTTTTGACCAAAAACCCTAAAAAAAACTCTCTTGCATCCCTTCCTCTTCCACATTTTCACAAACCATTCAAAGAAGTATTGCACATGGATTGATATGGAGTAATCTTTGTTATTATAAACTTTGTGAAATAGTACAATTATTTTATCAGGACGATGGTTTATGCAAAACAAACATAGTATGCAACAAGTGATTAAATTAGGGAATTGTCTCATTTTTTTCTATCCCATCAAGAAGAGCTTTGACTTGATGAAAGCATCCCTGATTTGCATAAATCACAAATTAAGAAATTGTGCGTTTCAATATCAGGAGCTACACCTTTGGTTCGGATCTTGTTAAAGAGACTAATGGCTTTATCTATCTTTTTGTTCCTGAAATAGCCATTAATCATAATGTTGCAACAATGAATATCGGGTGCCAAACTTTCTCATATAATCCTGTCAAACTAACTTTTTTGTATCATTCACTTTCTTAATTAGAAAGTAACCATCAATTAATACACTATAAAACACAACATTAGGCATATAGTCTTGTTTTAACATCATACTAAGTATTTTTTGAACTTGTCCAACTTTTCTTCTACACAAAGTATTGAATTAATATACTTAATGTATATTCATTTGGTTTGATGCTGTCTTTCATCCTTTTTCTTCAACAATTTATTCTAATTGATTAACACCATTCGTAAATTAAAGAGGAATAAATGAACTCATTGGGAGAAATTTCTCTTGAAATCAAATCTTTGGCCTTCTCTACAAGTCTAATTTTGCATAATGCATCAACAACGGTGCTGTATATTATTAAGTTGGGCTTAGTTGGTTTCTATTCCAGTATTTGCAATGGCTTTTTTATCTGATTTTTCTCACAAATTCTCTTGATTAATGTCCCATAAGTGACTTCGTTAAGTTGAAATCCCATGACATCTACCTTAACGTGAAGCTCCAATGTTTTGATAAGCTTCATGTTTATACAGAATCTTTTTACAAGGATAGTCGGATTAATGACATCTATTTGATGATCCAACTTGATAATCTTGGCCATGCAGAGGAAGCGAAATTCATTTGACCCAAAAGACAGGAAACTTATGGAAGGGTTCTGTATAAACATGAACCTTACGGACGTTAATCAAGGGGATTTGTGAGGAAGGTCGGATAGAAGAAGTCATTGAAGTGCTGCAAATACTAGAGCAAAAACCAACTAAAGTCCAACTTAATAATCTACAGCATCGTTGTTGATGCATTATGCAAAATTGGGCTTGGCCGAAGATTTGATTTCAAGAATGACTGCATGGAGAATTTCTCTCAATATGTTCATTTATTTTTCTTTGATTTATACTGTGGTGATAATAAATCATGAGCAACTGTTAAATTGTTGAGAAAAATGATGAAATGCAACATCAAGCCAAATGAATATACATTAAGTATATTAATGGATGCTTTGTATAGAAGAGGAAGAGTTGCAGAAGCTCAAAAAGTACTTAGTATGATGTTGAAATAAGGCTATATGCCTAATGTTGTGATTTATAGTATATTAATTGATGATTACTTCTTAATTAAGGAAGTGAATGAGGCAGAAAAGTTGTTTGACAAGATGATCAGAGAAGGTTTGGCGTCCGATGTTCAGAGTTGCTACATTATGATTAATGATTATTACAGGAACAAAAAGATAGACCAAGCCATTAGTCTCTTTAAAAAGATTGCTTACCAAAGGTGTAGCTCATGATATTATAAAGTATAATTTTTTAATTTGTGGTTTATGCAAATTAGGGATGCTTTCATCAGTCAAAACTCTTCTTGATGAGATGGAAGAAAGGAGACAATTCCTTAATTTAATCACTTGTTGCATACTGATAGCTTTTTGCATAAACCAACGTTTGATGAAGCAATTGTACTATTTCACAAAATTTATAATAACAAAGAGAGTACTCCATATCTGTCCATGTGCAGTACTCTTCTTGATGAGATGGAAGAAAGGGATGCAAAATAGTTTTTTGAGGGTCTTTTGGCCAAAAATTGTTGTAATATTGATATCTATAATATTATGATATATGAGCTTACCAAAAAGGGGTTTATTGATGAAGCAATGACCTTAGTTTCTAAGATGAAAGGCAATAGTTGCCTTCCAAATTTTGATAGTTATAATTTAATAATTATGGTTTTTTTCATAGAAATATGAACGAGGAAGCATGGAAGCTTCTGCGTGAAATTCAGGGTGAAGGTCTTCTTAGCAAGATTTGTTACAAAGTTAATTGAAAAGAATACATTATATATCCACCCGACCAGAACTTTTTGTTCTCGTTCTTGTTTAGGATTCCAAGATTATGACTCCCCGTGGGGTGGGAAATATTCTTGGATGGAATGTAATTTATTGAATTTATTACGAGTAATTGTGAATTCTTTTTTATTTTGTGATATTTTTTAGATGAAAATTACAAAATAGTTATTTTCTAGTGGTGCTTTTACTCACTTTTTTTTACCTTTGATGAGTGAGATCAAGGGCCGTTTCACACGCATAAAATACTAATTATTTTAAAACAAGAAATTGACTCATGGCTTGATCATTGGAACTAAACACTACATAAGAATTTGATTATGTGTATCATATAACTAACTTTGTAAGTTGTTTTTCAAGTCAGAGTTTCAATCCAAATGTTGTTCTTTTTTCTATTGATACTGATGGGAAGAATCGCTAAAGGAAATATTGTACATGCTATGTATAATGTATTGGCTTTGTTGAACTCTCATTTGGGTGCAGATTGAATCAAAACCCTATTCTCAGAGAATAAATCAACATGCAAAAGAGATCATGGGAGATTAAATTTGTACATACTTAGAGAGAAGAAAAGCTTGGAATAACCTCAGGGATTCCACTTTTTGGATTTTGCCCCGGATAACTTGCCCCTTTCTTGACTGATGATGTTAATAAGTGTTACATTTCACTCCCTCCTAAAGTGACAATGAACTGATGTTGTACTTGTGTTTATGATTGTTTTTGTTTCCTTTTCTTGGGTTAGGCCCCTTTTCATTTATGTAATGATTGTATCGTTTTGTTGAACTCCCACTTGGGGTGCAGATTGAATAAAAATCCTATTCTCAGAGGGATAAATCAAATGCAAAAGAGACCATGGGAGATCAAGTTCGTATATACTTACAGAGAACGAAGCTTGGAGTAACCTCAGGATTCCACTTTCAGGATGCTGCTCCTGGAGAACTCGCCCCTTTCCTGACTGATGATGTTAATGAATTTCACTTTATACTTTCATTTAAACTCTAGTTTGACAAAGGCCAATCTAAACAGGAGGTTGAAGGGTGAACAATGGAGTCAAAGTCTACAGATTGCAATTGTTTCACGAACCTCACTGGTTATTAGTGTGGCCACCGGTCCAATTGACCAAGAGATTAGTTTCGATTAGTTTACGAGGTCTCTATTTTCCTTTTGAGATCTTTGAGTCACCATATTAGTGTGGTCATCGGTCCTATTTGATGGTCAAGTTTTGAGATAGTGTCAGGTGTTATTGTATAGCTTTAAGAGCCATTTTTGGACCTACTTGTTCTCCATTGCTTCCCTTGTCTTTGGAAACACTATATTCTCAAAAAATCATGTCAAATCATATTCACAAAACCTTATTTTATTAATTAAATTTGGTACTGCTAATATATAAACTAGTTATAGTTAAAGCTACCTTTACAGTAGTTTATACACTATGTAAAACGTTAGCAAGTTTCTCTGGGATTTTATAAAATAATAATTGGAGCCCAACTTCCTGTTTTTGCTTAATGATTTCTTCAGATTTTGTATAATTTGAAGGTACTTAATTGCCCACTGCACTTCAATTTCATTAGAAACACATACTGTATGTCGTCTTGCTACACTTTCAACTTGTAGCATGATGATGAAGATGCTATTGATCTGGTATTTTTGTTTCCTCTCAAGGTGCTGGTATTGTCCTGTGTTTTTTACTCCTCCTAATCCTATCTGTAGCAATGTTAATTTACACAATTTGGGAAAGATAGAGAAACACGGCAATACTTAAGTAATGGTATTGCAATTATCCAAAGTACTCAGCAACCACTAGTGTATGCTGCCTAGCTTGGATTGTCTTTTCAACTTCAGCATTCCCTTTCAAAAATGAGAATCACAGCGCATACCTCCAAAAATATCTCCCCAGGTCCTTAGCCGGGGTTATGTGATGGCACATTGGCACCCACATCACCACTTCTATTCTGCTATTAGATCCAATAGGACATCCTCCTGAAAGAATCAATATAATGTGTAAAACAAAAATTACAAAGGCTCAAGGAAAGAAGCCAACAACTAAAATGTATCTGAAAAATACCACTATTCAAGGTATCGTAAATACACAACAGCAAATTCAAATTAGTAGTAAATACCTACAGTTAAAATAATGTCTTGTAATTCAAAGGATTTAGGTTGTGTGTAACAGGGACAATTCCATATAAATCTATAATCTTGTAATATAATCAAATAGGCTAAGAGGATGCAAGTTGAGTACGGACCATCTTCAGAGAAGACTTGCGGATTAACTTCATTCATGCTCCAGCTGACTTCACATGATGGATGACAACTGTCATTAATAAATCATTCATATTAAGCTCTCAATCATTCATATATCATTTATCCTAGGCTTACACTTGTATTATGTGTGGTCAAGTTTGTTAGGCTGACGGGGGGGTAGAGTGTGGTTGACATGTGGATAGTGCATTCATTAATTCATTATATGAAGCAAGATCAGGTATGAATCCCCTATCCAACATCTCATTCACCACTGACTCTCCTTCCATTTTCCGGCCCTCTCCTGTGTATCCATTAACCAAAATTTTATATGTCATGTCGTCTGGTTCCAAACCCTTGCTCGAAGCAAGTAATCTTAATTTATTTGCTTCCTCTGTTCTTCCCACTTTGCAAATATCCTGAAGCACAAAATTAAAAGTCATAACATCCAGTATCATACCCTCTTTAAGCATCTTTTCCACTAATCTCCAAGCTTCTTTAGTGTTCCTCGATCTTCTCAACCCATCAATCATCACAATGCAAGCAATCAAGCTAGGCACACATCCTTTCTCCCACAACTCATAAATTAGCCTCAATGCTCTATCAACATCTCCATTCCCACACAGAGCATCCACCAAATCAAAATAATCATACCGTTTAGGCAAAACGCCCTTTCTGGAGAAATCAACTAACATCTCACACGCCTGCAAAACCTTTCCTTTCTCGCAAAGTCCACGAACCAGAATCTCACAAGTGACATTGGAGAACTCACACCCCAAATAAATCATCTCATGAGCCATCCCAATCCCTTCTTCAACCTTCCCCTCCCTAAACATCCCCTTAATCAAAGTGTTGAAAGTAACCACATTTGGCTCACACCCCATCTTTCTCATCTCCTTGAACATCTCCAATGCTAACCCAAACTTCAAATTCCTACAATAACCACTGATCAAGATGTTAAAAGTGAACAAATCAGGCCTAATCCTAACCCCAACAATCTCATCATAAAACTCCAGAGCCCTATCAAGCATGCCCCATTTCACAAATCCATGAATTATGATATTACAAACGGCAACATTAGGCCTACCGTCGATCAACCTGCACATGGAACGGAACGAGGAGACAGCTTCGTCCAATTTGCCGGCTTTGCAGTAAGCGTGGATGGCGAAGCGGAAGATGGATTCGGTGTGGGGGCAGGAGAAGATGGAGTCGGAGCAGGGGCAAGGGTTGGAGGCAATGAAATCAAGGAGGATGCGGAGGTGGTGGAAGCGGTGGGAGAGAGCTAGGGTTTGGGCCATCCAATGGAAAGTGGAGTGGTTGTGGCGGAAGGAGTCGACGAAGGAGGCCCAGGTGAAGACGTGGAAGTCGTAGTGGGAAAAGGAAGGGTGGTGGTGGAGCTTGGATTTGAGGAAATGGAGGAGGGATTCTGGGGTGAAAGGTGGGGAAAGATGGGTCTTGAGAAAGTTGAGGAGGCGGTGGTATTGGGAGTTGGGGATTGGGGTCACTGTGAGTGTTGGTGGTGGCGGGGGGAGGGAGGGATCTGGCGGCGGAGATGGGAGAGGAGGGTTTGGAAGAGGAGAGAGTGGGTGCGGCGACGGTAGGTGTAGTGGTGTTGCTATTGGTCTGAGCATTTTCTTCAACCCCATTCCTCAACTGTGCATACTACTTCCTCTGCTTCTTCCCTGAGCCTGAAAGCTGCATCCAAAAGGTGGGAAGAAGAATACGTGTGCATATAATATAATAATATAATTGATACATGAATATATTCCAACTCATAGTTATCAAAACCAAACCGGTAATCAACCTGGTTGATCCGGTCACAATTAAACATAAATATAAAATTACAAAAAATAAGCTTAAAATTAAAAAAGCATGGCTTCACAAACACATTAATAACAAACAAGTATTAATTCTTAAACATAACTAATGATGTAAAAATAGAAAATAAATTAGTTACCAGTACAAAATACTTTCTCAATTTAAATGAAGAGAGCAAAACATAACACAATAACTAAATCAAGTCCAAGGAGTGATCTCAAAATCGGCATCTATATCTTTATCGGACAAATTTGGAGCTTGCCCAACATTGCCTTCATTTTGATTTGCATCTATATCTTCCATAGCATTCTTACCAACTAATTAAAAACTAAATTCAACTAATTATACCAAATCAATACTGCCTGTGTAGGAATCAACTCAATCAATACTAAAAATAAAATCTATTCTTACAGCAAAAAATTCAGTTCATTGATAACTTTCAGCAACAAATTCAACTATGATAACTTTCAGCAACAAAAAGTTTAGCTCCAAACATTATTTACAGTGGCAAAAAATTTAGCTAAATGATTATTTCAGCAAGACTGCAACAAATTCAAGGTTCAGTGATAATCAGCAACAAATTCAACTTAGAGATGATTTTCATGAATCAAAAAATCAGGCCAGTGATATTTTCAGCAACAAATTCAACCTAAAATAACAAATTCAGTAACAAATTCAACTTACAACAACAAATTCAACAATTCCTAATTCAGTCATGATTTACAGCAACATTTAGATTAACAAGGCAAATTAATTGATTTTAGCAATTCAGCAACATCTCAAAATACAGGGAAAAGAAAAATCTGCAAGAGAGAGAACGGGGACTCACCAACGGTCCACGGTCCACGGCGATGACGACGAACAGAAACCAGAAGATGACGATCTCACGGAACGCGACGAAGCAAGCCACGACCCCACGAGTAGCCTCTGCCGCCGGCGACGATGAGCCCAGGGATGAGACTCGAGTGAGACGACGAGGAAGGCCGCGAGACGTCGGCAAGATGAACAACGAGACGCCGGCGAGTGTGACTGAGACGAGACTCGAGTGAGATTGAAAGAGACTCTAGTGGGCTAGGCAGTGAGAGAGGAGAGAATTTTGAGTCTGAGAACTGAGGGAGACAGAGCCACAGAGGTTCCGAGGGTGTTAGGGTAAGCTCACAATGATTCCAACCCTGTTTAACCTCACAATTATTTTTGGAATTCTTGGTAATAAGTATGAGTAAATAGTCAAATTGGTCCCCGAAAGATAGCCCAATCTTCAAACGAGTTTCCGTAAAAAAAAGATAATAAAATTTGTCCCCGAAAAATTTAAAATTGGTAACGTTAGTCCTTCCGTTAGTTGGATAATGACGTGTCACGTTAAGTGCCACGTGGCATATGATGACGTGGAGGGCTAATGCCACGTGTCACAAGATGATTGGTTGACATGTCAGATCGGTGACACCTGGCATGCCACGTGTCAGGTCAGTGACACGTGGCACTTGACATGTAAAAAAGTTATTTATAATCAAAATAGTCCTTGAAAGTTCAGACGTAAGTCATTTTCATCCCTAAAATTTTAAAAATTAATCAAATTAGTCCTTATATAATTTTTTTATTTTTTCTTGATAATATTAAATTTAAAATATTTTTTGATACTACTAATTTTAATAGAAATGTAATTGACAATAAAAAAATTAGTAATTGTATCTTTTCTTCTTAAAAATTTGTTCAATAAAATTATCTCTCTCCTCTAATTCTTGTCAAAATCTCTCTTTTTCTTTTCTATTCTAAAACATTTTTCTTACATTATTACATTTTGCTGGAATATATATATATATATATATATACTCAAAATTGAAATGTATGTATTTGTTACCCTAAATAAAGTTATATGCTCAAAATAAAAATTTATGTATGTTAACCTAAACAAATTTAATAAAAATTTATACATCTTTTTTTTCATTACGTTATTACTTTCATTTAGATTAACATACATAAATTTTGATTTTGAGCATATAACTTTGTTTAGGTTAACAAATACCTACATTTCAATTTTGAGTATATATATATATATTCCAACAAAATATAATAATGTAAAAAAAATGTTTTATAATAGAAAAGAATAAGAGAGATTTTGACAAAAATTAAAGGAGAGATATAATTTTATTGAACAAATTTTTAAGAAGAAAAGATACAATTACATTTCTATTAAAATTAATAGTATCAAAAAATATTTTAAATTTAATATTATCAAGAAAAAATAAAAAAAATTATATAAGGACTAATTTGATTAATTTTTAAAATTTTAGGGATGAAAATGACTTACGTCTGAACTTTCAAGGACTATTTTGATTATAAATAACTTTTTTACATGTCAAGTGCCACGTGGCATGCCACGTGTCACTGACCTGACACGTGGCATGCCAGGTGTCACCGATCTGACATGTCAACCAATCATCTTGTGACACGTGGCATTAGCCCTCCACGTCATCATATGCCACGTGGCACTTAACGTGACACGTCATCATCCAACTAACGGAAGGACTAACGTTACCAATTTTAAATTTTTCGAGGACAAATTTTATTATCTTTTTCTTACGGGGACTCGTTTGAAGATTGGGCTATCTTTCGGGGACCAATTTAACTATTTACTCTAATAAGTATAAATGAATTTTTTTGTATATATTTTCAACGCATTTTTAACTTCATTATTTAATTTTTATTTTTAATTAATGTTTTATTTTTATTTTTAGAGTATTTTATTTTCAAAATTCCATAAAAAAATTATTATTTTTAATTTTTTTACTTCAAATTTTTTAAAAGCAAAAAATAATAATAAGTTCATTAGTTTATTCAGTCACCAAAAAAGTTCATTAGTTTATTAATGTTCTACATGTTTAATTAATTAATCAACTGTATTAATGTTCAACATGTTTATATTATTGTGGTTCGACCCGAATTGGCTACACTAATAAGTAAACAGCTTTCTTTAGAGGATCTATTGAGAGTTCTAACCTGTGACTTTGGTGAGAAGTGCTGTAATCGCAATTATGGAATCTGCTTTGTGCCTCAACATGCCGATGCAGATACAGATGAATTTAAAGCCACTCTTCAAACCTCTCAACCGTCAATTCGCCACGTGGACGATTCAATCAGCAGCGAAACAGAAGCCATCACTCGTCTTCCGCTTCAACCACTCGTCTCAGCTGCCTCCTCTACGCTGCGTTTCCAGCTCAGCTGGTGGTGGTGACATTCCCTCCGATGCTATTGTTCTCAACGTTGAGGGTATGATGTGCGACGGCTGCGCCAATAACGTCAGGAAGCTTCTAGAAAGTCGAGTATGCTCTTCCTTTTTCTATTCCATTTTTTTTATCTTTTATATATTAATAATGAAATGAAATGATGAACGGGCAGCCACAAGTGTCATCTGCTACTGTGAATCTAACCGCCGCTAAAGCAGTAGTGTCTGCCGTATCCGAAGAAAAAGGTTCCCCCAACTGGCAGAAGCAATTAGGAGAAGCACTTGCTCAGCATTTAACTAACTGCGGTTTCAATTCTACCTTTCAAGGTATGATTTTGCTAATTATCGTTCTCTTCTAGTTTTTATCTGAATAAAACTAAGCTTTGGATTACC
Organism: Arachis stenosperma; assembly: GCF_014773155.1. Classification (NCBI taxonomy): domain Eukaryota; kingdom Viridiplantae; phylum Streptophyta; class Magnoliopsida; order Fabales; family Fabaceae; genus Arachis; species Arachis stenosperma. Next base: position 6,053,322 of record NC_080386.1, read on the forward strand.
GTTTAGAAGTTACCAATCAATTGCTTTACTTTTTGCCAATACCGTACTCTTTTAGATGATGAACGCTAGTTACATGTTAGTTACAGCACGCACATGAATTTCGTAGCGTTGATTTGGTTTGGTTTGGTTTGCAATTTTTCATGAACCTTGGTGGATTAATTGGCAGGCGAGTGATGCTATCAAGAATTGTATGGACTCGATTCATGTGAAGTTAGCTGTGTTCATGTATTAGTCTTCTTTAACAGAGCAACCTGAATTGGGATGGCTATTGTTTTTGTGGACGTGGAAAATTAAAAAATTGTGATGTGTTAATTTCTTTTATCCATATGTTCAATGATCAAGCAAAATATATTTTCATGACAGTACAACAAGGTAGGAATTGGACACACCGAATATCAATACACGTTTTAGGAACAAAAGCAAGTGAAACAAATAAAGCTTATCAATCTTAATTCTTTCACAGGAAAATAAAGGTTTAAATCCCATCTACTGAATTGAGCAAGTCAAATTGAAATATTAGCTATTTGAGATGCAGTAATGTCATGAGATATGGCATTATTTACCGCAAAGTTGACAGAAGAATAAAATGGGCAAAATGCCACTGTACAGTACACGGTGTCCATACTTACATTGGCGTGAAATTTGACCCATTCACGAAGTGCCTATATAATTAACCAAGTACAGTTTTTCTCATTTCTGTTTCTTTATGTTATCAGCCTATTCCAACTACATACATAAATATGCAGATGGCAAAGCTCGCAACCACAAAACTTCCTCTATACGAGAGATGGGAACCGGAAAGATATTTAAACAATTTGGAGATCCAAACTAGAAATGATCAGATCAAGGAAACACTTAAGATTGCATTCGAAGTATGATCTTTCTGATCCTCGCTCTCTGCTATCGAAGTCTAGTTTCTAAGAAAATTGTCATCTGTTTTCTTTCAAACCATGTATGTCATGCCAACTTGCATCAGATTTGAGTGAGGTACAGTTAAAGTCGTGATACCCCTCCTGCTGTTCCTTCTCAAAAATGCATAGAAGTAGTTTATTACAAGCTTCTTGATAAACCATGAGTCCTTCCTTGCCCTTATATCCCCATGACCAAGAAGATAAACAACTCCAGATTCTTTAGCCTTGTGAATAAAAGATAACTCCCACTCAAGGCTCTGCTCAGCATCAAGTGCCGGGGTTACCTCCTCTGAAGTGCTTGCTTCTAAAGTGAGCTTTTTTGTGTCCTTATGACCAGCCAGAAGAGGAACCCCAAGTGAGTAAACACTCCCATTGGGAGCTACAAGAACCCTGGAATCATAGTGCCCTTCCTCTGAGTCAGAATCTTCATCCCCATCACTCTCCAGTGACCTCTCTTGAGCCTCACGTCGTATAAATTTTTCTAGGCTTTCAATCAGCAGCTGCTCAAAAGTCTGGTGATTTTCTTTACGGACATCCTTATAACCATACCTGTAGAAATTACAGAAGTCTGCATTTGTAAGATAAAAAGACATCTTCATTATGTGGATAGACATAATTTAACGAAGTTATTGATGTTCACGTGAAGCTACTGTATGCTTTGTTTGTAAAAGTAACTTTTAAGGTCACATTTTCATCATTCAAACAACTTTCCCAAGGTAAAAGTCAATTAGCTTGGATTTTGAGATTCATATCTAAACTGATCTCATGCCAAAATAATTCAATTAGACAGATCTAGTTACCTGGCAATACAACGGAATATATGATAGCTTTTTGGGCAGACTCTCCGGAAAAGGAACCTTTCACTTTGAGGCACCACAGAAACAGGAACATACTTAATACTCACAAAAATGATCATGGAGTGTATTGCTGGAAGCGTAGTCAAAAAATGGCCAAAAACTCCTGGGATTCCTTTGACTAACTCATTATAGAGAAGACCAATTCCAGGAGCCCGTATTGTGCCTAGATTGCTACCTAATTCTCGCATCAAATCCATTGACAGCTTTTGTTTGACTTCAGTTTCATACTTGAGCTTGCTTCCATAATTCCAAACATACATGATAAAAAACATTATCACAGCAAGGACCAATATAATCCAACTTCCATCTGCCACACTCCCCAAAACAGATGAGAAGAAAATCAACTCCAATCCCAAGAAGAATACCACAAATGTCAGCACTATGATGATGTGTATTTGCCATATAAGAAGCATAACAAGGGTTACTAAAATAGTGGTCATCATCATCACTCCAAGCTCCGCAATACCTGAAAGAGGACCAAGGATCAACCTGAATACAAATTCATTATAATATTACATATAATTTAGTAGCAGCAAAGGAAGTGCAGTGTTTAAAATACTATGGAAAGCTAAACTATGCAGTCTCCATATCCTTGTACTCTGTTTACCCAGTCAAACTGTTATTGATGTATTCACTATGTGAATTCAGAGGTATGCGACAGACATCCATTTAAAATAAAATTATAATAACAACTAGCTGATTGACCTGCGTGCGTGTGTGTGTGCAGAAATTGTGTTCCGACCTTATGATCAGTGCAAAGCAAGCACGGTAATAATGGAGTTTAGGGTTTCTTGAAGCAAATGGGTCTTCTTACAGAAGACTTAAGTTGTATTATTATCTCTCCGATGTAGTTGAGAACATGAAAAATGAAATATTGGTAGAAGAGTTCGAAAATTTTTAATAGTCCGAGTAAACTAAGTTTCCTATGCAGACTATTATATTACGATGCTTTATTCCACTAGGGGTAAATCAATGTGCTTGATAAATCTAATGAATAAATGTGGTGATTATAAAAATAAACAGAAACACATTACCATAAGCATTTCCAATCTCATCAATGCTGGATATAGTGCAGACCAAAACCAGAGAAACAGCCAAGAGAAACCAGTTTAGGACAGGAATATAGATCTGGCCCATAAATTTCCGGGAGGTATGAACGATCTTAAGACGAGGGAAACAACCAAGTGCTGTTGATTGTTTTATGCATGAAAATGTTGCTGTTGTCATAGTCCGACTTGCAATTAGTGCAGCAACGTTTGCAATGAGGAAGGTTGGCCAGAATGCACCACCTGCACACATGGAATGCGATTGCTTATAGATCCTGTAAATTGCAAAGACAGGCCTATGTAAAGAATGAAATGATAAAAACACTCACTTGGAACAGAAGAGAAAAAGGCTCGACCAGCATCAGCATGGTTTTCCATAAGGTATGCAGCTTGACCCAAATAACCCAATACTAGGCACGGCAAAACAAGAAAGACAAAAGAAAGCTGCCAATTACCACAATTAGTTTTTATCAGCACATAGTTGACATGACAAATGAAATAAAAGAAATGATTAAATGAAAGAAGCCTAATGGTCTAACATAGTTTGTTACCTGAACTGATTGTACAGAAAAGTAGCAAAGATCTGCAAACATGGCCTCTGAACCTGCAAAATGGCCCAATAAGTGATGTTAATCAATGGATGAAGAGTTTTGCATATGCAACCACAGCGACATTATACTGTATATTCATCATACTACATATTATAGTGGATGTTTACAGCGATAGATCAAGCTCTGGTTGAATTATTATTATCGATGAACCTTGAAATTTGGACTGTTCCACTCAAATAGTAACAAAGACTAAATGAAAACTTTGACACTGACCATCATACTTGCTACCAATGTATTGCCTTCGGAACAAATATAAAAGACTCACTAGGAAAACCAAATCTACAAATCTACATGACAAGGCAATGTATTTAGTATTATTGCATCCCTGTACCAAGATCCAGGATATATGTATTTACCAGTAGCACAAAGGAGACAACCCCCAAGAGAATACCATGCTTTAGTTGAGTTCCTCTTGAAAAAATAGTAGATGTGAATAGGATTAAATGCCTTCAAGACACCAGTATCATATTTGAGAAGATTGTATATCCCAATTCCAGCAAGAGAACAAAACCATATGAACAAAGCAGGTCCTACTAAAAGTCCCACTTTACTTGTTCCATACTTCTGTACACTGAACAAAATTATAAGGGATGCAACTGAAATCATCACCACTTCATCTGCATGGTTGAAAATCAACACAAGATTAATGCAACTATAAAAAATGCCTGCCAAATAAGGATATGAATAAACTCATGAATATGGCAACCTCCCTAATGAACGAGAAAATAAGACTATTGCAACTAAGAATGTCATCTCCATACAGAGAGTTAAATTACTATAGCCAAATCACAGCTAGGTAATTATCACCCTCAATAAATAATGCATGGGCAAGCCACTCAAGGGTGCATCTAACCTAACCACGAACATATACTTTGTAGATCAAATGATAACTGGCATAATATTGAATGCATTTTACAAGTACCCAATACACCCTTCTCTCTTTCCCACTAATCACAGCACCAGAATCAACCTTAGATCAAATATCTGTTCACTCCTTACAAGCACTCAATTCTCCCCCCAAAAACAAACAATAGAAAATACAGATAGTGGATTTTATTAGTAGCTTAAGGCAATACCTTGCTCGATTGCATCTACCCCAACTTTTAAACCACCAACAGAGGAAAGTACTGCAGGAAGACATAGATATAAAGTGAGACTAACTATAAAGAACAGAAGATTAGAGCTTGTTAATGAAACAACATCTGGCCAAGAAAACAAGCAAAAATTTAATATTACAAGTAACATGGGAATCATCCCAAACACTAGCACCAAATAGCCTGGAAAAATTGCAAAAATGAATAAAGTAGCAGCAGCAACTAACCTGACATTGCCGGTGTAACAACCCCATTAGCAATCACCATAGAAGTACCAGCAAGAACTAATATTAGTAGAATCTTCTTCAGAGTCAAAGAACTCTCAAGTCTTTCCTTGATTTTTAGGGACCTTTCAAGCTCAGCAGATGGGACCTTTAGTCTAAAGCTTGATATACGGGCATCTGATGGTAATTGATTGGGGAGAAGGCTCACTTTAGCATGACGACATATCAATGAGTACAAGGCAAAAGTACCACCTGTAGTGTTTGACAACGTAAGTGTTAGCAAACTAAGTTCAGAAGACAGAGAAAGACAAAGAACATTGGAGGCTTATTTAGAATATGTAACTTAATATACCTTCACCATCATCATTGGCCCACAGAACGACCAGCACATACTTCAATAAGGGAATCAGGATTAAAGTGTACAACACAAGTGATAATGCTCCAAGAATGTCCTCATCTCCATTGATGGGTGCCTTTCTAAACATGACACTAAAGGTATATAATGGACTTGTTCCCACATCACCAAAGACAACGCCAAGAGTCTGAAAAGCCAGCACGATTTTCTTTCCCATACTGATATCCTGCAAAGGAATATAAAGAAGAAAACAAGCAAAAAACATTGACATAGATTGTTCTAGTAGAGCTATATAATCTTATCATGAGCCATTACAGATTTTTAAGAGAAGGACAGTGACTGTTGGGCACATAGAATTTCAAGTACTCAAGGTAATTACAAACTAAAATTCATGTATTTCAGAAACTCAACAAGAGAATCAACACCAAGTATCTTTCTTTTTTCTACGTTACTCGTGTAGCTACTCTTTATGATCTTGATTGAACATAGTGAAATTTCTCTCTATCTTGCTCATGAATGTATATTTGCTGTAGATCACCATGGTAATTTTTGTTTGTGCCCCCAAAAAAAAAAAAAAAAAAAAAAAAAACAGACGCACACACAGAATATAAGCAAGAAAGCTCTCAGGTTGTATTCAATTTTTCTTTTCCTCGTGTAAATTCGACCTCCCATCATAACATTGAAGCTCACAGCTTTCTCATTTCTCAACTCGTCCACCCACTTCAACAACTTGTACTCTCTTCTTAGTTTCTATGAGCACACTATTCAAGTATCCCATGCCTTCATAAGAAGGATATCACACCATTCAAATCTTAACTTCCTTTTCATGCTTATAATTACTGCGTACATGCTAATTCTTAACCGAGTAAAGAAACTTGCACATAGATAGAAAATTGAATCAGCTACGACACAATAATTCCATAAAAGAAAAGCAAACCAAAATTTGAGAAGCAGCACCTCATAGTCAGTTCTATGAGCACCGGGGACATCAAGAGCCTCGACGTCGAAGGAATCAATTCGAGGTCCAGTTCGAATGAGTCTCTGCTCACCAATGTCCTCATCGTCAGAATCAAGCACGGAAGCGTAGCGACGGGTGTGATGGTGTCTCAAATCGGCGTTGAATTCTTCTATGTCGGAGTTATCCTCCTCGTCCCCCTGAAAAACCCACCTGGATTCGGTTGATTCCATGGAGTGTCCGCCATTGATATCACCTCTCTCCGGATCCCCTTCCTCCGTCGCCATGGCCATTGAATATACTGCTTTCTTCAGAAGCTATGAAAATGAGGACAAAATTTCTGTGAATTTTGAGCTCTGTTTTCTGCAAGTGAAGAAGGTGGTGAAGTGCGAAATTGCGCGCATCACGGCTTAAGGGACAAAAATGGAATTTTCCCAGTGGGGAACTGTGGATCACTGTGTCTTCGTGTCTAGAGAAGTTCAATAAATAATTAACTGTGATTTTATATTTTTTATATTTTACTTTGGGTTACTAAAATAATTAATAATTATTCTTATCCATTATCAATATCTTATGGGCCTATGGTGTGCCCATGTATATTATGCGAGGTGCCTTCAACAATTGATCACCTTTCATTGTTTTCGGATGATGGGTTGTTTGTATTGTTTTAAGACAGAATCCGAACAATGTGGTTTTATATTAATGTATGAAAAGTGACACATTCTTTATATATTATTTTCTTATTCATTTTAAAATATAAGTTTGTTACTTATTTATTATTTTGTTATTATATAAAGTATTTGAGTTCATTTTTATATTAATAATTTTGCATATTGATTGTAAATTTATTTAAAAAATACTGATCAAGTTCAAGATCAAAATTAGATATTTAAACATAAATGACTTACATATATCTAGGTGTATTTAAATATATTTAAAGAATATTTTTATTTTTATTAAGACAAAATACATAAAAATACGTGTGCTAAAAGCACACAAATATATGTTGAACATCACATAAATATACTAAATTAATAAATTATTTATAGAATATTTGAGTTAAGTTTTAAAGTGGTCTCTAAAATTATATTTGATATTTAAAGTGGCTCCTATAATTAATAATTTTTTATTTTTATCTTTAAAGTTGTACTCTAAAACTCATAGTAGTCTCTTAAAAAGTTTTCGGTCATTATTTATCATTGAAAAATTGAAGTGAATTGCATCCTGCGATGTTAGTATTGTAACGACTAACTGATATGACAAAAAAAACTCTTTTTCTATGATCCGATTTTTTTCTCCCTCTTAAAATCCTAACTCCCAAATTTTGTTCATTCTCTATAGAAAATCACATTTTTTTTAACAATCATTCATACTTTCACAAGATATTCCTACACACATAAACACATTTTTTTTCGCTAATTCTTGTTATAGTCTCAATAAAGAGTATGTACTACTCTTAATTTAGTTAAGATTAAATAGATACAAAATCTATAAACTTTTTGATAAATCTCTTTACATGAGCAGACAAGAAACTTGAGATTCAATTGCAAGTCTTTTCATATTTTTTGTATATCCAAAAATCACAATTTTTTTTTACTGTTGCAACTCGTCAATGACATCAATACAAAGATTAAGAACTTATTACTTAAATTACTCTACTCTGGATTCAACAATTGCAAAAAAATAATATTTTTATCATTTTGCACAAATCTCTTCTTATACTTTACAACTATAACCATCTTGGAGAGTATCTTTGTCATCATTTTTGTAACCTCGAATGATTTTGCATTTAAAATTTTAATAAGTTCTGCCATGAATTTGATTAAACATTATTGAAATTCTCAATCAAATACTACAGATAGAAGGCAGCAATAATTTTTTCAGTCTCACTTGAACACTCTAAAATTTTAACCAAAGACACAACACCAACACTAACAATAACTCCTTTATGAGAATTATACCTCACAATAAAATAAATTACTTTTGCAAACTCTTGTTGAATCTCCAACTCAAAAGACCCACAAAATCAACAAGAACATGAACAATATTACTAATTTGAACAATCACCTTCACGTATTTGTCATCTTTCGAAAACAACTTCGTGGAGGTTGATCAATCTTGAAGTTTGGAGTTTTAAAAAGGAAAAAGGGACCAGATTAAAAGAGAAAAAGAAAGAGTTTCTTTCACTACATTAGCCAGTTGTTACATTGTTATCGTGGCAGTTCAGTCCACTTTAATTTTTCGATGATCAGTAATGAATATGAGAAGGTAGAAACTCAGGTACAATCGACTTCATGTGAAGTTGATACTTAAGAGTCGTTAGATGATTTGACTGATTTGACTAAATTTTTCAATTTCACGTGAAATCTACTTCACCTGAATTTTCACCATATGAGAAACTGTTATAAAATTTAGAATGCAATTTTAAAGATAAAATTATTAATTGCTAATTTTAATGATTATTTTAAATTTTGAATATTTCAGAAACTATTTTAAAATTTAAATTAAGAAATTTAAAAAAATTAAATAGTATACCAAGATGTTCCACTTTGAAACAAATCTTTTATTAAAGTTTTAAAGCATTTAATTTAAGGAAACATATTTCAATTTATATTTATATGCGTTGGGTAAAAGCTGTATTTTGATTCTTACAATTGAGTTTAATTTATGAAAAAAATCCTCTAAAGTGATAATACTAGTAAAGTAGTAAAGTAATACTTTAATCAATATTTATTATTTGTGAGTCCTATTATCTTAATTCAAAAATAATTAATGATGTATTTTTTTTCTAAAGTAACAATATAACTTTAGAAAAGTTAGATCTATAATTTATTATATCAAATTTCTAATAAATTTTAAAAATTAGAATGACAAGATGTTTTCCTACTAAACAAATACACTTAATTCCTTTTAAAGAAAATCTAGTTAAATAATTACTTTAATTCTTAATATTCTTTAAAAAAAAGAACTCTTGTCATTATGTATCATTTTATGATAATTTTTTCTCTAAAATTAAACTCTCTTTATTTGTCATTAACTGATATGAAATTATAAAAAATATAATATTTAATTTATGAACAATGGAATCAAAAGACCTAAAAAATAAAAAAACTACTTACCTAAGAGTTTGGGAAATGGGAATAGCGATTTTTCTAAAATCACCTCCAAATTAAAATCAATTCTCATAAAAGTAATACTTATTTTATTGGAAAAATTATTGTAAAGGACCGTTAGGAAGATTTAATTATTAAAAAGGACTTTTGATATTAAAATTATTAAGAAGGACCAAATCTTTTTATAATATTTAAGAAGAAGAACCAAATCTTTCTATAAAGAGACAAATATATCTTTAATTATTTTTTATTTATTTTTATAATTTTTATATTAACAATTTTTTTCTAAAATTTTAGTAATTTTTATTATTTATTTATGTATTTTTTTACTTTTCTGATTTTTTAGCTTTATTTTTCTTGTTGGATAAAGATCACAAAATTAAAAAAATAAATAAAAATTATTAAAATTTTAAGAAAAATAAAATTTATCAACATAAAGATTATAATTTTTAGAGACCCTACATTTTATATTTTCTTTGGGGTATAGCATTCATGTTAATTTTTTTTTAAGAGGTCGCGGATTCGAGTCTTCTATCTTTGGAAAAAAAAAGCATTCATGTTAATTTAGCCATTAAATTATAATAATAAAACATGATATAAATTCAAAGATAATTTACGTTAATAAATAGAGATTAAAGTTATACAGATGTCCTACATAAAATTATTTGATTACACATCTGTTTTAAATATATCTATATAAATTAAATTAGATAAATTTAATTATTAATAAGATAAAATATCTAAATAAATCAAATTAGGCCATTTCAATTTATTAAAACAAGTGAAAAATTATATCTGCACTAAATTCTTTAATAAATCTAATCAATCCAATTTAATTTATTATTATAGAAAATACATGATAAATTGAATCAGTTTATAAACTCAATTTACTATAATACATAACACGAAATAAGTATTATTGTGTAAGTATCTGAAGAATAATTATTAATTTAAAATTTTAGATGACCAATTTTAGAAAATAATATTTAGTAAAACTGTTATTAAAATTTTATTTTTTATTATTATTTTAGTAATTTTTATTATTTAAGGGAAAATTATAAAAAATAAATAAAAAATAATTAAAGATATATTTGTTTCTTTATAAAAAGATTTGGTTCTTCTTCTTAAATATTATAAGAAGATTTGGTCCTTTTTAATAATTTTAATATTAAAAGTCCTTTTTAATAATTAAATCTTCCTAGCGGTCCTTTACAATAATTTTTCCTAATATTTAATTACATTTTTATGTTTTAAAATAGTTTTATTTAAATATAATAAGTTATGGTTAATAATTTACGAGAAATAATGTCTTTGCCAACTTTTGTTTAGGTTCAATTTACTAAAAGTAATTAGAAATAAATAACCGATAATAAGTCAAATTCGAATAATAATATTTTTTTAAGATATGCGGCAACGTATTATCTTCGTCATTGAGCTCAGTCTCTGAAGTGCGTAAGTGTTGAAGACGCTCGTGCGGCTCACAAACCCTAATTCAAATCCCTAATCCCCAAAACCAATAGCATTGGGTGTGGCTATTGCTGTTGCTGCAATCTGCAAAGGCACCAACCATGTCTCACTTCGGAAGGTCAGGTCCACCAGACATTAGCGACACATACTCCCTTCTCGTTCTCAACATCACCTTCCGTACAACCGCCGACGACCTCTTCCCTCTCTTTCACAAGTACGGCGACGTCGTCGACATTTTCATTCCCAAGGACCGCCGCACCGGCGACTCCAGGGGCTTCGCATTTGTTCGCTACAAGTATGCCGACGAGGCTCAAAAGGCTGTCGAGCGCCTCGACGGCAGGGTCGTCGACGGCCGCGAAATCACCGTCCAGTTCGCCAAGTACGGTCCCAACGCCGAGCGCATCCACAAAGGTAGGATTGTCGAATCTGCTCCCAGATCTAAGCGCAGCCGCAGTCCCAGGAGAAGGTAGCGTTTCGAATTTTGTATTTCTTTTCACTAGTTCCCGTAGTTTGTTTTCGAGTGATATGTTTTGCTATGGTTTTGCATTCACGGTTCGCTTTGATGCTTGAATCGGATGCAGGTATCGTGATGATGATTACAGAGAGAAGGATTATAGGAGGAGGAGTCGCAGCAGGAGTTACGATAGGTATGAGCGTGACAGGCACCGTGGCAGGGACAGGGATTATCGTCGCCGGAGCCGGAGTCGTAGTGCCAGTCCGGACAAGGGTCGTGGAAGGGGACGCTATGATGATGATGACCGCCCTATCCGTAGTATAAGCCGTAGCCGGAGTCGGAGCCGGAGCCGGAGCGTAGATAGGTCTTCTCATGCTCATAATTAACTTATTCAACTTTTTGTTATGATGGTGTTATAGATTGTTATAGGAGCATGCTTGGGTTTGATTAGTTTTTAAGAAGCTTTTATCATAAGCTGTTTTTGACTCCAAATAAGCTCGTGTAATGTACATTGACTTTTCCATTGTTGCTGCTGTTGTTTATTTCCCTGTAGCCGCTCTCCTGCTAGGCGCAGCCCCAGTCCTCAAAGGAGTCCATCCCCTAGGACAAGTGCTTCCCCAAGGAAGAAGAGCCCTAGGGGTGAAAGCCCTAGGACTCGCAATGGACACTCCCCTACACCTGTCTCGCCACGTGGTCGTCCTGATGCTTCCCGTAGTCCATCACCTAGAAATTCTGATGGTGATGTGAGTAACACTAATATTCACCTTAAAAGTCTCCAGAGAATGTCATACTTGTTTTTATCAAGTGCTTCCTTTTGGCCTGTTCTGACTGTTAGATTCTACTATTCTTTTTTCAGGCATGAGCTATGTTTCTTGAAAATTCGGGAGACACCTTGAGTAATGCAGATATGGCTATTTTGCTTATGTTGGATGTTTTGATCATTGTGAACGGTCTTGTTGGAGTCAAGAATTTTAAGAACTATGTGCTGGTTTGGTAGCATCATACTTCCTCAATGTTTGAATGCTATTCATATTTTGATGTTTCTTATACTTTGGTATTTGGTAATTATTGCACCTTGTAGTTGGTAGATTGATCTTTCATTCCATGACAATTGTTTCTTTTGTTTCATCCTGTTTGCATTTTTTTTATTCGGGTTGCATGTCACTTTATAGGAAGCTGTGATTATGACTTAATTTAAGCTCAGTTAATAGAAGTCGCAATTTATGCTGAACAAATTTTTTGGTTATATAGCTATGATCGGGAAAAGTGAAATGGACTGATAGTGTCATGTTGAGATTGCTGCCGTTGATGCTAATTCTGTGTTGTTGATGATTGACCGTGAAGTTGGTGCTGGTTGCAAGAAAATGCTGGTTTTAGAACTATGATTGTTGGTTTGAGAGATTTAGCTGATTTGGTTTACACCTGAATAATATGATTATTGGTAAGATATTTGGTTTGGTTCCTTATTTCTTCAAAACACGCTCATAACCATTCAGATTTTTTATATATTTATTTGGTAACAACATTGTCCTGCAAATATTTCTGCAACTTGATGTACACAAGTTGAACATATTTTTGTATGAAGTAGGAATCCTAGTCTATCGTAGTGAGTCCTAATTTAGTGTAGCATTTCCAGTCAGAGGGTGTTGGGAACATTATGGTGACACTTTATGGCCTGTTTGTTTTCCATGCCAAAAGCAATGACATGCTTCCTTTTGGCAAGAACTGCTTGGAAAGTGTAATGGCAGAAAACAAACGGGACATCAGTATGGTATTTTGGGGGGATATTTTGCACTTGTCATTGGTTATAACTTTTTCCTATTTAATGTAGTTAGGTATGTTATATATAAGCACGCACGTGGCCGAAGTGACGTGGTAGCTGATACATCTTATGTATGATATGCTTTTGTTCGTGAATAATATGAAGAATTAATCAATAGCTGCTGCTTGTGGCTGGCTGTTGCTGCCTTTTTTGGGTTGGTCGGTTTGGCAGTGGTATTATCACTTGGCACTGAACATGGCTATCTAGCTTTGCTACTTCAAAGATACTTAACACATGTTTTTACTGTTAATAGTTTATGAAGCAGCATTCTCATCTATTCTCTTATGTCATCTGAAGATACATAAATTTGTCAATTAGGAAATCGTGGCGCCATATGTGATCACAATTACTGTTCTTTAATGATTAATGTGTCATAGGATAGTGCATGAACCGTCCATCCCCCTTGTTTGATATCCTTATGATATTTTAGTAACTAATTTAGTAAAACTTATGCTGGCATTGTCGTAAGCCTAAAGATTTTATTGGTATGAATTAAATAGATGGCAGTGACTGGTTCTCCAACATATTCATTCTTAGACTTTGATATTGGAGTTAAGTGATTTAATGCGTTGATATTTTGGACTCATTTTGTAAATCTAAAGTCTCACCCATTTTTAATGCCTGTATCTCTTTCTCTCTGCGTTGAAAGAATCTGTTTCTTCGTGAAGTACAAGCATAGTGTTTCAAAGGCTGTAAAAATTACGAAAGATTGAAAACTAGGTTAGCAGTTAAAAAGGTCGGATATTGAAATACATGAATCTGTCGGGTTGTAAATATTTGAATTTCTGTGCTTTATTAGGGATTTGGAGTCCGTAACTTTTTTAAAAAATTCTCATAGATATTTGATCATTTAACGGTGTATCTAACTATTTGTCATAAAAGATGATTGTTTTCTATGCATGTGTGTATGTATATGGTGATGGCTAGTTTTTATATATTATTGTAATATATTATAAAATATTCCATGTACTAAGAAAAATTACATTAAAATTTGACTTGCATGCAAACGACGGCCCGTGTCAATGAAATGAATAAGCACGTGTGTTTGCAGAGAACTAGGGATGGACGAGATCAACAGACCGTCGGCAGTTATACCTTACAGGTTAATAACTACCACATATCAGAAGCTCCAGTAAATTTAATGTCACTTGAATGCCATTCTGCGTACTCACAAGTTACGATTAACGGCATGAGCTAAATATTGTTCCAATACATTATGAATAATGAATGATTGTGCTTTTCATTATGTAAAGGCAAAACTGCATAAGTCTCGCAATCGTAATTGCTCCTATCAGTCTAACAGCTATGTCGTAATTCTACGTGACTTTTCTGCACAAAAGCAACTTTAAATAGAGAAACACTGTTGGGAAGCATAGTACCAAGTAACAAGAAAGTCCCACGCTAAAGGGTAAAGAAAAACTCAAGAAAGCTTCTGTCTGTACATATGGCCAGGGAAACGAAGGTGGATATATTCTTCCGAATTTCCAATAGTCAATACTTGGGCAGAAACAGTCCATCAACTGGTATTGGATGCAACCTCCTTAACTTCGTCATATGTGTTAGTCTCCTCATTAAATGAATACCTGCGTTTAACATTCCAAGTAAGCTAGTCACAATTATAAACATATAACTCTCATACTGCTTGATATTATCTTCTATTACCATATATCTATCTATCAAATAAACAAAAAAATGAATAAAAGGGGGTAAAGTTTTAATCAATGCATGACTTAGCAAAGTCATTAAATAAAGACGTCAAATATCAAGATGAATGCAGGCGTACAACACAAGCTGTGATAAATGTGCAGTACCATTGGCCCGACACCGCAGAACAATATAGTCCTGAGTTTGGGTCGTAATAATAGCCCAAACTACTGCTGTAGTAGTACCTGGACCAAAAAAGAAATTGATATCAGATCAAGATTTGAACAACATTTCAAGTTCAAAAAATAAAAAAGAACGTCATTTTAATAAAAGAATTCATTCATGGAAAGAAGAAATGTAGATATGTATCCTTATTCTCTTGTGACTAACGTCACACTTTTGAAACTATCTACTAAAAAGTAAAACACAAGAGAAGAGTCATACCCAGAAGATTCGTCATACACATAATCATTTTGTAATGCTCCACCTGGTAAGAAAAGTACAGCCATATCAAGTTAAAAACTAGTTTCATTTTTTTGATAGAATTGTTGAAAACCAATTTAATAACTATCAGCAGCAATAATTTCTACTGCAAATGCAAAATCTGTTTATGAAACGAAAATATCTTACACACACTTTACCTGAATTTACGGCATCCGTAGATGGTTGACTAACTAAATTATTTTCATCGCTATGCTTAGTGGTAGTATTCTCATCATCAGCAAACATATCATAATCATCTGCACCACTGCCAGAGACTTCGGCAGAAGCTAAATTTGGATTTGATGTGCCCATGGCCGCAGTGGAGAATGTTGCAGAGGGCAAACCAGAATCCATGTCATCAGAAAGCAAGCTTTTCTCCCCATTTAGAGAAGTATTCGCTTCAGTGGAAGGCATAGATGTGCCTACTCCTTTTGCCCGAGCCAGTTTTTCATATCCTTCTGGAAAAGGGAGATTATGGAATATGTAAGCACCAAGCATTTTATTTCTACAGTGCAAAGGTTCGCTTGCTTGCTCCTCATAAAACAATAGATATCATCAATTAAGGGTGATAGGTCAAAGAGAATGTTGAATAAAAACTGTCAAGGACCACTCTGAAAAGGAGAAAGCTAAAGCTATTATGTGGATGTCCAAATATGATTTTCACTACCACAGTACCACATACAAAAAGAATTAAAAAAAAAAAGAAAAGAAAAGAAAGAGATCATATAAAAGCAAGTTCTATCTCACATTATAACCAACATGAAAAATTTAATCCCTGCAACATAAAGTAAATAATATAAATAATAGAGTATAATGCCATTATAGACTATGCTTACCTGCCTCGCGCTCAAAAACCTCTTTCTTTTCATGATAAACATCTGCAAAAGGTGGGGGGGATAGGAATTGAAAATAAGCATCATGTAGAAATACACAACTATTAGAAATCGAAAAATAAATAAATGAAACAAGGCAATTTGCACAACACCGAGGATCTCAATAGGCTATTATAACAAGTATATTTTTCAATTATGCCTAATCTAGTTGGTCAGAATAACTTAACTGTATTCACCATTCTCCATCAGCTTCATCGCATCCTCAGTTAGTTGGTCAAACACAATCTTAGTCTCGGCAGACATTTTTGCCTTTCTGTCACTGTTACCTTTTAACCTTCTCAAGGCTTGTAAAACCTATTGGAAGAAGTTTGAGTTAATACAACGCAGAAGACCACCAAGCCACTTAATAAAAATAAACGTAAGTATAAATTCAATCCTGCTTAAGCACAATGATCTACAATTAGCTACAGAGAGAAAGCAACTGATCATGATATAAAATTAGTGATGAAAGTAAGTTATCCATTGCATATAAATTTATCATAACCCTTTTCTCTGGGTGAAAAGGAATCTGCCAACAATGAATGAGATGGGAAAATACAATTGCAATATTTCAAATTTTCTGTATTTCATTGTTCATTGTTTAAAGTTACACTGGCAGATCTGCATATTCTGGACAGGTTAAAGTATAAATCAATTTTTACAACTCATGGTCATAACTAAACCAATTTCCACCTAAATAAATAACACAAAAATGAGTTGTTGAATAAATGTGTTGTACTCTACAATCATGCCTCAGTAGAGGAAAGACTTCAAAATCAAAGACCAGAAAATTAAGAGTGGGGGAACATAGGCTGACCATTTCCCCAGGTTCAAGAGCATTTGCAATCCGCCTCTTCATGGTTCCAATATCTTTAGAAGAAAGGTCTTCCACCTCCTCTTCCTCATTAGTTGCTTCATAGCTTAATGCAGCATACTTTGGATCAACTTCAACATTATCAAGCCATGCATCCTACAATAGTCCACAATAATTTATCGACAGGATCAAAAGGAAATAGAAATGAAGCAAAAGTGAAAAACAGTATAAATGCCATACCTTGATTTCTTTCTCTCTAACATATTCAACAAAATTTCCAGCTGCATCAAAATAGCCTTCTTCCCTTTCTTTATCTAGGTTGAAGGGTTCAATTTGGATTCCATCATCAACAAAATTCTCATTATCCTGTTGAAGTAATCAACTATCATGACCTGCCTATCACTTAGATGAATAAAATAAAAGGCGAACATTGGAACACCTTGAATATAGCAATAACTGCAGAGTTCCGATAGTCTGATACTAAAAGTACATAAAAACAACATCCTACACGCAACAAACTTCAAAACAATATAATTTACGTTAATAAATCTTCCAAGTTCTAATGTTAATTGGAATATATCAAAAGACTGGATACAGCAAGTTTAGGTTAAACTCCAACTAATAGCAGGGTGCATAAATGCAAAATGAAACTGTCAACACCGTCCATCAATCATATAAAATGTAACCTGCTAACAAAATTCTATCACTCTAGATTATTATCAATTCCATTCCACAGACAAAAATCGGCCACGAAGTAATGTATAGTCACCCTAGTTTTCATTTGGATAAATCTACAAATCACTCAAGGTAATCTCAACTCCTTTAGGCTGCGTTTGTTTATAGGCACAGAATACAAAATCGTGTTTGGCAGATGAGACATGAACAAATATATTGTGACCAGAGACACTACTGAATTAGTGTATTTTCTGTCCATCCTGATAGAAATGACACAAAGACACTAACAAGAGACACCACTTATGTTTTATTTTTTCTTTCATTATTCTTGTTAATTTTTCATAATTATACTTTTTATTATTATATTTTCCTTCTCAAATCTTTTGAATGAAAATAAATAAATAAATAAATAAAACTTTCATAATTTGTTCTAGTTGATTACCAAACAATATACAATAACACTAATTTGTATCTCTCTATCCTTTGTGTTTTTGTTCAGTGTTGCTTTCAAAGGTATACTATCAACAAAACAAGTGAAGGAAAACTCTTTCAAGAACAAACCTCATATGTGACTTCAGCAGCAGTTACATCATTTGAGGCGCCTCCAGTGTCATCAGTAAAGAGTTCAGAAGTGATCTGGCTCCTGCGTTTGGCGCGCTCTTTGGCAGCAACTTGGGGGTTCAACAAGTCAGTTGGTTCCTCCTCCTCAGCCTTTGCTTTCTCCACCACTACTTCCTCTCCTGGCTTCACTTTCTTACCCTTTGGAAACCTAACCCTTTTTGCTCTGCATACATACATTCACAAATTCAATGCAAGCGTAACGAAAAGTCATAGCACGCATGAACATCATGCAACTTCGAGGGAGCTCAATTCGCAATATTCCGGAAAAATTGTTATTGAATGAGATTAGGGTTTAAGGGTGTGATGAAGAGAGATTACGGTGGCTTTTTGTCGAGATCGTCAGCATCTTCCACGAAGGGACGTTTACCGCTACTGCGAGATGATTCACCCGCCATTGATGCTGCCCAACGACAACAATGACAAATTCAACAGATTTGAGCTGCTCAGAGAGAAAGAGAGAGAGTTATAACTCGCGCCGAGTCGCCGACTCGTCCTCGTGGGATTTTTTGCAGGGTGCACTCGCCCGAACGTTCTCTCACTAGTCACTACTCTCCCCTTTTTTTTCTCAAAAAAAAATTGATTAATTAAATATATATCTACTTAATATACTAAAACTGGGTTTTCCCCAGCTAATAAGGGTGATGTGTCGATCTCTCGTGAGTTCATTTTCCCTCCAAAACGAATGAAATTTTTCATCTATTCTAAATTATTTTATAAAAAATACCTTTATTATAATTATATTATTATATTATAATTAATATTTAATGAATACTACATAATTATACTAATTTAGAAACATATTTTCATTGTAATTATATCAAATCAATATTTAATGCACTATTAAACTACTTATCAATTATAATGCGTAATTACTGTACATAATAAAAAATTGCCTTAATAAAAAGTAATTTACATATTTATTTTTGTTTTACTAAAGTCTATAAATAGTGTTTTTCTGTGGTACATGAATCTAAATTTGAGAGTCAGCTCATAATTTTATATTTAGTATTTTTTTACTACTTCGTAGAATAAGAATGTATTTTTCATTTTTTTATTGAAGTTTATCCTTTTAAGGTACAATTTATAATTTTTTATAATATTTTTCATATACTCATTCTATTATATTATTCTTTTAATAATTTATTAATTATTGTTACTCTAAGTTATTCTTATCGTCTAATGTTCCAGTTCGATTATCTTTTACCACAATCGTTTACAATGTATCATATCCATGAAATACCTCATCGAGTTGTCTTCACTGATTTAGGTTCCAACTACATGGATGTAAGCGTTCAAAGAAGGAGCAATAATCTCTACTTTTTCGAAGGATGGTTGGATCTACTCACCTATTATGACCAACTTAATGGAATGTGGTTAAAGTTAGCTTTCTTGGGAGGAGCTCGATTTTTTATTGAGGGATTGCATCCACGGAATTTTACAGGGCAAGTTCAAGTTCCATCCCCTCCATGCTTTTTTACGTCTGTCCAAAAATATTCAAAGTGGAGCACATAATGAGATTGAATTCTCTCAATTTAAGTTCAGTTTTGCTAAATTTGTGACAAACTCGGATATGCAATTTTAACGATTGGTAATATATTTAAATTTTCTTATTTTAATTTGTTCATTATTAGAATAATTTTATAACATATTGTGATTTTTTTTCAGAAATTACCAGCTTTCTTTTGCATGCATGCAATGCCATTCAGAGGAATAAGGGTTAGTTTGATTTCTCGGGGTGGCAATTCTATACCTTGCCACATTGCATAGATAGCGAATGATGAAGCTTATTTAACAAGAGGATGGTTTGAATTTGCACGAATTCTAAATGTTGATATTTACGATGTTATTTCAATAGGTTATCGTTACGAGAATGACTCTATATTATACGTGACTAAGAACTAGAATAGATTCAATATTGTTTAAGTAATTTGGTTTTAATATTAGTATTTGATTAAATTATAATTAGAAAATTTTAAATTATTGCATCAATTTATATATTATGAGTATTTTTCGTGGATGTACTATTTTTAAATAATTTAATAATTAATAAAATGAAGTGATGCCAGATATATTATTTAAGTTTGTTTTTATCCTTTATTTCTTTATTTGTATTTTCATTATATTTGACAAAATATCTCTACCTAAATATATAGTTTTCGTTGACCTAAACACAATTTAGTTGCCAATAAAAACCGATTTTATCTATAAAAAAAAATAACATGTATCTTTTGATATTATATTAGTAAGTAGACATTATGATATAATATTTTTAATTGTATTTTTTCATTATATATTATTTTTTATTTTTTCAAATTATATCAATATATTTATTATGATAAAATATGTTAATTATAACTATATCATAAAATTAATAATTACGATAGTTATATATTTTAATCATTTATGTAAGTAAATAAATTAGAAAACAATTAAATCAAATCATGATGGTAAATAATAATATAGAATATATTACATTTAATTGTATTATAATTAGCTCATGAATATGTATGATTATATTATTTTAGAAAAATATTTTTATTATAATTATATCAAATTAATATTTAATATATTATTTAAATTTATCTTTTATATAACAATAATATTATATATATTTATATCACTTTTTTAAACTTATTCTTACAAATATTGGCATATATATAATTAATATAGATAACATATATACTTAATAAATATCTTTATTAAATTAATTATAATGATTAATATAAGATAATCTCATAAGTATAACCTAATTATAGCAAGAATTTTCATAAAAATAATTGACTACTAATTTGAATATAATTGATATAGTTAAATTGATACAACCGATAAGATTGAGAATATGTAGCAATTATAGCAATTATTATATCAATTATATCTATTCTACTTTATTCTATTATATAAAAATAGAATTTTTGCATTTAATGATGGAACAGATGTGGCATGCTCTTGAGGTGTTTCCAAATCAATTTCATTTAATTCGTCAAAGCAAATCAATTATAATTAATTAATTATATCAATTAATTAATTTGATTAGCCATTCAAATCTCACCATTTATTATAATTTATATAAATTAATTAATTATAATCAATATTCAATGCGTTATTAAACTACGTATCAATTATCGATATTTTTAATCATTCTAATTATATCAATTGATATAGTTATAATTTGCATTTAAGTATAATAATTTTATTAGAAGATAGTTGATGCACATATTAATAGTGACCTATTTAATTTGATATCAATTAGTGGATAATAATAATAATAATAATAATAATAATAATAATAATAATAATAATAATAATATAATAATAAAAGGTACATAATACATGCATATTTTAAAAAGGTAAAATATATTTTTAAAAAAATAGGATCAATAATTAATTGTGATTAATATCAACATCAATAATTAATTCTTATAATTTTTTTGTACGACTAAAAATTACGTATAGTGTTTTTTTTGTAGAATAAAAAAGTTTGTGATTCATAACATTTTTATAAACACAAGATTAATTAGATAACAAATTAAATTTAATTATATTTTATTTTGTTCATATTTTTCATTAATTATCTTACTTTTTATATTTACAGTAAATATTGAATGTAAAAAGAAAAAATAATATTGAATGTTATCTATTTTATTTATTTAGAGTCATAATTAAATTTGATATAATTATAGCAAGTATCTAGAATTAATAATAACATGATACTACAATTTTAAGTTGTATAATATAATAAAAAAATGTATCAATTTATGTATGCTTCCTATTAGGACCGTCAAAATGGGCTAAACTAATCGGACCAACCCGTTTACCCATTTAAATGGGTGGACTTTGCCTCTAAAATTAAACCCGTTTAAATTTCGGGCTAAACGGGCTAGCCTGTGTGCTAAATGGGTGGCCCGTTTATTTTTTTTTTACATTTTTTTCAAAAAAATCAGTACTTTTAGTCGATATTTCTCTCGATTCGACCTAAAAATCAGACCTATCAACTAAATAAAAAATTTATTTTTAAAAATTTTTGACCTAAAAGTGATTTTTTTGTCAAAATATTTTTCAAAAAATAAAATTAAATGATAAATGGGCTGGCCCGTTTAACCCATCGGACTGACCATAAACGGTCCGGGCTAGAAATTAAAATTCTGGCCTGCGAATAAAGTGGGCTTAAATGGGCTAGCCCATTTAATCCACTGACTTAATGGGTCAGGCCTAAATGGACCGGACTAGCCCGTTTGACAGCCCTACTTCCTATATAGCAATGATATTATATATCTCCTCTTTTAGCTCTTTTCTAAAAATATTGGCATATAATTAATGTAGATAACATATATATTGAGTAAGTATATCTATTGAATTAATCATAAAGGTTAATAAAATATAATGAAATAAATTTCACCTAATTGTAGTAAGTATCTCCATTAAAGATATTTGCTAATTATTACCGTGTATAATTAGTGTATAATATATATATATATATATATATATATATATATATATATATATATATATATATATATATATATATATATATATAGAAGGAGTAATAGTGAATTGTTACAATTATTTAATTTATCATCTAGAAATTTGTACCTCAGACATAAATTTTCTTCTGTTTATTATTTTTCATACCTAAGGGCTACTAATTACGATTCTATC
Organism: Arachis stenosperma; assembly: GCF_014773155.1. NCBI lineage: Eukaryota > Viridiplantae > Streptophyta > Magnoliopsida > Fabales > Fabaceae > Arachis > Arachis stenosperma. Next base: position 6,075,996 of record NC_080386.1, read on the forward strand.
AACAATGTTACCTATGGTACGGTAGATTATGTAATAAAAAAGTTTGAAAAATAAAGGCAAGAATTATAAGGTTATGGAAAGTCCCATACAAATTTGACAAGAACAAGACGACTTACGTAGAAATGGTTCTCATGGATGATAAGATAAGTTGATTATTTTCCATGATTCTTTCAAGTGATGCTAGATCTATTTTATAAATATTTTTTATTTATATTTTAAGTTTATTTGACAAGTAAACCCTCGCACGAATTAAAGAAAGTGCGATTTTATAGATTTATAAGTGTTAATAGTCTTTATATTTAATTTATTTAATAGTGTGATAATATAGCTAATATATTTGTTGGTGGATTTAACTATTATTACTATATTATTTATGATCACATTCAGTATATATGTGTGATTTATTGAAGAAAGTAAATTATTAAAACCGATTAATAACTATTTTAGAATTAATCCAATTAACACTGAATTAGAAAAAAAACAAACAATGCATAACATGTTACTTTTTTATTGATCAAATTATTATAATTCAAATTAATTTTAAAAAAATAATTTAAAATTATAATTTCAATATTCTCACGTGCATGGCACGGGTAATTATACTTGTTAGTAGGATTTAATTTTCATACATTAACATCAAAAAATGTTATATAGATATTCAATTAAATTAATAGTGAATTTAAAAATTAATTATTATTTATTAATATGATAATATATAATTAAATGTTTGTGTAAACTTATTATATAATTTATGTATAAAAATTAAATTCTTATTATTTCAAAAATTTATTATCCTGTTCAATTAAAAAGGAAGCTAGATTTTGTTTTTTTATTGGGTAAGGGTTATTATAATCGGGTTGTAGTCTGGTACCATTGGGCCCAAGGGGGCGAGGAACCAAAGCCCAATATTGGATTCGGACTTGCTTACTTAGTATAAAAATTGACTTGGCCCGTTTTAATATCTTGAAAGCTTGCATGACCAAAAACAAAAAAAGAAACCTTGAAATACAAAGGGTTACTGCTCCACAACCAAAAAAAAAAGGGGTTGCTGCTACATATTACGTGGCTCTAAAGCAACATTCTCAAATTAGGGGTATGATTAAGGAGAAATCTGGTTTTTGTTTTCAGCACTGTTCATGTGCATGACAATGATATCGTTAAATAAAAAAAGTGTCTTGAACAGACCAAGCAGCAATTAACTGAGTAAAGAATTGAAGTTTGTAAAAGATTACCAAAGTGAGGCTTCACATATCACAATTTGGCTGCAGAGTTCTCTATTATTGCACGCTGTATTGTGAATAATTGTTGGAATTTGAAGTGTATAACTAGAAAAATGTGAAGTTATTAACTTATTATTATTGAGACCATCTAGCTCTTCTCACTGCTGTCATCAGGATCTTATTCTTATACCTACATTCATCATATATAATCAATCAATATCTATAGAAAAAGTATAGGTAACCAACAATATTTTTGAACAATGTGAATTAATAGGGTTAAAAGAGTAAATTTAATGAGTAGCATTAAATTAAGGTATAATATATTTGTATTTGATTGGTAGTTGTTCATGTTGTTCAAGATAGTCATTATTTATCTAGCACTTCACATATCTATATCTATATAGTACTAATTTTTTTAGTGAAATGGCCAAAGATGAAGTTATGAATAAACTGTGACAGAATATTAATAATCTAGCTAGAAACAATAAATGATTATTGGAATGGTTACGTTCTCCTATGCAGTTTTCTTGGCAATTGAAAAGTGAACGAAAAAACAAAATGCTTGATCTATGCATATATGTATGGACACAATATGGTTGTTAATGAAAAATCTCGGTCTACAACACTGTACTGTAGACAACACAACCTACGTATATTCAATTCACGTAAGGAAATTACACGTGCGTTAGATCATCAGTTGTCTTGTCGGATAATATACACAAGACTCATATTTTTTAAAAGATATATTTTTAATTATAAAAAATGTAAAGAAAAGATACATAAAAAAGAATATATAGCAATAAAAGATTTAATACCTATGTTTTTGTTTTAAAAATATATTTCATTCTTACTAGTTATCTAAACTAATTTTATATTTATTGTAATAATTTTACATATTTAGTGAACAAAAATGTAAATTAATGGATACATTAGTACTGTGCTATGAATATATACATTACAAGGAAAAAAGGAAAGGAAAAACATAGAGAATAGGAACGTGTAATGTTCTATAAAGAAAAGTTTCATGGCCAGTTAAGCCAAACATACAGTCATACATCATGGCAGGAAATGAAAAAAAAAAGGAAAAAATGATAAGCATACGCAAGTCTTTTTGGAAAAAAAAAAAAACATAACGTCGGCAATACCAGCGAGTATTCTTATTGGTTTATTGTTCAGCTTTTTATCATAGAGAAATGAGTTCCATGATTTCATTGATTTGTACCACTGTTATATGAAAATATTTCAAGTGTTTAAAGTTACAGTGATTAATATTCACGTATGGATTCAATGATCTTTTTAAAATCGAGTGCTATTACTATCACTCATCTGTCATAAATAATACTATTTTTTTTTTTAATTTATGTCATATTTAAGCCTTACATAATTTATGAATTTCGAAAAACAAATACTTGTGCAAATAAATTGACATGATAAGGACATGAGCTTTAATTAAAATGTTTTTTTTTTATTCTCGTATATTATTTTAAAATTTTGATACAAATTTTATTGGAATTGCTTTCTCTAAGATAATTTTTGTCTAATTTTCTTTTTTTTTTTCGGACTTTATATCCCAATAATGTCTATAAAAAAATACAATGATTTTAGCTATTTATTTCAATTATATATATACTTGTTAAATATATTATAATTTATGTTTTTCTTTTTACACGTTATTTAAATTTTTAGAATTAAAAAGTTTATAATTCGATTTTTGTGAAATAAAAAATCTACAAAAATCCAGTATAAAGAAAATAAAAAATAAAAAAATTATATAAAAAATTCATTTTAAATTTAAAATTTTGAAAAAAAAATAATTTGTTAAGAGAAATTAAAAGGCAAAATTACTGAAACAGTTGAAATATTTTTCTATTATATATATGTAATGGCTTTGCTTTTGTAACTTTTTTAAGAAGGAAATAATGGACATATATATGCAGTAGTGGCTCCACATGAATCACCAAGTGTGCAAACTAAACGAAAGCGAATGCATGCAAACTCCATTTCCTTTTCAATTTTGCATCATTTCATTTGGTTACCTTGCCAATGTGGCGGACTAGTTCAGTTGAAAGTGATCGACACTTTTCATGTACATTCCAAAATAGCAACTTATTTATATATATCTATGTGTCGTACAAGCAGGGAAATCATCTAGGTTGCGTTTGTTTATAAAGACACGACACTAAGACACGACATTAGATATGGATACAGAGATATAAAATTATGTTTGGTAGAGAATACATGAATAGTGTATCCAGAGGTACTGAATTAATATATTTTATGTCCATCTTGATAGGAAGAACACATGGACACTAACAAAAAATACAACTTAATTTTCATTTTTTTTTATTATTTTTGTTAATTTTTTATAATTATATTTTTTATTATTATATTTTTCATCTCAAATTTTTTAAATAAAAAAAATTAAAAATAAATTAAATTTTTATAATTTATTCTAATTTATCACCAAACAAAATATAAGAATTGTCTATCAATATTTTATCTTATTCTATTTTTAATGTCTTATCCTATTCTACTCTCAGAAACAAACGTATAAGTACTAGTTGGTAAGGTGTTTAATAACATGAAATATATATATATATATATATATATATATATATACTTGTTATGATATAGTGTCATCAATATTTATTATTATGACAATTATTCTATTAATTATAATTTGTAAGAATTATATTTTATATAATTAAAATAATAAAGAGTAATACGAGAACAAAACGAGAATATAGTTCGACCCAAGTAACGTAACAATAATTTTTGTCTAACGATAATATCAATATCGAATGAATCGAGACAGCTACTGAATATATATCCGAGTCGCATGTCAATTCAATCAAAAAGGGATTTTGTCCATATACCAATACAATGGAGCATATATATCTAGTGTGCAAGATATTTTTCATAAGTTAATGTCACTGTTTTCCTTACAAAAAGAGAAAGAAAATGTATATTATATTGTATAGGAATTAATTCCTATAGGAATTAATTTCTCTAATAATTAATATTAGATAAAGTTTTAGGTGTTAAGATTATTTGTTTAATTCTTTATACTATTTATGGTTTAAAATGTAGAGTGTACAATTTTTGCATTGTAGTATTTATATATAGTTTAATTTAGGGGGTGGTTACTGGTTAGTATCGACAAAAACTGAAATTGTGAATTTGTGATAGTGTTGAAAAAAACAAAAGAAGAAAAAGTGAAAAGAGAGATTGTGAATAATAATAATAATAGAATATTGTTTCTCTTGTAAGGTTGTAATCAAAATGCTAAGTTTGGGTTGAACTATAATTATATGGTATTTTTTTAAAAGAAGATATTAGTCCTAAACTCTCACATATAATTATTATTGAAATATATATGACTTTTAAGTCCTCTATTTTTTCACCCAATACAAAAATTTCTTAAAATTAATGCACAATTTTTTTAAAGACATATATCATGACGAAACAAAAGAGAAATTCTATATAAATAGCGCCTAATATATATATGAAGGAGAGAGGACAGAGAAGAAAAAAACGAAAGGAGGGGGAAAAAGACAAAAAGATCAAGAGAAAGAGGGGGCAAACAAGAAAAATGTAGGAAAAAGAAAGAGTTGCACCAATAAAAGAGGAAGAGGAAAATGAGGAATAAAATCAAAAAGAAAGAGAAAGGAAAAAAAAAAGTAATAGGAGACAAGAAAAATGGTAAAAAATGAGAACTTGTTAAATGCTTAATTTAAAAAATAATTATATTAAGTATATACTAAAATTAATTATTAATATAAATTATATATTAAAATATTAAATTATTTATATATTTATATAAAAATACATCATAATTAATTTTTTTTTTACTAAACCTTAAGTCCTTAACTATAGGAACGAATATGCTTCATATGTATGTTATATATGTGGCCAAACATATTTTTTTTTACAAAGCCAACCAATTTATTAGCTAATATATGTAATATATATACTTTTCTCTGTTTTTATCATATGTTTAAAGGTTGACTAAATGTTGACACAACAACTATTCATCTTCTAACAATATTTTTAATTATAAAAAAATATTAAAAAATTATCACAATTTATTATTTTTATAATTATTTTTAGTTATTAATTTAATTTTTTTAATTTAATATTATAATAATATACATCATTTTATATTTTTAATTAAATATTAATAACAAAAATTAATAAATTCTAAAAACTCTTTAGTATTTAATTATATGTTCTAAACTTCTTATGAATATATATTTATATGAAAAACCTTCGTGATAAAATAATATTTTAATTATTTTTTAATTTAATATTTAAATTTATCATTTAAATCTAAGAATAATTAAAATTTATGAATAATTAAAGTATTATTTTTGTTCGGTTGTTCGGGTACCAGATGTTTCGGGTGATCCTCGGGTGAACAGGTGGGACGTAGCCTGGGAAGGAGTCGTGAGGAGGAGGCTGGGAAACCGACGATCCGAGTTCTTGATGCAGAGAGGTGGTGTCACCTGCAATGACACTCCGACGTTCAAATCAGTCAAGTGTGTAGGCGAAAAAGGAGAAAAGCAATATGTGACATACCTTGGGGGAGGGGTAGGTCCCTCCCCATTTATACCATGTCAGAGGTAGGCCCTGCAAGAACAGGCCCACCTTCCTCGAGGCTTCCTCGCACAGCTGTAGCAGAGAGCTGTCAAGGATGCGTGTCCGGGTCACGGAGTGAGCCGTATGTGCCCGACCGTTCGGGTCAGGTCATCTGTGGGTCGGGTTGACCCGCGAGTGGCCTGGGCCAGGCCGTAACAGTGCCCCCAACGCGCCGGCAATAGTCACGTGGGCTGTTGGTGGCGTGTTATCTCTTCTCCCATATGTTGTCGCCAGGTCGGCCGTCCGTGGGGGGACGCGCCTCTTGTGTGCGTGCCCATTCGTTGCTAGGACGATCATTCGTTGCCTCATTCCTCGCGCAGAGCATTAAATGTTCATAATGGGTTGAGAGACCCCGCGTGCAAAGACCGATTTGCCCTTGGCCTTTTCGCACTCCTTCGAGGAGCAGTTTTAAAACCGTTTTGTATTCGCTCCTATTTCTAATGTTTGATTATCTCCATCCCTCCATTTGATCATCTCCCTCTTCTTGGTTCCCAGATTTCCCCAGAGGGCTGTTCTTGTTTCCTTGTGCATCTGCTTCTCTTCTTCCTTCCTTGATACTTGAAAACTAATCCAGGTAAACATTTGGTTTTATATTTTCTACCTTGCGTTCGTTTTAGCTCTTGCCATTGCTTCTTATCACATGCATGCTGTTTGTTGGATCTTCTTTAGTGTCGAGTAGGTGTATTATTAGGGGGTTACCATTCCAGGGTAGGTTTTTGTCAAGGTTTATCTTTAGGCATGCTTAGTTTGGGTTGTAGAATAGGTTAAGTGTAGTTTCTGGGTTTTTTCGAGCTTCCGACCTCATAGACTAATCGAGTGGTACCCCCACTGTAGGTATGCCTCATGTTGTCGCCCGAGCTTCTATCTTCGACGCGAGTTATGACCCGTATGCTTGGGTGATTTTCGACCTCAGGGACTCCCCGAACCAGATGGGTGAGGAGGAGCTCACCGAGTTCCATCAGGCCGAGTACCTATGTAGGGGCACTGACGAGGAGGCCAACTATGAGGTTTACATTCCTGCTCCTCATGAGCGGTTATACGAGCTCAACTTCCATGCCCCCCGGGTTGCCGACTGAATTTGGTTTTACAAAGCCATGTTCACCCAAGTGGGGGTTTGCATCCCCTTCTCCGCGTTTCAAATGGGGCTTCTTAGTCGGATCTCCGTGGCGCCATCGCAGCCGCATCCGAACAGTTGGGCTTCAATCCGTTGTTTCGAGATGGTATGCGAGTATTTGGAACTGCCGGTGTCCGTCGACGTCTTCCTTTACTTCTTTAACCTTACGAACCCTTCCAAAGAGGGGAAGGCGAGGAAGGGGTTTATGTCCTTCCGATCTGCCCAGGGGCGGAAGATATTTGGCTTGTTCGAAGACTCTTACCATGGGTTCAAGGACAAGTATTTTAAGATTCGACCGGTTAAGGGTCGTCACCCTTTTTGGTTGTTGTTGGAGGGAGAACGTCTCATCCCGACGTATTGGAGTTTTGGGACGGGGTCCAACGCTTTTATCAAGGTTACTTACAAGGGGATGTCGGCCGTGGACCGAAAAATAGCCGACGTATTGTGGGCTATTTTTGGGAGAAACCTTGTGAATCCCCACCTCCTCATGGGTAGCCGGGGGGTCGCCCGGGATTATATTCGTGAGTCGTCTACGTCGCGTTGTTTTTTGCCTGGTTGCTTGTTTTGCCTTAGTATGCAGATTACTGACTAACTTGTTCATTTCTTGTTTGTAGCGGGGATGTCTACCGAAGTGACCGGCCTTGAGAACTTGTTCAAGACTTTCTTAGAGGAAGATGATGGGGAGAAGGCCGGGGAGCAATCGGTGGTGCCTCCCAGGAATGAGGGGGAACAAGCGGCGCCCACACCTCCTGACGTCGTCAAGTCGGACAAGCTTGTCAGTGCGACACGTGATTTCCCTGTTCTTGAGGAAGTGGCGGGTTTCGGGCACTCGTCTTCTGCTCAACAGGCTGAGGATGAGGAGTTGAGGGTCATTTCAACCCCTAAAAGGCAAAGGTCGCATTCTAGCCCTGAAGGGGTCCTTACCGTGATGGAGAGGAACTTCGATGCTGGGTCGTTTATTGATGAGCGGATATTTTATACGTTTTTTTGGGGTAATTTCATGTAGATTTTAGTATGTTTTAATTAGTTTTTAGTAGAATATTATTAGTTTTTAGGCAATAATCATAATTCTGGATTTTATTATGAGTTTGTGTGTTTTTCTGTGATTTCAGGTATTTTCTGGCTGAAATTGAGGGAGCTGAGCAAAAATCTGAGTTAGGCTGAAAAAGAACTGTTGATGCTGTTGAATCCTGACCTCCCTGCACTCGGAATGGATTTTTTGGAGCTACAGAAGTCCAATTGACGCTCTCTTAATTGGGTTGGAAAGTAGACATCCAGGGCTTTCCAGCAATATATAATAGTCCATACTTTGCGCGAAGATAGACGATGTAAACTGGCGTTTAACACCAGTTTCATGTTGCAGTCTGGCGTCCAGCGCCAGAAACAGGTTACAAGTTGGAGTTCAATGCCAGAAACAGGTTACAACCTGGCGTTGAACGCCCAAAACAGCCCAGGCACGTGAAAAGCTGAAGTCTCAGCCCCAGCACACACCAAGTGGGCCCCAGAAGTGGATTTCTGCACCAATTATCTTAGTTTACCCATATTCTGTAAACCTAGGTTACTAGTTTACTATTTAAACAACTTTTAGAGAATTATTTTGTACCTCATGACATTTTCAGATCTGAATTTTATACACTTTGACGGCATGAGTCTCTAAACTCCATTGTTGGGGGTGAGGAGCTCTGCAGCGTCTCGATGAATTAATGCAATTGTTTCTGTTTCTCCTTTCAAACATGCGTGTTCCTATCTAAGATATTCATTTGCGCTTAATTATGGAGAATGTGATGATCCGTGACACTCATCACCTTCCTCAATCCATGAACGTGTGCCTGACAAATACCTCCGTTCTACATCAGATTGAATGAGTATCTCTTAGCTTCCTTAATCAGAATCTTCGTGGTATAAGCTAGAACTGATGGCGGCCACTCTTGAGGATCCGGAAAGTCTAAACCTTGTCTGTGGTATTCCGAGTAGGATTCAAGGATTGAATGGCTGTGACGAGCTTCAAACTCGTGATTGCTGGGCGTGATGACAAACGCAAAAGGATCAATGGATCCTATTCCAACATGATCGAGAACCAACAGCTGATTAGCCGTGCTGTGACAGAGCATCTGGACCGTTTTCACTGAGAGGATGGGAGGTAGCCACTGACAATGGTGATTCCCTACATACAGCTTGTCATGGAAGGAACCTTGCATTTATGAAAGTGAGTAAGCATTATGTTGCAGGGATTTAGAGGACAAAGCATCTCCAAAAACCCCAACATATTCTCCATTACTGCACAACAAGTAACTATTTCACACTCTTTTATTTTTCTAATAATTCCAACTGATAATTTTAATTAATATCCTGACTAAGACTAATAAAATAAACATAGCTTGCTTCAAACCAATAATCTCCGTGGGATCGACCCTTACTCACGTAAGGTATTACTTGGACGACCCAGTGCACTTGCTGGTTAGTGGTACGAAGCTGTGTTAAATAGTCCATTAATATTGGCATACACAATTTCGTGCACAAAGTTTTTGGCGCCGTTGCCGGGGATTATTCGAGTTTGAACAACTAAAGGTTTATTTTGTTGCTTAGATTAGGAATAATTTATTTTTGTTGTTATAGAGTCATTAAATTTTGAGTCCTTTATTCCCTTTCCAAAAAAAATTTTAAAAATATTATTTTTCTTTATCAATTTCTAATTTTTTTTCGTAAGTTTAGTGTCTTGTTCTAAGTTTGGTGTCAATTGCATATTTTATATTTTTCTTTAGAATTTTTGTATTAGTGTTCTTTGTTCTTCCTTGATCTTCAAATTGTTCTTGTCATTTTTTCTTGTTTTTCTTGTGCTTTTTCAAAACATTAGTTTTTAAAAAAAAATTATTCTTATCTATAAAAATAATACATCTTTAAAATACGTTACATTTTTAGCTCAGTTGGTTAGAGCGTTGGCTTATGTTCTTGGCAATTGGGTATCTTCTTTTTAAAATCTCTTTCAAAAATAATTTTTCTTGATTTAATCTTGTGCCAAACTTTAAGTTTGGTGTTTTCTTGTTGATCTTTCTTTAATTTTCGAAAATTTATCTTGGTTTTCTAAAAATTTTAAGTTTGGTGTTCTTTCTTTTGTTTTTGGTGTTCTTGTGAATCTTCAAGGTGTTCTTGAGTCTTTTTTGTGTTTTGATCTTAAAATTTTTAAGTTTGGTGTTCCTTGGTGTTTTCCCTCCAAAATTTTCGAAAATAAGGAGCATTAGATTTAAAAATTTTAAGTCTTGTGTCTTTTGTGTGTTTTTCCCTTTCATCATAAAATTCAAAATTCAAAAAAATATCTTTTCTAACTAATTTTAAACTATATTTTCGAAATTTTTATATAAAAATTCAGATTTCATTTTTAAAATTTTCCAATTCTTATCTTTTTTAAGTTTTAAAAAAAATATCTTTTTCAAAAATATCCTAACCACTTTCTCTCTCCTCAAATTTTCGAAAATCTTCATAAAAGTTTTCAAATTTTTAATTTTTAATTTTCTTTCTTTATTTATTTTATTTTTATTTCGATTTTTATTTTATTTTATTTTATTATTTCGAAAATCAATTTTCTTTATATAATAAATTAAATAAAATAGACAATATCAACATCTATACCATCTCCCTTGCTCCATCATGGAACTAAGTGGAAATGAACAGTCCAGGAGGACTCTGGGGTCATATGCTAACCCCACTACTGCTTCATATGGGAGTAGTATCTGTATACCCTCCATTGGAGTTAGTAGCTTTGAGTTGAATCCTCAGCTCATTATCATGGTGCAGCAAAGCTGCCAGTATTCCAGTCTTCCACATGAAGAACCTACAGAGTTTCTGGCACAATTTTTACAAATTGCTGACACAGTACATGATAAGAAAGTAGATCAGGATGTCTACAGATTATTACTGTTTCCATTTGCTGTAAAAGATCAAGCTAAGAGGTGGTTAAATAACCAACCTAAGAACAGCATAAAGACATGGAAACAGCTGTCAGAAAAATTCCTGAATCACTATTTTTCTCCAAAACGGATGACACAGCTAAGGCTAAGCATCCAAGGCTTCAAACAAAGAGATAATGAATCCCTTTATGATGTCTGGGAGAGATACAGAGAGATGCTAAGAAAATGTCCCTCTGAGATGTTTTCAGAGTGAGTGCAATTAGACATCTTCTACTATGGGCTTACAAAAAAAGCTCAGATTTCTCTAGATCACTTAGTTGGTAGATCTATACATATGAGAAAAACAATTAAAGAAGCTCAAGAGCTTATTGATACAGTTGCCAGAAATCAGCATCTGTACCTAAGCAGTGAATCTTCCATGAAAGAAGAAGCTAAAACAGTAACTGCTGAACTCAGTCCTGTAGATCAAGCTAACAAATTCAATCAGCAGCTGGATTTTCTAACTCAGCAGCTAGCCGAATTCAAGGAAATACTACAAGAAACAAGAATGGCTAACAGGAATATGGAAGTACAGTTGAAGCAAACAAAAAAGCAACTGTCAAAATAAATAACAGAAGAATGCCAAGCAGTTCAATTAAGAAGTGGGAAAACATTAAATACCTCACTTCAAGGCAGCAAGAAGCCAAGAAATAAACAAATGGCTAACCAAAATCCCTCTGAGGACAATCAGAGCCGAGAGAGGAATAATGCTGGCGCTGAACGCCCAAACCATGCTCATTCCTGGCGTTCAACGCCAGAAACAAGCAAGGACTTGGCGTTGAACGCCCAAAGGGAGCACAGTTCTGGCGTTCAGACGCCAGAAACAGGCAAGGAGCTGGCGTCTAACGCCACTCCAGCTTCCACCCCTGGCATTCAAATGCCAGTGGGGGATCAGACACATACAAGTGCTGATAACAACCCTTCTAAAAAGGCTTCCCAACTCACTTCTACAGGTAATAAACCTGCAGCAACTAAGGTTGAGGAATACAAAGCCAAAATGCCTTATCCTCAAAAACTCCGCCAAGCGGAACAGGATAAGCAATTTGCCCACTTTGCAGACTATCTCAGGACTCTTGAAATAAAGATTCCGTTTGCAGAAGCACTTGAGCAAATACCCTCTTATGCCAAGTTCATGAAAGAGATCTTAAGTCATAAGAAGGATTGGAGGGAAACTAAAAAAGTTTACCTCACTGAAGAATGCAGTGCAGTTATCCTGGAAAGCTTACCTGAGAAGCTTAAGGATCCCGAAAGCTTTATGATACCATGCACATTAGAGGGTACTTGTACCAAGCAGGCTCTATGTGATCTTGGGACAAGTATCAACTTAATACCTGCATCTATTATCACAAAGCTTGGTTTGACTGAAGAAGTCAAACCAACCCGGATATGTCTTCAACTTGCTGATGGCTCCATTAAATACCCATCAGGCGTGATTGAAGACATGATTGTCAAGGTTGGGCCATTTGCCTTTCCTACTGACTTTGTGGTGCTGAAAATGGAGGAGCATAAGAGTGCAACTCTCATTCTAGGAAGACCTTTCCTAGCAACTGGCCGAACCCTCATTGAACCCTCAATGAGGAGGAGTTCAAGTTGAATGTTGTCAAAGCCATGCAACATCCAGACACCCCAAATGACTGCATGAGTGTTGATATCATTGACTCTTTGGTAAGAGAGGTCAATATGGCTGAGAGTCTCGAATCAGAGTTAGAGGACATCTTTAAAGATGTTCAGCCTGATTTGGAGGAATCAGAGAGAATAATAGAACCTCTGAAAATCCCTCAGGAAGAGGAGAAACCTCCCAAACCCGAGCTCAAACCATTACCACAATCCCTGAAATATGCATTTCTGGGAGAAGGTGATACCTTTCCTGTAATCATAACCTCTACCTTAGAGCCACAGGAAGAGGAAGCACTAATTCAAGTGCTAAGGACACACAAGACAGCTCTTGGGTGGTCCATCAGTGATCTTAAGGGCATTAGCCCAGCCAGATGCATGCACAAGATCCTATTGGAGGGTGACGCCAAGCCAGTGGTCCAACCACAAAGGCGGCTGAATCCAGCCATGAAGGAAGTGGTGCAGAAAGAGGTCACTAAATTACTAGAGGCTGGGATTATTTATCCTATTTCTGACAGCCCCTGGGTAAGCCTTGTCCAAGTCGTCCCTAAGAAGGGAGGCATGACAGTGGTTCATAATGAAAAAAAGGAACTGGTTCCTACAAGAACAGTTACAGGGTGGCGTATGTGTATTGATTATAGAAGGCTCAATATAGCCACCAGAAAGGATCATTTTCCTTTACCATTCATAGACCAGATGCTAGAAAGACTAGCAGGTCATGAATACTACTGCTTCCTGGATGGATATTCAGGTTATAATCAAATTACAGTAGATCTCCAGGATCAAGAGAAAACGGCATTCACATGCCCATCTAGAGTATTTGCATACAGAAGGATGTCATTTGGCCTGTGCAATGCACCTGCAACCTTTCAAAGGTGCATGCTCTCAATTTTCTCTGATATGGTGGAAAACTTTCTGGAAGTCTTCATGGATAACTTTTCAGTATTTGGAGACTCATTCAGCTCCTGTCTTAACCATCTAGCACTTGTTCTAAAGAGATGCCAAGAGACTAACCTGGTTTTAAACTGGGAGAAATGTCACTTTATGGTGACTGAAGGAATTGTCCTTGGGCACAAAATTTCGAACAAGGGAATAGAGGTGGATCAAGCTAAGGTAGAGGTAATTGAAAAATTACCACCACCTGCCAATGTTAAGGCAATCAGAAGCTTTCTGGGGCATGCAGGATTCTATAGGAGGTTTATAAAGGATTTTTCAAAAATCGCCAAACCTCTGAGCAACCTGCTAGCCGCTGACACGCCATTTGTCTTTGATAAGGAGTGTCTGCAGGCATTTGAGACTCTGAAAGCTAAATTGGTCACAGCACCAATCATCTCTGCACCAGACTGGACATTACCATTTGAACTAATGTGTGATGCCAGTGACCATGCCATTGGTGCAGTGTTGGGACAAAGGCATGACAAGCTTCTGCACATCATTTACTATGCCAGTCGTGTTCTAAATGATGCACAGAAGAACTACACAACCACAGAAAAAGAGTTACTTGCAGTGGTTTACGCCATTGACAAGTTTAGATCCTATTTAGTAGGATCAAAAGTGATTGTGTACACTGACCATGCTGCTCTTAGGTATCTACTCACAAAGCAGGATTCAAAACCCAGACTCATAAGATGGGTGTTGCTTCTGCAAGAGTTTGATATAGAAATAAGAGACAGAAAAGGGACAGAGAATCAGGTAGCAGACCACCTGTCCCGAATAGAACCAGTAGAAGGGGCATCCCTCCCTCTTACTGAAATCTCTGAAAACTTTCCAGATGAGCAACTCTTTGCCATCCAGGAAGTGCCATAGTTTGCAGACATTGTTAATGGACAGAGAGTTAAACATTATCTTGAAAGTAATTTTGAGCAAGAATGCTCAAAACTGAGACTTGATTAGAGCTCAGTAATAGTCCAGCTAAAGACAATAAAGAAGCGCTTGCTGGGAGGCAACCCAGCCATTTACAAAATTTAATTTCATTTGTTTTTGTTAATTAAATTTTTACAGGTATATGTCAAGGTATCTTCAAAAGGTAAAATAGCAATTGATTGAATTCACAGAGTTACAGGAGAATTTGGAAGCTCACTGGCGTGAAAAAGCCAGTAAAAAACGTTTTGGGCGTTGAACGCCCAAAAGAAGCATCCACTGGGCGTTCAACGCCAGTAAGGATAGCCATCTGGGCGTTGAACGCCAGAAAGGAGCATCTTCTGGGCGTTAAACGCCAGAAAGAAGCTCCTTCTGGGCGTTTAACGCCAGAATTACAGCATCCTGGGCGTTTAGAAAAACGCCCAGTGACAAAGGACTTCCTGGCGTTCAACGCCAGAAAGAAGCAACAGCTGGGCGTTGAACGCCCAGGAGAGACAGCAATTGGGCGTTAAACGCCCAAAACATGCAGCGTTTGGGCGTTTAACGCCAGAATGGTGGGGAGGAGGTAAAATTCGTTTTTCTCCACAAATTTTCTAATTTTTATGTTTCAATTCATGATTTCTTGCATAAACATGTTTCAAAATATCATCCTTCAATTCCAAAAATTTTAATCCTAATTTCTAAAAACCCTAATTTTAAAATCCCTTTTTCAAAAATATCAAATGTATCTTAATTCATAAACACAAATCTTTTTCCAATCCAAATCTTTTTCAAATATTTTTCAACTCATCATATCTTTTGGATTTCGAAATTGCCTCTCCCTCTATTCCTCTCCTATCCTTTCTTTTGCTTGAGGAGAAGCAAACCTCTAAGTTTGGTGTGATTTGCCATGATCACTGAGCTAAAACTCATCAAGATAATGGCACCTAAGGGAACAGGAAGAGCAAGGATGTGACTTGAAGGAACTGAAGTGTCAGAAATTATCTCTTGAAGGATCAAGCATCCCACAGACTAGAGGAACCCTCACTTCCCAAAATAAAGGTTGTTGAGTCCTAATCTTTGCCTTAACTCTGTGATAACTGTTCTTATTAGAAATTTACCTTAGAAGTTATATATTAGTAGTAGTAATTAGTATCTCTACTTTGATTTTAATTCCAATTAAGTTATAATTTATTTTTCTCATCATCATCAAACATGAATAAAATAGTAGATTTTTAGAATAAAAGAGGCAATATTTTTTTTTCGAGTTCTTAATAAGAAAAATTCTAATTATTTATATGTGGTGGCAATACTTTTTGTCTTCTGAATGAATGCTTGAACAGTGCATATTTTTGATCTTGTTGTTTATGAATATTAAAACTGTTGGCTCTTGAAAGAATGATGAATAAAGAGAAATGTTATTGATGATCTGAAAAATCATAAAATTGATTCTTGAAGCAAGAAAAAACAGTGAAAAAGCAACGGCTTGCGAAAAAAAATAATAATAGAAAGAAAAAGAAAAAGCAAGCAGAAAAGCCAATAGCCCTTAAAACCAAAAGGCAAGGGTAAAAAAGATCCAAGGCTTTGAGCATCAATGGATAGGAGGGCCCAAGGAAATAAAATCCAGGCCTAAGCGGCTAAATCAAGCTGTCCTTAACCATGTGCTTGTGTCATGAAGGTCCAAGTGAAAAGCTTGAGACTGAGTGGTTAAAGTCGTGATCCAAAGCAAAAAGAGTGTGCTTAAGAGCTCTGGACACCTCTAACTGGGGACTCTAGCAAAGCTGAGTCACAATCTGAAAAGGGTTCACCCAGTTATGTGTCTGTGGCATTTATGTATCCGGTGGTAATACTGGAAAACAAAGTGCTTAGGGCCACGGCCAAGACTCATAAAATAGCTGTGTTCAAGAATCAACATACTAAACTAGGAGAATCAATAATACTATCTGAATTCTGAGTTCCTATGGATGCCAACCATTCTGAATTTCAAAGGATAAAATGAGATGCCAAAACTGTTCAGAAGCAAAAAGCTACTAGTCCCGCTCATCTAATTAGAATCTGAGCTGCACTTGAAACTCTGAGATATTATTGTTTCTTAATTTCTTTTCATCCTATTTTATTTATCTATTTGCTTGAGGACAAGCAACAGTTTAAGTTTGGTGTTGTGATGAGCGGATATTTTATACGTTTTTTGGGGGTAATTTCATGTAGATTTTAGTATGTTTTAATTAGTTTTTAGTAGAATATTATTAGTTTTTAGGCAATAATCATAATTCTGGACTTTATTATGAGTTTGTGTGTTTTTCTGTGATTTCAGGTATTTTTTGGCTGAAATTGAGGGAGCTGAGCAAAAATCTGAGTTAGGCTGAAAAAGAACTGCTGATGCTGTTGAATCCTGACCTCCCTGCACTTGGAATGGATTTTTTGGAGCTACAGAAGTCCAATTGACGCTCTATTAATTGGGTTGGAAAGTAGACATCCAGGGCTTTCCAACAATATATAATAGTCCATACTTTGCACGAAGATAGACGACGTAAACTGGTGTTCAACACCAGTTTCATGTTGTAGTCTGGCATCCAGCGCCAGAAACAGGTTACAAGTTGGAGTTCAATGCCAGAAACAGGTTACAACCTGGCGTTGAACGCCCAAAACAGCCCAGGCACGTGAAAAGCTGAAGTCTCAGCCCCAGCACACACCAAGTGGGCCCCAGAAGTGGATTTCTGCACCAATTATCTTAGTTTACCCATATTCTGTAAACCTAGGTTACTAGTTTACTATTTAAACAACTTTTAGAGAATTATTTTGTACCTCATGACATTTTCAGATCTGAATTTTATACACTTTGACGGCATGAGTCTCTAAACTCCATTGTTGGGGGTGAGGAGCTCTGCAGCGTCTCGATGAATTAATGCAATTGTTTCTGTTTCTCCTTTCAAACATGCGTGTTCCTATCTAAGATATTCATTTGCGCTTAATTATGGAGAAGGTGATGATCCATGACACTCATCACCTTCCTCAATCCATGAACGTGTGCCTGACAAATACCTCCGTTCTACATCAGATTGAATGAGTATCTCTTAGCTTCCTTAATCAGAATCTTCGTGGTATAAGCTAGAACTGATGGCGGCCATTCTTGAGGATCCGGAAAGTCTAAACCTTGTCTGTGGTATTCCGAGTAGGATTCAAGGATTGAATGGCTGTGACGAGCTTCAAACTCGTGATTGCTGGGCGTGATGACAAACGCAAAAGGATCAATGGATCCTATTCCAACATGATCGAGAACCAACAGCTGATTAGCCGTGCTGTGACAGAGCATCTGGACCGTTTTCACTGAGAGGATGGGAGGTAGCCACTGACAATGGTGATTTCCTACATACAGCTTGCCATGGAAGGAGCCTTGCATTTATGAAAGTGAGTAAGTATTATGTTGCAGGGATTCAGAGGACAAAGCATCTCCAAAAACCCCAACATATTCTCCATTACTGCACAACAAGTAACTATTTCACACTCTTTTATTTTTCTAATAATTCCAACTGATAATTTTAATTAATATCCTGACTAAGACTAATAAAATAAACATAGCTTGCTTCAACCAATAATCTCCGTGGGATCGACCCTTACTCACGTAAGGTATTACTTGGACGACCCAGTGCACTTGCTGGTTAGTGGTACGAAGCTGTGTTAAATAGTCCATTAATATTGGCATACACAATTTCGTGCACCATTTATAGACTCCCAATTGCTTCCTGGCACGGAAGAACATTTTCATGGTACCGACCTTTCGGGGCAAGCACGATGGATGTATCGCATTCTCTTTCGTGGCACAGCTATAGCCCGGAAGGCTGAGTTCGAGTTGTTGGGTATGGCATCGCTGCACCAGAAGCTCAAGTCTGCCGTCACAGCCAACAATAAATTCAAGGTTCAAGTTGAAACACTCCAAGGACAGCTGTCCGAGGCGAAGGAGAAGCTTAAGACTGCTGAGGAGAAGGTCGCGTCTGCTGAGGAAAAGTTGAAGACTGCCGATGCCTCCGTGTCTCGTTTGACTGAGCGGGAGATGACTCTGGAGAGCCAGCTGAGTGCCGTGCAAGGTCGAGTGGTCGCCTTGGAGAAGGAACGGGATACGGCCGTTGCGGCTGCTAAGACTGCTCAGGACGAGGCTGAGGAATTCAAGAAGAAGTATAAGGAGGTTAGAGAGCAAGGAAAGAGTGTGATCTTCATGACCGAAGAGGCACTCAAGGCTCAGGTGAAGATCGTTGCTCTGGATTTTGACACATCGGCAATCGGCGTTTTCAAGACGATTAAGGACGGCAAGGTTGTCGATATGCTTAGGAAGTGATCTCTTGTACCTTGTGTTTTTCGTGGGTTTGTTATAGAACTTTTTGAAACTTTTTGTCATACTTTATTAGCCGTTTGATCGGTTTGTGGATATATTTTTCCGTTTATCTAGTATGTTGCTTCCATTTGCCCGTTGCTCGTTTATTCGTTTTACCGTTATATTGGTATCTTTGGCGAGGCTGTGTTGTGCCTTTATTATTATTGTGGCCGTTTATTATGGCTTTCTAACTTGGTTGGCTTCCGGGGTGCCGTGTTGTTGTCCCGCTTATCGTTCGTTACGAGGGACGTGTTATCGTAGGGTGCATAGTTGAGCAAAAATGGAAGAGCAGATTTGTTAAGTAAACATTAATCGGCAGTTAAACAGAGATATAGTCGTGTTAAGTGTTTAAACAGCAGTGAATCACTAAACTCGTCGAGCCGCCAAGTCAGCGTGCTCGAGCTAGGAATAAAACCTTCTCAAGTTACCTATATTCCAAGTTCTCGGTATCTCCCTACCGTCGAGCTTTTCCAACTTGTATGCGCCTTTGCCGAGCACCTCTTTGACCCTGTAGGGTCCTTCCCAATTCACCGCGAGCTTTCCTTCCCCTTGGGTCGTAAGCCCTATGTCGTTGCGTCGCAGGACCAGGTCATCTTTTTTGAACTCCCTCTTGAGCACTTTGGCGTTATAACGCAAGGCTATTGTTTGCTTTAGCGCTACTTCTGTCAAATGGGCCATCTCCCTTGCCTCATCTACCAGGTCTTTCTCCACTACTTCTTCTACCCCTTTCAGAAGTAGTTGCGGGCTCGGCTCGCCAATTTCTACGGGTATCATTGCGTCTACTCCGTATGTCAGGCAGAAGGGGGTTTCTCTAGTGGTGGACTGCTCGGTTGTACGGTATGACCAAAGGATTGAAGCGAGTTCATCGACCCATGCACCTTTCTTGTCACCCAGTCATTTTTTGAGGCCCTGTAAGATCATCTTATTTGCGGATTCGACCTGTCCATTTGTTTGGGGGTGCTCTACTGAAGAGAACTTCTGCTTTATACCTAGGCCATTGAGAAATTCTACGAACTTCTTATCGGTGAATTGCGTCCTATTGTCCGAGACAACGACTTCTGAGATGCCGAATCGAGTTATCACCTGCCTCCACATGAACTTCATGCAATTGGGTGAGGATATGTTGGCTAGTGCTTCGGCCTCTATCCACTTGGTGTAGTAGTCAATGGCGACTATGAGGTATTTAACTTGTCCTGGGCCAACCGGGAAAGGGCCAAGGAGGTCGACTCCCCACTAGGCGAAGGGTCGGGAGGTCGTGAGTAGGCTTAGTTCGGAAGCTGGTGCTCTGTGAAAATTGGCGTTCTCTTGACACTTGGTGCATTTTTTCACAAATTCCTTGGAGTATTTCATCATTGATGGCCAGTAGTATCCAACTCGGATGAGTTTCCTTGCTAGGGCTTTGCCCCCGATATGGTGGACGCAGCATCCTTCATGGACCTCCCTAAGCAAGTAATCCATTTGCTCGGGATGTAGGCACTTCAATAGGGGTTAGCTGAGTCCCTTTTTGAACAGTTGTCCCTGTATGGTTGTGTATTTGGCTGCTTCCCTTCTCAACGCTTTAGCTACTTTCTCGTCGTTAGGGAGTCTGCCGCTTTCGAGGAAATTGACGATTGGATCCAACCAGGAGGGATTTGCCTTTATCAGATGGAGGGTAACTGCCAGTTCTTTTAGCATGCCTTGGATGAGAGATCGGTTGCCTACTCCTGGTTTTGTGCTTGCTAACTTGGATAGGAGATCCGCTCGTGTGTTCCTTTCCCTTGGGACGTGCTGGATCGTGACCTCCTCGAACTGGTTACTTAATTCTCTAACTTTTTCCAGGTACTTTTGCAACAGCGAGTCTCTGGCTTGGTAGCTCCCATTTACTTGCGAGGTGACGACCTGCGAGTCGCTGCACACCTCAAGCCTCGTCGCTCCGACTTCACGAGCCAGGGTCGAGCCTCACAAGAGGGCTTCGTATTCTGCTTGATTGTTTGATACCGGGAACTCAAATTTGATCGATTGCTCATATACGACCCCGGTAAGACTTTCCAAGATAACTCCGGCTCCACCAGACTTTTGGTTGGAGGCTCCGTCTACGTGGAGCCTCCACCATGTGCCCGTTTCCTCGGTGGAGTCCCCCGTTACCTCTACCAAGAAGTCGGCCATCGCTTGTGCCTTGATTGCGTGCCGGGGCTCATACCACAGGTCGTACTGGGAGAGTTCAATGGCCCAAGTCATCATTCTTCCTGCTAAATCGGGTTTTTGGAGGACCTGACGGATTCCTTGGTCCGTTCTCATGACGATCTGGTGGCCTTGGAAGTATTGCTTTAGTTTGCGGGAAGAGGTCAAGAGCGCCAGTACCAGTCTTTCCAGTTTGCTATACCTCGC
This sequence comes from Arachis stenosperma, assembly GCF_014773155.1. Classification (NCBI taxonomy): domain Eukaryota; kingdom Viridiplantae; phylum Streptophyta; class Magnoliopsida; order Fabales; family Fabaceae; genus Arachis; species Arachis stenosperma. The sequence goes on from NC_080386.1 coordinate 6,097,101, forward strand.
TTCTGCTCCTTGTAGCGCCCTACTCACGAATTAGATTGGCTATTGAGCCTTTCCTTCTTCCCGCACCAGGACTGCCGCGAGCGCCCCCTCTGTTATGGCCAAGTATAGGTAAAGTGGTTCCCCGACTTTGGGCCTTCCGAGTACGGGGGGTGCTGCCCAGCATCTCCTTGAAGTGTTTGAACGCCTCCTCACATGCAGGGGTCCACTCGAATGCTATTCCTTTTCTCATCAGATTGAAAAAGGATAGAGCTTTTGCCATCGATGCTCTGAGGAATCAAGACAGCGCGGTGAGCCGCCCTGTCAGCCTCTGGACGCCTTTGATACAGCATGGGCTCTTCCTTTGTAGTATTGCTTGACATTTTTCGGGGTTGGCTTCTACCCCCCTTTGGGTGATCATAAATCCCAGAAATTTTTCGGCCTCCATGGCAAAGGCACATTTGAGCGGGTTGAGTCTCATGCCGTTTTGTCGGAGGGACGCGAATACGTTCCTCAAGTCTCCCAGGAGGTCATCTGGTCGGGTGGTCTTTGCGAGGATGTCGTCTACGTAGACCTCCACCGTTTTGCCTATGAGATCGCTGAATATCTTATTCATCAATCACTGGTATGTGGCTCCCGCGTTTTTCAAGCCAAAAGGCATCACCTTGTAACAGTAGGTTCCTTTTGGTGTTATGAATGCTGTTTTGTCCTCGTCAGGCCGGTGCATCAGTATCTAATTGTAGCTGGAGTAGGCGTCCATAAAGCTAAGATACCGGTATCCTGCCGTCGCGTCGACGAGCGCGTCAATGTTGGGAAGAGGGTAGCTGTCCTTGGGACACACTTTGTTAAGATCAGAGTAATCCACACACATTCTCCATCTCCTATTATGCTTTTTTACTAGGACTACATTCGACAACCAGGTCGAGTAGTCTAGCTCTCGGATAAAACCTGCTTCTAGGAGGCTGGCCGTTTGCCTGGCCACCTCCTCTGCTCTTTCTTGCAACATCTTCCTCCTCCTATGAGCCACTGGTCGGGCTTCAGGCTTGACGGCTAGGTGGTGCGACATGAGATGAGGGTCTATACCTGACATGTCAGCTGGCGTCCAGGCGAACAGATCGCCGTTGGTCCTGATCATCTCTACTAAAGGCTCTTTCAATTCATGCGGGAGGTTTCTATTTATAAACGTGAACTTTTCCTCTGTGTCCCCAACCCTGAACTTCTCTAGGTCCCCCTCTGGTTCAGGTCTAGGATTGTCGTCGACCCGGGCATCCAGGTTGGTGAGGAACACCCCCGGTGCTTCTTTGGACTTTTTCCTCAAGGAGAGGCTGGCATTGTCGCAAGTGACCACCGTTTCCAACTATCCTCTTATGGACCCCACAGATCTGTTGTCCGTGACAAACTTCATCACTAGCAGTTTTGTGCTGATCACTGCCCCGACCTCGTTGATGGTCTTCCTCCTTAAGATGATGTTGTAGGCCGTGGAGTCTCGCAGAACTACGAACTCGGCCATAACCGATCTTTGTCCCTGTTCTCCTCCCATGGAAACCGGTAAGGAGATTATCCCGTCTGACTTGATGAAGTGGTCGCCTAGCCCTACAACACCGTGTTGGTGAGTCGTCAGGTCGGCGTCCCACAGTCCTAATGCGTCGAAGACGTTGTGAAACATAATGTTCGAGTCTGCCCCGCTGTCTGTAAGGATCTGTTTGACGAGGCCGGTTTCCACCCGGGCCGTGATGACCATGGGGGGGGCTTTTCAGGACCTCGTCGAACCATTGGTCTTCCGGGCCAAAAGAGATGGATGGGGCCTTTGTGGATCTTTGTGAAGGTGAGGAGGAGATCGCCAGGACTTTGGCGTCCTTTTTGTGTGCTGATCTTGATCTTGGGGTCGTGTTACTTGTGGTTACTACATTCACTATGGTAAAACCGTGGTCCTCGTCCCTTGGTTCTTGCCGTTGTCTCGTCGTTCGGGTTTTGTCTTCCCCATCTTGGTCGCGACCTCGTCTCCTCGGTTCCCTGATGAGATGAGAGAATTCGGCTAGCTTCCCGTCCCTGATTGCTTGTTCCAGTGCATCTTTCAGGTCGAAACAATCCTGCGTTTTGTGTCCGTAGCCCTTATGGTAATCACAATAGAGGCTCTTATTCTCGCCAGTTTGATCTTTCAGTGGACGGGGCTTTGACAAGATTCTCTTCTCAGCTATCTGTTGGTAAACTTCTATGATGGGGAGGGTGAGGGGAGTGTAGTTGGTGAATTTTCCCACACGAGAAAATGGCCTGGGTGCCTTGCTTGGGCCGCCGTCTTTGGCATGCTCCTTCTGTCTTTCTCCATTGCCGTGCTGCCTGGGTTGAGGGTAGGAGGGCTGCCGTTTGTTGGCGGCAACAACTCGGCCGACTTCCTCGTCACTGATGTATTCGCGGGCTACCATTTGGATCTCATGCATCGTCCAGACCGGTCTTGTCGTGAGATATTTTCTGAAGTCCTCGTTAAAGAGTCCGTTCGTCAAGCAGAGACTGGCGACCGAGTCTGTTAACCCCTCGATTTCCAAACATTCATCATTGAAGCGATCTAGGTACTTCCTGGTTGTTTCGCCGGTTTTCTGAGTGACACCTAGCAGATTGATTGGGTGTTTGGCCTTCGCAATTCTGGTGGTGAACTGTGCTAAGAAGCTGGCCACGGATCCCTGCAAAAGGCTATTGAACCACCATATCGCAGGGCCTGCCAGAGTAACCGGGAATGCGTGGTACCTTACTTCGTCTCCCACCCCCTCCAGGTTCATTCTGGCCTCAAAGGCCGTGAAGTGCTCTTGCGGGTCTTGGGTTCCATCATACCTCATGTCCGTTGGTTTGTCAAAGTGCTTTGACAACCGGACCTCGAGGATAGAACGATGGAATGGGATGGCGCCCATGATGACGGGTTGTCGTGCTCTCCTTGGCCTCTCTTCTCCGATTTTGCGGTCCCGCCTCATGATGCACGCCCGCTTACCTCAGGTGTAAATGATTGTGTCGTTTCGCCTCCTAGGGCGTTCTTGGTCCTCCCGGCTACTTCCCGATTCCGACCTCGAGACGGGCGTATGTCGGGAGCGACTACTCCAGTGGAAGGTTCTCCCTCGACTTTCGGGGGACTCGGAGTAGTCGGGGTCGAAAGTCTCTTGTTGATGCTCCTGACCTGCTAATTGACGTTCCAGGTTCTGCACCCTATGGCGTAGTTCTTGCATTATCCTAACGCTGTCGCTACCCGTTCCTTCGAAGGGGCGTCTTTCACGGGCTCTTGATTGTGGCTTGGTTCGTCGTGGAGGGGATCTTAACCGCTCGCGGGGGGAGGCAACTGAGGCTGCCCCCTCGAGGCTCGCCGTGCGGTCGTGGTTCCCTGGACCTGGCACGATCTCCATTCGGCTTCCCCACAAACAGCGCCAATGTTCGGTTGCTCAGGTACCGGACGTTTTAGGTGATCCTCGTGTGAACAGGTGGGGCGTAGCCTGAGAAGGAGTCGCGAGGAGGAGGCTGGGAAACCGACGATCCGAGCTCTTGATGCAGAGAGGGGGTGTCACGTGCAATGACACTCCGACGCTCAAGTCAGTCAAGTGTGCAGGCGAAAAAGGGAAAAAGCAATATGTGACATACCTTGGGGGAGGGATAGGTCCCTTCCCATTTATACCATGTCAGAGGTGGGCCCCTGCAAGGACAGGCGCACCTTCCTCGAAACTTCCTCGCACAGCTGTAGCAGAGAGTTGTCAAGGACGCGTGTCCGGGTCACGGAATGAGTCGTATGTGCCCGACCGTTTGGATCGGATCATCTGTGGGTCGGGTTGACCCGCGAGTGACCTGGGCCAAGCCATAACAACTTTATTTTTAAGTAATACTAGAAAAACAAAAAAAAGTAATTATAACTTGTCTTATTTAATAATTATTAATTATTACAGTAATTAATAAATATTAAATAAGATCAATTTTAGTTGATTTTGATTAAATTTTTTTATTGCCAAATATTTTTAATTTTTTATTAATTTTATTATTTTTAAAGAGTTTGATATAGAAGATACAAAAATAATGACTATAATAATTATGTATTAAGCATCTATTCGAAGGTGACATGTAGGGATTTCTAATTGGTCTATAATCTATTAAAAGACTTTTTTTAATGTGTGATTTTACTCACTTTTAGGTTTAATTTAAAGATTTAACCTTTCTCTTAATGAAAATAAACCTAATTTCAACATTATTCATATATAATTAAATAGAGAAATAAAATTAACTTAAGTTGATAAAGTGATCAATTTATTCATTTATCTAAATAAAATTTTAATAATCTGAATTTCATTTTGTATGTACAATAATCTATTGGTAAGAAAAACGAATAAATAAAATTCATATTCGTAATAAATTAATCATTAACTTACTAAATTAGGAGACCATGAAAATATAAAGAAATAAACAAATAACCAATTTGTGTCCATGATTGTTGGCTCAAAGCTAACAATTCTTGTAAGATTTAGAATATGAATACCCTTACGTTTTGTGAATATATAAACTGCCATTCTAGGATTCCATTTTTTAATGGTAAATGCTATCCAATTCTCTCTAAAATAACATGTAAGTTACCCTTCATGATGTATGTGCCAAATTTTAATTGATTATTATCTTAACCATAGTTGGATTATTTTATAATTTATTATTTGAGATAATAAGTAATGGTATAATTTCTTAAAGTATCAAAATCTCACTCCCGTTAATTGAAGTACATTTCCACTCCTCAATTCCTTTTTCATCACGTAGCTTCGGTCCTTCCAAGTATCACCGTCGTCGTCATGACAAGAAGCGCCGATGTGGTCGTCATCTGCTACACTTTCACGCAATCTCTCTTTCTTCCGTGCATCATTCACTAACTACGTTGTTAAATTTCCGTCCTTCCTAGTATAGTCAGCGATGATGTCATCGCTATCTGCTGTCTTCTGGCTTGATCGATCCCTCTGTAGATCACTCTTTATTATCATAATTAATGGTTAGTTTGGTTATAAATTTTTTTATTAAAAAATATATCTTTATTTAATTACATAATAGAACATATATTCATATGTAAAATCTAATATAATAAAATAAATCTATTTAAAGTACTTAAAATATAATTAAAATCATGAACATCTAAATATAATAAGAAAATGTGTACTCTAAACCAATAAACATATGCTTTATCATACATAAATTATTTTAAAAAATTGAATAAATTGTTAAAATTAATAAAAAAATTTAAAATGATAAAATTTAACTTTCTTACCATATTTTTTATAATATTTTATTCTTTTAATTTTTAATTTATTAGTACTTTATTATTTAATTAATGGTTAAATAAATTATTTTCATGAGAAATTATTTTTTGTATTATCTTAAAAAAGAGACCAACATAACAATTTAAAAAATAACGTAAAAATAATATTTTAAATAAAAATATTTAATATTAAAATTTTTATATACAAAAATAAATTATATAAATATTTAACAGATAAATATGAAATACATGTCTAAAATAAATAAAACATATAAATAGAAGTATTCTTGAGAAATGGAGATTTACTTTTGTCTGTTTTATTTATTTTAGGCATGTATTTTATATTTATCTCTTAAATATCTATACAATTTATTTTTGCATTTAAAAATTTTAATATTAACTATTTTTTATTTAAAATATTATTTTTATGTTATTTTTTAAACTGTTATATTGGTCTCTTCTTTAAAATAATACAAAAAATAATTTTTCATGTAAATAATTTGTTTAATCATTAAGTAAATAATAAAGTACTAATAAATTAAAATTTAAAAGAATAAAAATACTATAAAAATACTTGTAAAAAAAGTTAGATTTTATCATTTTAAACTTGTGTTATTAATTTTAACCATTTATTTAGTTTTTAAATAATTTATGTATAATGAAAGATATGTTTATTTGTTTAAAATATAAATTTTATTATTAATATTTGCATGTTTCTGATTTTAAATTTTTAATTATATTTTTAAGTACTCTGAATAGATTTATTTTATTATATTATATTTTACATACGAGTATATGTTTTATCATGTAATTAAATAAAGATATTTTTTTAATAAAAAAATTTAATAACCAAACTAACCATTAATTACGTTGATAAGAAGTGATCTACTGCAGAAAAAAGGATCGAATGAGAGGATAGGAGATAGCGATAAAGTCAGCACTGGCTATATTGGAAAGGACGGCAAAGTTACGGACGACAAGAATTTAATGACGGCGTTAACAGATGATGACGATGACATTGGCGCTTCTTGTCACGAGAGCGATGCTTGGAACGATGAAGAAAAAATGGAGGAGTGGAAATGTGCTTCAATTAACGGAAGTGGGGTTTTGATATTTTAAAAAATTATATCATTATCCATCTCAAATAATAAATTACAAAATAATCTAATTATGGTTAAGATGATAACCAACTAAAATTTGCCACATCATGAAGGATAAATTACATGTTATTTTAGTGAGGATTGAGTAGAAGGTAGTTAGGCCATTCAATTTTTTTATTTTCTTTTAAAAATATAATCATACGGCTTTATTTAAATTTTAAAATTATAAATTCAAAAAATTAGGCTTTTAGCAATTATCAAATCTTCGAAAATAATTGTTGTAACGTATCATAGAAATTCTTGAAATTAAAAAACAAAAAATCTATGGTGGAACAAAATATTTTATTTCGAGTAAATTCTTTTTTTTTCTGTTGCAATCTTAATAACTTGTCTTTGTTTTAAGGGCACGAATTCGGTAAGTCGGCCTCTTTTGAGCACCGAAATGCCAAAAGCTTATTTGGCTTATTGGTGCACATTTTCACTAGGAAGTCATTAGATCTTTTATATTTTTATAGTTCTAACGGTGAAGATCATCCTAAATATAGTTTGATATATAATTGATTATTTAATATCTTTTTGGCTTTTTGCAGCTTTTGTGTCAGTGGGTTACTTTAAAAATATTTTTTTATGGTTATTGTTGTTATATCAGAAATATACGTGGATTTATATCAAAAAATTAAGAATATGTAAGATTAAATTAATTAGAGTTGAACATTTTCTATTATGTTAAGTGCCACCTTCAACTCCTTCAACAGCGAAGCCAAACCGTCTATTCCTTAATGCTTCCTTAACACTCTCCAACATCTCATTCGCCGCAAGAACTATTCTCACAAACCTTTAACAACCTCACTCATCTCCTAATCTCTGCCACAATCTCGCACCTCGGCATCAACCATCTAGTCGGAGATGATATTGAGGACTCCGGCGTAGTTGTCGGAGAAAAGCTGGGACTGAAAAACGACGCTATTGGCGAGTATACACGCGCCACTGCAGTAGGAGTTCTTGCCAGATGTGGAGGAGGGAGCGTGTCGGAGAAGACGGTGCCGAAACCGCCATGGGAGGGCGCCGGAGAAGACGGTGTCGAAACCGCCATGACCGAATGGAGAGGAGAAGTAGTTGGTGGCGCGACGAAAGAGTGAGTAGGAGAGGTGGTGGAGAGGTTTGTTGTCGTCGCCGGCAGTGAAGATAATAGAAGAGGTGGTGTGCTTACGACGGCGGAAGAAGAGAACTAGAAAGAAGAGAGAAGTAGCTGTGACAATGATAAGAGGGAGAAGAATACTGTGACACCGTGATTAAAGTGAATAAAATAAAAAGAGAAAAGATAAAAAAAATATGAAAACATCCCCCTCCTTAAAAACGAATCTGAGAAGCAAATGGAACGGTCCACGGTGAAGACTCTGGTGTGGCCACCGATGTAATGGAGCTCGCCGTCGGTAGCACGTGGGAGAATTTTGCCGCTGTAGTTGCAGAGGAGCTTAATCGTACGGCCGGGACTCGTTTCCATGGCTTGCTACTCAGTTAATTGGGAAACAAAAGAAGTTTAAAAAATTCTAGAAACAAAAAACTGAAGAATAGGAGAGCCAGAGGAAAGGTTTGAGTTGTTGTTGGCGGTGGAGATAATAGAAGGGGCAGCTTGTCATGGTGGAGGAAGGAGAGTAAGAGAACCAAGAGGATGAGGGAGCAGCGGTAATAATAATTAATGGTCCAATTAAATTTAACAATTGAACTAAATATATTCATTTAAAAAAATTAGTAAATAACTCCTCTATTTTTTAAGTAATTGCAAAAAAGACTCTACTAAAATGAATATTTTTATTTTGGCCTTCCTTAGCTGATCGGTGCGCCAAATAGATTTTTGGTGTTTCGGTGTACTATGATAAGCTGTGTACCGAATGCGTACACTTATTTTAAAAGTTGTGTTATCCCTTTTGAATTCAGCATCAACCGGATATCATTTTCCTCCTCCCTTCCCTCCAAAATAATTTTTATTTTTAGATCTTTCAGTCAATCGATACGATTTTGGAGAACAGCTTTTACTAAAATTTTAATAGTTTCTTGAAAATTCTTTTAATATGAAATTTTGGATATTTAAAAGATATGTTGTTAAGGTTGTTAAGTGTGAAGATTATAATGGATTAAATTCACATTAAAAAAACAAAGAAAAAAAGATAAATTTATAAGATGAAAATTCATTAACTTCATATAATAAGATTTTGAGTTGAATATAACATCTTTTTATTTTTTTATTATTTCACTTGATTCTTCTCGTAATAAAAAATTCTCTATAACGAGTCAACTTAAAAGATATTTTTTATATCTTTATGAGAATAATTGTCTATTTTTTCTTAGTTATTTGAAGAAGTAACATTCAGTTGTCCTACTGGGATGTTTTCAACATCTTGGGTGACATTTTAGGCACTTCCAATTTGAAGTTTAATTAGTCGATTAGATTAGCCATTAACATTATCGATGTGTCAATCTCCGGGAAAAGTGTCACCTTCAAAGTGGGTAGTCAACACCATAGGCATGGCTTGTAGTTGTATAGCTACTATGGACTTGGCATAGTGTCCAAAATAAAAGTGGACCAGCATGTTCAGATAAAGTTATGTCCCATAAAAGCAACGATTACAAATTCCTATATATAGTAAAGGAAATTAAACCCTTCACACTTCACAGATTGAATTACATTTAATTTCACTACTCCATTAAATTGCTATGTCTCTGTGTTGTGCTTCAAAGAATATAATGAAGTTCAGAAGGAGCAAGAAAAGAGAGATGAAGAACCAAGAAGGGAAGTTGGATGAACACATGTGTGAACCATTTAGGTCGTTCAGAAGGAGATGCAGAAAGATGGTGAAGGAGCATAGGACACGGTTCTATATCCTCCGCCGCTGCGTCACCATGCTTGTTTGCTGGACAGAGTAGTAGACTAGTACTACTAGCTAGTGCATGCCATCAATCTATATGCATCATCTCTCACTATATATAAACTAATCATCAATTCCCAAGCTAAGTAGTTATATATATATATATGTGATCTTTTTTATGTTGTACTCATCTCTTTCTTTATAATAGATTCAACTAACATACATTACTCTAATAATTAATGGGATAATATTCGATTTTTTTAAATAAAATAAAAATTATTATTTTTAAAAATAAATTAAAAATCATTAAATATCAAAATCAACTTTTTCTAGGGATAATTCCGGTGGACTTCATTCTATTATATCACCTAAGTCAAAATAATCATTTTTTAAATACCTACTTAAAAAAAGTAATATAAAACCCATAAAATATGATTGGATAATAATGTGTGATACTTTTTATATTGTGAATGCATTAAATTTATATATTTTTTTTACATTGTATTGTATTTATATTAGTTGGTAAAACTTTTATAAAAATATTATACGAACACTAAAAATCATTGATCATATATTTATGTGTGTATATATATGTATGTGTTGTATTTTTTTATGTATATTTTATATTTTAGTATATATTTTATCTAAATAATTACTTTTTTATATACAAAAATAATTTTTTATGTTTAGCAAATTATATTTACAAAAATTTGTTCAATTTAACTAATTAATTATTAATACAATTGACCAACTTTAAAAATGTACCGAAAAAATATAAAACAATACATATATATGGATCAATATATGTTGGTTAATTTTGTATAATCACATGATCTTTTTTATAAAACTTTTATTATTAAAAACCAATATAAATATAAACTAATTTAGATTGATCGAGTAGTTAGTTCAATTGATCGTTCAAACAAGTGATTGAAGCTCAAATTATGCTTTGCATATACAATAACACATTAACTAACGATAAATTCTTAAATATAATTGAACTCCATATTTAATGGTTTTTAATATAGTTCTTATTGGCACTGTGGTTGCATTTGTTTGGACTGAAGGATTAAAATTGAGTATTGTATTTAGCAATTAACTACTAGAATTAAAATTTCAATCCCTTTAATACTTTTAAAAAGTGGAGACATAAGAGATTAAAATTTTTAGAGATATACTGAAATTTTTATAACATATTTTTTAAAAATATTTTTATTTAACTTTTCAAATTTTAAATTTATTTTTTAATATCCATATTTATCTTAAACCAAAAATGATATTAAGACATAATGCATATATTTTACACTAAATATAATATCTCTCTATTTCTCTTTTAATCTGCCCTTCCAATAACATAACATTTAGGGTTTCATTAGTTTTAAATAATAGGTTGACGTTTATCTTTTCTCTCTTATTTAATAGTTATACCATCTCTAGAAGAGAATTTATCCCAATTTTTATTTATGGTCCATCTGACATCAAAAGTAACTTCACATCAATTTTTGCATTATAAACAGTAAATAGGAAATCAAAGCATCTCTCTCTTCTCCATTAGAAAGAAATAACTTTAATCCCTATTATAGTCTCACTTAATTAATTAATTAAAGTAATTAAAGTTAACGTAGTTACTATTTTTAATAATATTATTTAAATTTATAAATTAAAAAATAATTTACTATTAAAAAAATTAATATTAAAAAATATAACAATAATACACAATATATAATTCAAGATTACACTAATTTATAAAATTATTTAATATAAAGAAAAATATAGTTAAGCTCTATAGTTGACGACAAGCATTGTGAAATTGCCATATGTGTTCAATCAAGTCCTCTTTCAACTGTCTATGCTGCTACCTATTTCGAAGTTGGGTATTTCTTTGGAAAAATTGATGATATGGTATAAAATCTTCCTCTCCCAGCTGAGGTTGTGATAAGCCGTTTTCGACACCGTCATACTCTAAGCCTTGAGCAAAGTTTCCTATATAAGTGTCTCTTTCATCCTCAACAATCCTATTATGATACAAGTTCTCATTATGTTTGCAAGCTTCTTCTTTTCCCAAAAACGCGTTGGACCACGTATAATTGCAAAGGGTGCTTGCAACACTCTGAATGCTCGCTCCACATCTTTTCTTTGTCATTCTTGATATTGTGCAAATAACTTACGTTTCTCTCCTTGTGACTTTGAGATTGATTTGACAAATGTAGTCTATTCAGCATAAATATCATCTACTGAATAGTATTCCATAATATAATTATTACCATTAATAGTATAATTTACCTCCGGAGTATGGTCATTTAGAATATCATTGAACACTGGTGAACACATTGATATCGTTATTTGAACTAGAAACTCCAAAGAATGCATGCCATATCCAAAAGTCTGAAGATGCTACAACCTTAAGTACTATGATTGCAACCCCATAATAACCACTCATGTACATACATTTCCACGCCTTTAGACAATTTTTCTATTGTTAATGCATGCAGTCAATACTATCCAACATGCCACGAAAGTAACAACCCTCCACCATTTGTAGCAGGTGTCGTACATATTTTGAATTTATTTTTTTCAAGTATTCCTCCTCAAATACTGAAATGACATCTTCAATAATTTTTTAAACATTCAATTGTAGTGTCTTACCTATGCGCATATAATCATCAATAGCATTAGCTGCTATGCCATATGCTAACATTCGTATTGCAGTAATGCATTTTTGAAGTGGTGACAAACCTCTTCTTCCAGTTGCATCGACCCTCTGTTGGAAATACGAATAGACATTTTTGTAATTCTTGTTTTTTCATCGCCGCTTAAATTTGTAACTCATTTTCTTTGATTGTCATAATCTTTGCTTTATGTTCCCTCTCCTTTTCTCTTTCTTTTTTCCTATCCATTAGTTCCTTTTCTCTAATATTCTTAATATCTTCTGTGAGAGATAGTTTCTTAACAACCGATGATTTTTTTCACTAAGATCTTCAGATATTTGTACTTTTTCCTTACCTTTTCTCTTGCTCTTCTTTGATCCTTGTGGGCGAATGGGAGAGTCCACACCGGTTTCGTCAGCCAACTATTAATGATGATGAGTATATGCTCTAATTGCACTAATCTTAGTTCTTTTTGAGCCTCCACTCTGTGTAGGTAGTTGGTTTCTCCATTTTTTTCCAAACGAAGCATATTCTAATGCCTTTCAAAAGTGAATTTTAATTTGACCATAATTTGTGGAATAAAGTTTATAGGCGAACTCCTTTATATTATCAGTGTTCAAACCACTTCTTATATTTTGACTAACTTCATCGTAATAACCAGCAAATTGTGCAACTGCCTTGTTAATCTTATACTATCGTTTTTTACATGTAACTGCCTCCCTTTTCATGTCGACGTTGAATTGTCACAATAGCTATGAATTTGACTCCAAAATGTTTCGTCCTTTTAGTCGGTACCAACTATAGGATCAGTTGAAATATTCAATCATGCACTGATCAACATCTCATCCTCTTTCCAATGTCAGTGTTGAATACTATCTTGCCTACGATTTTCAATGTCATCATCATTAAGGTCGATAGCATCTAATCTACGAGAGTTGGCAAAATCTAAATGTTGCGAATTTGGACTAGATTGTATCGAAATTTGAAGGAATGGGTTAGAAGAGCCGCTAATACTAGATGAGTCAGGTCTCGATGCACCGAATTGAGTTGGAAACGGCAAGAATGTTGGAGTAATATTTTCGATAGAGGGGTTAAATATGGATGAAAATAGAAAATATGGTGTTTGAGAATTTTGATTATGTAGTTGAAATATAGGAAAATTATTATAAGGAGTTTGAAAATTGAAATTAGGAACATTTTTCGGATTTGAATTTTAAAATGTATTTGGTAGTGTGAATTTTTGATTTTGAATTTGAGAGTTTGAAATTTGAGATTATTGGATATTTGGTGTTCGAGAAAAATTTTGTAAGTAATTGAAAAAAGAGTTGAGTTGGTTTGAATTCATTTTCTTGAACAAAAAATAATATTAGTAGAACTTTGATTTCGTAAACTTGAAAGAAGACAAAGAAGAATAAAAGAAAGTGTGATAATAGAAGTGTAGGTAAGTAGTATATATAGAAGAATAAAATATTAATTTATCAATAATAATGATAACATAGTAATAATTAATTTTCAACGACTAATTTTGCAATGGGTAATTTTATAACGTAGTTACATTTTTAAATTTTATAAATAAAAATAAACAGTCCAACTAAAAATTATTTTAAAATGTGTAAAAATTAAATATATTTTTTAAAACAAATTTAATTATAATTTAATATAATTATTTATTTTAAAAATAATTTGCCACAACATAAATTATCATTGGACATCACAAATTTTTTTAAAGAGAAACTCCTTCTCCTTAAATTATGCGGAGGACTCAACTTATCTCTTCTCCAACGAATAGAGGTCCATTATGTCAAGAAAAGTGAGTTAAAGATTTACCGGATAGAGTTGTTCTTAGTGCTTTATATATACGAATTCGAGAAGAAAAATGTTTAATAATACATACTAACAATTAATAATTTTGTATTGTATATATTTATAAAATGTAATTTTTATTTATTGATAATATAAATTTTTTTCACACAATCATCTAGTTTCTAAATTCACCATTTAAAAATATCTAAACGTATACATCTAATTAGATAACTGTTTAAATTATTTATATTATAAATATATTAAAATTAAACCTGTAAAATATTACTTAGACGTAAAAAGAAAGTATTGAATTATATATGATCGTGGAAATTAAAATAAATATCATATTATTAAATAATTTTTATTAGCATGTTTTTAGGTTAAAATATTTCGAGTGAATTAGATGTTCTAATATCTATTTTTTTTTTTTTTGTAAGACCTTTGTTATGCTAGGACTTATCACTGTACTGTTATTTTTTCATATTGTTACTGTTCTATTGGAATTGGAAGAAATTCTCAATCACCATCGGAATATATTATTTTTAGTTATCAATTTAATTTCTTAAGTTTAAAAATTCAACAACATATTTTAAATTTATATTTTAAATATTAATGATATCAATTTAATTTCTTAAGTTTAAAAATTCAACAACATATTTTTAATTTATATTTTAAATATTAATGACTAACTAATGAAAAAGTATAATAAATTTTGATTACGCTCTAACATTTCTCTTGTAATTAATATGTCCTATTACATAGAAAACAAATCTTATATAAATAAATATTAAAAATACATTAATTTCTAAAATGTTAATCTAGTCAAAATTTTTCAAACCAAAAATAAAAAACTCGCAAAATATATTTCAAACCAAAAATGTTATTTGTACAAAAAAAAATCATTAAATTAGTTATTATATATTTAAATAAATATATATTGTGATTAATTTATTTTAAATATATATTTATATTTTAATATATATTTAATATAATTAATTAATTTAATAATTAAATTTTAATCTTTTTCTTATATAAAAACAAGATTAAAATTTAATTTTAATGTATATTTAACATAGTTGATTTCATACCCATATCATTTGGAAGAACGCCATTTATGGACTAAATTTTGTGTGACACTTGTGAATTGGGCCAGCTGATTTCATAGGTGCCCTATAAAAAATGACATACTTTTCTAAAATGCTTTTTATCAAATAAGCATTTTGAAGATTAATGTATTGTTAATAGTTATATAAATAAATTAAAAAAAACTTATTACTACATTTTACCTACCAAAAGATGAAATGGTTCTGAAATTGTCATACTCGTTGAAGGCGATGCCATATCTGATGGCAATTCAAGATAAATATCTTCAGACCTTTTTGAACCTTTTTCCAGTCAATGCATGAATGTCTATTATTATATAGTTATATATTATTGCATGCAATAATGCAATAATAACCAGCAGAGATCAATCTGTATATACAGTATATGGGATCTTCAAATAATAAATATATCTTCACTATAAGTAGATAATTTCACAGTTGATATTGTCTTATGTGCCTCAATTCTTAAGAAGGAAATGGAACTCACACAACTATTACTTTGATGGCGGATGTTCATAAATAAATTAAAACAATTATATATATCGTTATTAAATAAATTTCTATGTTTTCTCTTAGCGTATAATATTTTCTTCAATCAGACCTAAAATTGAATTATACTATAAACAATTAATTTCCAATCTCAGTACATTAAAAAACAAAAACAAAAGAACAGAAACGTCATTTTCTGATATTTACATTTACCAGGCAAAGAGTATGCACTTTATTACTTTTAATGAATATTATAATCCTTCGTACAGTACAAGATCCTAGATTTAAGGTCAAATTGTCTCATTTCCTATCAGATATTTTAACACAATCATTGGTAATTATACGAAGAAAAATACAATGATCATTTATTTTCGCTGCCTTTTCAAGTATGTAGTGGATAGGAAAATGGAAATTAAATAAGGAGTGTCTCTGGACGTTTTTGTTTTTGGTAAATGAGTATCTCTGGACTCTGGCGTAGCCTTTGGGTAAAGTCCAAAAAATAAAATTGTTTCGGTTCTTTCACCAAAAGGTTTGGGTTCGTAGTATCCAAAAACAAGTTTGGGTTCTTCTTCGATTCTCTCAAAAAATATATAAATTGTTCAGTTTTTATATGCAAAAAAAAAAAAAATTAAGCTTATATTTTAGGAATCAAAATCGTACTTAACTCTTATGTTTATTAGATATTTAGAATTATAAAGACATTAGTATTCTTAAAAAATATATAATCCGTTCTTAAGCGAGGACAAGGTAAAAATTTATGACGGCCTTAATAGGCGGTTGGCGGAGCGGACGTGCCTGTTTGCCATCCATAATTGTTAAAGTACTAAACTAAAGGAATTAGATTGATAGTTTAAAATAATGACAAAAAATAATAAAATTTGATTATCCTCTAACATTTTTTATATTTTAATGTTACATATTAGATTGAAAAAAAATTAAAAATTAGTAGAATTTATTGTTTTTTTGTTAATATTTTTAGTTATTAGTCCCATAACTTTTGTCTAGTAGTCCAATAATGCATTTTTAGCTTACACTTCTTAACATTATAGCTAATTATTGCAAAAAAATAATAAATATTGGTGATTTTTTAGTATTTTTTATCAAATTTTATTAAATTAAACTACAATAATAAAAAATATATTAAAAAATGATCAAATTTTATTTTTTTTATCATCAATAATTAAAATTATAGAATAAAATATATTATTAAATTATTAAATAAAAAATTTAAATTAATGATTAGATAATAGTTAAAAACAATAAATATTTCTCTATCCTATAAAAAGGCGAGTTAGGAAACAAATAGTATTTGTCAAATACCGAGCCAGAGTAGGTTAGACTTTATAGTAGAACTTTTCAACACCACAAATAGAATTATAGAAGTGAAACAAAGTGTGACTGATAATAAAATGGGATGAAATAAGTACCAAAATTTATCCCTACCTACTCCACATCTCTACTTTTTACTCTCACAAATTATATGTGCTACTCCTTTTACTGGGTATATATATATATATATATATATATATATATATATATATATATATATATATATATATATATAGTGCTGGATAGTCGATAGGGACATAATTCAGTTTATTCAAACATTCGTTCTATCTTCACAACCAAAATGCCAACAGAAAAATAAACATCCATTTTGTTTTTTAGTTGGGTTGACCATTTTAAGGTTTACTTCTTTGAGTGTAATACAAGTAATTATCAATTAACATATTAAAAAATATTAAAAAACAAAATATTTATGGAAAGTTTTTAAGTATATTTCAGTATTTTAAAAAATTTTAACCGTCCCTCTTAATTATATATTATATATATATTTTTATAATTAAGATTAATGATTAAAAATTACTGAAACACCATTATATTGATATACTTAAAAATTTTTCTATATTTATGAGTTAAAAAATGGTTTATTTTAGGTTATTCTACTGTTATTATTAGTAGAGTAAATATTCTTTCAGTCTTTAATTATTTGTTCGATGGATTTTTTACCTCTTAAAAAATTTATAACCCCAAATCGATTTCTATTTATTTTGATATATGTACGTTTCAGACCATAGTTAGGGGTCGAAAAAGACATTTACTCAAAATAGATAGAGACTGAACCGTACATATCAAAATAGATAGAGACTGATTTGAGATTTTAAATTTTTTCGAGGTGAAAAGTCCATCGAACAAATGATTAGAAACTAAAAAGGACATTTACTCTTATTATTATCATAAAATCACTGGTGGTTACGCGTTCGTGATTCACTTATTAAATCGTTACATCTTAACTCTATAATTCGTATACTTTTCAGATGTGTGGACATGTTGATGACTTCTTTTGGGGTTCAAATCCTTTCCTAGAATCCTCTATTTGTGGGTGGTTTCTCTTTAATTTTTGTCATATTTGTTGTTAAATCAAGCGTTTATCATTTGAGTAAAAATTATAATTATATTTATAAAAGTGTATAATTTATATAATTGCATCTAACATAAAGCACTGCATGCAAGCTAAGGCACTGAATCTGAAAATGACATTGGTTAAGTTAAAACTAACATTATATTCATCTTCTTACTCTAACAATCCGAAGTATTTAAGAAAGGTATGTATAATTCCATTAATCTTAGTTATTGGAGAGGTGACACTGATTTCATGAAATGAATAAAGCTTGACTATCAATTATTATGAGTTAATCGTGGAATTAGTTCCTAAAAGATGAGTTAGTTCTCCAAATTCGTCTTTAAAATTTTTGATCAATTAAATTAGTTTTTTAGATATTATAAATTAATTATTTTTGTTTTTCTACCATTTAATTAATAGTTTTCGTCTATAATTGGTAATATAAAATGTTAACTAATAACATACATGACATCTAATATGTCTAATTAGATGCTAAATAAATATGTTTATAAAAATCTATTAATTTAGTCAAATTTTTCAATTCTATAAATCATAATCCTAATATAATCTAACAACACTAAATTAATAAATTTTTATAAATATATTTATTCAATGTTTAATTAGATATTTTAGATGTCATGTATGATCTGAGTTAATATTTCATGTTATTAATTGTTGACAAAAATTATTGAGTGAATAATTAAAAGATAAAAATGATTAATTAATAATTTTTAAATGATCAATTTAATTAATAAAATCTTTTAAGTATAAATTTAAAAGAATAAATTATCTGTTATAAACTAATTTAACTATTAACTTCAATTATTATAAATGTGGTTTGAAGTTAGAGATGTCCAAAGTTAGGATGTTGATGGTGGAAAAGTTGGGAGTTAGGTATTGTAGTTTAGGGGGTGTGTAGAGCTAAGATGACGTATTGAGGAGATTGTTGTTATTTAGAGAACTGGTTAAAGAGATTTTGTTTGCCTATCAAAGTGTTGCTTCTTGCATTGCCATTACCAAGTTATTACTCCTATAACATTTGGCCTTACGTTAAACAACTTATGGCAACATGAAACTCCTCACATAAAGTACACTTTTTATTTTTTGTGTTGGAGTACGCCTAGTGTTTTCTAATAATATAGAATTATGGATAATTAATATATTTTTCTTTGTATAAATACCACAAATTTAAGAAATTTTTATTTTTTTAAAAACAAAATTACAAATTTAATCTTTGGATTTGGGCGAAAGCTAGTGCACTCCAGATAAAGTAGGGAGTGCAGCACTCCTTAAAAGTTAACCTACTATCAAAAGTTATCAGGTAAATTTAATTTATTTATTATTGTTATTATTTTTTTTGTCATGGGCTGAACAAACAAACCAGCACTAACAAAAAGACTAATTCCTCTATTACTCGGTTATTGTCGATGTGATGTCTTCAAATATTTTTACTGTTTTGTTTGATGGCAGGTGCTTCCACTATCGTTTTAGCTAGCTATAGATTTTGACGCTCTTGAACCCACCCTATTCCACTTCTACCATAAATGACCATCAAAGTCTGAAAAATTGCTGCTATAGAAAAGGAAGATGCATGTCTGTCGCCACTGCTGGTTAGCTAACTCCAAACGCAAAACGGATCCTGTAGAAGAATCCCGGTTTCCATGAAGGCGCATGATTCTAAGATGACGACGCAGTCAAAGCACAATATGCATGGCAGTTACAACAAGTCCATTATCTTTTATTTCAAATTAACCTCAACGTGTACGCAATAGAATGAAAAATTAAAATACAATTATATTTAAACAATTATTTGTATTATTTTTTATTAATTTATTCAAAAAATAATTAAATTCTGAAGCTAATTGGTATAAAATATTACAGATATAAAACTAAGAAAAATTTTTATTTCATACAAAACAAAATTTATAACACAATTTTTTTATCATTGTATTTATATTTAATATTATATTTTATTTCATACAAAACAAAATTTATTTAAATTTTAATATTATATACATAATATATATTTAATATTATTTTTTTTAAGATTCTAATATATCTTTTTTTGGATTTAGTACATAAATTTTTAACTTATTTTTTATGTATTATTTATTTTAATTCTAAAGTCCAATAACTTTTTTTTTGTACAGACATATTGTTTTTAATATTTATATACTAATTTTTTATTTTGAACTTCATCCCAATATTTGAGATTTGCCAAAAAAATTTAAAATTTGTAAAAAAAAATAATTAACCTGATTAACAGGTTACCTTTTTAAATCCAGACCATTCAAATAAAATATAATAAATGAAGAGTTTAGATTTAACAAATTTACAAGGTGTGCAGCACTCCATACTTAGCAAGGAGCATTTAAGGATGAGCCTTAGATTTGTGCTTTAATATTAAAAACATTTTGGGACATACAAATTGGATCTTTCGATTTAGGTTTATTTATTTATTTATTTATTTTGTGTTTTTATCATAAATTCATCCTCAATTTTCTACTCCTACCCAAAAGCTGACTCTCATTTTTCTACTCTATCTAAAATCTGACCATCTTAAAAAAAAAACTCCATATTTATAAGAAATACATTAATTCTCTATATTTATGCAAAACACATCTTAAAAAAAAAAACTCCATATTTATAAGAAATACATTAATTCTCTATATTTATGCAAAACACGCATTTTTAATCCATTACAAAAAAAATAGTCCATATAAAGTAGGCTATTTTATCTTTTTTTTGAGTAAAATATCGTTTTTGTCCCCAATATTTGGGATAAGTCCTATTTGTATCCCTAACGTTTAAATCATTCTATTATATCCCTAACGTTTATAAAAATGGTTCAATGTTATTTGCCGTCAATTATATTAACAAATCAGATTGTATTTTTCAATTATTCTTACTTGAATATATTCATTCTCAATTAGGTCTTACTTGAATGTGTTCGATTTTAATATTGTACTCATTATTTGTGTTTAGGTTCAATTTTGTACCTAAAAAAGTCAATTATGTCAATGTTGCAAAGATTAGTTTCAACTTTTGATGAACTATTTTTCAGAGTGGATCATCGGTTATTTTCCAAATATTTGTATTTCTAATTTTAAGAAAATATTTTTATAACTCAAACTAAAGCTCATTATGTGTAATTGACGTTAGGATAATATTGAATTACTTTTACAAATGTTAGAGATATAAATAGAACGATTTAAATGTTAGAGATACAGATAAGACTTACTCTAAACATGACAAAAACAATATTTTTTTTGGGTAAAAAACCCAAATAAGCCAAGGGGAGCTCATTTTTACCTAAATCCGCCAAAACAAATTTTGATACATCAATCCACCAGAACACATTTTTATATAATTCGAATCAATAGGATTCGAATTAGCTTTGCACATAATTCGAATTGATTCAATTCGAATTATGACCAAATACTCTTCTCACGTAGTTCGAATCAATTAGATTCGAATTAGGCATGCAAGGTTCGAATTATATCAATTCGAATTACATGGAGTACGTGGCTTAGGGGAGTTCGAGTCGAGTTAATTCGAATTACAAGTGAATTCCCTATATAAAAGGAGTTCGAATTAAATTAAATTAAATTAATATTTAAATTGAATTCCCTGTAAAATTCTAATAATTTTAATATTTAAATTAAATTTTAATTTAATTTTTAATATTTAAATTTTTTTTTCAATTTTAAATGAATTTAGTGTTATTTCAAAGTTAAATGTGACATAATAACTAGTATATTTAAAAATTAATATAATATTTTATTTTAGTACATAAATAAAATTGATCTATTAATAATTATTAATATAAAAGTTTCTTATTAATTATTTAAATTAGATTTAATAGTAAAATAATATTAAATCTGTTTAAAATAATAGAGTATTTGGTCATAATTCGAATTGAATCAATTCGAATTATGTGCAAAGCTAATTCGAATCCTATTGATTCGAATTATATAAAAATGTGTTCTGATGGATTGATGTATCAAAATTTGTTTTGGCGGATTTGAATAAAAATGACCTCCCCTTAGTTCATTTGGATTTTTTACCCTTTTTTTTTTTGTATAAATCATTTGTGACTCTTATTATAGGGTGTGCCATCAACGTAACAACCAGTGGCTCGGAGGCTAAATTTTTTGGTAATACATTGGAAGATTGTGTTATACATAGTTATAGTTATGAAAAGTTTGTGTGTTTTTTATGAATATAAAGATAATTTTTTTTAAATTAAAAACTATAAATCGAAAACTCAAATTTGAGTGGAAGTAAAAAATTATGGGTCAGATTTTGGATAGAAGTAAAAAACTGAGATTTGACTTTGGGTAGAAATAAAAAATTAAGAGTCGATTTTAAATAAAAATAAAAAAATTCAAAAATCCAAATTAAAGGGTCTAATTTGTTTATTCAAAAAATTTTTTAGTATTAAAATATAGATCTGACTCTTAGATTTGTAAATTAAAAAAATAACTATAAATTTAATCTTCAAATTTATAGTATTTATACAAAATAAAAATACACTAAAATTTTACATTATTAAAAAATACTACTTGTACTATAATACCAAAAAAAAAAGCCTGGCTTGAAAACTATATAGATTTTTAATGAGTTGGGACATGTTATGCTATAGCTGTGATGAGCTACAATCATGAACCACTATGCTACAATTAGTTTACTCGTAAGTTATGACGAGAAAATGTTGAATTCAAATAAATTACATTGTCATCAATATAATCTTTATATTATATTAAATTATTTTAAATTTAGAATTTAAATTTTAAAGTTTAGAAATTAAAATTTATAATTTA
The DNA here is from genome assembly GCF_014773155.1 of Arachis stenosperma. Taxonomy (NCBI): domain Eukaryota; kingdom Viridiplantae; phylum Streptophyta; class Magnoliopsida; order Fabales; family Fabaceae; genus Arachis; species Arachis stenosperma. Next base: position 6,119,574 of record NC_080386.1, read on the forward strand.
AAATTTAAATTTAAAATTTATATTTTAGAGTTTAAAAAATATTTTTCAATTTAGGTAAACAGATTAATTAAACTTTTTTTTTTGAAAAAAATAGCTTAAATAATAAATGACTATATTAAAAGTAACTTATAAATAAGTTATTTTGTATTTGAATTTTTAGTTCTAAAAATGCTTATTTTATAAAAATGTGGTAAAAAGTAGTAGTATTATGAGAGAAGTCATTTTTTTTAATTTCTCTATAAGCTCCTAAATAGCTTCTTAGAGAGTCGCAATTTGGTTTTGAAAATTGCGCCAGACATTAATACTATTACTTTTCATAAAGCAAAAGTTCAAAAAAGTTATTTTTAAACACTTTTAAAATTAAAAATTCAAATACAAAATAACTTATTTATAAGTTACTTTATTATAGTCATTTATTATTTAAACTATTTTTTTAAAAAGAACTTAATTAAACTATTTATCCAAATTGGGTCTTAAAGTCTCTTAAACAAACCCTTAATTTTTTTAGAATTCATTAACATTCACTTTAAAAGATATTTATCACGATATAAAAATTGTGCTTAAAGAGATATAAATATATGATAATTTTTTAATAAAAAAATAAAGTGAGGTGAAAATTAAAATTATAAATTATAACTAATTTTTTTAAAAGATACATATTATGCATAATATTTTTATTTTTTATTTTTTATTATTATAAAAACAACAACATTCATCTTTTATTAAAAAATACTTTTCAACGTATCATTACTTTGATTAGACTTGGAAGTTGGAAATGAAAATCCTAGTTCCAAGAGCTAGAAGCCTATAAGCTGGTACATTAGGTTCCACGTGTTAATATCTGATAGGAGGAATACTAATGTTGCACAAGGAGTGGGTGGGCCAATTCTGAAACTGTGGGCACAGCAAGGCCCACATGTGGGCCCAATTGGTTTCTCGCTTTCCCACTAAGCAACCCATCATCTAACCATATTCGGACGTTGCCATGTTAATTCCATTTTGGGCCAAAAGTATGCACATAATTTGACCTTTCCAAATTACCAAATACCAACGATGTCCTTAAAGAGATTAAATGATTAATTAAGATTACTATTTGGCCCTCTCACCATTTTCATCCAAATAACAAATAAATATGAATATGGTCTTTAATCACTCACCTTTTTTCCTTTTTGGGTCGCTAATCACTTTAGTTTCTAGCAAAAGCAATGGAGAGGTTGAGTATGGTGAAAACCCCACATTGGGAAGCCTCCTCTTAAATCAACCATTAGAATGATTAAAATGTGGCATTTATTTGTAGGTATCATTCCCACGTCACAAAATTGTTATTTATATTTTCTTTTTGAAAGAAAAATGGGTATGTATAGCACATTAGCACCCTACTTTGTTTTTGTAGTAGGTTCATCTTATTGTTATCACACCAAAACATCTTTATAGAGGTATTTAAGTAGTAAGTACCAAAAAGGCAAAATGAATTGTGGCCCAAATACATGTGCATGGTGCCATGGTCAGTTATAAGGGGAAATCAACAAACATACCAAAGCAATGGAAAGAAAAATCATGATAATAAAATATATTTTTTTAATTTATTTATTTTTAATACAAATTCCAGTTTTACAAGTGCTAAAACACACGCTAATTAGCAAGTAGTAATTACAGAGAAAGATACGAAGACTCTCGGTTAAGATTTTCTCCCCTCATTCCCTTCCTTGCCAAACAAGAATTCAAATATCATTTTCCAATAGCAAATCACCGAAAAAGCTAAGCGTAGAAGAGTACGAAAGAAGATACAGGCGCTATAGCGTGATTTGTTTTCTTCTTCTGCTGCTACCAGTACACACACTCTCTCTCTCTTCTCTTTTGTTTTTATTTTTATAATAATATATAAATATAAATATTTAATTTCAAAAAAAAAAAGAAAAATAGAGTAGAAACTAGAGAGCAGAGTGACTCTTCTTCTTCTTCACCTTCTTCTTCATCATCTTCTTCTCGTTCCAGCTTCAATGGCGTGAGAAACTCCAAACTACAAAGAGTTTAATTTATACTCTACACCGTGCAACGTAACAACCATATCTGAACCTTTAGCACTTGCATGCTTCGTCAAACTTCGCTCAGGAAAAGATCAAAACCCAAATGTTAATGCAAATGCAATCTGAATTCCCTTCAACTTAAGACACCACCTTTGATCGTTCATCAATCACTCAAACGGTTTATCTCTAGTGAGATTCTCTTATTTTAGCCTCTCTTAAACGAGTTATTGCGTTTCCGATTATTTTTCTTCTTCTGATTCTGGGGTTCTAGCGTCTTCTCTTTTTCCTCCTCCTTCAGTTGTTTGTATTTGTTGGTGTCTGAAAGCGTCGTCGTTGTTGTAATGGGGAAAAAGACAGTGAAGGATGATGCTGGAGAGCTAGAAATGTTGCTGAATGAGATCCCTCTTGCAACATCAAACAATCTCATTCATCATTACCGTCATGCTGGTGATGATGAGCATGATCACGATCATGGTCATGGTGTCATGGGTTATGATGTTGATTATGATGACACTTTTGCTCAGATTAAGTATCGATGTGCTTCATCATCCCCTGTTAGTGGTTTATCTCTTCAATCTGATGGTTCTTCCTCAAGCTTTTTCTCCGTTGTTGGATCACCAACACCACCTCCATTGGAGGACCTTACATCCACCATGCCTTGCCCTAACCCTAACACCATCTGGTTGGATTCGAAGGCACCTGATTCAGCTGTGGCTATGAGGAAGAAGGGCAGTGATATTGATGAACTAGGCCTATGTGCCAATTTGAGTAAAATGTATATTGGAAATCAACAAGAGAATCCTAATGGCCTTGCATTTCCTGATTATTATTCTTTGAGTGGAGGAAACAATTCTGTGAATGTTCACGGAGAGCATGGGGATCGTTATGATTTTAGGAGAGGGTTACTTCGATTTCAATGGCCTGTTAGTGATGGATCTCATTGTGCTGCTGAAACAAAAACAGCATTGTTAGGATTAAACCAGGATTGTAACATTGCTAACTTATTTGGATCACAACAGTGTCCTAGGTGGCATGGCAATATGATTCCTCAATCGAATGGTTCTCATGGTTCGATGGGCTCTCCAAGGCATGTGAGGCAGATGAGAAATGGGAACTGTGGCAGAGGAAGTATGGAAGCAGAGCTTGCTGCTTCTTTAAGCAGAAATCCAATGGTTGATGATTTGTTCTATGCACGAAATTATGGAACTAATATAATGGAGGAAAGGGGCATGCCAAGAGCACCTGATTCTCCCCTATGTACTAATTTAAGTCCTTATAGAAGTGTTAGTGGGTCATTGCATTATAACCCTCCTATGTCTAATGTAAGAGCTGTGCCACTTACAAATGCTAGATTAGCACATGGAAGTTTAGATACTATTATTAGTGAGGGAAGCTTCATCATTCAAGGTGAAGGTTCTAACTATGTTGCTAGTAGGGGTTTGAATCGGTCAAGATGTCAGGGTGCTGTGCGTGAAAGTAATTTCACCAAACATCTACAGAGGTCGGAGCTAGAGATTCAGTGCCATGGTTTAGGAACTTATGAGACTCCTAGGAGTCATGGGATTCATGGTCCATTCTCTTTGGAATCCAAGTATAATTCCCTAGCAGAAGTTCGAGGGTACATATATTTAATTGCCAAAGATCAACATGGTTGTAGATTCTTGCAAAGAGTGTTTGAAGAGGGTTTGGCAGAAGATGTTCAAGTGATATTTAACGAGATTGTTGATCATGTAGCTGAACTTATGATGAATTCTTTTGGAAATTACCTCATGCAGAAGTTATTGGATGTCTGTAACGAAGAACAAAGGATGCAGATCATACTCAAGGTTACTATGGAGCCGGGGCAGCTTGTCAGAATCTCATTGAACACTCATGGGTAATCTTGCAACTTATGCAAGTATTGAGATATTATTTTCATTGTGTTGTGGACTTTGACTTTACTTATTTTCCCTTTCTTGTGTCAGCACTCGTGTTGTACAGAAGCTGATTGAGACTCTCAAAACTAGAAGGCAAATTTCTTTGGTTGTATCTGCCCTTGAACCGGGATTCTTGGCTCTCATCAAAGATCTTAATGGAAACCATGTTGTTCAGCATTGTTTGCAATTCCTTAGCAATGAAGATAACAAGGTATGATGCCTACAATATTTAAATCTTCTGTGTATATAGATGGTAAAATAGTCTCAAACATGAAGTTGTTATGGGTGCATGTTAATCTTTCTGCTCTTTTCAGTCTTGCTATATTTCTATGAACTATTCGATATATCCATGATAGATGATTAATGGTCATCTTATGTGAAATAGCAGTTCATTGTGTTCCCATTGTCTCATTCTGTTCTCAACTTCTCAATGTTTGTTTCTCATATTCCTTAAACGCTAAAATCTGTATCATGATGTTCTAACAGCTAATCAGTTTTATTGCACCTCTCTACCAAGTTTGCCTGCATTGTTTAAAAAATTTTAAATTTGAAAAGATACATGACATGGATGTATTTTGGCAATGTGCTTTTCTGTTTGAATGGCAGATATGTAGCTTTGCTAAATCGGTTTGAGCCATATTTATCTCAAACTTATCTTCTATGCAATTTATATAATTCTATAATGTCAATGTAACTTAAATATTTGGATTTATTTTCAGCCAGGGTTCTGTAGATAGGAATTTAATTTTTGACACCATATATTCAAACTTCACTATTGGGCAAATAGCCGTTCCAAGTTCACGTCCATGGCCGGCCTCTGTTATTACTTGATATTGTGATCAGATGTCTTTGTATGTAAGCATGTGGAATGTTTTATTTCACATAAACTACAATTTTTTCTGGTGCAGAGAAGGGAATAGTCTAAAGTAATACATAAGTGACTAAACCATGTCATATTGGATTGGCAGGTCAAATTCATTGGCATTTTCTTGACTAGCAGTTAATTTTGTCACTTTGTACTACTTTTTAAAAAATCAGTGTGTATAAAATGATTAGGTCTTTTCTGCATTTTGTCTCTCTCAAAATTCCATTGCAGTATGGTAATTGCTCTTTCTCTATTTCATTTATTGCATTGAGCAGTTTATATTTGTCGCCGCTGCAAAGTACTGTGTTGACATTGCAACTCATCAACACGGATGTTGTGTTTTACAAAGATGCATTGGTCATTCAAATGGGGAGCATAGAGAGAAACTAATTGCAGAAATATCTGCAAACGCTCTTCTTCTAGCGCAACATCAATACGGGTAACTAGTGGAACTGTACTTCTCACTCTAGCACATAAAAACCCTTAACAGATACTCCTTGTTTTAAGAATGTTATCTTCTTTTCTTTTCCCCAAGCAAATAGTCTTAGCTCTAATGAAATTTCTATGGTAATTGGTAGAGAGATTTTCAAACAATTTTATCGGTGACTAGAAGATGTGCTTTTCTTGAAACAAGTCTGATACTATTTTTTCTGCATCTTTTCAGTATTTGTCCATACAATTTTCATACCTTTTTGTTGTTCCAATCTCTAGTCTCTTGATTCCTTTTGCCTTCTGCAGAAACTACGTCGTACAATTTATCTTGGACTTAAGGACTCCATCTGCGACATCAACCATGAACATGCAATTCGAAGGTAATTATGTGTACATGTCAATGCAGAAGTTCAGTAGCCATGTGGTTGAAAAATGTCTTGCTGTATTCAATGATGAGAATCGGGCTAGAATCATTTGCGAACTGCTCTGCGCGCCTTGCTTCGAACAGTTACTTCAAGATCCTCACGCCAATTATGTCATTCAGTCAGCTCTGCGTTATTCCGAGGTACATAACATAGCCACTTTATTCCTCCTTTTCATTCATTGCTGCTGCCTTCTACTTATAAGAAGTGCACCCAATGATTTTCACATAGTTTTGTGACATTTTCCTTTTTGTTTTCTTTTTCTCGTTTCAACTTTCAACCAGGGCTATGTGCATAATTTACTAGTTGAAGCAGTTGAGTCCTACAAAGCAATTTCAAGAAATAGCCCATATTCCAAGAAGATTTTCTCACAGAAGCTTTTGAAGAAATGATGTATATTCTCTCCTTAGCAGCAAGTGTTATCTGTTGTCCTACATTTTGAAAGAAAGAAAGAAAGAAGATCAATGTAGTTATCAATCTATCTATATATATATACTCATCTAATCTAATATCTTCAAAATATAAGGTAGTTTTGTTCTCATTTGAATATTAGACATGTACCATTTTGTTGACCAGATTCTGAACTACTATTTGGATATTATTATCATCCTGTTAATTATGGTATTCTCATTGACTGAGAATGTAAAGTACTAAAGTGTATAGGACGTTTGCTCTGATCATATATATACTTATATATTTTTTGGCGGTTATTATATGAATATACTTCCAGTCTTTAGTATATGACGCTGTAGTTTTCTTATGAGATACATAGTTCCTTGTTTTCTTCCTTGTTTTAGAATTTAGACTCTCATTACATATTCATATTCGTTTACTACTTATGGAGGTGATGTTCTGCAACAATTTTCTTATCTGTACATATAGTGGTTTTTTAAACTGATAGGAACAGTTATCAATCTTAGAAGACAAGAGGTGCTTATGGGATGGTTTATGTTGTTTTTTATTTATTTTTTATAGAAATAATGTATTGTTTTATTATTTTGATAATAATATGTTTAAACATATAAGCTTGTACATTCATACTTTTATACTATATTCTTTATATAATGCAGATATAGGAAGGACTGCTATATAACTTTTTTTAAAAAAATACTTTATTATATATAATCTCAACTAATTCATTTTTGAGCAATGTTAGGGGCCATCAATTTTTATGATTGTTAGCCATCGACTAGCCATCAATGATAATTTGATGGTGTGAGATTTCATCTAATGGCTCACCTTTCTCTGCTGGTTACATGCTGGCCAAAATTCAATAAAATTGCTGGCTCTCTAGGCTTTTCCATACTAATTATTGTGATTATATAAAAGTTAAAATATATTATCAATTTTTATTATAAAAATTTGATTGTGGACAAATTTAACTTTAAAAGATGTAAATTAAGTTGATATTCATTGAAAATAGAATTACTTTGACAAAATTAGCCAAAATAGATAATTTGTTGGATAATTTCATTAAACGTTTTAGATAATTTTATCGAGTTAATCTATTTTTTTATTAAATCTTCTTGTTACTTTACATGCCATCTTTTGTGAGAATTATTAACTATCAAATTTTTTATGGTCGGAAATGATATTCTAAAGGTTTCTAATCTTAATTTTTTGCATGATTATAGTATACTAAGTTTCTTATTATTAATGGTAAAAATGATTTTTTTTTTTAAAATTTTTGTCAATACCAGCGGAGATGAGGTTAAAAAATTTTGATATGGAAGTAAAATGAGTGATACACTTTAACATGGTAATTTTTTATGTTTTTTAAAATTATGAGAAAAAATTCAGAGTACACAAATCGGAGGGTCCGATTTATGTTTAAAAAAATTGAAAAAACTCGGAGTATACAAATCTGACCATGCGAGTTGTTTAATTTTAAAATTTTGGTTAAGAAATCGCATGGTCCGACTTGTGGTTGGGCAAATATGAATTTCAGAAGCTAGAAAACGGACCCTTTGAGTTGTTTATTATTTTCAATTTTTTTACTAATGGAGAACTCACATGGTCCAAGTTCTATTCCACTGACACCACATAGCTGTGAAGCACCTGTATTCCTATATCCGAGTCTAACTCCACTTTGTTTCCATATTTAAATTAAAAAGTGGCGGAGATGACTAGTGAATGATTATGATATCCCACTTGGAAGAAGGAAAGGCAAGTGTTAAGCAACTAGCCAAGTGGCAATATACTATTAAGAAAAATAAAATTTAAAGAAAAAAAGGAAGCAATGTGTTTTAATCGAAACGCAGCGTTTAAAAGAGTTGGACCAATTAAAACGCAGTAAGTGATCGGATCTTGAGAACCCAGGCTCCCGTCCACGAACTAGATCCGATATCCATCTACCCTGCCACGTGTCCCTTCCTGCGTGATCCCCTCCTCTCCCAACTTGCAAAACAGAAAAGTTGTGGAGTGCAAGTTGGATAGGAACGAAGCTTGTGGAACAAAGCGTCATTCTGTAATAAGAATCTTTGAATCGCTTACTCTCCCTTCTCTTCACCTTCCTCAACCTCTCTTTTCATCTCCTCATTTCTCCTTACGGTAACTTCACTTTCTCTTTTCTTATGTATTTGCTTCGATGCATGTGTCAATGGTTCAATTGCTGCCACTCTTATTATTGTTTTGGATTTTGCTAGTTAATTCATCCTGTTCTTTCTTAATATAGTGAATTGATGAATGAGTTCAGACTGAATAAGCTTAGTGAAGTAGGGCTCTGTTCTGTGATTCTGTTCATAATATCTATGACTTTAGTTAATCATTTCCGCGGTTAGTAAAGAATTGAGTCACTTTAATCACATGAGCTGATTCCTTGCCTTCTTTTCTTTGGATTTTGATTATATTACATGGTTATTTGTTGTAAGTTATTACCCTGTTAAATTGTTGTAAAACCACTTTGGTTGCTCTATCTGCATTTATAATCATGATTTAGTGTGACCACACTTTTCTTTACTGAACATAAGTGCCTTTTGTTCAAAATCATCCAAGAGATTCTCATCTTGGAAACTGCATCATTGAGAGAATCACACTGTTTTGGCTGATTCTTAGGCATAATTAGAGGCTTTTTTTGATTTCGTGTGATAGTAGTCATTAGAATGAGTTTCCTCCTAGGGTAGTCCTGTGATGTCATATCTTTAAAAATGTTCCCTATAATTTTTCATTTCTATATAATCGTAATTCTAAAGTAGTGAAGTCACTTTGAGCAGTTCATGTAAGCTGGAGGACATGTGACATGAAACCCATATTATGACTAATGTTCGGTGGCAGATCTTGGTGTGACAGATAGCAGAAGAATGTGCCCTCATTATTCAAATAATATGAACAACTCTGTAATGTTATTGATGATATCATTATTTGGACTTAATTAGATGTTTTCTTTGCAGTACAGTTTATTTCCAATTGAATTTTACTTTTATACACAAATCCACTTTTCGTCTGTAGCATAATCTTATTTAGGGTGTTGTGCTATCCAAGTCCAAAAAGAGCTAGTGATGAAGCAATGGCTTGTAGTTATTGATAAGACTCCAGAAATACTGCTCTTGAAATCATACTTGTTGGTTGGTGGTAGCTGTTGCTTTGTCACCGTTCTACACAAGTCATTGAATGGTAAAACTAAAACATTAATTTGTATGCCTTTGTACCTTGCTGCCTGCTTTCCATGTCTCCATATTTTATTTGCATCAAGAGATTGACCTTGTAAGAATCGTTGTTAACTGGTCAGGCCTAAGTTAAGCTTCATTAAGGTTCATTTTGGTTCTTGGAATGACAGGTAAAGTGAGTCCTCCTTTTTCTTTTAAATGAGTAATTGAACAACGTTTGGGTTGCATTTTGTGATTTTGGTGGGGGAAGAAAAGGGGGGGGGGGGGGGGGGGGGGGGGGGGGTAGATGGAGCACATTTGCTACTTCTCTCATGATTAGGTTTGATTTCATTTTGGTTCTTGGAATGACAGGTAAAGTGAGTCCTCCTTTTTCTTTTAAATGAGTAATTGAACAACGTTTGGGTTGCATTTTGTGATTTTGGTGGGGGAAGAAAAGGGGGGGGGGGGGGGGGGGTAGATGGAGCACATTTGCTACTTCTCTCATGATTAGGTTTGATGATGTGTTGTGGATTCATAATGTTATTTTTGCTGGGTTATGATTATTTATTGTCTAAATACCTCTTTGTTTTGCAGCTTCAAAATAACGCATGGGATGGATTTGATGTAATGGAGCATCATAGCTGCAAGAAATTAGTTGGGGTTGTATGGTATTAAATAGTAGTGACTTTGTGAATAACCGTGGTACGCAGGATAAAGAGAAACTGTACTTGAGAAATCCAACCCACAAATAAAGGATGCTGGAAAAGGGTTCATGGTCTCACACACCTGAGGGTGTGTTTTCTTGTGACAGTGACTCATATGTAGAATTGAAAAGGTTAACATCAGATGATACTGACATGTCTGGTCACTGTTTCAAGAGCAGCAATATGGATTGTGGTGGTGATGAGCTTTGTACTGATGACACTCTCCTGAGAGACAAGTCTGTTGTTGAAGATGGTACTGTTAGTCAATATCCAATTAATCAGATGTCTCAAGATGATAACGAATTCAGTTTTCTTGATAGTGATGGGTGGCTGGATATAGAGAACTTTGAAGATGTTGACAGAATGTTGTAGGAAACTCTTCTGTTTGACACAAATCTTCTAATCTTCCATTTGATGTGAAATGCCGATCAATGTATTGCGCCTGTCATATAAATATCTTAATATCATTTTTATATCGCAGGAATTATGATTTAACTTTTGGAATGGGAAGTCTCAATAATGAAGAGGAGTTCTGCTGGCTATCGTCTTCTCGTGACGCTGAAGGTTCTGATGATGCTTTGAAGTCTGACTTCAAATTTTCATGTGCAGAAATAAGTCCATTGAAAAGTATGTCTGACTATGATATGGGTTCCAAGGAAGATATTAAAGGTCTTCCAATCAATGATTCCAACAAAATATTATCTTCTGCTGATAGAAAAGTTAGGTCTCAAATGGATGTTGATGATAATGGCATCCCTCCTACGAGTTTCAATGAATCAGGAAAGAAATCCAGCAATACAGCTGACTTGGTGCCAAAAGAAAAGGTTGGTTACTGTTTCACCATTTTTTTTGATGATGGAAAATTGAACTTTTCTTTTATTGTAACACACAATTGGAAAGACCAGTAGTCTTAACTGTCATTTTCTGGGTAAATGTTGGATTTATACGGTTTCCATTTTCCAATAGGTTCTGAATGCATACTCTGTTTTATTAGGGAGAACCTATAAACTGGGATGAATTGTTTATTCATTAGTGTATGACAAAAAGTCACTATGTATAATGTTGCAGAGGAAGATGGCAAAGTCGTTAGCAGGAAGACAAAAAAATAGTTACCTAGAAAATGATGATTCCATGCATCAATATACTCCTCTGGAGCAGTATGAAGATATACATCAACACTTTGGAGCCTCTTCCAGTGGGATCACTTCTGTTGATAGCATCCAGAAACAAAAGTTGAGCTCAGATTCTGATCCTTTAGGTTGCATGCAGACACAAATTCCATTAATGCACCTAGACTTGAGTCAAACTCCAAATCACACTTCCCTCTTTCCGACTTTTTCTAAATCAAGATCCAAGCAAAGTGAGCATCCATCAGCTTCTCTTAAAGAATCATCTTGTGCCTCAAACATGGAGAGTTCTCATGGTCATTCTTTGGAAGCTGCTACCTTGAAATCAGATGAAAAAGGAGAAAAGTTGTATCCCTGCCATGATAAACACACGTTATCTAGGAGTGTCAAAAGTGACGGTGTGCCAAGAGAAATGCCATTTTGTGGTCCAGGTTCAGCTCAGAAGGTAGATAATCAGTTTGAAAATGAAAATGAAGGCCACAGTGAAGTTCATGGAGTACGCATAGGGTTTTCTCCAGAAATAGACTCATCAACTGTGCAGGAAAGCTCATCCATGAGCTCTGCACTGAACAGCAACTCACTTGAAGCAAACAGCTTTTGCCAGCTGCAACAGGTCATGGATCAGGTATTGGAATCTTCTTTGGTGTCCTAGTTTGATCCTGTTTATTCTTGGATTTTTAATCTTAAGAAAAGAGTGTGATTACCTCAACATTGCACCCTACTCCAGTTTAGCTTAAAGATGACTTTTGATTTTGGTTACGTATGCATAATTCTAAGGCAAAAAGATGATGTAATGTAAACTTATTTAAATGTCCAAGTTACATAAATTAAGATGCTTCCTGGTGAAATGTCAAAGTAATAAATTTGTGGCATATTGTGGGCTTTGTTCCATATGTAAATCAGGAAGAAATAGTCTCTCCTCCCTGGTAGGTCTATCTATCCTTTTTGTGGGTGGCATTATCTTCAAGGTCTAGTGACTCTTTGAAGTTTGGCACTGCCATCAGTGTTTTTAAGGCATGTGCGTGATATTCTTTCTTTTCCTTTTTAATTATTTGGTAAGTAAAAGGCTGAAGGTTTCAAGATGTAAAGCTTTAATGCTAAAATTGTTATCTATTTATAATTATTACTGCAAGTTCATCAGTTTCATTGATTATAATTTACTTCGGTAACAAAATTTTGCTTGGCTGCAGTTGGATATTAGAACCAAATTGTGCCTAGCATGCAAATCAATGGTGCCACATAATGGTAGCAGGTATTGGTTGCTGTCTTCACTTCAGTTTTATTGCTCATAGTTATAAGTACTTAATGTCACTATGTCAGTGCATAGAAAGTACTGTTAAACAAACTTTTTTAATTTATTGCAGAAATATAATGCTATTTAATCTTCTTGATAAGTATAACCTGCAACTTCATTCAGGTGTATGGGATTCATGGATATGGAAACTGACACAAACCCCATTGATCGATCTATAGCACACTTACTGTTTCACAGACCCCATGATCAATCAATGTCGCATCCTTATGATACTATACCTTCCAAATCCAGTGCCACGGTATGCTCTCTTTAATTCTATACATGTTTAAATGATTGTTTGATCCTTGCTTCATTTTCTTTATTCAATTGATGATAGATACATGGGTCACTGATCAATTCACCACTAAAGACTGAGAAACACGTTTGTCTAGAAGACTCTTCTACTGGAGTGGGAAAGAAGACCGTAGGAGGTAACACCTAATCAGTGTCTAAATCAGCTTTGTCACATTTAGCTGTTTGTATAATGATGATTTTTTTCAAGGGCATATATGTATAATTATTCGGGCTTACTTAGATCCTGTAGTTAACTTGTAATTCATTTTTCTGCTTTGGATTTAGATGCCATCATACTGATCCATCATAAGGTGGTATTTATGATGATGACGATTAACGAGTAATGTAATGGTACGCTGACAAATCCTTTCATGCAAGAGAAGATCACAATTTTCAATACTTAAAAAAGTATTTCATATTATGTTATATGAATAATTATTATATATGAATTTTTGTAGTTAAAAACTTAAAACAAAGAAAATAGGAAGTTGTAGAGTCTTCTTCAATCGTAGGATGTGGAAATATATAGAGAAATTATTTCTTTCCCAAACACAATATAACTAAGCACAGATATGTAGTAGTCATGTGCAAATTGCAAGCATATATGAGAAAAAAAATATCATAGGTTATCCCCTTAATTTTAATTTGGAATTGTAGAAAATCCTGTTACGTTCTTCCAAAATACGAGATAAGATCAAACAAAAGTGGCTCACACACAATCGCAATAAACTTTGTCAAATGACATAAGATACATTTTGAATAACTGGTATCAGAGTAAAGTGCAATTTGGCCCCCGGTTTTGGATTGACGATTATATGTATGGAAATTAGGTAATTGTCTCAAATCAAATCGTTACTTTAAGACGTAAAAAGTATTATACATCTTCCAATTATTATTACTAAAGCCTCAACAGGCAGCCCTTTTTCTATTGTTTTTCTCAAAAATCACTCGAGTCATTTTGCTATTTTTTTTAGGTCGAATTATTCTATTTGTCCTTATAATTTTGAGAAATTTTCAATTAGATTATCATATTTTTTTCTTTTACTTTGGTCTCTGTACCAATTTTTTTTTAACTAGGTCCTTCTTAACAGTAATTAGTTTAATTGTATAGGGATCCAAGTAAAAAAAAAAATTGGTGCAGGGACCCAAATTAAAAAAAAAAATTTAGGGACTCAATTAAAATTTTTTTTTGTGCAAGTACTCAATTAAAAGAAAAAAAATATAGGGACCCAATTAAAAATTTGGCGAAACTATAAAGACCAACAAAGTAATTAAACTTTTTTTTAGTAAAATTTTGTATTTGTTACCAAATTTTGTTTGAGGCTGAAAAAATTTGAATGTGGTAGAATTATCAAATGTATATGTCTAAAAATAGTATTGATAATGTGGTTAATGCAAGTATTTTATAGTTAGCGATATAATTATTTATTAATTTTTTTTATCTGTTTAAATTTTTAAAAGAAGTAATTTCATAATATGATATTAGAGTTTTATGATCTAACTACCGTGACTATTCAGCCACTTCTCTATTATTTTTTATCACAGGGGTGGATCCAGGCGTACTCATAAAAAAAAAATCTATATTTATAGATGTTTTGCAACTATTTTCATACAGAGCTGTAATAGTTTCAAAACAGAGGTCGTCAATGGAACTCTTAACAAAACATCCTGAAGTTCTAGTGTTCTTTTCTTTTCCAACACTAGAAATTCCCAAGGATCTAATGAAAGTTTTATTTCTAGTAGGCAGGATTCTTAGACAAGAGACAAGCCTAGAGCATACGTGAAACTAAAAAGCAAAGATAGGCATACTAAAGAATCAAGTTTTGAGAGAGAGAGAGAGAGAGAGAGAGAGAGAGAGAGAGAGAGAGAGAGAGAGAGAGAGAGAGAATTTTAGCAAGTAATCTTATCTCCTACTACAATAATATATGAGGACAAACAACTTTAAACAGACTACTAAGATCTAGACACGTGGAGGATGAGGATAAGGATCCGATCAACTCCATTATTACACTTTTACTACATACATAATTATTTGGCTAAGGGCCAAAACTTAGTGATGGACTCATGTTCCGTGATATCATCTATGTGTTCTAAATGTGGAGCAAATACGGTTGCATCTTCTTGCTGAAAATAGTAATCACCAAGTCTTTCATAGGCAGTAAACGGCTCTTCAGTTGGTTCTTTAGTGTCATCATCAATTCCTGCATCCACATATGTTGGACTGGATAAGAGTGGATAAATCCTTGTATCTGGTTCTTCTTCATAGTTGTAAGTATTTTGAGAAAGTGGTGAATTATCCCATGGGTTTGAGTCTTAAGCGAGTGATGGGGTTGGAAAAGAGATGAACCCAATAAGAAAATTAGTTTGAAATTACCGTAACTCTTCTTGTATTGTTCTTGTTGTTCCCGAGGAGCTAGAACCATCTTCTTCTTGGCAGAGAGAAAATCCTTCAATAATTTTCAATAGTGTATTGATATCAGGGTTATTGAAAAAAGTAAGATGTTTGACAAGATTGTTGAGACAGCTTTTTTCATCTGTGGGCCACATCTTTGAATACCCTACTATGTTGATGTTGCATCTTGTATAGAGGATTTTTTGCTTGTAATGAAACTATCTCCTTAGAACAAAAGAGCAATAGAATTTTTGCTTTTTTTTTTGTCAGGAATATTCCATATTCCATGAGCTTCCAGTACATTGTAAAGTTTTCCTCGTCATGTTGGGATAGGGGCAAACATAGTTAGAAGTTGTTCAAGGAGTGACCCCCATAATTACTTATCACAAAGCAGGTGATATATGGCAAGAGCGGGAACAACTATGGCGCAATCATATTGAGCAGAAAGTGCCCACATGAACTATAATATTTCTTCTGGAATTGGTCCCTTGATGATGGGAATGATGTAGTAAGGAAAGTCGATATCAAATATCTAGGGTTGGCTGTTATCTGCGTAACAAGGAGGAGCCTGTGTAACCAGTAAAACAGACATTGTCGTGCCAGAGTTTTTACTTCAGTGAGACTTGTTGGCTTGCCTGAGAAACGAAAAGGCTCTGCTAGTCTTTTATAAAAATGATGGTCTTGAGGGCAGTCTGGAAGAGGAAATGTTGGTGGATTGATGGTGTTCATGGTTAAAAGGTGGAGGATTTTTGGTGGAGACTCTTTATTAGGATGAGAGAGAAAATCAGCTATTATGTTATGGTTTCCCTTGATGAACTTAGCTGTGAATTTATAGCGGAAAAACTAATCTTTCCATCTCAAGAGTTGTGAATCTGGAAGTGTCTTCCCATTGGCATCCAAAATTGATGAAAATGATGTGTTGTCTATTTCCATGATAAAGTGGTAAGGACTTAGATGAAAGTTGAATTTCTCTATCTCTCTTTTGACTGCAAAAATTTCTTTGTATGTGGCATGGTAATGCTTTTTTGATTCTTTGAATTGTCTATTGGCATGTGCACAGTAATGTCTTGTTCTATCAATCTCTTCAAGTAGAATAGCTCTCCAGTAATTATCACTAGTATCAATTTGCAGAATGCGTTGTCCTCTGCTAGAGATTTTTAATAGAGGGAGTTTTTGAGCTACTTCTTTTAAGTGCCCGACAACTGCTAATTGTTCAGGACCCCAAGGTGGAAGGTTGCCTTTTCAGCATCTTTTATAACTGACTTGTGTGCCTAGTCACATCTGGAATAAAGTCATGGATATAGTTCACAATGCCCAAAAACGGTTGGACTTGTTTTGTCGACAGGTGGTCGTTAGGAAAATTTAACAGTTCTTTGGAAATGTGATCTCATGGTTGAAAAAATCCATCCCGAAAGGTCATTTCCAAAAATTCAATTTGGGCCTGTCCAATGTGACTTTTTTTCGGAGATAACATGATTCCATTTTTCTCAATAATGGTAGCAAATTGGGCCAAGAGAGTTTGATGAGTTGAACTATCTTTTGAGAACAGGAGAATGTCATCTATAAAGATTAGGGCTGAATAGAGTTTGGGCTCAAAGATTTTGATCATAGTCTTTTGGAATAATGATGGATTCACCTTTAATCCAAATGGCATGACAGTCCATTGGTATTATGCATCAGGTATACAAAAACTTGTTTTGTATCTATCTTCAGGATGAATACCAAGCTGCCAAAATGCAGCTTTTAGATTAAACTTGCTAAAAACCTTAGCATCGCTGAGGTGAGAGGTGATGACATTGATTCTGGGTAGGGAAAATTTGTCATCTTGCAAGAATGTATTTAAGGGTTTGTAATCAATGACTAATCTCTTTTTGCCTCGGATTTATTCTGATCTTTTCTCAACATAGAAGGTTTGACACGTTCAATTGGATGGTGTGGGTTCAATCAATTCTTGGTTTAACAATGCAGCACATTCTTCCTTGGCTAATTTTAAATCTTGGTCCTGTCCAATGTGACTTTTTTTTTGCAGATAACACGATTTCATATTTCTCAATAATGGGAGCAAATTGGGCCAAGAGAGTTTGATGAGTTGAACTATCTTTTGAGAACAGGAGAATGTCATCTATGTAGATTAGAGCTGAATGGAGTATGGGCTCAAAGATTTTGATCATGGTCTTTTGGAATAATGATGGAGCCACCTTTAATCCAAATGGCATGACAATCCATTGGTATTGTGCATCAGGTATATAAAACCCTATTTTGTGTCTATCTTTAGGATGAATACCAAGCAGCCACAGTAGGATATGAGTTGCTACAGATGTGGGAAGTATCATTCAAGGCCATGCAGGTTTGGGACTGGGGTCTTTTACTCCTGTGGGCAGCCGGAACACTTGGCTAGTAGTTGCCTAGAGAAGAAGAGGTATGAGACAGGCAGAGTGCAGCAACCAGGAAGGGTATACACTACTTCTTCAATAGGCGCTAAGGGGTCAGAGGCATTGATAAGAGGTAACTATGGAATGGTAGGTAAAACTTTGAATGCTTTGTTTGATTTTGGGGTTTCACATACTTTTATTGCATTTGAGAAGGATGATGAGCTAGGATTGAAATTAGTAGTACTGGGGTATAATTTAAAGGTATATAATTCTACCCACGAGGATATGGTGACTAGATTAGGGTGCCCCCAAGTTCCTTTTCGAGTACAAGGGCGTGATTTCGTGCATAACTTAATTTGTTTGCCGATGACTGGTCTTGATCTCATTCTGGGATTGGACTGGTTATCCAAGAACCGCGTTCGACTAGATTGCTCAGCGAAAACAGTGTATTTCATGCCTGAAGGCACTGAAGGGCCGGTTGTAGTGAATAACTACTACTTGAATTCCATGACGGTGGACTGTTCTGGGGCCGAATGTCAGGGCGGGGATATTGTTGTTAGTTGCGGGTGTTTCGAGTGATGATAAGAACTTGGAACAAATCCCGGTTGTGTGTGAGTTTCCAGAGGTATCCCTTAATGATATTGATGAATTTTCACCAAAACGGGAAGTTGAGTTTGCTATTGATTTAATACATGGGGCCGGACCAATCTCGAGTGCTCCTTACAGGATGTCGCCTCTAGAAATGGCCGAATTGAAGTCTCAACTGGAGGATCTGTTGGGTAAGAATTTCATTCGACCAAGTGTATCTCCGTGGGGTGCGCCAGTATTACTGGTGAAGAAGAAAGATGGAACCATGCGCTTATGTGTTGACTATAGGCAGCTGAATAAAGTTACAGTGAAGAATAAATACCCGTTGATGGACCAGTTACGGGGAGCTGGTGTGTTCTCTAAGATTGATCTACGATCCGGATACCACCAGATAAAGGTCAGAGATGAGGATATTCCTAAAACTGCTTTCAGAACGCGCTATGGCCACTATGAATATACCGTGATGTCTTTCGGACTAACTAATGCTCCGGCGATATTCATGGATTACATGAACAGAATTTTCCATCCATATCTAGATAAGTTTGTTGTTGTGTTTATTGACGACATTCTTATCTATTCTAAGACCGAGGATGAGCATGTAGAACACTTGCGAACAGTGCTACAAATTTTGAAGGATAGGAAGTTGTATGCCAAGCTATCCAAGTGTGAGTTTTGGAAGTCTGAGATGAAATTTCTTGGTCATGTGGTGAGTAAGCAAGGAATAATAGTGGATCCTGCTAAGGTTGAGGTGGTGATGAATTGGGAGCGGCCAACTTCAGTGACGGAAATCAGGAGTTTCTTAGGCTTGGCGGGTTATTATCGAAGGTTCATTAAAGAGTTTTCACAGCTCGCTTTGCCCTTGACCAAGCTGACCAGGAAGGATGTTCTTTTTGTATGGACTCCCGAGTGTGATGAGAGTTTCCTTGCCTTAAAGCAGAGATTGACTACTGCCCATGTATTAGTGTTGCCTGAGCCGAGAGAACCATTCGAGGTGTACTGTGATGCATCTTTGAAAGGTTTGGGATGCGTGTTGATGCAGCATCATAAGATTGTAGCTTATTCCTCCGTCAGCTAAGGCCACATGAAAGAAACTATCCGACTCATGATTTGGAACATGCAGCCATTGTCTTTGCCTTAAAAATTTGGAGGCATTATCTCTATGGAGTAAAATTTCAAGTCTTCTCGGAACATAAGAGTTTGAAATACCTGTTTGAGCAAAAAGAATTGAATATGCGTCAAAGGAGGTGGATGGAACTCCTGAAGGATTACGACTTCGAGCTAAACTACCATCCGGGAAAGGCGAATATAGTGGCAGATACCTTGAGTAGGAAATTCCTGTGTGCTTCTTGGATGATATTGAGAGAGGAAGAGTTGTTGAGAGCCTTCCAAGGATTGAAACTGGAAATCAGAGAAGAGTTTGGGACTTTATGCCTAAGCCAATTACAGATCTCGAGCGACTTCAAGGCTGAATTGTTAAAGGCTCATCAGAATGACCAAGAATTGTATAAGATTTTTCCAGCGATTGAGAAAGGCAAGCAATGGAGAGTGTCAGAAGATAAAGATGGGTTGTGGAGGTTTAAGGGCCGGATAATTGTGCCAGATATCGGGGATTTGCGACAGAGCATATTGGAGGAAGCTCACAAGAGCGGGTTCTCCATTCATCATGGAAGGACCAAGATGTACCAAGACTTAAAGACAATGTTCTGGTGACCAGGAATGAAAAATGGTGTGGCGTTACATGTTTCCAAATTCCTAACTTGTCAGGAAGTCAAGATTGAATACCAAAGGTCAGTCGGAACCCTTCAACCTTTGGAAATTTCACAGTGGAAATGGGAGAGCATTGCTATGGATTTTGTGTTGGGCTTACCAAGAACTCGGATAGGTTGTGATGCCATTTGGGTAGTTATAGACCAACTGACCAAGTGAGCTCATTTTTTGCCTATTAGGATAAGTTGTACTATGGAGGAGTTGGCGCGTTTATACATAAAGGAGATTGTAAGACTATATGGCATACCTTCCACCATTGTGTCGGACAGAGATCCTCGCTTTACAACACGGTTCTGGAGTGCTTTTCAGCGAGCTTTTGGCACTCAATTAAGTCTAAGCACTGCCTATCATCCTCAGACAGACGGCCAATCAGAAAGAACAATCCAAACCTTAGAAGACATGTTAAGAGCTTGTGTTTTGGATCAACCAGCGAGCTGGGATCGATATATGCCTTTGGTAGAATTTGCTTATAACAATAGCTATCATACAGGTATTAGAATGGCTCCATATGAGGCTTTGTATGGAAGAAAATTCCAGTCTCCATTATGTTGGTATGAAGGAGAAAAGAGCTTGATAGGATCGAAAATGGTAAGTGAAACCACTAGGCAAATAAAGAGAATCCAGAGTCGAATGCTTGAAGCTCAAAGCCGTCAGAAGAGCTATGCTGACCGAAGACGGAAGCCCTTAGAATTCGAGGAAGGAGAACACGTCTTCTTGAAGGTTACTCCGACCACTGGAATAGGGAGGTCCATCAAAACCAAGAAGTTAAATCCCCGTTACATTGGATCGTTTGAAATCCTGAAGAGAATTGGACCAGTGGCGTATAGGATCGCAGCTTTGTAAATACACTTTTGATCCTAGTCATGTCCTAGAGCCGGAATCAGTCCAAGTGAGAGAAGACCTGACGCTTTCAGTAACTCTGGTTAGGATTGATGATACCAGCACCAAGCGTCTCTGTAGAAAGGAAGTTTCTTTGGTGAAAGTAGCTTGTAGTCGGGCTGCTATTGAAGAACATACCTGGGAGCTTAAATCAGAGATGTGGAAGGACTACCCACACCTCTTTTTAGGTAACTCACTCTGAATTTTGAGGACAAAATTCCTAATTAGGTGGGTAGGATATAAACCCCGCTAAAAAGGTAAATAATTAGTGAATAAAATGAATTTTTATTAGGAAAGCTAAAAATGAAAAACTAATAACAAAATGGGATAGAGCTCGTTGAAATGAGAATTTTGATATCAATTTAAAAAATTTAACCCAAAATCGGACCAGAAAGGCCAAACTGGTTGAATTGGGCCCATGCGTCCAACCGGACCCATAATTAAAAAGAAGCAGCAGCTTCATCCCTTCCATTTGCATCCAACGAAGCAAATAGAATTGGAATTTGGAAGAAAGGGAGAGAAGCTCTCAAACCCTAACCCTTTGATCCACCATAACTCCTCCGTCCGGGCTCCGATCGCCGCACCGTTCGCGGCCACGCGCTTAGCGCATCGAGCTCTACCTTTCTATCTGAACAATTTCTCTGGTAAGCTTCCTATTAGGTTCAGAATCTCTATCCCTCTTTCTTTGATAAACCTGAAAACCTATAGTGAATCTTGTCCAATTTTTGTGTTCTAGGTTCAAGTTAGCTTTCGGAACTTGTGGGTTCAAGCTATTGAGCATATGGGTATGGTAAGGACACCCTAATCCTAGCTCAATCTTGTATTTGTAATGAAAAACTCTATTGAAACATATATATATATATATATATATATATATATATATATATATATATATATATATATATACTATGTGTAGATTAAGTGGGTGTTTATGCATTGGAGTTGAATTGGGATTACTTGGAGGTTTGTTGGTGACCAAGGCTTGTTTTGGGGCTGTTGATTGAGCTTGGAGGGGCTGTAATTTTGAGTTGTGAGGCTACCTTGGGTGACCTAAGTGATCGACCAAGGTATGGTTTAAGTTTCGCACGTTTAATATTTACGGTGTTGTGAAAACTTAGGTTAGAGGAACCATAGGATAAATTGAATTGTTAATTGCATTTAATGAGTAGTTTGTAATGTTGTTAGAGTAAATTGTTGATGAACATAGATTGGAATTATGAGGTATTGAGGTTATTAATTTCATGCTTTTGGACTTGCTTATAATAGGTTGTATTGATGTTGATATTGATGAATTATGGTTGGTGATTGTTAATAAATGGTTGTTATGTCAAGTTGATGAATTAACATGTATGAAGATTTGATTTATGTTGATGGCATTTAATTGGTATATGTTGATGGAAGGTTGATAAATATTTGATGAGAATTGGTATAAGTGAAGAATTGATGTGAACAAAAGAGAGGTTATTGATGTATGAGGTAAAAGTGGATAATTATTGATAACCAAGGTTGGTTGAGTTGATTAAAGCTTATATTGGTAATGGTTGTTGGTGAATTGAGTTGATATGGCATTACAATGCAAGTTTTATATGGTAAGAAACTTAAGTTGGAGAAAAATAGGTTTTGTTGAAAGTGGTTAAAATCAAATTTTGATGAACTTTGAACGTCCATAATATTCTCCTCAAATTTTGGATTAAATTGTGGTTTGTTGCAAATAAAAGATGGTTTCAAGAACTTTTGATTGACATAAACTTTGTGGAAAACGGAATTTTGTGGAGAAAGTTATGGACGTTGCAAGTTTAGTGTTTAAATATGTGTTCAGGATGGCCAAAACAGGTTTGCTGCAAGCTTTCTGGGCATTCTGCCCATTTTTAAGAAAACGCCCACTCACGCATGCGCGTGGTGTGAAATTTTGCCGACGCCTGCGCGAGAAGCATGCGTACGCGTGTGTGCATATTCATGCGTATGCATGTCTCACGCGTTCGCATGACTTGTTGTACGCTCCACGCGTGCGCATGGCCTACACGTACGCATAGATGCTGCTTGCTACAAAAATCGGTTTTGACTGTTTTTAAACCAATTTTCCACTTCTAAACCTCCATTTTCTTCCCTTTAAGGCTTAAAGTATGGTTCTAGGTCCAGTAGATAAAAGAAGGTAGGAAAACAAGATAACTTGAAGGTGAAGAAAGTTGTAAATAGTGGCTTTTATGAAGAAAAGAAGGATGTTAATGAAGTTTAGTGTGATACCTAATGATGTAGTGATGATAAATGCCATGGCTTATGAATAAAGATATCTGAGATACGAGTTTCCCTGGATAAGAACCGTGGCTCGTCACCATGTGTTCCAGGTCGATTCTCGATACTCTGTTGACCCTACGTCGTAAGGGTGACCGAGCACGTATAAATTCCCGGGTATTGATAGCCTCCATTGAGTGATTATATGATGATTGAATGTGAACTCTATGCATAAACTCTTGGGGATGCGCGACGGGGGACAGTCTAAGGTTTTCGGACTTGTCGGGTTGGCTGGATAACCGACAGATGGGCCCCATCAGCCATAGGACAGGCATGCATCATATGCATTTGTTTGTTTTGATTGCTATGCATTTCCTAGGTATGCCTAATTGATATATATATATATATATATATATATATATCACCTGCTATCTGTTATACTTGCTATTTGTACTATCTGCTCATTACTGGTGCGTGAACTTGTTTGGTTGCTTATTTCTGTTGCATTATGAATGATGGAGGAAATGGAGGAAACAAGAAATGGTTTGGTGTTAGATTAGGATTGAAATTGAGTAAGTTAGGTAGATTTAGAATACCTACCCCTGTTTATAGCTTCTGTTTAGTAATTAAGTTGGATAATTGTATAACGGAGTTCTAGGATTGCCTATGGCATTCTCAGGACCTTATTTATTATGCGCGTGACACTTTTACCATGCTAAAAACCTCCGGTTCACATTCCATATTGTATTGCTGTTTTTCAGATGCAGGTCAGGAGGGTCCTCGCTAGGTGTCTGGATCCTGGGAAGCGAAGTAGTCCTTGGGTGTATTTTGGTTCCTGTTTTGTATTTTGGTTCCTCTCCAAGTAACTTATGTACGCTGCTCCTCTTAGAGGTTGAGGGAGAGATAAGAGTTACTTTGGTATTTTGGTGTATTTCGGAGACACTTATGTATGTTTATATGTATATCTTTATCCTTCGGCCAATCTTAGCTTCGCAGGCTGAGTTAGAGGCTAGTTATGTTGTTTCCTTGGCTTTCCTTTATCTTTTTGTTTATCTTTATCATTTCTTCGATTAGGTTTCTTAGCGCGCAAGTAATCCTTTTCGTTGAGCGTTGCGATTTTTATTTTGCGATTTTTGTTTCCCGTTTTGTTTCAAGGCTCCTAGTATATTAACCTCTTCTCTATTATGTATTTATTTTGTTGTTTATAGGTTCGTAATACCACATTACCTCTGTTCTATTACTTAAGCGTAAAACTCTGTGTAATAGGGTGTTACATTGTGGTATCAGGGTAATTTGTTCCTATAGAGCTTGAGGACGGATTGATTGTGCTTCTGTGCATTCTCTGTGTATGTGTTTATGTGCTATTAGAATATCAAACTGATATGTGTGGCATAAACGTTCATGAGCATGCATTTGGGACTGAACGCACTGAACTTGCGATATTGAGACTGATCAACTTGATATCACTTGTTTGGTGTATATAGGGACCAGATGTCTACTCGCGGGCGCGGATGCAGGCGAGGTAGAGGCCAAATAGGCAATGCTATGCCTGAAGCATTAGGAAACACTCCTAACCCTATAGACTTCATGGCTGCATTAGGCAATATGGCAGTAGCAATGCAAGCGACAGCTGAAGCCTTGGGAAATCAAATTAATAATGGAAATAATGACAATAATGATGAGAATGGTCCAATGTCACTGCATTCTTTCCTGAAGGTTCACCCTCCAACTTTCAGAGGGACCTCGAATCCTACCGATGCCGATAACTGGATATAGGCCATTGAGTGGGCATTACAGGCTCAGCAGGTTCCTGATGAACAGTGGGTTAAGTTTGGGACCTACTAGTTGCATGGTGAAGCTCAGCACTAGTGGTAGGGCATGAGGCGCATTCTGCAGCCTGACGGGGTTGTGATATCTTGGGAGTTGTTCCGAGAGAAATTCTACAAGAAATATTTTCCCACCTTAGTTAGAAATGCCAGAGAACTCGAATTGCTTCAACTTAAGCAGGGCCAGATGACTATTACTGAGTACACCAGTAAATTTGAGGAATTGTGCCGCTTTTCACGCATCTGTCAGGGAGCTCCTGAGGACTTTGCTAAGTGGAAGTGTATAAAGTATGAAGGGGGCCTTAGGGATGACATTCAGAGTTTTGTGGCACCTATGCAGATTCGGGTGTTTTCTGAGCTGGTAAATAGGAGCAGGGTGGCGGAGGATTGTGTCAGAAGAGCTGCAGCAGAAAAAGGGAGTCTGAGGATGCCATTCCAAAGCACTTATGTATGTTTATATGTATATATGTATCCTTTGGCCAGCCTTAGCTTCGCAGGCAGAGTCAGAGGCTAGTTATACTGTTTCCTTGGCTTTCCTTTATCCTTTTGTTTCTCTTTATCATTTCTCCGATTAGGTTTCTTAGCACGCAAGTAATCCTTTCCGTTGAGCGTTGCACTTTTTATTTTGCGATTTTTGTTTCCCGTTTTGTTTCAAGGCTCCTAGTATATTAACATCTTCTCTATTATGTATTTATTTTGTTGTTTAGAGATCTGTAATACCACATTACCTCTGTTCTACGACTTAAGCGTAAAACTCTGTGTAATAGGGTGTTACAGTTACAAGCTCCTTTAAGCTTTTGGGAATTTTTTGTCAGTTGTTTAATCATCTGTTGCTGTTCACAAAGCTTGTCAAGAGCTGCCAAAGCTAGCTGTTAAATTTCCCCAAGAGTTGTTGTAGGGATTTTCTTTCGGAGTGTAACCATCATTCTTTGAACCTCTGATTGAAGCTCTTCTGGAAGTGAGGCAGGGAATACTTGTTTAAGGAGTGGATTGCTCTGTCCTCCAAGAGGTTAGTACTTAGCTGCCATTTTTTTGTAGTGAGCTTCCAAATCTTTTTTGTTGAGAGAGCAACATCTCATCTCAAAGTATTCTTGAGAATTATTTTTTAGATTATAGTGATATCTCCTAGAAACTCTTTGTGTAATGTTCCCAAGAACTGGGCAGCACCTCCATTAATGAGTTGCAGGCATTCATACTCACTCAGAGTGTTGATCCATTCTCTAAGATTGTCTGTCATCCTAGTGACGAATTCAGAGAGAACTTGCTGGATACTTGTGTTTGGAGATACCATTCTAGTATCAATCCATGCACCAAAATCATTTAACCTTTTTCTATATTTGTATGGAGGAAGGTTGTCAAATGTGAAATAGTGATTGCCTACTTTTATCTGAGTTGGGTCTAATTGTTGAGGTTGTAATGGATTATTTTCTTCTTCCTCTACCTCTAAAACCTCTCCTCTATCTTGTTCTTTAGGGACAGAATTGACCATTGCAATAGTAGACAGATCTGTCATATGGTCTTCTTCAGTTGAATCATCAAAAGAATTTGATAAATTGGATGTATCAGATGTATCCTCAGTGAATGTATCATCCATTGCTGTGTGTGCATTCAGCATTCCTATGGTCCTATCAGGAGTTGGTGACCTTTCTTTAATTTCCTTTTCTTTAGCAGAGGTCTTGTTGGATTTTTATCCAGAAGCCACTCCTCTAAAGAAGTCTATTGCTGACCAAGGCAGTCGTGGTCTTGGTTCACGAGTTAATCTTGATTGGAGACCTGTGGGTTGGATAACCTGTTTTTCCCTTTTTTGGTAAAATCTTTGGGCAAGATGATAGTTTATTTTGAAAATACTATCATAATCAGGCAGATTAGGAGGAGGTTGTTGTGGTGGATTAAAGATAAGAGAATATGTGGGATATGGTGGTGGATACATGGATAGTGGGTCTATGGCCAATGCTTGTGGTTTAGCTTGTCTGGCCCGATCTTCCTCAATTTGCTTGAGCTGTAGTTTTATGCGTGTCAACTCTTGATCTTTTTTTTGTGAAACTCAATACCAAAGTACTGAGTCTGAATGTACGTCTTGATATCTTGATCAAGTTGTTGAGCTTGCCTAGTTAGGCGCTCTTTCAATTCATTGATTTAGGCTTGCATAAAATACACTTGTATAGAAAATTTGTCGGTTTTGTCAATAAATGTTTCTAAGGTATGATCAATCCTTAGCAAAACTTTATTTTGGCTGGCAGCATTTTCAGTCTGCCAAGTTAAGACCTCCTCTTATGGTGTGGTTGACTGGTATCCTTGTGGAGTTACTCCCTTAGGGATAACATATGGTCTTCGCGTGATTCGCTGATCATCAGTGCTAACCTGAAGAGGAGGAAACTCTTCGTCATAAGGTCGGATAGTGGCCACACACGGTAAAGAAGTAGGACTGCTTAAAGGATGATTTTTGAAGATCTTTTGAGATTTCTTCTTTAGGTTGAATCTTGATGTTTCATCAGGTTCATCTGGTGGGTGGAACCTTATTGAAGCAGTACATCTCTGCTTCTTCTTTTTTCTTGATTTTTTTTTCAAATAGTTTTCTTCTTCAGAGTCATCCCATGAGTCACAGTCACAGTCAGAATCACACATACTAGGAATGACGTCCCATAAAAAATGGCCATTAATGTTCGAGGTATAAACAGGTTTTTCTTCTTGGAAGTAATGAACTGGAGGATCATTCTGATCACTTGTGTGTTGGATGGTCAGAGGAAAAATAGTACAAATTCTCCTAAATGATGATTGTTTGGAAAAAGAAGATTGTTCTTCTATTCCTGGCTTCTGGAAGACCGTTCTAACAGTTCCATCCAGTGCTCGGCTGATGACCGGAGACATCGTTGTATGCACATCAGGCACATGTTGTGAAAAAGCTCTTTCATAGTTAGTGAGCCATTCCAAAAGTACTATAGAAGAAAATTTCTCTGTAGTAATTATTCTTGGAATGTTAACAATTGCTGGTCCATAATTCTTATCAATGAACGTTAAAAGAGCATCTTCTATGGAATTTGGTAGATTTAGATTTAGAGCATGATCTTAAACTCTATACAAAATTTGATGGTGAAGTGTAGCTTGCTCAGCACTAGCATCTTGTGTTACTCCATAAAATATTTAAATATATATACATATATGAAAATAAATTTAAATTAAATAAAATATTAAAAATTATTATGTTATTATTTTGTGTAACAAAATCAAGATAAATATTTACAAAGTAATTATCTATAAATGTTATATAAGTTTATTTATTTATTTTTTCAATGTTATTTAATTTAAAACAAAAATAAAAATTTATATTTAAAACTTTTTTTTATCTTCATGCATAATTCTAATAAACAAAAATATTTTATTTTTTAATTTTATATTCAATTTATTAAATCATCTTTAATTTTATTATTTTTTAAAAATTATTAATTTATATTTTTATTGTATCTTCTCATTGTATCACACATTATTTTCTCTTATTATTATTCTCTATACATATATGTCATTATCTCACCACCACCGTTGTATTGTCTTATTCTTCTTTTTTATTTTTTTCTTTTCTTCCACCTTCTCTTCACCCGATCGTAATAAATTATCACCAAGTACCATTATTCTTTTATGATCATGTGAATAATAAAAATAATACTATTAGGACAAAAATAATGTATTTTAAATTCTTTAGAGATTAAATAATTCATAAAAATTAAAATTACATTAAAATGGTAGAATAATCATTATATTAAAATAATAAATTAATCGGTTTAAATGGATGTGGTAAAAAATAGCCACGTCTAATATATGACATTATAGGAGGAAAAGTAAAAAAAATACACCAGAATTATTGTTAAACATATATCTAATATAATTTTCGGTTTGTTACTTGGACGGCATGAAAACTTAAGAGTATATTCAGTTAGATAAAAAAAATTTCAAAGTTAGGAGTGGGGTGAAGAAGAAAGATTATGTCATTTGAATTATAACTAACAACATAATAAGAGAACTAAGAGTTCATTAATATAGATAAATGGTACTAAAAATATATTAATATAGATAAATTATAGATAAATGATAGTAAGAGTACATTAATATAGATATATTGTAAAAATAATTCAAATTAAATGATAAACTAAGAATATATTAATACCGATGAGCGTCAATTCTAGGTATATTTGTGATATCTTCTAATCGAGTTGTCATATTGGTTGGACCACTCCATGTATCAATTTGTTTTTCTCGTCTAATACTTTCAACACCGATAGCCAGGTGTTGCTGCCTCTGTTTTTTGCTCATGATTTGTCTTTGTCGCCTGGCATAGTCTTACCAAGTTGGTCGACAACTTCCATGTGAATCTTGCATTGATATGTTGTCACTGTAATTAACCAAAACAACTATATAAGCATAGTTTTACACTTTTATTTAATGACGGAAAGTAAATTATATTAGGTTTTACGTTATGTTATTTAAGTGAAGTGAGAAAGATGTAAGAGAAGATGGATAAAAAAAAACTATAAAGTTTTTTTTATTCTACAGTAACAGTAACGTGAGATGAGAAATAATAAGGTAGGAAATAGATAATTATAAAAGTTCCATGAATGTAAATGTATGAGGCAAAAGAGAACATGATTGTATGTGATAAGAGAGAGGATGGGGTAGTGAAAGTTTTTTACTGTAGAGTAACTGACCTATAGTGGGATAGATTATTAGAAAAGATAAAAGTGGAAAAAAATTTGGACACCAAAATAGATTTTGCTATTATATATTTTTAATTTGTTATAGATTACTCACAAAGTAGTCATTTATAAATATTATTAAACTTATTTAAAGGTAACATAGTAAAATAAAGGTAAATAATTGAGAGAAGAAAGTTTGGTATGCATATTTTTTGTTTGTAGGAATTGTACTAATAGAATTTTACAGTAAACAACCATATCAATATAAATAGAAAAAAATTAGGAAAGAGTGAGAATGAAAATTGTTACGGACCCAACCTCTGGGTCCCACACCTAGTACGACCCTCAACCTGGCTCTCGGTTTTTGTCTACTTCCTCCTTCTAGAAGGCCTAAACCAGCCCATGAGACTCTCTAACCGATATTCAAATTCAAACACCTCCCTTATCTTAGTCAAATAAGATAAGATAAATACCACTACCTATATAAAGGAGAGCCCCAGGCCCCCTCAGGTATGTTATTCATTCTACACACCTTACACCTCTTAGATCCATTCTGACTTGAGCATCGGAGTGTCTTTGCAAGTACCACCCCCATTGCTCCAGTCAGACGATCCGACTGTCGTTATGACCTGCAAGTCCCTGATCCATCTCACAACCCGTACAGCGACTTCCAGTACATTAGCACCGTCTGTGGGGACTGTAACATCACAATGGCATGGCGGATAACCCCGAGGAGCAATCCCCAAGCCCTCACCATTCACACGCACAAACCCCAACTCCTGAACATCGGGAGACCACTCTGCCCATCCACTGAAGAATAACAAGCGCCGTTCGTTAACCGACCCCGCTCCAGTAGCAATCAAAACGGGACAATCATCCACAGCCTAAAGTCTGAGCCCCCGATGGCCTGGGGGAAAAGGCGGTCCAGATAATACAAGATCTCTGCCTCTGAATGCAAGATCTCGAGGGCTGAGTTGCGACCAAGGAACGGTATCACGCGGAACACAAAAGCCACGCAACTTCCAAAACTCGATCCCACTGCGAGACCAAATACAACAGGTCTCTCGAACGGGGACACGGCAAAAGACACAATCGCAGCATTTCCCGAGACCCGGAATATTTTCACAAAGAAGACAACCGATGACCCCATTGGGAAGCCAAACACACGAAAAGCGAACACGTGATAATGGGAGCCACCACTTTCACCGAAAGAATCCTAAGAGCCAAGCTTCTGAAGCACTTTGATAAGCGCACGGATATGAAATACGATGAACCAAGAATTTCTAGGAACACCTAACGGCCTTTGAGGTCAGGATGAACCTGGAAGGGGCCGCCGACGCGGTCTGATGCAGGGCCTTCCCGGTATCCCTGGCTGGACCTACGGTCAAATGGTTAAACGCCCTCCCAAACGGCTCCATAGCCAACTTTCATGATATCTCGAGAAAATTCATGGCCGAATTCACCACCAAAATCACCAAAGCAAAACATCCTATCAGCTTGCTTGGTGTCACCCAAAGGTAGGACGAATCCACAAGAAAATACCTAGATATGTTCAATAATGAATGCCTAACGGTCGACGGACTCACGACTTCAGTCGTGAGTCTTTGCCTGGCCAACAGCCTCATGAACGAAGACTTCCAAAAACACCTCACCACCAAGCCAGTCTGGACCATGCACGAGATCCAAAGCATAGCAAGGGAGTACATAAACGACGAAGAAGTGAGTCAAGTCGTAGCCGCCAACAAACGGCAGCACGATGATGCGGTATTTTACAACCCACACTACTAACCGGCAAGTGCACCGGGTCGTACCAAGTAATACCTTACGTGAGTAAGGGTCGATCCCACGAGGATTGATGGATTAAGCAACAATAGTGTTTGATAGGCTTAGTTAGACAAACAGAAAAGAGTGTTTGGATGCAATATAAAAAACATTAAACAATATAAAGAATATTGAAGGTAGGCAAGTAAATAAATTGGGAAGAAAATATGGAGAAAATAGTTAAGGCTTCAGAGTTATCTATTTTTCCGGATTAACTTTTCTTACTAACTATTTTAATTATGTAGGATTTAATTTATGGCAAACTATATGTGACTAGACCCTAATTCCTTAGACCTTTCTATTCTCCTCTAAAATTCATCAATAGCCAATTCCTTAGTCAATTAATTCCAATTAGAAGTTACATGATCAAATTCCAATTTACATGCTACAAAAACTCTAATTACCTAAAGAATAAAAGGATTATATGTCACGTATCCCATTAAATCCAGATAATTAAAATTTAGGAGAATATGTTTTCAAGCTGTTGTTCAAGTATAGAGCTTTTCCAAGTTATACAAGAACTCAAATAGAAAGAGGGTCATACTTCCGTTCCACCCAAATTCATAAGATAAAGAACGAAAACAATTCTTAAATATAAATTCATGCATAAATTAAAATAGAAAAAGTAATAAAATCAATCCATATAAATAGACAGAGCTCCTAACCTTAACAGTGGAGTATTAGTTGCTCATGGAATGTGGAATGTAAATTTGTATAAAATTCCCTAATGGAATCCCCCTTAATGGAATTCTCCTCTGGTGGAACCTCCCTCTTTTAGAAGAGAATTCTCCCCTATCTATAACTAATCCTAATTAATTTAAAATCTAATTTTTAAAATTAAAATAATATCTTTTTCTATTTTAAAATCAAATTTGAATTTAAATAAGAATTAACTAACTACTCTGTGTCTTGTAATGTGGGGACCACTTGGCTTCACTGGATTAACGCCTAACTTGAGTGCTAAAATGGGGCCCAGAAATCACCCATCGGCGTTTTTTGCGTTTCTGCACGTGGCGCATGTCACGCGTACACGTCAGTCACGTGGCCGCGTCGATGGTCTTTTCTGCGAGTCACGCGGACGCGTCGGTCACGCGGCCACGTCGATGAGCAATTCTTCAATTCACGCGTACGCGTCAGTCACGCGCACGCGTCGCCATAGAAAGCTCCAAATCACGCGCACGCGTCAAGCACGTGTGCGCGTCGCTCATCGCTGCCATCTCCTTGGTTTCTTCTTTTTCTCTGCAGAAAATTCATCAAATCCATCCGAATACTACCTAAAATAAATAAAATTGCACAAAACTCAAAATAGCATCTATAATGGCTAAAATATAATTAATTCTTAATTAAACTCAACAATTTAGATGCAAATTCACTAGAAAAAGATAGGAAAGATGCTCACACATCACACGACACCTCATCACAATCTCTCAAGAGAAACTCAGAAAGAACACCCTAAGCCGGAAAACACTAACCGACCACCCAGGGTCAGAGAATTCTCAAACTACACCCCTCTTCCAGGCCCCATCATAGAGATCTACCATCAAATAGCAGAACTCACCAGCATCCTCCCGAAGGCACGACAATTGAAAGAGCGGACAGGCGACAACAAGAGCCTGTATTGCGACTACCACCGAAGACACGGGCATAAAACCCAAGACTATTTTAACCTAAAGGATGCCTTCGAACAAGCCATCTGAGACGGCAAACTCCCTAAGTTTGCCAATATCATTAGGGAGCCAAAACAAACGGAAAGGGACATATCAACAGAACGCGAAGGACGTAACCCAAGGACGCAACGACAAGCACTCCAGGATTGTCCAGAAGTAGACCCCACCATCATCGTGAACGTCATTACCGGGAATGACGCCCGAGAAAAATCAAAATCAGCATTAAAAAAGGACCTCAAGATCCTGGCTGTAAGGAACCAAGCTCCAGCTCCCACGGCCATAGGAGCAATCATGTTTTCACCCGAGGACTGCCAACACGACACCTCGGCAGAAGACGCACTGTTCGTCATCTCCACAACGGAGTGACCGGACTTGGGGATAACTTCCTTAAACTGGACGGTTCCATAGTGCTCCCACTTACCATCGGAACCAGAAGCCAAACGAAAATGATCCTCTCTGAGTTTGTAGTCCTCAAAGACTCCACCGCCTACAACATCATCCTTGGAAGAAAAACCATAAATGACCTCTCCGTCATCATCTTTACCAAATTCCTACTCATGAAGTTCCAGGCCGACGATAGCACTATCGGAACAATCCACGGAGATAGGGTAATCGCGATAGAATGCAACAACACTAGCCTAACCCTCCGTAAAAGGTCCCAAGACGCGGCGGGCATCTTCCTTGCCGACCTCGACGTTCGCCAGGACTGCCAACCCCGACTGAAACCGGAAGGGGACATGGAAAAATTACAAATAGAGCAAACCAAGGAGGAGTACACATTCATCAACAGGAACTTACCCTACGACCTAAAAGAAGACCTAATAGGCCTCTTGAAACAAAATAGGGACTTATTCACATTCACCTCAGGCATAGATCCTGACCTGATGTGCTACCGCTTGCCGTAGACCTGAAGGCCAAGCCCTTGACCCAAAGAAGAAGGAAAGTGTCCCCAGACCGAGCAGCCGAGATAAAAAAACAAGTCAAAGCTTTTCTCGAAGCAGGCTTCATACGAGAGCTACCCTACCCGGCCTGGCTAGCAATTGTCATATTAGTCAAGAAAGCAAACGAAAAGTGGCGAATGTGCGTCAATTACACGGACTTGAACAAAGCTTGTCCTAAAGACGCCTTTCCCCTTCCAAACATTCACGGACTCGTTGACGCTGTATTAGGACACCAGTACCTCAGCTTCATGGACGCCTATTTGGGGTACAACAAATACCCATGCATCGTCCGACGAGGAAAAGACGGCCTTCGTAACTCCCGACGGCACATACTGCTACACAGTCATGCCATTTGGACTGAAAAATACAGGGGCCACCTACCAATGGCTCGTCACCAAGATATTCCAGGTCTTGGCTAGGACTAAATTAGAAGTCTATATTGATGATATGCTGGCCAAAACTTAGTTGGGTGAGTAACTCATCAGCGATCTCGAGCTAGTAATAAATACCCTAAGGAAATATCGAATGCGCTTCAACTCGACAAAGTGTGCATTCGAAATGGAAGCCGGGAAATTTCTGAAATTTATGATCACCCAGCGCGGGGTCGAAGTAAATCCCAAAATATGTAGAGCTATCCTCGAGATGAACAGCCCAGGAAACCTAAACGATATCCAAAAACTGACCGACCGACTGGCCGTCCTTTCCCAGTTCCCCGGTGTATTGGCCCAAAAGGTCATCCCCTTCTTTAAACTCATGAAAAAGGGCATCACCTTCAAATGGGAGGCAGAGTGCGAAGAGGAATTCCAACACTTCAAAAAGGTACTGGCGAAACCTCCCATTCTCTCTAAACCCAAAACAGGGGAAACCCTATACCTTTACCTATCCATAATAGAAGAAACCCTAGCCGCAGCACTCGTCCGAGAAGACGAGTATAGGATACAGAAACCCGTCTACTTCATAAGCAAAGTTCTCCAAAACACGGAGACACGTTACTCTCGGCTTGAAAAGCTTGCGTTCGCACTAATCATTGCCTCGTGACGCCTCCAACAATACTTCCAGGCCCACCCCCATTATGGCCCGCACCGACTAGGCGGTCAGGCAAGTGTTGCAAAGGCCAGACCTAGTAGGAAGAATGCTCGCGTGGTCCGTTGAATTCCCAATTCCAAATCGAATTCAAGCATCAAAACTCCATCAAAGCAGAAGCCATGGCGAACTTTATCGCTGAAATGACACCAGGAGGCAAACTCGTTGATATCTGCAAACTACATGTAGATGGCTCATCCAATACCAACTCGGGAGGGGCCAAAGTGATACTAGAAAACAAAAACGGAATTGTTATCGAACAGTCCATCCGATACGAATTTCCGATATCAAACAACCAAGCCAAATATGAGGCCCTCCTAGCCGGACTAATACTGGTCAAAGAAGTCGGAGCAAACGTACTAGAAATTTGTAGCGACTCCCAGGTGATCAGCTCCCAAATCAACGGAGACTACCAGACACGGGACTTCCTACTACAACAATACTTGGCCAAGGTAAAAGAACGGGCAAATGAGTTTGAGCGAGTAACTATCCAACACGTTCCCAGAGAACATAACGTAAGGACAAACCTACTCTCGAAACTAGCTAACACCAAACCAGGCCAAGGGAACCGATCGTTGATCCAGGAAGTCGCCAAAACACTATCCATACCACGATCAATCTCCCGATATCAGACCAAAGCACATGGACCGCCCTCATCCTCCAATACCTCCTAAACGGAATGTTACCCAAGGATCCCAGGGAAGCAAAACAGTTGAAACGGGAGGCCGCCAACTACACCATAATAGCGGCACAACTTTACAAGCACGGATTCTCGCAACCCCTCCTCAAATGCGTCGAGCCCGGTGACACGGACTATATACTTTGTGAAGTCCACGAAGGATATTGCGGCCACCACATTGGGGGCAAAACCCTGGCCCAGAAAGCCATCTGAGCAGGATACTTCTGATGCATTCTGACTTTCATCAAGCCGCCCTGCTCCAACTCAACACTATAACGGTAGACTGGCCCTTCGGGACATGGGGCATCGACCTCGTCGGCTCTTTCCCCACGGCCCTCGGGCAACTCCGATACCTTATTGTCGCCATCGACTACTACACCAAGTGGATTGAGGCCGAACCCTTGGCCTTTATCACGACGACTCAATGCCAGAAGTTCTTCTGGAGACATATAGTAACGCGGTTTAGGATCCCTGAGGTCATAATCTCGGATAATGGGACCCAATTCACCGACAAATGATTCAAAGAATTTCTAGAGGGACTCCACATATCTCACCGCTTCAGTTCAATGGAACACCCACAAATAGGTTGAATCGGCCAACAAGATAATAGTGAAGTGTCTCAAAAAACGGCTCGACGAAGCCAAAGGACTCTAGGCTGACATGCTCGGTTCAGTCCCCTGGTCATACCGTACCACCCCCCCAGACCTCCACTGGAAAAACCCTGTTCTGCTTAACCTACGGTTTAGAGGCCGTCATTCTAGTAAAAGTCGGTGACCCCAATCTGAGAAAAACTGTCGGGGGCAACGACGAGGACGTGGAACAAGACCTCACAGACAAGGTCAGGAGCATAGCCCACCTACGAGAGACGGCCTTAAAACAAAGGATCAGCATAAGGTACAAGCACAGCATAATGATAAACCCCATTTGTAGGGTTTATCTTGTATTGATTTTTGGGGATTTTATCACATTTTACCCACATTTATTCAATGAAATAGCATGGTTTTGTATATTCTCCTTTAATTGTGCTTAAGAGTGAAAACATGCTTTTTAGGACTTAAAATATCTAAATCTAATTCTCCTTGATTCCATTAGATTCCTTGATATGTTTGTTAAGTGATTTAATGTTTAGGAGGCAAAGATTGGATCAAGGGAATGAAGAAAGAAAGCATGAAAAGTTGGAGAACTCATGAAGAAATGAAAGAACCGGAAAGCTGTCAAGCCGACCTCTTTGCACTTAAACGACCATAACTTGAGCTACAGAGATCCAAATGATGCGGTTCTAGTTGGATTAGAAAGCTAACATCCGGGTCTTCGAAACGATATAAGATTTGCCATAGTTGCGTCGCGCATAGGGGCGCGCACGCGCACAGTACGCAAACGCGCCGATGGTGGCAGCCCAATCCAACTCATTTTTTATGCTATTTAAGCCAAGGATTGAAGGGGAATCAACATACTTTCATACTTTTAACCAATTAGCTTAGTTTGAGTTTTAGAAGTAGTTTCTAGAGAGAGAAGCTCTCACTTCTCTCTAGGATTAGGATTAGGATTAGGTTTAGTTCTTAGATCTAGATTTAGATTCATCTTCTTCTTTTATCTTCTCAATTCCTTGTAGTTACATTCATTCTTCTTTTATTCTTTTGGTGTAATCTCTTTTATGTTGTTCTTATGTTTTGTTGTAGATCTACTATTGTTCCTTCCATTTTCTTTCAATTCAATAAGAGGTAAATCATAATAATTGTGTTCTTTTTGCTTTGTTAGTTGTTAATTCTTTGCAATAATCGTTGTTAGATTTTGTTCTTGTTGTTGATTTACTATGCTTCCCTTTTATGCCTTCCAAGTGTTTGATGAAATGCTTGGTTGGATTTTAGAGTAGAATTTTATGTTCTTGGCTTGGAAAGGTAACTTAGGAACTCTTGAGTTACTAATGTCCAAGTAATTGATGATTGGGAGCCATTGACTCTAGTTCTCACTAATCGAATTAGTGGAGAGTTAGGACTTATGGATTAGGATTGATATAGCTCATTTGACTTTCCTTTACTACTAGTTAGAGGATGATTTAATGAGATTAATCCTTGCCAATTCTCATATTGTGGTTAGTGATTAGGATAGAGATCCTTGACCACCAACCCTTGCCAAGACCTTTTTAGCCATTAGTTTACTTTCTTGCCATTTATCTTTCATGCCTCTTATCAAAACCCCAAAATAACTCACAACCAATAACAAGACACTTTATTGTAAATCCTAGGGAGAACGACCCAAGGTTTAAATACTTCGGTTATTAATTTTAGGGGTTTGTTACTTGTGACAAACAATCTTTTGTATGAAAGGATTATTATTGGTTTAGAAACTATACTTGCAACGAGAATTCATTTGTGAAATTCTAAACCGTCAAAAATCCATTCATCAAATTGGCGCCGTTGCCGGGGATTTGCAATGGTGTTATGTTATTGGTTATTGTACATATGTGAATATTGTGAATAGGTTTATCTTTTGTTTGTTTCTTAATTTTTGTTAGTTTTATTTTGTTCTCTCTCTATGAATTCTCACTTTGGCTTTGAGTTTGGTTCTAATTATGTTGTAGGAAATGTGTACCTCAATGATGACACTCATTATGGATGGAACCAACAAAGATGGGAGGAGCCTCAAGGAATTGATCACTCCTATTGGCAACAACCTCCGGATACTTATAGGTATAATTTCCATCCTAATGCATGCCAATTTAATGGGTATGATGATTCTTTTTGTGACACTCAACAATCACCATCATATGCCTATGAACCTCACCCTCAACATGAACCTCAACCTTTCTCACAAGCCTTTCCATACCAAGCACCTTCCTATGATCCATATCTATCATATGACCAATCATCCATACCATATTCTTATGACCATTATGAGCAAGAACCTTTAGAACCATCACAACCCTATCAAGATTACTCCCAAGAACCACCCTCCTATTATGAACCCTCTCTCCAAAATGATGAACCTTCCTATCCACCACAAGCCCCAATAGACGATCCTCTCACTTTGTTACTTCAAGGACAAGAAGCCATGAAACGGGATACACTTGAGTTTGTTACCAATTTGACCAAGGTGGTGAACACTTTAGCCCACCAATGCTTGAATACTCAAAGTAATTCCGTGATCACATGCGAAAACTCAAGAGAAGAGCAAAGCTTGACGGAGAGACTGGAAAATCCGGTGAAAAGGGAAGAATTGGTAGTCATAGAACAATTGGAGACCCCATGTAAATTTTAACAACCTCCGGAGCGTATCAAAACTGAAGACTATGAGGGGGTGAATCAAGAATTAGATTCAATCATGGAGGAATTTCTATTTACATTTGATTTCCCCTCCATTGGGACAATAGAAGAGTGTGCACAACCACCCAAAACCTTGGTGAACAACAAAGAAGAGATTGAACCAAAGGAGATTCACCAAGGAGACAACATTGGCACGGTGTACATTGAGATTGAAGACTATGATGAGGTTGAGCAAGAGATGGATTTGTCCATCAATGAATTCCTATCCAATATTGAATCACCTCTCATTGGGCAAGAAATCGAAGCGCTTGAAGACAACACCAGGCCAAGTAAAAGGAAAGAGGTTGAAATTGAAGAGCACAAGGAAGTGGACCTTGCATTGCCTAAGTGTGGGGAAGCCTCCTTTCCCAAGTCACCATCCAACACAACATTCGAGTGGGTAAAACTCTTATCTCTAAGCCTTACTTTCTCACTTGAATATGGTTTAATTGAAAATGATGGTCAACTTAGAGCTCTTTGTGGAGTCAAAAATATAAGAGAGTTGTATAGTGGTTGGAACCATCATTCTAAGCTCATGACAGTTGTAAGCTCAAAATTCAAGAGCAATGGTTGGTGTGGAACCAAATGGCATGGGTCTAGGAAGTTATTTGGAAGCTTCTTTGAGAATTCTAAGGCCATGCCACCCAATTGGAATCATGATGATCAATTTGAAGAGGGGTGTCAAAACAAAGTGTGGGATCCCGGATCTCACAAAGAGAATCAAGTTTGGGAGCACATGGTTTGTGGAGAACTCCATCAAAGCTTGAAGATATTGAAATTGAAGAATGGAGCTTATTGGAGATTCAAACATTGGTGAAAGTTCCAAGATGAGTACAAGCACAAGCCACCTTGATAAAAGCTCCCCATAAGTCCAACTTAAGGACAATAAATAAAAGTGCTAGGTGGGAGACACCCCACCATGGTAAAATCCTTTCATTTTCTCTTTTGTACATATTGGTAGAACTAGTTTAATTTTATATTTAGATTAGTTGGTTGAGTTTAATTAGTATTTTATCATGTTAAATAAGGTTTTAGAGTGTTTTGGTAGATGCTTGGAGGTTTAGAATGCTTGGATTGGTGCAAAAACATAGCAAAAATTTTTGAAAAATAGAGCACCATCCACGCGTACGCGCACTGCGTGCGTACGCGTGCATCTAGCATTTTCGACCATCCACGCGCGCGCGCCATGCGTGCGTATGCGTGGATTGAGAAGTTCCACATTCCATACATTTTCCAGAGAGTTATGCCTACACCGCGCCAACGTTGTGCCTTTGGCACACCCCCACTTGCGCGGGTGCGCACATGACGCGTACGCACCACTCTCGAAATAAGCCATCGACGCGCGCACGCCATGCTCGCGTACGCGCGGATTTCCTTCCTTCACCACATTTCTTTTCTTCTCCTCCTTCTAATTCTTTCCTTCTCATTTCTTCTTCCCTCCTCCTACCCCTCATCCAACACTTCCAAACACCATCGATAACCATTTATTTTAGTTAGTTATTAGTTAGTTAGTTAGTTATTAGTTAGTTAGTTAGTTATTAGTTAGTTAGTTAGTTAATTAGTTAGTTCGTTAGTTGATTAGTTAGTTTTAGTTTAGTTTTCATTTTATTTTCTCTCTTTTCATCGTAAGTGTTGGATTGATATTCTTGTTTACCATTAATTGCTGCTAAGTATTAAAAAGGGATGTTTTCTTAACATCATTATGTTTACAATCTTTGTTGGATTCTATGATTGAGGTTATATTTTGCTACTTGGTTTTGGGTTTTTCATGCTTACCTTTTTTAGAATACCAAGTGCTGAGAATTGCCTTCGAGCTTGTAACTCTTTTTGAATTGCATGATTTGGCCACCATGTGATTTGAGCCTTATTTTGTAATTAGGCAACTTCTTGATTGATGATGTTGTGCATTGACCTTAATGCATTGTATTTCATGAACATATGCATCTATAGGCTTAGCTTGCATGCTTTCATGCTTCTTTAATGCTTGTTTTACCTTACAAGTTCACTTAAAGCATCTCAAGCATACTAGAATGAGTAAAGTGCATGCTTCTTTTGTGACATAGCTTTTATGCTAATGTGTGTTCTAAACCGTGCAATTTAGAGTTCACACACCTAATATTTCTTAATGTCACACTAATTCACTCACTCAATTCTAGTGATTTACCTCACTCCAACAAAGTATGCTTCCTTGATTTTGTATTGTCTCATCTTATGGTGTTATATTTTTGTTTTCCATGAACAATGCACTACAAGCAAACATGGAAGCGGAAGAAAGAACACGCAGCAATCCGGAGATTCGCCGTACCCCCTTGCTCATCTTTTAGTGCACCGAGGACGATGCAAACTTTTAAGTGTGGGGAGGTCGTCTGACCGGCCGGCGATTTTGGGTG
Organism: Arachis stenosperma; assembly: GCF_014773155.1. NCBI lineage: Eukaryota > Viridiplantae > Streptophyta > Magnoliopsida > Fabales > Fabaceae > Arachis > Arachis stenosperma. Next base: position 6,160,863 of record NC_080386.1, read on the forward strand.
ACAAATTTCTAATCCTAACACTTGTGCATTTCATTCTAGGATTTTAGGATTTTTACTTGCATTTTTTTATTTTTGCATATATATACACAATAAGCTTAGTCAAAATAATGAAATTTTTCAAGAATTCTATCTATAGGGCACCAATTGATTTGAGTAAAAACTTTTCATAGAACTTGCTTGAATTATATATATTGTGGATCATGTTTTTGAGCTAAGAACACAAGCAAGTGAGATTTGAGCCTAATGGTGTGGTTACATCTTATAACCACTTATTTTCCTTCTTGTGTGCATTATTCTCTTTCTATGATTGTAATCTTTGATTTGTTTGATTCTTTATGTCCATTATTTTGTGTATTCATGCATTTATATGATTGAGGCCATCATTTCATTGAGCTTACTTACCCAAATAGCCTTACCTTTTATCTTCCATTGTTAGCCAATTTGAGCCTACGCCTAATCCACTTGTTCTTATTTTAGCACATTACAAGCCTTTAAGTGAAAAATAATAATTGTTCCTTATTTGGATCTTTGATTAGCTTAGGCTAGTGTGTGTGAGCATCATTCAAGAGTGAAAAAACTTGGGACATTGGGTGAATAAAAGGGTGTATTTTATATTTTGTTGAAAATATTGAGAATTGGGTACATACTCATATATTGATTAAATGTAAAACCTTATGCATTGATGTTCTTGTATATAAAAAAAAGGAAAATGAGAAAAAGAAAAAGAAAAGAAAAAAATAATATGGAAAAGAAAAAAATAGAAAAAGAAAGAAAAAGAAAGGGGACAAAATGCCCCAAAGTGAAGCTCAATAAGATCAATGCATAAGTGTTGTGAAATGAAAAAGAAAATGCATGAGTATGTGAAAAGGTGAAAAATGGGTAGTTAGGCTAGCTTTGAAATTGTATAGGATGTCATAGGTTAGGTGAGAAGTCTAAGTTTATCGAAGATTCAAATTTTAAGCTCACTTGACCAAATATGCATCCAACCTTAACCCTAGCCCCATTACAACCTATGAAAAGACCTCATGATATATGTATGCATGCATGAAATATTTGTTGATTGTTAGAAGAAAAACAAATCTTAGAAAGCATGAAATAGAGGAGAATTGAGAGAGTCAACCCTAAACACTTGAGCGAATAGAGTGCAAACACATCCGGTGAGGGTTTGATACTCAATTACATATCTCCACCTATGATCATCTCCTTTCATGCAAGTTTGTAAAAAAAAAAAATTTAATAGCTCAATTCAATTGTGGATTAGACTTGCTAGTCCTTTAGCCCTCATGCATATATGCTTCTTGGAAATTGATTTATTTTGACCAAGCAATTGCATTCATTTAGATAGTTGCATGTAGGTAGATTGCATTTAGTTAGTTTCCATTGAATAAATGTTGATGCCCTTCGCTTTCTCTTGGTTTAAGCATGAGGACATGCTTGGTTTAATTGTGGGGAGGTTGATAAACCCCATTTGTAGGGTTTATCTTGTATTGATTTTTGGGGATTTTATCACATTTTACCCACATTTATTCAATAAAATAGCATGGTTTTGTATATTCTCCTTTAATTGTGCTTAAAAGTGAAAAAATGCTTTTTAGGACTTAAAATAGTTAAATCTAATTCTCCTTGATTCCATTAGATGCCTTGATATGTTTGTTAAGTGATTTGATGTTTAGGAGGCAAAGATTGGATCAAGGGAATGAAGAAAGAAAGTATGAAAAGTTGGAGAACTCATGAAGAAATGAAAGAACCAGAAAGCTGTCAAGCCGACCTCTTCGCACTTAAACGACCATAACTTGAGCTACAAAGGTCCAAATGATGCGGTTCCAGTTGGCTTAGAAAGCTAACATCCGGGTCTTCGAAATGATATAAGATTTGCCATAGTTGCGTCGTGCATAGGGGCGCGCACGCGCACAGTACGCGAACGCACCGATGGTGGCAGCCCAATCCAACTCATTTCTGATGCTATTTAAGCCAAGGATTGAAGGGGAATCAACATACTTTCATACTTTTAACCAATTAGCTTAGTTTGAGTTTTAGAAGTAGTTTCTAGAGAGAGAAGCTCTCACTTCTCTCTAGAATTAGGATTAGGATTAGGTTTAGTTCTTAGATCTAGATTTAGATTCATCTTCTTCTACTTCTATCTTCTCAATTCCTTGTAGTTACATTCATTCTTCTTCTATTCTTTTGGTGTAATCTCTTTTATGTTGTTCTTATGTTTTGTTATAGATCTACTATTGTTCCTTCCATTTTCTTTCAATTCAATAAGAGGTAAATCATAATAATTGTGTTCTTTTTGCTTTGTTAGTTGTTAATTCTTTGCAATAATCGTTGTTAGATTTTGTTCTTGTTGTTGATTTACTATGCTTCCCTTTTATGTCTTCCAAGTGTTTGATGAAATACTTGGTTGGATTTTAGAGTAGAATTTTATGTTCTTGGCTTGGAAAGGTAACTTAGGAACTCTTGAGTTACTAATGTCCAAGTAATTGATGATTGGGAGCCATTGACTCTAGTTCTCACTAATCGAATTAGTGGAGAGTTAGGACTTATGGACTAGGATTGATATAGCTCATTTGACTTTTCTTTACTACTAGTTAGAGGATGATTTAATGAGATTAATCCTTGCTAATTCTCATATTGTGGTTAGTGATTAGGATAGAGATCCTTGACCACCAACCCTTGCCAAGACCTTTTTAGCCATTAGTTTACTTTCTTGCCATTTATCTTTCATGCCTCTTATCAAAACCCCAAAATAACTCACAACCAATAACAAGACACTTTATTGTAAATCTTAGGGAGAACGACCCGAGGTTTAAATACTTCGGTTATTAATTTTAGGGGTTTGTTACTTGTGACAAACAATCTTTTGTATGAAAGGATTATTGTTGGTTTAGAAACTATACTTGCAACGAGAATTCATTTGTGAAATTCTAAACCGTCAAAAATCCATTCATCACATAATCCGACGAGATTTTCAACCCGATGACCTCGTTCTACGACAAAATAACGTCGGCGTCCCTACCCCTGGGGAAGGGAAACTCACCCCTAACTGGGAAGGTCCATATAGAATCAGGGCGGTGATCGGGAAAGGAGGCTACAAACTCGAACGACTTAACAAAGCTGAGATACCGAGAACTTGGAATGCCGCCAACCTATGACGATACTACTCTTAGGAACAACCATGGAAGAACCTTCTATCTCAACACAAACCATCTCAATTATTTATATATCTTTTTTATTATTCAATGTCATTTTTCGAGTACTCTTTCTAGCCTACACCAGAGGGTTTTAGTGAGGCCCAGGTATCTTAATAAAATTCTATTTTTAATATCTTTCATATCTCAAAAATTATTGCCCTTCCCAAACGACAAAAAATGCACGGCTACCTTCGGAGACTGATCACCCCCGAGGCCAAAACATACGGATTTCTACAAAAATACGGCTAAACGATCCGACGAGGACCAAAACGGCCCACATAAAACCTCGAGTCACGATACGACTTAGGACTAACGGTCTAAACGACCCGAACAAATTGGTGCACGAAATTGTGATCACTACTTTTCACAACTCAAATAATCCCCGGTAATGAATCCAAAAACTTGGTGCTCAATACCATGGTATAAACACAACTTCGCACAACTAACCAGCAAGTGCACTGGGTCGTCCAAGTAATAAACCTTACGCGAGTAAGGGTCGATCCCACAGAGATTGTTGGTATGAAGCAAGCTATGGTCACCTTGTAAATCTTAGTCAGGCAGATTCAAATGGTTATGAATGATTTATGAATAAAACATAAAACAAGGATAGAGATACTTATGTAATTCATTGGTGAGAACTTCAGATAAGCGAATGGAGATGCTCTGTCCCTTTCGTCTCTCTGCTTTCCTACTGTCTTCATCCAATCCTTCTTACTCCTTTCCATGGCAAGCTGTATGTAGGGTTTCACCGTTGTCAGTGGCTACCTCCCATCCTCTCAGTGAAAATGTTCAACGCACCCTGTCATGGCACCGCTAATCATCTATCGATTCTCAATCAGGTTGGAATAGAATCCATTGATTCTTTTGCGTCTGTCACTAACGCCCAGCCTTCAGGAGTTTGAAGCTCGTCACGGTCATTCAATCATTGAATCCTACTCAGAATACCACAGACAAGGTTTAGACCTTCCGAATTCTCTTGAATGCCGCCATCAATTCTAGCTTATACCACGAAGATTCCGATTAAAGAATCCAAGAGATAAACATTCAAGCCTTGTTTGCTTGTAGAACGGGAGTGATTGTCAGGCATGCGTTCATAAGTGAGAATGATGATGAGCGTCACATAATCATCACATTCATCAAGTTCTTGAGTGCGAATGAATATCTTGGAATAAGAACAAGCTGAATTGAATAGAAGAACAATAGTAATTGCATTAATACTCGAGGTACAGCAGAACTCCACACCTTAATCTATGGTGTGTAGAAACTCCACCGTTGAAAATACATAAGAACAAGGTCTAGGCATGGCCGTGAGGCCAGCCCCATGATCTAAGATAGCATAAGACTAAAGATAGCTACCAAGATCTGATCCTAAGATCGAAAATGATCAAAAGATTAAAATACAATAGTAAAAGGTCCTACTTATAGAAAACTAGTAGCCTAGGGTTTACAAAGATGAGTAAATGACATAAAAATCCACTTCCGGGCCCACTTGGTGTGTGCTTGGGCTGAGCATTGAAGAATTTTCATATAGAGACTTTTCTTGGAGTTAAACGCCAGCTTTTGTGCCAGTTTGGGCGTTTAACTCCCATTCTTGTGCCAGTTCCGGCGTTTAACGCCGGGCATTCTTGAGCTGATTTGGAACGTCAGTTTGGGCTATTATACATTGCTGGAAAGCCCAGGATGTCTACTTTCCAACGCCGTTGAGAGCACGCCAATTGGGTTTTTGTAGCTCCAGAAAATTCACTTCGAGTGCAGAGAGGTCAGAATCCAACAGCATCTGCAGTCCTTTTCAGTCTCTGAATCAGATTTTTGCTCAAGTCCCTCAATTTCAGCCAGAAAATACCTGAAATCACAGAAAAACACACAAACTCATAGTAAAGTCCAGAAAAGTGAATTTTAACTAAAAACTAATAAAAATATACTAAAAACTAACTAAATCCTACTAGAAACTTACTAAAAATAATGCCAAAAAGCGTATAAATTATCCGCTCATCACAAATCAAACATGGCTTAAAATAATAAATGGCCCAAATGGCCCAAGTTGCAAAGCAAAGTCATCAATACATAAATAAAAGACCAAGTACATAAGTCACGGACACGGCAAAGAGGCCGACCACAAACAAGAACAAGTTTAAAGTCATAAAAATAGCCCAACAGCCAAACACAACCAGGAATAAAAAACCTACAAGTTCCCTACTCTATATCGACGATCTGGCCATCCCGGAAAGTCATGAACCCCCCATCACAGACACGTCTGCATCTGGCGCAGGAACCAAAGTCTGGGCCTTCATCATCTCTTCGATAGCAGAGATCACATTCTTCATGTCAGCCAACAGCTCCCCCTTCTCCTTTTTCATCCTCTCGGCTTCAACTTTCAGAGCGGACACCTCAATCTTCAAGGTATCCACCTCGGCAAAGAGCACGACAGCCAGTGATTCAGCATCCGAAGCTGGCTCTGCTCCCACCCAGCTGGAACAAAAGCGAAGTTTTGACCTTGGACAAACAGAACAGCTCAACTCCAGCATGCTTAGAGTCCTTAACAGCATTCTCCCTAGCCGTCTCCGACACCTCGAGCTGCTCCTTCATCTTGGCCACCTCGACCTGGGAATGACATAGCTTCTTATCCAGAAGACCCACTTGGGCCATCACAGGTTCAGCCTTCCGAACTATAACGGCAGAACGGAGGAGGGAACGGTATACCGACTTTGCCTGAAAGGCCACATCACAGTCATGGAAAAATTTCTTGGTACCGGGGTCAGGGAGTCAAAATTCCGGTCCATCACAGCGGGCACCGTACCCTCCTCCTCCAAATTCTCGCTGCTAATCTCCTCTGCCCTCTTCCGCTTTCGGGAAGGATTAGCAGCCGAGACCACGACCACTTCCTCGTCACCACCCACGGTCGCCAGACCCGAAGAAGTAGGGGTCCCACCACCAACTCCAAGCGAATCCAGCTCCTGAGAGACGTCCCGAGAACCCTCGGCAGGTTAGGATGAGGGAGTAGAAGGAAAAGCTTCCGATGCTAGCTCTCGCTCCGTGGCGGCTTTCAGCTTTGCCAAAGTTCTCAAACTACCCGTCATTTCAACTGAAAAAATAACAAAAGAAAAAAGCATAACTCCCTAAATTGGGTAGATACAAAATGCAAAACAATGACAAACACACATCGATAAAAGTTCGACAAGCCACTGGGTCTCCCATGACGTCCCGGGGATTCGAAGGACGCTCACCCCAAAAAGGTAGCAAAGGACACTGACGATATCCCTATCCTCTGAGGATAGCCCATCAGAAGTGACCCGCGTCAAATACGATGGCCCAACACCAAAATTCTAGTACGTCGGAAACCGACATTCCCCCTCCAACATCAACCAGAAGGGGTGATGCCCCCGAGCAAGACGCACCTTAAAATATTCCCTCTTAAACCCAAGAAAAGAATCCTCGTATAGACCAAAAATATGTCGGTTAGTCTGGAACCCTAAACGACATATACCCCTTCTTGTGTTTTCCCTCTTTTGTTGGCAGGGTGCACAAGAAGAGAAAGAGGAAGACATTAACTGAAGCCGAAAGCTCTAGATACTCGCACCCAAGCTCGAAGAAGCGAATGGATACCCAACTGTTTGGATGCAACTAAGACGGGGCCACAGAACATCGTCTCAACAACGGCTGAACAAATGGCAAAAACGGAAGCCGCACGCCAAGTCGTATAATCATGGACTCGTATACCTACATCCAATCCGGGACGGTCGACGAGTCAAGATTTAGGTAGCAAACCCTCTCGTCAACCCCGGGGAGGACGAGCTCATACTAATGCTCGGCATCACCTCCTCCGCAAATAGCCCCCTAATCGCGGAGTTGCTGGAGGTCAGCTTCTGTCATCCGAGATGGCATTCCCCAAACATCGGAGTTTATCCAGTTATACAGAGAGGGGACGCCCCCTGCTGGAACCACCAGAGCACCCGCACATTCATTCCTCTACCAAAACATACTTAAAACAGAGGGGAGCACCACCATCAACCTACCAAAACCACATGGTCGAGAAAATGAAAAAAATACTACCATCTACCATAAACTATGCTTACAAACATTGGTGCTCGTCCTCCCAAAAATAAACACATTACCCCTATCTGAAATATAGTACTAAAGAGCGAAGTAAAAGGAACAAAACGCAGTCCCAACGCATGCAAGCAAAGAGAAAATAAACAAAGATAATGAAGGCAAGGGAAAAGAGCACCACCCTGATACAACTTGATACGAGTCGAAGCAAGACGCAGAACTAGGGTGCAAATGGTACAGGAGCACCAAGCAAAACACAAAAGCGCATAGAAGAAGGAAAGAAGAATGCAAAGTAGATAGAGCAAAGAAAGCACGAAATAAAGAAAACTAGCAAATGAAGCGAACGAGGGAAGAAAAGAAAAAAATTAAAACGGTTGCGAAGGTTAAAAAACCAAAAATACCCCCAGGAACCAACAAAGATGGCGGGGCAAAAAGAAAAAGCAGTCCAAACGTCCCTTCGCAATAAATGCTCTCTCTGAAAACGCAACTGACACGGAAGTAAGAATACGAAAAGCTCAAACCAATCACTAACACGGATTCCAAGAGCGACGACCCAAGAGTTGCCCGCTCCCACATCAGGTAAGCCATCAAACCGACCTCCCGGGCTCCGACCCCATTCTAATAATGCCGAATAAAGCCATAAACGGCAAAACCCATGTCCTCCAGCGACGAAGACCGACCACACTCGCTCTCCTGCTGCGGGGGCAACTGTTACGGACCCAACCTCTGAGTCCCACACCTAGTACGGCCCTCAACCCGGCTACCCAGGTTCGACCTACTTTCTCCTTCTAGAAGACCTAAACCGGCCTACTAAACTCTCTAATCGATATTCAAATTCAAACACCTCCCTTATCTTAGCCAAATAAGATAAGATAAGAGAAATACCAACACCTATATAAAGAGGAGCCCCAGGCCCCCTCAGGTATATCATTCATTCTACATACCTTATACCTCTCAGATTCATTATGACTTGAGCGTCGGATTGACTTTGCAAGTACCATTTCCATTGCTCCAATCAGATGATCCGACTGTCGTTTCGACCCACAAGTCCCCGATCCATCTCACAACCTGTACAGAGACTTCTAGTACAAAAAAAAAACGATAATAATATAATAAAAGAGTACGAAACAATATATAGGATAGTAGAAATAAGTCAAATAACAATAATTCCATGGACAAACTACTTTATGATAGTAAAAATAATTATAACTATATTAGTTGTTTTGGGTTATAGCGATAGGAGTAAAATGAAAAAATAATTGGACACCAAACTTTTATATCCCTTTTAATTTTATCAAATAACTAATAAAATAAAATATTACTATTTACAGTATAAATTAAATTAGAAAATATTTAACCCGTAACATTATAGTAGGAAGAAATAGTTATTATGATAAAAAAAATTAAAGTTTACAATCATACAATAGCACTATTTTATTTCAAGCATGTAAAAAAAATTCGAATCTAAATTTATTAGATATAAAATAAAATAAAATATTATTTACAGTATAAATTAAATAAAAAATACTAATTCTTTTAGAATAAAAAAATTAGAATTTTAAAAATAAATAAATAAATATTTTATAAAATAACTGTTATTATAGGTGAGAGCGACTGCACATAGTTTATAAAGTGTGACTCACTTCAAAGAGAAATTACACGGAGTTTTAGTATCTAAATCTAAGTTTCAATATTACCCTTTATGATAAAACTTCTCCCATACATCCATCAATTAAGTTACATAAAAAAATCACTTCCACTTACAACTCATATTCTCCTGTCTCATCTTCATCTATTTTTCGGTAACAGTTATAGAAAAAATAATGTGTAACCTCTTCTTCAATTATTTACTCTATTAATCTACCTTTTAATTTATTTTAATTTTTTTTCAATTTTTTCATACTTCTATTTCTAATTCTAGATACGTTTTTCCCGTATGGAACAATTATTAGAGTAAAAAAATAAAAGAATAAAAGAGAATTCAAATCTAAATTTATTAGATATTAAATAAAATAAAATTACATAAAACGTTATTATTTATCATATAAATTAAATAAAAAATGACTAATATTTTGAAATAAATATTTTATAAGAGGAATGCTAGGGGACCAGCAGATTTTGTGAGTTATAGCCATCAATAGTGTATTTAATAGTGTGAGATTTCATCTAATGGTAGAGAATCACTCATTTTTATTTTGCTGGCTAAGTGCCGGCTAGATTTTAACAAATCTGCTGACCTCTAGACTTTTCCATTTTATAATGCTACAAGGGATTCATTGAGTAACTACACGTAATTTTAAGTGAGACAAGATGAGAAAAAAGAATTAGACATCAAACTCTCATATCTTCTTGTATATTTTTATTTTGTTATAGATATAAATAATAATTTTAAAATTATCTAGATCTTTTAATATAAATTATTTAATATTGTCAAAGATAAAAAAATTAAGAAATAAAATTAATATTTCTTCTAAGAATGATTATCTTTAAAATTATAAATACACGATAAAAAATTAAAATACATTAAAATAGTACGATAATAAAAAAAATTCAAAAAATAAAATTAACAAATTAATAGAATATATATATATATATATATATACTCACACACAACCAACTAATATTATCATCATTTGGTATATTATTTGAACCAATTTTAATACTTGAATATTTAAAAAATTGATTATTAACATATAAATAATATTTTTTTGAATTATCTAAATCTTTTAATATAAATGATTTGATATTGTATGGACAAAAAAAAATAAAAAATAAAATTAATATTTATTCTAAGAATATTATCATCAAAATTATAAATACATAATAAATATTTAGAGTACATTAAAATAGTATTCTAATAAAAAATAATTCAAACACGGTGTAAATTTTTTAAGTGAATAATTAACAATCATAATACACTATATTATAAATATATATAATATATTATATTAAAAATAATTGAAAGTTTATTAAGTATGAATTAACGTGTTTAAGAAAAATGATAGTTTATTTATACCAACCAATATTATTATTATTCTATCTGTTACTTGAATTTGGACCAAAATCAACTCTACTGTTATTATAAATATCTGAATGTTTAAAAAATAATATATTATTAACATGAGATTAATGTATTTTAAATTCTACTAAAAATAAAGTAATTTCTTATATAAATCATAGCTACTAAATAATAAAAATATAATAGTAATAATCATAACATGAATCTAAATAAAAAAATTATTACTTATAGTTTACAACAATTAGTTTAAATAGAGTACCTAAGACAAAATATTGATGGTCAACAATTTTGGATATGTGTTTATTTCTATTTGTGATATCTTCAAGAGAAGATAAGTTGGATTAAAAACAAATAAAATAAAATTTTTTTATCTATATTCAATAATACTAATAAGAGATGAAATGAGAAGAGAGAAACAAGCGAGAGGTACGTGAAAAATAATCCGTAAAAGTTAGTACAAAGTTGTTCTAATAATGTGAATATAAGATAAGAGAAAATAGTGGAAGTTTTTTAAAATTAAATAACTAACGTTAAGTGGAAAAGTTAATTAGAAAGAGTAATACTGAAAAAAATTTGAACACCAAACTCATGTATTGTTATAAATATATTGTTATAGATTAAAATTGCTTCAGAATCAAATAAAGAGAAATATACATATATGATAAGGTTAAAATTAATTTTACAGCGAGTGGATCGGAGTTAATTTTACTATAATTGACAGAGTAATATTGCCATGTAGGGTAGAAAATAGTAATTCAATAGTTAGGAATCATGCATTAAGATTATTAAGGGAGACAGGAAGATACATTAGAGCACCTCCAATGACTGATCTCCATTCAACTTTTTTCTGACACTTTGAGGAATTTACCGTTGGAGAAGCAGAAAAACGAGTTTCTTCACGGAGTTCAAAGTAGAGGAATCCCTACTTAGAGGGACTCAAGGACAACCAATAGTAACTTGCCTTACCTTTTAAATAAATAATTATATGAAATTATAATTAAATAAATAGTTAAATTATAATAAATAATTATATTAAATAATTAAATAATATTAAATTTAATAATAATTATAATAATTAATTAAATTAAATAATTATAATTTTATTTAATTAATATTTTATATTAATTATTTAAATAATAATTAATTAAGTAATTAAATTATAAGTATTTATTAATAATTATAATAATTAATTAGATTAAATAATTAAATTTTTATTTAATTAATAATTTATATTAATTATTTATATCATAATTAATATTAAATATTATTTATATTTATATTATTATATTAAATTAGTCGTTGTAAAATTAGCTGTTGTAAAATTAGCCCTTAGAAACTAGCCGTTATTATGTTACCGTTATTATTAATAAATTAATATTTTGTTACTCTATATATACCACTTAGATACACTTCTATTCTCACACTATCTACTGCTCTTCTTTATCTTCTTCCAAGTTTACAAAATCAAAGTTCTGCTACTATTATTTTTTGTTCGAAAAAATAGATCCAAACCAACTCAACTCTTTCTTCAATTACTTACAAAACTTTCCTCAAATTCCAAATACCCAACAATCTCAAACCTCAAACTCTCAAGTTCCAAATCAAAACTTCACACTACCAAATTCATTTCAAAATCCAAATCCACAAAATCTTTCTAATTTCAATTTTCAAGCTCCTTATAATAATCAGTTTCCTATATTCCAACTGCAAAATCAAAATTCACAAACATCCCATTTTCCATTTTCGTCCATATTTAATCCCTCTAATCGAAAATGTTACTCCAACTTTCTTGCCGTTTCTAACTCAATTCAGTGCATCAAGACATAACTCATCTGGTGTTGGTGGCTCTTCTAACCCATCCTCTCAGACTCCTATACAATCTAGTCTAAATTCGCAATATTCAGATTTTGCCAACCCTCGTGGATTAGATGCTATCGACCTTAATGATGATGATATTGAAGATTGGAGGCAAGATAGTATTCAACACTGATATTGAAAAGAGGATGAGATGCTGATAAGTGGATGGTTATATATTTCAACTGACCCTATAGTTGGTACCGATCAAAAGGAGGAAATATTTTGGAGTCGAATTCATAGCTACTGTGTAAAATTTTACTCCGACATGACAAGGGGGTAGTTACATGTACGAAACGATGGTATAAGATCAACAAAGCTGTTGCACAATTTGCTGGTTGCTACGATCAAGCTAGTCGAAACATAAGGAGTGGTTCGAACGCTGATGATATAAAGGAGTTGGCTTATAAACTTTATTCCACAAATTATGGTTAAAAGTTCACTTTTGAGAGGGATTGAAACATGCTTCGGTTGGAGCAAAAATGGAGAAGCCAACTACCTACACAGAGTGGCGGCTCAAAGAGAACTAAGGTTAGTGCAACTGGAGCATACTCATCCTCATCAAACCCTGAAACACTGTTGGCTGACAAACCCGGTGTGGACTCTCCCGTTCGCCCACAAGGATCAAAGAAGAGCAAGCGAAAGGGTAAGGGAAAAGCACAGATGTCTGAAGATTTTAGCGAAAAAAATCATTGGTTGTCAAAAAATTATCTCTCATGGAAGATATTAAGAATGTTAGAGAAAAAGAACTAATGGATAGGAAAAAGAAAGAGAAGAGGAGAAGGAAAATAGAGCAAAGATTATGGCAATCAAAGAGAAGGAGTTACAAATTCAAGCGGCAATGAAAGAACAAGAATTACAAGCTCAAGCAGTAATGAAAGAAAAAGAATTACAAACTCAGAGGTATATTAAAGAAATGGAGATAAAAGCAAAAGAAAGGAAAATAGAAAGGATGGCCAAGGAAAGGAAAAGGGAAATGGATATGCAAATACTTAATGCTGACACGTCTACAATGAGTGAAAAAGGACGAGCTCTTCATGAGATTGCATGTGAGAAAATAATCGCCAAGTGGTTTACTTAATGGTTCCTTGTATTCGTAGAATTATGTAGTATGTTCTTATTTTTATTGCGTATTATTGGTTTATGATGTAGTTTGTTTTATTTATTTCTGATGTAAGTTTTTACATTAGTCAATATTATTGTGCCCTTATTGTTCATGAAAGTGACTGTTGCAAAACTAGCAATTGCAAAACTAGCCGTTAAGGTACTTATTGCAGACACACTTATAAATATCAATTATCCATGACTCTGCAACTGCACTTCAATTCTTGTTTCTCACCTCGAAAGAGAACTAAAAATTACATTTCTAAATATGGCTAAAAATTTTGATGATATGTTTAATGAGGCTTTGTATGGTAAAAGTAGACGGCAAGATAACACAGTCATAGATAATTGGATCGATAAGTGTTTACTTCAAGATTCAGAAGAAGAAGATATCGATAGAAGCTCTATCCTAATTACTCGTAGATGGATCAACAGAGATCGAGAAATAGGACATGATCGCCTTTTTCAAGATTACTTTGCAGATGAACTGGTGTATAATGCTGACATTTTTCGACGGAGATTTCGAATGAGAAAACATGTGTTCCTTCGGATAGTAGATGCTCTCTCAAACGTCTATCCGTATTTCCAACAGAGGGTTGATGCAACTAGAAGAAGAGGCTTGTCACCACTCCAGAAATGTACCGCTGCGATACACATGTTAGCATATGGCATAGGAGCTGATGCTGTTGATGATTATGTGCGCATAGGCGAGAGCACTACAATTGAATGCTTGGAAAAATTTGTTGAAGGTGTCATTTCGGTGTTCGAAAATGAATACTTGCGAAAATCCAAACCAAATAACGTACAACGCCTGCTACAAATGGCGGAGGGTCGTGGCTTCCCTGGCATGTTGGGTAGCATTGACTGCATGCATTGGCAATGAAAAAATTATCCAAAGGCATGGAAAGGTATGTACATGAGTGGTTATCGTGGGGTTGCAACCATAGTACTTGAGGTTGTAGCATCTTCAGACCTTTGGATATGGCATGCGTTCTTTGGAGTTTCTGGTTCAAATAACGATATCAACGTGTTAGATCGTTCTCCAGTGTTCGATGATATTCTAAACAACCGTGCTCCGGAGGTAAATTACACTATTAATGGTAATAATTATACTATGGGATACTATGTAGCAGATGGTATTTATCCTGAATGGGCCACATTTGTCAAATCAATCTCAAAGCCACAAGGAGAGAAACGCAAGTTATTTGCACAATACCAAGAAGGGCAAAGAAAAGATGTGGATCGAGCATTTGGAGTGTTGCAAGAACGCTTTGCAATTATATGTGGTCCAGCTCGTTTTTGGGAAAAGAAGAAGCTTGCTAACATAATAAGAGCTTGTATTATATTGCATAATATGATTGTTGAGGATGAAAGAGACACTTATGCAGAAAATTTTGCTCAGGGCTTAGAGTATGATGATGTCAAAAATGGCTTATCACAACCTCAGCTGGGAGAAGAAGATTTCGCACCATACCATCAATTTCTCCAAAGAAATGCCCAACTTCAAAATAGGCAGCATCATAGACAATTGAAAGAGGACTTGATTGAACACATATGGCAATTTCATAATGCTTGTCGTCAACTATAAAGCTTAATTATGTTTTTCTTTGTATTAAGTAATTTTACAAATTAGTGTAACCCCAAATTATATATTGTGTATTATTATTATATATGAATTTATTTAATATTAATATCTTTTAATAATGAATTATTTTTAAATTTATAAATTTAAATTACATTATTGAAAAAAATTAATTACATTAATTTCAAGTATTTTAATTAATTAATTAAGTGGGACCACAATAGGAACTAAAGTTAGTTCCTCCTAATGGAGAAGAGAGAGATGTTTTGAGTTCCTATTTACTATTTATGACGCAAAAGCTGATGTGGATTTATTTTTTATGACAGGTGGCCATAAACAGGAACTGGAGCGAATTTCCTACTGGAGATGGTCTTAGCAACCGAGAGAGACCCTTGTATAGAAAAAATTTCACAAGACAACAATTTAAATTGAAAGACCTTACTATTATCATTAAGACAATAATTAAAACTAAACTTTCAAAATCCTAGCGCAGCTCTCCTCTTTCTCCCATTGAAGTAAACCGCAAAGCTCTCTTGAAGGCTACCGCCGTTGCCTCAATCTAGATCCTGGTGGTCCTCTTATGCTTCAATCTCCTTTAACCTTTTTTTTTTCTTTTTTTGCCTCCATTGTCTTCTCTTTTTTCTTCTCCTTTCTCCTTCTCTTCTATTTTTCTGTTCTCCTCCGCCTCTGTCTGCACCACTCTGCCACCTCTTTATTTTCTTTTTTCTTATCTCCGTGTTTTCTATTTTTTTGTTTGTTTCTGTTTTCTACTTTTCTTTTAGAGATTTAGATTTGAGATCCGATCTAGATGTAGATCTAAAATAACCTTCCTTCGAACTTGAGTTTAGCTCTGCATTTCTAATTTTATAACTCATCTGCGATCTTTTTCTCTTTTATGGTGGTATTTTGGTTCTCTTTATGGTTGCTGGTAGTGTTATGATGATACAGATTTTTTCAAATCTTGAAGGAAAATTCTACAAAAAAATAGTTTTGTTTATAAAAAAAATTTTGAAATAAAAAATATTTAAATCTATATAAAAAAGAAAAAGATATATCTTATTGACTTGCAGTACATGTGTGTAAATTTAGAAACAAAAAAGATTCTATTTGATTTTTGTTTTTTTTTTCGTTAAAATTTTTAGTAATCAAATGCTGAACTTATTATCAAATTTTAGTTCAATACATGAGATATTTATTTTTTATTATTTATGTAAAATTAATATTTTTTATATTTATAAGTGTCGTTTAACTTTTCTATAATTAAAAAACGTTTCTTTCTGTAAAAAAAAAAAAAGACAATAATTAAAGCTTGCAAATACAGCGACCCCATCGGTTACTATCCTATTATAGCGATATCTTACATTGATCAGTTGCACCACCATTATTTGGGTCATTATACCACACTTCATTTTGTGCATTCACAATTGACACTTAACTCGAACAAGTCTCATCTAGGGGTGGCAACACTACCCGAACCCGCGGGTACCCACCCCGCCCCTATCCGTTCGGGGCGGGTAATTACCCGCACCCGCACCGGGGCGGGTTTTAGCGGGGCGGGTTCTTGGGCGGGGCGGGGCGGGGTCGGGTTTAGGTTAAACCCGCCCCTACCCGCCCCGATATATATAATAGATATATAAATATATATATTTTTAATATATAATATATGTAATATATATAAAATAATTAGTAAAATGATTAATAATATTGTATCATATTTAAATTTTTATTTTAATTTATGTTATGAATGTAAATAATGGTTATATAATTTTTAAAATTTTATTTTATTTTTTGGATTTAATAATTATTGGGGCGGGTAGGGGCGGGGCGGGTACCCGCAGGGGCGGGTTAGGGTTTAACATTTTACTACCCGCGGGTAGAAGCGGGGCGGGTTCGATGCGGGTTTTTGTTGAGCGGGGCGGGGTCGGGTAGAGCAAAAACCCGCCCCTACCCGCCCCGTTACCACCCCTAGTCTCACCTTTATTGCTTAGTACATCATTATGATTATTATTGTTCTCAATAATTTATGGCACCAAGCTAAGAAATATCAATCCTATTATACATTAAATATTTTCATTAACCAAATCTAATTAAATTGACTCAAATTCAATAAAAATTATTCATATATGTGCACATAAATCACATTTCTTCTTTTTTCATGTAAAAAATAATATCATAACTGTTTAACTATAAAATAAATATTTCTAACTTTAATACCAAAATCTTTCAAAATTTTAAACTTGATGTTACAGTTTTATTTGTTTTTTCTTTTTTTTTCTCGTGCAGAATTTATATGTTTTTATTTATAAAATTACGTATTTTTCTTTTAAATTTTTTTGTATTTATTATAAAAAATATAAATTAAAAAATTACATAATTTTTTTATTTTATTCTTTTTTATTATTTGCTTAATTTTTTGTATTCTTTGTAAAAAGTAAAATAATAAAAATTATGAGAGAGTGTGTTAAAAAGTGTGTTCGTGAGTGGTTTAATCAAATTTTCATAGATAAGAAAGAAGCATAGATGTATTTGGTGGGAGAGAGAGAGAAAAAAAGGTTGAGACGATAAACTTCTCATTATTAACCGGTTTAATAAAGATATCCAATAATAACATGACACATGTAAATGTCTTTAAAAAAAGATATTTTTAATATCTTTATTAAAGTGATCTCCATATATATAATATAGAAATGCTAACTAACTAACACTAAAAAACAAAAGAAAAATAACAAAAAATGCTGACTAACGAAAGAACAGAGGATAAATAGCAAAACTTTAACTAATTATACTAAGGTGGCAATCTTTTAACAGATATTATCATTATCTTATCATTGAAAGTAAATTTTTTGGTGAACAACCAAGAGAAAAAACAAAGGAGCAGAAAAGAAAAAGAAAAGAAATCAGGTTCTTAACAGCAAGAGAGGACAAACCATCTCTGGCGGCTGGTGCCAAAGGTGAACCTCATTAGCTCCGCTACCTCTAGATCCTATCTTTGTCAACCGATCTGTCACGACATTAGCTTCTCTCGGGATAAGCTCAAAACGAATATCCCAATCCCTTCTTAACTTCAATTCAAAGATCAGTTGTATCACTTCTTTTTCAAGATGTCAGAGTGGAACTTGCCAACCAGTCACTAGCTCAAAAGCTGCTGCGCAATCTGTCTCACAGACAACAAGCTTAAGACCCGCCTCCCAAGTCCAAGTCAAACCGTTTCATATACTCCACAACTCTATCTTGATGATACTAGATCCAAAGAAATTTCCTAAGCATCCCATTACCCATTGACTGGAGCTATCGCGAATTACCCACCCAAAATCAGCACAATCATCCCCAAGCTCACACTCCCATCACAATTTAACTTCTAAGCACAAGGTTCTGGCGGAGACCAAGATAGAGGTTTTAATCTCTGGACGCAACACACTGAATTCTGAGTTGTATATTCAAAATCCACCATCATCCACCTGCGAGCCTTGTATGCAATTGACCCAGGAGATCCAAAAACTCCCTGAAAATTACCAATATTTCTATCTTACTAAATTGACCATATTATAGCTGCAAATTTGGAACAACCTTCATTGAGGAGGCCATTCTTGAACCAATCATACACCTCGTGAGAGCCAAAGAAACACACATCAGAAAAAACCTAGAGAAACCCAAACTGATCGCACCACTTCACAATCCCGAAAACAATGAAGAATTGTCTCTGGAAGTTAATTGCAACGTCTACATAAGGATGAGGAGGAGAGATGTTGTCGAAAATGTAGATATTGAGTTGGTACAGTATCATGAAGGCAAAGCCACACTAGGAGCCTCAACTTTTCAGGGACCCGCGCCTTCCAAAGCTAAAGCGAATTGATATTCCTATCCTAATTCAACTTATTCTGAATTAACCATAAATATCCTTGTTTAGCAGAGTCAAGAGTGTGCTCCCAACTCCAACCCAAATCACGACCAGAAGCCGAAATATATACTAAACTAAGAATGTCTTCCCTTAAGTCCCTAGGAATAAAAGAGTAAATCCTCTCTAAATGCCAAACTCCATCACTGTAAACATCTTCAATGGTCAAAGCAGTCTCACAGATATCAAGAAATTCAACCCTCACTTCTACTGGCCCAGAGTGCAACAAAGAGTCAAACCAGAAATTCTTAGAAAGAGCTCCCACTTCCCAAACAAACCCTTCCTTTAATATGAAAGTTGTGTACACAATAGACTTCCATATATATGATGAAGAACCGATTGCTTTAACTGCAAACAGGTTTCTATTCTGGAGGTATTTCTGAAGCATAATCTTGACCCACAGTTTCTCTTGATTCATCAAAATTTGTCAAACTAGCTTTCCTAATAAAGAAAAATTGACCAACCACACCTCTCGCAAAGCAAGACCTCCAAAAATTTTTGGAGTCGTCAAAACTCTCCAAGATGCTAAATAAAGACCACGGTGATTATGACTACCACACCAAATGAAATTTCTAGCAAATTTATCAATGTTATAGCACACACTTGATGAAAAAAGGCTTACTTGCATCCTATAAATAGGTATAGAAGATAAAACTGATTTAGGAAGGCAGATCCGACCAGCTTTATTAAGGAAGCGACCTTTCCAAGATGCTAGCCTATTAGTAAGCTTATCAACCACATCATTAAAATCAGCTTTAGTAACTCTGCCATACTTGATGGGAACACCAAGGTATTTTCCCAGAGAATTAGCAAAGCAGATAGAAGAAATACCAGTGAAGAGATTCTTGCATTGTCTAGAAACATTCATAGAACAGATAGTACGAGATTTGTCAAAATTCATCTTCATACCAGATGCTCTGCAAAAGGTGGCCATAGTGTCCAAAACATGAAGCACTTGAGATTTTTTCACTTTGCAAAAAAGGATAAGGTCGTCTGCAAAAAGGAAATGGGAGATTACAGGACCTCCCCTAAACACAGTCACTGGTTTCCATCTACCAACCTCCACTTGCCTAGCAATGAGACAACTCAACCTCTCCATACAAATAACAAATAAATAAGGAGACATAGGATCTCCTTGCCTCAAACCCCTCTTTGGCTGAAAACCATCCAACCGGTTACCATTCCACATTAGAGAAAGGAAAGATGACTTTACACATTTCATAATAAGAGAAACAGTAGTACCTGGAAAGCCAAACATTAGGAGAGATTGCTCCAAAAACTCCCAGCTCACCCTATCATAAGCCTTTTCTAGGTCAATTTTAAAAGCAAGAACACCTTTCTTTGATTTGGTTTTCTTCATAAAATAGAGAACCTCCTAGGCTACAATGATATTGTCTAGGGCACCCCTTCCAGGAATAAACCCTCCCTACAGAGGGCCAATGATATCTTGTAGAAAAGGTCATAACCTCTCCACAACTACCTTAGTTATAATCTTTTAGATGATATTACAGAGGTTGATAGGACGAAACCCTTTCATGCGAGACGGGTTATCAACTTTAGGAATCAGCACCACCAAAGTGTCAAACAGAGCACTATCCAGATCAAACCCAGCGAAAGCCTTCTTAACAAGTTCCCATACCTCTGTACCAACCACTTCCCAATATTTCTTGAAGAAAAAAGCCTGAAAACCATCAGTACCTGGGGCCTTAAAATAGTTCATGCCCATAATCACCTTCCTAACCTCTTCTTTAGAAACATCTCTTGTGAGACTTTCAATAGCCTCACGAGATAAAGAAGGTAATTCCTGATCCCCCATCACATCAAGGTCTACCTGTTCTACATTGCAAAAAAGATCTCTATAAAATTTAATTGCACAGTCTTCGAGTTCTTGCGGATCAGTACTTCATCTTCCATCCTCCAAAAACAACCCCTGGACCTTGTTATGCTTCCTCTGCATAATGGTTTGCATATGAAAGAACTTAGTATTTCTATCTCCAAATCTGATCCAGTACTCTCGGGATTTTTGATACCAAAACAACTCCTCTTGCATAAGCAGATTACTATATTCAGCCTGTAACTCCCTTTCTTCCTGTATAAGGGATAAAGCATCAACTCTCTCCATTCTCTATTGGATACTGGTCACACGCCTCTCTAATTCCCTCTTTCTTTTAAAAATATTCCCAAAGACATCTCGGTTAAAGGCCAAAGCATCATCTCTGACCTGAGAAAGGCAACGAATAGGATTAGATCTATCCTTGTCCCAAGCACCCCTGACCACTGACAAAAAACTTGGGTGATAAGACCAAGCTACTTGAAAACGAAAAGGTTTTACCCCAACTCTTCTATCATTACCTTGACATCGCACCATAATGGGACAGTGGTCAGAATGCATCCTCGCTAAATTCTTCACATAGCTTTCCAGAAAATGAAAACACCAAGCATCAGTAGCTACAGCCCTGTCCAGCCTCTTCGAGATGAATCGATTACCCTGCATATGTCTGAACCAAGTGTACAAAGATCCATGAGCTCCCAAATCAATCAAACAACATTCATCTAGGAGAGCTCGAAACCGCTCTGCCCTGCGAGAGACAAAGTTTCCACCTTTAACCTCAGATGAAAGAAGGATCTCATTAAAATCCCCAATAGCTAATAAAGGACCTGAATAATTTCTGAAAAAAATCTGTCAAAACCCTCCAAACTTCTTCCCTTATACTAGGAACGAGACTTGCATAAATCACTGCACAGGCCTAAGAGAAACCGCCATTCGAAAACTCAATACACACCACTTGCGAACTCGCTGCCACGACATTGCAAGATACTCCGGGCCATGCACAGAGCGCCCAAATACCTCCACTATGCCCCTGAGCTTCTTCAATATGAATAGGAATATAACCTAATCTATTCCAAAAGACAGCCACCTTTTGGAAAGCACAATGAGTCTCTAAAATGATAAAAATGTATGGATAAAAATTCTTTACCAATTATTTCAGATGCACCCGAGCCAGCTTATTTTTAGCTCCCCTCACAATCCAAGCTATAATGTTTGCACAATCCATATTAATATTACTTGGAGTGAGACCCACACCTCAGATTATTTGAGGGTAGTGAGTGGGGTCTCCATTGTAACCACACTGTGCCCATTCTCAACTGGAAAATTCTGAAGAGAATTAGGCCTTAATCTCTTTAAATTGCTTCTGAATGGCGTTTTAGAAGTCCCCGCGCCTTGCGAATAAGCCCCTGCCCGTTCTGAACCAGGTCCTTGCTTGCCACCCGTCACACCTTGAGCAGAGGTAGAACCTGACGACGCTAATTTAAAGTTCCTCACTTGTTTTAGCACTTGAATGCCTTTACTTATGTGTAAAGATGATTCAACCCCATTGATGCCTTTCATAGCAGGTTCTCCTTTAGCAACATAATTAGAAGATTTATCCACATAAGCTTTCTTGGACTTATCCTGGTCATGCCTACCCAAAAAGACCTTCTTGCCCTTTATCTTTCTTTCCACCTTGGTCCATGTTGTCCCCTACATGTGCCCTTTCCATGACTTGCACTTCCTTATCCTTATTCTTCTCTATCCCAATTGTAGCACTACTGAAAACAAAAGGTTTCTCAATATTAGAAGAAAATGGCACCTGATCCATCTTCTCATGATCTTGTTCCTTGTCTTATTCCTTGTCTTCATTCACCTCTGTTTCATTAATGTTCACCGAAATTAAACTAATTAATTTACAGTCCACACCAACGTGCCCATAACAACCACACGTATTGTAGACCAACTCAAGACTTTCATATTCAACATCCAAAACCCTCTCATCCACCTCAACACTACCAGTAATAGAAACGCCTAAATCAATCTCCACACAAGCCCTCGCATACTTCCCTCTTGCGGCCATCTTAGTTGTTACATCGATTTTCACTGGCTTTTCCACTACAGCGACAATCCTCAACATAGCCTTCTCATGGTAGTAACGAATCCTTAAGCCGTAAAAGCGTACCCATACCATGGTGGATCCAAAAACCTCCTCCTCTTAATAGAAGTCAGGTGACCATGGCTTTACAGCAAGATAGCACCCAGATATCATCCAAGGACCACCAAGTAATACCCTCTCCCGATCTTCGAAAGCATCAAACTTCACCAGAAAATAACCATTTCTTACGTTCAGAACTTGAAACCCACCCTTCAATATCCACATCATACCCAGCTTATGCACCATCGCCCTGTAACTCATATGTTTGCCCAAGACTTTGACGACGATCGCTTCCTTATATGGTACAGATAACGCCGCCCAGCCTTTCTTCTGAGAAGATGATCCGAGGAGGATGCGAATTACTGTGGTTCTCTTTGACCACCTTGGCTAGCCTCTCTCCATCTAAATTCTCATTCCAAAGCATAGGAGACGGAGACTTCTGTCGAGTCACCATGTCGCGGAAGGAAACCTTTTGAAAGCCATGTTCTTTCTTAGAAACCCTAGTACCCTCCTCCTTCTCACCAGAGACAACCCCCCGACGCTCTTCTTCTTAGTTCTACTGCCGGCATTATCGGTTACCTCACTGTGTGTCATCTTCTTCGTAAACCTCCCATTTATTCCGTCACTTATACCTAAACCCTAACAGAAAAAATACATAAAGAGTATGTTTTTTGAAGCTAATTTACTAACAAATTAATGTTCACCAACATTGTAAAATAAAAAAAATTATAAAAAAAGAAGTCAGAGTTATTGTTTGAAAAAAACATAAAGTAAAAAAATAGTACTAAATTTTTTAATTTTGATATCAAAATTTTTTAATCATAATACAAAAAATTTTTTACTAAAAATTTTTAAGATTATGAATTTATACGACCTTTTTTAACAAGAACTTATTTAATTTTTTCTTTTTTTTTTGTTGTTCTTTTTTTTTTAATTCTTGTTTTATTTTTTTTCTCTTCTTATTCTTATTTTTTTAGAGATAGATTAAAAAAAACGTAGAAAAAAAAATGATGCAAAACGTGTACGCACAAAATTTTGTTATTTATGATTTCGTTTTAATTGAAATAAAAAGTCATATCTAAGATGCGTTATTTTAATTTAATTAGACTTAGTTAAATAAATTATAAGCTAACTTTTCCTTAAAGGATATACATACCCCTGTAAATACCAACACGTTAATTAGTCTCTCAGATATTTATTTTACTTTCCCATGCATATTGTATTATTCTACAAATTAAAACTTGCATTTCAATTGGTGTAATAATATATAATTAATACCTTATAAAATGGAGAGTTATAATTATTTGTTAAGACCGGTTCTGACGGTGACATTCTCAAGAAATTATCTGCTGTTGATTAATTTATTATGTAATTAATGAATCGTATATTTTATATATTAATTATGGTTAGTTAATTAGTATGTAGTATGTACTTGAAAGTTCACTACTATAAGTAGCATGCATGCAGTGAATTAATATTGTTGATGATGTATGTATCATGTATGTGAATTGTGACCATATTTAAAATATATATTTATAATATAATTTTATACAAAATATTTATATTTAGGACTATATTATGTATACACTAAAATTAACTAATAAAGTTAACTACTAATATAAAATACATACAATATAAATATATGTTAAAAATAAATTAAATCACACATGTATTTATATATAAAATTACAAATATATTAGTGGATAATTTCAGTGGTTAATCTTAATATACAAATAATATTTTTATTATATCTAAAATTATATAATTATACTAACAATAATTAATAAATATTAAATAAATCATTTTAAATTATTTGTACTAATTTTTTATTATCTGACATTATTTATCATTATACTACTATACACATATATTTATTGAAAAAATCTAAAGAACCAACTATAGCATAAACCAACTCAAGTCAATTCTTTATATTTTTAATTTTAAAATTTTAAAAATTAGAATAATAAAAAATTATTTTTTTCTTTTTTATAACAAATTTTTGTTTTTTAACTACTTAATTTTAGTTGACTCTCCTCTAATTGGTTCCCTAATATTAACCTCGCTCTAGCTATGTCTACTTCATATATATGATCAGAATAAATGAAGTGAAATTCAAATTCAAGTTTTAGAAGTTTTATGAATTTGGAGAATAATGGTGGGTCATTGTCGTCACTATTTATTATTTGTTATTATTGTCACTTCCCATTAAACTTATTACTGTATACAAAACAAGTGACAAAGGAAAATGACTCAATAATGCAAAACTACTCCCATGATGATGATTATTTGGTAGATTTTCGAAGTTACGATGATTTGATTATATTAAATACCTACGCCCACCCTGTAGATTTTTGTTTTCATTTGAAAAGACTTATATCATTATTTATGTAACTACTATATATTAACAACTGGCCGGGAATTAGGCCTATTGAATCATTGCAGATCAAAATTCTGATCTACATCAGCAATTCATAAACTCATCAATAAATTAATTAAAGGGCTAGATGTAACCTGCAAGGCATTGGATAACTATTATATGTAATATTAGAATGATAAAAAAACATAAAATTATCTTATTTAATATATATTAATTTTAATAATATTAAATATTAAATAAAATAAATTTAAATTAATTTTATTAATTTTATTTAATTATTAAATATTTTTATTATTATAAAATCACTTCTTAATTTTTACTAAATTTTTTTAAATTTAATAATATTTAAAAAATAAAAAATTAATCAAAACAATTTAAATTTATCTTATTTATTATTATTAATTATTAATATAATTAATAAAATTAAATAAAATAAATTTAGACTTTTTTTAATCAACCTAACATTATCATTATCGTTTTAAATGAGACAAGGTAAGATATACTATATTGTTAAGTCATTTTCGATGCTTAAATCTATATATATATATTACTTAAAATTATTTAAAATAATTGAATTTAAAATAATTGAACCATTTACGTTTATCCCCAGAACAATCCATGATATATATCCATGAACCACCAAAGCTACCGACGAACAAAAAACCAAAAAGAATAAATATTTTGAAAATGAAATGTTAGGCGTTAGTTATTAACTTATTGATACTTAATATTTAATAGTAAATATTCATATCATTTGGTTCAGTATATGTAGATTCATCTCATCATATAATTTTTCGAATCATTTACATGTGCAAATTAAAACATTGCATGTATATATAATAATAACGTGTAATAATACTCTAAACAAATCACACGAGAAATTAAATATTTGATCATCTGATCAATGACCACCAAAAACTTTCTTTTTTCTTTTTTCTTTAAAAAAATAAAAAGATATTATACATAGACTCTGATGATTTGCAAATGAAAACACATATACTATTAAGCTACACATTTATTTGATTGAAGTAGTTAGTTAAAAGCAGAACAAATGTTGCGAATTTCACCATCAGCACCAGTCTTGACTCCAATGTTGCCCATCTTAACCATAGAATTTCCAAACTCAACGCTGAAAGACAAGCCAAGCAACCCTCTTAGGCCTAAATACCTCTGCACAAACATCTTTGTGGAAGCATCATTCCATAGTGCCTCATCTGACTCAAGAATTCCACGTCCATTCCTCAAATTAGCATAGTAAGAAGTATCAAATTTCAGTTGGCTTCCGGTATCTAAGGGAACACGGTTGCTGCCGCCACTGTTTTGAGGGCAGAGTGCTTGTAGTTGCGGAACAAATGAAGGGTCAATGGAAGGATCAGGGCCATTTCCGGTGAAGTTGTATAATCTGTTGCTGAAGAATTGGCATGATGTGGTACCTATCGTATGTCCTCCTGTCCACATACATATTCATCAAACTTTTTCAGTTAACCATATCAAACTTTTTGTATGCAAACATGTTTTTTAAATTTGCTTTAAATTTGCATAGAATTTTTTTATTTGTTTAATATTAATCTGTAATAAATACTATATATCTCACAAAATGATTTCTTTCAAAAGTTCAAAAATTTAAACTAATAAAGAAATAAAGTTATATATATGTAATTATATCTCTGACAAATTTAATATAATCCTAGTATAATTACCAACAAGGGTAACGAGGTCTTGTGTGTTGAGGCCCTTTGCTGCAAACTTCTGTTTTTGAACATCAACAGAGTCCGTAGGTGCAGGCAAGTTGTTAACATCCGAAGCTTGTGACACACGACCATCTTTACGTCCTGTAAGCACTTGCCAACTCAATCCACCGCTCTACAAACAAAAATATTGTCAATATTATTACTTATTCATTTTAAATAGGTAAAAACTCACATGCAGATATCTTTATGTAAAGTTGATAGTTAAGAATTGTTACATAATTTAATAGATTTGACTAAATTATCATTTAATAACTCTCAATTATCAATTTCACTTAAATTTTATTATTGTTGTGTATATATACCAGGACAACAGAGTCGCGAGCAGCAAGGGCAAGAATATCGGCGCAAGACACGACGCCGGGGCATGCAGCCTCGAGTTGTGTCTTTGCGTCGTCAATGACCTCAAATCCTCTAAGTTCGAGGTTTGCAAATGCTGTTCTTTCGGTGGCAGAGCCGGTAACAAGGACAGAAGCGTCACAACCTCGGACAAAGCAATCATGGAAGTGCATTCTGAGTAAGCCAGCAGCTAGAGTAGGATCGGAGTTAAGATGGGATTGAACCGTGGACTTGACAATGGACTCGGCTTTTGGACATGTAGTCGCATAGAACCCTACACGGGTACCTTGGCCATGCACCGTGGTAGAAACAATACAGAATAAGGCAATCATAATGAACCTTTTGTTGATGAAAACACCGTCCATTTTGGTAATTAATTAAGTTCAAGTAATAATTATTGTTGCCTTTATTATATGTATATGTATATGAATGAGGATGCTAAGCTAATAAGTAATAACACGTATGCATGGGAATGGGATGATGATAATAGTAATAAGGCAGTGAAGGTATTTATAGGGCTGATTAGGAATTGGAAGAAGGTAATTAAGAATAAAGATGAGAGAAGGTGATGATAAAATAATAATAGAGATTAGAGAGTAAGCAAAGCCGGCTGATGGATATGATTAAGCAAGTAGTGAATGAAGGGAACGTGCGAGGATGGAACGTGATGAGTAATGAGCTGTCTTGCATTGTTTTGGAAATCGCAACGCGTGAGAGCCATTGGAGAGTGGAGACTTACTCATGGTCACTGCATTTTGTCAACAGTCAACGGATTCCTCTTCTACTTCCAAATTGCGCACGCTCAAAATCTTATCTACGTCCACAAAATTTGTTTAAGGTGTAAATTTAAGTGCACTTGATTTCACGTGAAATTAATTATTGAGAGTTGTTAAATAATTTAATTAATTTAATTAAATTTTAAATTTTTATCTAATAATTTTTATCTATTAGCTTTACATAAAATTAATTACACCTAAATTTTTATCATTTTTTAAATTATTCTTTTATCTTTTAAAAAATAAAAATTTTATAATTTAAAAAAATATTTTGATAGAAAAATATAAGATTTTCTTCACTTTTTTGTGTTAGAGTGTGCACGACCTAGCTAGGGCCAATAATTTTCACTTATCCATATTTATTAAACTATGCGTATATTAAAATCATTACTAATATTAATTATTAATATAAAATATATATTAAAATATAAAATATATATTAAAAAATTAAATAATATATATATATTAAAAATATTTTTTTATAAAAATATTTATATTAAAATTAAACTTGCAATTTATTATCTAAAAAAAATATTTTTATATAAAGATAATTATATATAAAATTTTTATGGTAATGTCCACCTAATTATATTACTATAAGAAAAATATCAAGAGATTGATAGTGCAAAAAATTAATTAGTGTTAGTTCAAATATTGCAAAACAAGTAAAAAATATGGTTATCTAGCATTTCTTTCATTATTATTATTATTATTATTATTATTATTATTATTATTATTATTATTAAGAGTAATAAGTAGTCATACCATATGACCAAGAAAAAAAACCGAAAAAAATATTATTAATAGCCAAATATTATTTTTTCCTTTTATAAACGAGAAAAAAAATTAAAAAATAATTGATAGCTAAATTACTAAAGAATTCCTATTGATCACCTAAAGTTTTTAAATTTTTTATATTTTTTAAATTTTAGCTAGCTAATGAATTTTATTCAAACCTGAACAAATAAAGTGGAAAGAATCCTCTAGCTTACATTGAAACCTACGTATCGTATATGGTTAGAAATTAATGACTAAATCTTTGTGCTAGCATTCAAACATATAATTAAGAAGATGTTATTAATATAAAGTATTGAGATTGCTAATACCGAAGGCGATATCATAGAGTAGCAGACTAGATCGGTTGAAGGGAAATTATATAATGAGGAGATGTTGAGAATAATTTTTTCATATTATTAGCATATTAAAAATGAAACACTAAAATTATACACGTGCTGGGTCAATTTTTTTTTATATTATATATTATATGTATACAAAAAATTAAACACTAAAATAATTATTAGTATATATTACATATTGAAATAAAAATACAATTTGAAAATAAATCAAACAAAATAAATATTTGTTCTACCAAAGATACTCTTCAAGTTATAACTCGTTGCTGCTATGCCGTGAATGCTTCCAATTTTTCGATCAGTAGAGATGAGAGACTCTCAAAACTCGAACTGAACGTAGAATCTGCAAAAAGATTCTGATACTCAAGTTAGTGATATATTTATTAAAGCATAAAACAGAACGAAAGTATTGTGATTGCTTGCTATATTTTCGGCCTGCCTTATCGTTGAGCAGATGTTGTTATTTATCGTTATATAAAGTAACAGACGTCGTAGTATTATGTCCGAGCTTTAGGGATAGTTCGAGATACGGGCGAATAGTTTGAAAATGGGCCGTTATTTTGGAATAGGTGAAGTAGAATCCGATGTATAACGTTATTAGGTGGAAGTATAAGGATTATGGAACACAACCTCTAAACTTAACTTGCTGACCTCTTGTTAGCAAGTTGAGCTTTTCTTACAGCTGTATATACCTCGGATTAGTGAAGTATTCCTGAGCCCCCAAGTTCTCTAATTTTGAATTCGGTCAATGTTTTAGGTTTAGTGACAGCAATAGTCTCCTGGAATCTCCTTGGAGGCAACCTGCTTTTTATCACATGAAGATGTATATCAGGACTGAGTTTGGGAATTTTTATTGCGACTTTTACAAATTGTGTCATTTAGTGCTTGAGACTTTCATATTATCCTTGCTTGATGGTGCTAAGAAAATTAGAGTCATGAATGTAGATCTTTGAAACTACAAAATGGTTAACAAATAGATCAGCAAATTCGTCAAAGCTGAAAATTGAACCTACAGAGAGAATAGAAAACTATAATAAGGCAGTTCCGTCCAAAAAGGTCAGAAACGAATGGCATAAGATTGGATCAAAAATACCATTTAAAAAATCATATATTCAAATTTAATGAAGTGAATTTTGGGGTCACTGAAGCCCTCATAAGGTTTTAATGTGGTCGGAAGTGTAAAGTTCTTTGGCATTTGAAAGTTCATGATTTCGTCAGAAAAAGAATTTGTTCTCTTCTTGTTGAACTTCGAGAGGTGACTTCCATTGCCGTATTTGTTTCAAAATAATGTTTGTCTTTAGGATTTTGCTTGCTTGTAGTCTTTTTATCACCATCTTCTTTGTCTGTCTTACCAATCAGAAGCTCGGACATTTTTTTAACTTCCACTTGAAGGGCAACACTTATGACCACTAGTTCGGCATGAGTGGGAGGAGGTGGCGGCAATGCGTCATCGGCCATATTTGAAATCCTGCAAAAGGAGATAGGACCAACATAGAAAAAGGGATTGCAGGGTGCTACGTGATATTAGAAATTGGCCCCACTGTGGGCGCTAAATATTCTATCATGAATACTCTTCAGGTTATAACTCGTCGCTGTTATGTCGTGAATGCGTCCAGCTTCTCGATCAGCAGGGATGAGAGATCCTGAGAACTTGGATTGGACGTGAAACCTACAAAAAGGACTCCAACTTTCAAGTTAGTGATATATCTATTAAAGGACAAAACAAAACGAAAGTATTGTGATTGCTCGTTGTGTTCTCGGCCTGCCTTATCGTTGAGCAAATACTACTATTTATTGTTGTATAAATTAACAGACATTGTAGTACTATGTCTGAGCTTTGAGGATAGTCCGAGATATGGGCGAATAATTTGAAAATAGGCCATTATTTTGGAATAGGTGGAGTAAAATTCGAGGTATAATCTTATTAGGCCGAAGTATAAAGTAGTGGCGGAGCCACATAGTGGGAAAGGGGGGCAATGATCCCCCTAATTTTATTTTTATTTACATATAAAATATATGTAAAAGTAAACTACCATTTATACCCACGAAAGTTGAAAACGCTGACATATCTACGCATAAAAGAAGGAAATTACTATTTGTACCCATAAAACATAAACTTTTGCTAGCAAAACTATCCAAATCCAAAAAAATTATTTGAATTTTTCAAATTACCCTACCACCACCACTTACTCCACACCACCACTTTTCCAATCCCAAATCCACCATCGAAATTCTTCCTCACCACCACCCTAAATCCTAACTACCACCATCACTCAAAATGCCTCCCATGCCTCCGGCGAATATTCCAGAAACAACGATTATTTCAAGCAAACACAGAACAAGTACAAACTTCAACCATGTCTTGTTGTAACTCCAATAAAAAAAAGAGACGAACCTGAATTTATGGTAGAATCCTTCCATTGAAGGGGTAGCAGATGTGACAGTCATAGGATACAGATTCTAATCCGTTTTCATATTTGGAAACAGATCCCAATCTGTTGGTTCTCCTGGAAGCGTTTTATGACCGCCATGAGGGAGTTCGACACCGGAGGTCCGTCGTTGTCGACAGTGAAGGAGGTCAATGAGGGTTTGAAGGAGGGGAGGCGGTCGAGGGACACGCCGATGGAGAGTTATAGGGTGCACAGCTGGAGGCGCGGGGAGATGGTTATGGCTGCGGCTACGACGGTGACGGTAGTGCGCAATTTGGTGATTGCGTCGAGGAGGGAGGAGGAAGGGAGGGCCAAGAGAGCGGAGACTGCGTGGAGGGAGGTCGTCTGGGAAGCTTGCAAATTTTTTATGGCGACAGTGATGATGGTAGTTGGGGATGAGAGTGGTGGTAAAGAAGAGTTTGGGTGGTGGTGGGATTTGAGATTAGAAAAGTGGTGGTGAAGATATGGGTAATTTAGATATTTTAAGTAATTTTTTAGTGTTTGGATAATTTTGTTGTGCAGAACCCATATTTCATGGGTACAAATGATAATTTATTTCTTTTAGGAGTAGATATGTCAACGTTTTCAACTTTTATAGGTAGAAATAATAATTTACTCTTATATGTAAATTTCAGCTTGACTCCTTTAAAATTTTATTTTAGTCTTATTTTATTGTATAAATATTTTTGACTTTTAATATTTTATCTAATTCTTTCCTTAATTAGTATAAGGATTATGGACCATATATCATAGCTAATTATTTAGTGACTAATTTTTTTTATGTGAATGTAGTATTTTTTAATATTTTTTTTGAAAAATTAAAGAAAAAAAAATATATGAAACAGCAGGCGATATTTCTTTCTAGCTAGCTTCCCGCTGTAAACCTGTAATTGCCGATGTTAAATTTGCTTCCAAGTTCCACTCGGTGAACATGAAAGTTTACGTTATTAGAATACTAGTAACGTGTGAGAAGTAGTAAATGGATGTACTAAAATATATTAATACATAGGAATCTAACTATTCTAAAGTTATATTGTTATTTTAGAAAAAAAAAATACATTATTAATCTTTTTTAAA
This sequence comes from Arachis stenosperma, assembly GCF_014773155.1. NCBI lineage: Eukaryota > Viridiplantae > Streptophyta > Magnoliopsida > Fabales > Fabaceae > Arachis > Arachis stenosperma. The sequence goes on from NC_080386.1 coordinate 6,193,405, forward strand.
TTAAGATAGTAAAATTTATAAATAATAAATATTATAAATTTAAAAATAATTAAAATATTACTTTACTACTTTATTAATATTGTAATTTTAAAAACTCTTTTTCTAATACACAACTTGTCCATATATAGTTTGTTTATATCCTTTCAAATTTTAACATTTTAACTAATTATAAGTTGTAACCCACATAAGAGCTAAGACGAACAAATACGAAACCAGAATATAGCCAACGGTTTGGAGGCTGTTACTTGAAGACAAAGTCATATGTTTCCCGACTAATTGCAATTAAAAAGTGCTTGTTTACGGGACTATTATATGATTACAAAGCGAGAAGAATATGATGGTGTTGACTTCGGTAACTTATCTACATCAAGGGATATATATATATATATATATATATATATATATATATATATATATATATATAAAATAACAAAGAAGATTTCCAGTCATTTGTTGATCTATACATTATATTATAATTAGTAATATTAGAGAGATAAAAAAAATTAAAATTTATTTTATTTAATATTTATTAATTATTATTAAAATTAATAAATATTAATAAAATAAATTTTAGTTATTTTTGGTTAATCTCTTTTTGTTATTAAATATTTTCAAATTATAATACGAAAATTAATCTGCAAGAATTTGTATGTAATGTACCAATAATAGAATTTTAATTTTTTTATTATTATATAAAGAAGAGAGAGATACACTTAGCATGAACGTAAATCACGGATGTAGTTAAGAGTTCCATGCATCTATCTCAACATCATAGTGGTAGCTCTATCTTATATCGCCTCTTGGACGTAACTTAATTTTCTTGGACCATTTTAATATTATTTTTTTTAGAGGGATGATAGAGACATTCATTGCTATTTCTGAATTCTGAAAGCCATTATTGTCTATTCTTTCTAAGTGACAAATAGTACTAACTATATATTTCATTAATTTATTGACACTTACGCGTAACTATTTTTTAATGAACGAGTAAAAAGAGTGACTGAATTTAATGTACTATATATGGTAATAATAATTACTGAAGAGGTACAAAATAATAATCATATATACATTGGTTCAGTATTTAATCTATCAAACTTGGACATTTTGGCTCCGTTTATTTTTTGAAACTGATAATGAGAATAAAGAATTGGAAGTGAGTATTATGTTTAATAATTAGAGACTAAAATTAGAATTTTGTTAATTTTAAAATATAAAATTTTAATCTTTTTGGTATTTTTAGAAAATGAAGATATATAGGACTAAAATTTTTAAGAACGAAAAATTTTAAAAATATTTTTTTTAAAAAATACTTTTATTTAACTTTTCGAATCTTAAATTTAATCTTCAATCTCTCATATTTATCTTAAACTAAATATGATAATGAAATATAACTCAATCTTATACATTTTACATCAAACACAATATAAAAATTTAAATTAGTTTTTATTTCTACCTTTCAATATCTAATTCTCAGTCTCAATCTCTCTTTTAAATACAATTTTTTTTTGTGACTTAAATACAGTTTTTGAGATTTGTTCTAAACTCTTAACTGTGTTTATTTATAAATATAAGACACTAAAATAAACATATAAAGACATAAAAAAATATTTGACATAAGAGACATAAATATAGACATTATATTTAAAGATAATAAATTAATATATTTTATATCATTCTTGACAAAAAAATATTAAAACATTAATAATTGAATAATTTATTTTTTATTTTTTTATTATTTTTATTGATTTTATATATTTATATTTTTATCATTATATTTTATAAATTTTTTATATAAAAAAATAAAAATAAAATTAAATTTTATAATTTATTTTTTATATTTAATTTATTATTAAGTAAAATATAAAATATAATAATACTAATACTAATATTTATATTTATATTTTATTTTCAATATTCTATTTATCACAGAATCAAACGAAGTTTAACTTAACCACTAGCTAGCTTGGTATATTAGGCCTAGAAATATGTATATATTCTTTTCACACGGTTGCTGACATCTTCTAATTAGGCATTCAAAAAATATATATGATTGCCTAAGAAGGTTACAATCCAAGACAACTAATGAACTAGCTATGTCCAATAGGTGCAAGTGTTGCAAATAATGCCCATTCCGATGCTTAGAAAGCTTCCAAATCTTGTTATTGCCGGTGGCCAATCACAATAATGCAAATAACAAAAAAGTAAACCTTTTGGATTACGACTTTTTTTAAGAAAAAATATAGGAGGCCAATAATTTTTGTGTTTTGTGACTAATACTTCATTATTAAAAGAAGAGTGAGTGATTTTTTATTATTGGATGTAATTTTACACCATTAAAAATATTATTAATGACGAATTAATAGTTATAAAATACAAAAGTTACTACCTTTTAACACTCCTACTTTTTTTTTAAAGTTGACATCACAATTAGTCTTCGAAGTTCGAAAACCCTCACGCGGAAACTCACACACATGCGTGATCCTCTATATACATATACAAAAGCAAAAATACAAAAGGCATAGCCCCCCTTTACTTACTCATTTTCATATCTTTGACCAACTCAAATTATTAAACACAATTCCAAACCCCCTCTCCTCTCTATAAATACCACTACCTCACATCGCATTTCACATCACCAACACAATATCACATACATTTTCTATCTCATTCATCCTTAACATACAATATAAACAACTTTAATTTCTCAACTCATCATCATCATACTAGCTAGCTATTTGTGCTTGATATTCATTCCTTAGTTACCAAACTAACAATGGAGGGTGTTTTCAACAACAAAAAGTTCATTCTCGTGTTTGTTTTTATGCTTGGCTTGTGTATTGGTATCACCACAGTGCATGGCCAAGGTACCCGAGTAGGGTTCTATTCAAGAACTTGTCCTAGAGCCGAGTCCATTGTGAGGTCCACGGTTCGATCCCACGTTAACTCGGATCCTACTTTGGCCGCTAAAATTCTTAGAATGCACTTCCATGATTGCTTTGTCCAAGGCTGCGACGGTTCTATCCTTATTTCTGGCCCTGCCACCGAGAAAACGGCATTTGCAAACCTCGGACTTAGAGGGTACGAGATTATTGACGATGCAAAGACACAACTCGAGGCTGCCTGTCCCGGAGTTGTGTCTTGCGCAGATATCCTTGCTCTTGCTGCTCGTGACTCCGTCGTTCTGGTAATTACAAAGTCCTGTTGTGGTAGAATTTATGACAAAATGAAAATTTACTAGCATTGAGACTTCACAATGGATTGATTTGACTAAATTCTCATCTAATGATTCTTAACTATTAACTTTACGTGAAGTCGATTGCACCTTATTATTTTTTGTTATTAATTCAATTTTTATAGTCTAGGAATTTAACAATATATTTTTTGTTTATATTTTTAAATATTGATAATTGTCTAACATTTTTCGGGATGAAATAATTTTTTGCAGATTAATAAGAAAATAATTAATTTATAATATCCTAATATTGTGTGTTTACATGCAGAGTGGTGGATTGAGTTGGCAAGTGCCAACAGGACGCAGAGATGGGCGCGTATCGCAAGCTTCAGACGTAAGCAACTTGCCAGCACCTTCAGACTCGGTTGATGTTCAGAAACAAAAGTTCGCATCCAAGGGACTCAACACACAAGACCTTGTTACTCTTGTAGGTGGACACACCATTGGAACTTCGCAATGCCAATTCTTCAGTAACAGATTGTTCAACTTCAATGGAACTGCTGCTGCTGACCCTGCCATTGACCCTTCATTTGTTTCAAATCTACAAGCACTGTGCCCTCAAAACACCGGTGCTGCAAACCGTGTTGCACTCGATACCGGAAGCCAGTTCAAGTTTGATACCTCTTACTTCTCTAATCTCAGGAACAGTCGTGGAGTCCTGCAATCTGATCAAGCACTATGGAGTGATCCTTCCACAAAGAGCTTTGTGCAAAGATATTTGGGCCTAAGAGGCTTTCTTGGCTTGACATTCAATGTTGAATTTGGAAAGTCTATGGTTAAGATGAGCAACATTGGGGTCAAGACTGGTACTGATGGTGAAATCCGCAAGATTTGTTCTGCTTTTAACTAATGAAATGTTTGTTTAAGTGTATCATAGGTATATTTGTTAGAGTCTTATTGATTTTTTTTCTTTGTTTATTGTTTCTCTATAAGAGAATCAATTTCCAAGTGTAAAAGTTCCGATAAATAATGTCACATGTTTTTTATTACATTATTGTTTACTCTTAAGGCCAATGCTACTGTATAGATATCATTATTGTTAACTCCAATTATCATTTCACCACACCTCAAATCTATATCTATAGAAATTTTTTGGTCATTTATCCAGTAACATTGGCCTACTACTCTTAAATGTCTTTCTATACGAATTATATTTTATGGTACACATTTTTTTTATTTATCAAAGATTGGGAGATTTGAACCTGCAATCTTTTAGATGAATATAAGGAGATTATGTCATTTGAGCTATAACTCATTGGCGTTGGTTGAATTACTTAAATGAATATAAAAATGAATTTTTTATAGAAGAATATTAGTCGTTAATATTAATTTAAACAGAATGCAAAATGGAGATATTTAAATGAAACATAAGTACATTGTACATAAACCAATGAAAAGAATAAATTACCTGACTTCATTCCATTTTTTTTAATTTTTGTAAAAAACATCTGGGCCGGAATGGACTCAATTGGGCCTGGTTACTGTTGAGTTGCAGCAGGATTGGTGATTGGTGAATGGTTATGTCGCCTGAGAGCTGAGAGTCTGAGAGTGAGAGTGAGAGTGAGAGAGTGGCATTCCTTCAATTCCGACTCCAATGGCAGCCTCTGCTCTCTCCAATGCAATCCTCTCTCCCGTTTCTCCTCCTTCTCAATCTGTTTCCTCTAAACCCAAAACCTCACTTGTCAAATTCCCTAACCCCAGATCTAAACCCTTCATAGCGCTTTGTTCCTCTGATTCCGATGCTGCTCCTAATCATGATGCTACCCCCATTGAATTAAGTATGCTTCCCTTCTCTATTTCATTATTCATATTCATCTTCCCTTTCTTCTCACTCTTCCCCCCTTCTCGCAGGGTATCCCGCATTCCCAACCGTCATGGACATCAACCAGATTCGTGAGATTTTGCCCCACAGGTACGCTACCTACCTCTCCCTAAACTTCTTTTTAATATTTGGGATTAGGGTTTATCTAACTTGACAAGTACAAGTTTTTGAACCTTTTACTTGATAAATCTAAAACAAATGAATTGAAAGTTTGAATTTGTATGTTTTCTGTAAAAATTTCCTTTATTGGTAACCTTAAGGTCATATGTTCCTTTCTGAAATTGTGTTTCATACTTTATTCCTTGTGATTTTTGTTTCTTTGTTTCTCTTCTTGTTTATATTATAACTAACTAACTAACTGTCTGCAATGGTATGGTGGGATGTGGGAAGTTCAGGTTTCCTTTTCTTCTAGTAGATAGAGTGATTGAGTACAACCCTGGAAAGTCTGCAGTTGCCATCAAGAATGTAACCATCAATGACAACTTCTTCCCCGGCCACTTCCCCGAAAGGCCAATCATGCCTGGTGTTCTAATGGTTGAGGTAACTAAACTGTACACTCTATGCTAAGCACTTACTTTTATTGTGAAACCTATTCCATATTTTCTTTGAAGCATAGGAGGAGTAAATGTGTAGGGTAACCAGGGTTTATGAATATTAGGCTACATCTTTATTTCATTTGAAAAAAAAAATGGAAATACCAGTCTGTTACAAGAACCTCTTTTAGCTACTCCCAATGACTTGCTGGTTTTACTTGGAACTTCATTTGCCTAAGCATCTTGGTTCTCAAAAGTGCTCTCTTCTATTGATGTATGCTGGTGTGGTGTTTGCACCAGATATTTGCTGCAATAGAGTCACGTATATGCCTATATGGGCTGCAACAGTACCAATAAATGAGATCAACCTCCTGATTTGCCTACACATTGATGGATCAAACGCTTGTTACTAGACCAAAAGCTATAGTTGTTAGCAAGGGTGCAATTTTATTTCCCTATACTTTATTATAATTGCATCTAGCATAAGAGGTTGCATCCGTTACATTAAACCCTAAACAAGTGAAAAATCAAAGATTTAGGAGTTGAATTAGTTTTAGATGCTAATGAAGAGTAAATACACTCTTGTTTGCATGGCCAATAATGCAATAAAATAAATTTTAGGTCGAGTAGGGAGGAAGTAGAAGTAGCAGACCCCTTTGTGAATGAATGTGCAGTGTCTTTGGTATTTCATTTTTCCTTATTTTTGTTGGAGTAGTTATCTTACTTTTTCGGTCATGGTAAGTGCTCTTCCACTAAGGTTCCCACTTCTGAAGGTCCTTGAGAGTAGAGAATGTGATAAGAGAAGCATCTGGTGTTTGTGACTTAGAGTTATCTGCTAAGTTTCAGAAGAAGCTTTTTGTGCAAAAGCATTTCTAAATTTCTACGTTTGAATCTTGAGCAACATCTCTTCTAATTATTGGTTTGATGGCTGGGAACTAAATTGTATGAAGAGGTGTACCAAAAAGAAAAGGAAGAGCAAATCTTGTATGCTTTCTTTTATACTCTGCTTTTAAAGTTGGTGATAAATGTGAGAGATCTTTTGCTGCAGGCAATGGCACAAGTTGGTGGTTTGGTCATGTTGCAACCTGATGTGGGAGGCTCTCGTGAAAACTTCTTCTTTGCCGGAATAGACAAAGTGCGATTTCGTAAGCCTGTGATTGCAGGAGACACCTTAGTCATGAGAATGACACTTATTAAGTTGCAAAAGCGATTTGGAATAGCAAAGATGGAAGGGAAGGCATATGTTGGAGGCGAAGTTGTGTGTGAGGGTGAGTTCTTGATGGCTACTGGCTCGGGAGGGAGTGAATAGTTAGACATATCCCTTCCAACTAGAATAGAGTTGATTTTGCTGCGTGTCTTTTGAATTTTGATTAAATGCTTCTGCGTTTGAATGCAGAACTTTGTGAACGCCTATTTATGTATTTTTCATGAAATCTATCTTGTTCTTATGATTATGTTTTGTTTTCTGTGATTCATGAGCAGCTGAAGATAGCAGCATGTAACGTTATGTTCTCTTATTCAAATTTGTTGCATTGTTTCATATTTTCCCCATTTACTTTCTTGGCAATCCGAAGTTCCAAACAATCTTTGCAACTTGGACCCGCAGAGAGATGAGCAAGCTCGTATCTTTCACCACAACAGATTTGGTAAAGAGAGTAAAATGCTAGTCTTTATGCAATTGCTACATTTCAAATCATACACATGGGGAATCATCTAATATTAAAAGCATATGATATGATTTGAATTTGTTGTGAGGGAGCACATTGGCTCTACACAAGGCAAAGGTTCATGTTCAACATCAATCTAGCTTCTCAATTCAACTATCTACACGAATTGTTCCAAGTTTACAAGCCAAGAGCACCAAGGGGAGTCTTCCCTTGACCAGCCTCAAAGTAGAAAATCAACATAGCCAACATGGCAATCCTTGCATGCTTAATTTCAGCCAATTTGAGCCTTTCAAGCTTCTCTCTGTCTGGAATGTAAACGCCATCCTTGATGGTGCCAGCAAGTCCCAAAGGGTCAAAGAATTTGCCACCAGGGTAGCCTTGATCACCGGTGGCATTAGCAAAGTTCTCCGCTGTTCTTGACCATGGAGTGGCCCATTCCACTGACTGTGAATCAGGGTTGAAGAAGTCCACCCATCTCTTGCTCTCAACCCAACCCATGAGAAGCAACTGAGTGCCCAGTAGTGAACCAAAGGAGAAAGGAGCAATTGCATTGGGGTCAGCTCCAGCCTCAAACCATGGAACTCCACTCCATGCCTGGCCAACAAAGATTCCCACAACTGCAGCCATTGCCCACCTTCCATGAATGAGTTCAGCTTCTCTGTACCATTTCAGGAATGCTGGGTCCTTCCCTAGCCCTAGTGGGTCAAAACCATAGTCACCAGGTAGCGAGCCGTCAAGCCATTCAGGGTCAATGAAGTTTCCACCACCTCTAACACCAGGGACCCATGACTTCTTTGGTGCAGCAGCAGCAGCTACAACATATCTTTTAGGACTAACAGAAGCACCAGCTTTGCCTGCAATAGCATTAGCAAGTAGTGTCTGGCTCCTCTTTCCTCCACAAAGGAAAGAAGATCCCAAACCGTTCAACACAGCACCAGATGTTGCAGCTGCCATCGAGACAAGGGAGAAGAGCACACTGAGGCTGGTTTCAAGGTTTTGTTAGGAAGGGGAATGCAGACTTGGAAGTGATTTAATGTGTGAATGGATGCTGTGAAGTGGGAGAAAATCTAAGGGTGCTTTCATAGAAGGCCAAGTAGGAGTATGAAATCTGTAGAAGAAATCTTTGAGGGTATCGTGGATAGATTACGGACCAATGAAAACTAGATCTTCATCCTCATCCCATGTTGATTCCAACCACGTGGACATTGGGACCACACATCGCTCCACCTATTTCATCTAACTTTGTGTCTTTCCTTATCTTATGCTGACGTCGATAGTATTTTGGAAGATCATTAGATCCCAACAAGACCAATTTAATGAAGTGAGATAAGTAAGGGAGCGTAAATATGTGATTCTTTCATGCCTCAGAAAATGGGAATAATGCCCTTCATTTGAAGTTCTTTTGACCCAAGTTCATGAAGAATAATACTAAGATTTAGTTTGGTAAAATATTTTAAAAAGATATTTGTATTTTTTAGAAGTTCAAATATTTTATTTTATATTTGATAAATTTAAAAATTTTATGTATTTTATATTTGATCAATTTAAAAATTTTAAATATTTATGTTTACAGTTTTTAAAAATTAAAAATATTTTTGAAAATATTAATTTTTTTAAAAATTAATTTATATTTATTAAAATTAAAAAATTTAATATAATATTATATATTAATTAATATTTAAATTTAATTTTTTATATTAATATTTATTATAATATTTTTAAATTTTAAAAATTATTTTATTAAATATAATTTATTATTATTTATGTTTATTAAAAGTTAATTTTAATTTAATTTATCAAACATAAATAATATAATTTTTAAAAATTATTCTTTAAAAGTTAATTTTTATAAAATACTTTTAAAAAAAAATTTTTACCAAACAAAAGCTTAAGTAACAAAATGACCAAGTAATCTTGGCCATCTTTTAAATGAACAAAACTAAATGTATTGCTAGTTATTCTTCTATTAACCTGTTTTTAGTAGTATGAAATTTTTTTTATCGAATTTATTATTTTTAGTTATATGTGTGCGGTCTTATTTTTAGTCATATGTTTGTGCCGTCTTACACGGATTTCTATAATCATCAACAATAATAATAAGAAATCAAATATGATCAAATAATATAAAAAAAATTAAAAATTTATTTTAATATCTTACATTTAAGTCAAATTTTAATTTAATTTTTAATATTTTAAATATTTTATTTCAATTTTAAAAATTTTTAAACAATTTATTTCAATTTAAAAAAAATTTCAAGAGAGTTCAATATTGTTTCATTATTAAATTTAATACAAATAATTTATATATTTAATAGTGAATGACATTTAATTTCAATATGTAAGTAAAATTGATTCATCAACAATTAAAGATATAAAAATTTTTCTTTAATTGTGGAGTGTTGATATTTGATTGTTAAGATTTTGAATTTTGTATAAAAAAAATGAAAAAAAAATGTTATAAATTTTTTTTTGTTATATTTCTTTAATACATGAAAGATTTTGGTTATTTTGTTCTGTTAATTATTTATATTAAATTTAACGTTAAGACAATATTAAACTTATTTAAAATTTTTTGAAATAAAAATAAAATATTAAAAACTAAATTAAAATTTATCTTAAATATTAAAGATTAAAATAATATTTTACTTATAAAAAAAATATCACAATAATTTGTTATATTTTATAATATTCTAAAATTTGGTGATATTTCTTTGAATTGATAAATGATAGTGTTAGAAATATAATTATTAATGTTGCTTTTTTCTATTAATTTAAATTTTTTGGTATAAGTGATTTTGTGATATAATATCAAAATTTTATGTTGGAAAAGTATAAAATTTGATCATTAGTAAATTTTTAAGATGAGTGATTTTATGATTAATAGATAGACTAATGTCTCGAAATAGTGAAAATGAAGTTTGATTGAATTTTTTTTTTATTAAAGATAGAAGACTCGAACTCGCAACTTTTTAATTGAATATGGAGAGATTATGTCATTTAAGTTATAACTCATTGGCAAGTTTGATTGAAAATTTATCTTACTTTTTTCATACACATAAATTAATTAATTTTGAAATAAAACCAAGGAATTTTCAACCCGTTTTATTCAATTCAAAAGCTTATGTATTATATGCCACTAGGAAAAAATTAAATCAAATCTACAACCTACCAATGATTATATGACTAATTTGATACTTTATCATCTTTGTTGCTCTTCACCAATTTAATGAGGTTTTTTTCTGATGGCAATAAATGTACATCATTATCATATTCCGGATTAGTTTATGGTTCAGAATGTTCACCACCTTATTTGCTTTGTTTATTATCCACATGTCCTTCATTTCCTCAACCATCATCTTCAATCTTCACCCTCAGTCTCCAAATAATGCCTTAAGCTGAAAAAATTATGTTATAATATTCTTTTTAAACGAAACAAAAAAAGCACAACAAATATTTGATGAAATGGCTGATCTCTTCTCCAGAAGCTTCCAGTGCCTCGTGGTTCCAAGCTGCAATCTTCCCCAAAAATCTTCGGAAAGGCTTCGAATTTCAGCTCCAATTCCACTTCCCAAACGATCTCTCAGAGTTACCCACCATACCCATGTGCTTGCCAATTCCACTTCACCCTCAAGCTCTTCTTCAAACTCTGTTCCTGAAGAAGTTGACATTCTCTCTTCAACTGGTATGGTTGCCGTATCTCTCAAGATATTAACTTTTTCCCTTTTCGTTTCATGGGTTTATGTCAATTTTTCATTTTGTTTACTTGGATTTTTCCCCCTTTGTTTCTTTATTTTTTGTTGAGCTTTCTGAATTGTGCATTATACTTGAGCTTATTGTTATTATGGCAGAGTGTTCCGATGGAAGTGTTGTGTTCCAATTTGCCAATGCTAGTGAGGTTAGAAAAAGGATGGCTGAGTTGGAGCAAGAAAAACTAGCCAGGGAAGCTGTTGAGAAAGTTGGTGAAGCTGGTCCAGCTTTGTTGAGTGAAGGTGTTGAAAAATTAAACACTGAGATTGATCATAATCTAGTGGAGGAAATTGAATCTTCTTCAACTGTAGTAGTTAGTGTTGCTAATCGAAATCTTCAGCTTGCCGTAAATGAAGAGGAGAGTAACGTGCTTTATAATGTCTCTAAGGCAGCTGTGATCAGTGACGAAAATGAAATTGATGGGAATTTGATGTTGGATTCAGGAGAGGATGTTCAGCATGGAATTTCAAGTGAAGATGTTGCTGCTGAGGGTAATGATGTGCCAAGCTTGTCTGAGGAAGATTCTGAAACTGACAATCAGAAAGAAGTAGTTTCTACAGTTACCCCTGAGTCACGTATCATCCCTGGTCTGAACAGTCATGCTTCTGGTGAAGTTGAAGAAGTGAAAGAAGGTGATGTCATGGCTTATTAGGTGTCTTCTTAATCAACATTATCCGTTGAAGTTTTTAATAGTTATTGTTCTCTTTGTCAGGTAGAAGCCTAACATTGAAGTTGCTCCTCTCTCTACAGTTGACAAGGGTCATGGTGTAGATAGAGCAATAAACAGCGCGACTGATGGCAATGCTGCTGATATAAATGAACCTATATCAGTATCCAGTTCTTTAGAGCTAGAGCAAGAACAAGTTGCTGACAACAAAGAAATAACTCATGAAATTGTGGAAGTAGATGGAGTAGCAAACAACCTGACTGGTGACATCGATGTGGATGCCAATTCTAGTGAGTTGATGCCAGTATCCACTTCTTTAGAGCCTGAACAAGTTGCCAATGACAAAGAAACAACTCACCACATTGCGGATGTAGATAGAGAAGAAGAGAGCCTTGCTGCTGGTGTTGATAATGTTATCAGTGAATTGGTGTCAGTATCCACTTCTTTAGAGCCTGAACAAGTTGTTGATGATGAAGAAATGGCTCACCATGTTGTGGACGTAGATAAAGCAGCAAACAGCCTTGCTGCAGGTGTTCATTCTGATAATGTCGATGTAGATAAAGCAGCAATCAGCCTCACTGCTGATGTTGATTCTGATATTGGTGAATTGATTCCAGTATCTTCGGAATCTGAAAAAGTTGCTGTTGAGGAAACAACTAACCATATTGTGGAAGAGCCATTTGATGAAAGTAAAATGGAAAAATCAGTCACGGTTAGTCTTTATCATCTTCTTTCCAAAAGCTAAATTAACATTTGCTTTGGATTTGATTTCTTTTAGTGCATTTAGCTGTCTAATGTTAGTGACCTTAATGGCTGAGAACATCCCCTCATAATTCTATTTTTGATGAGTTAATGTGCTACTGGTTCTAATATGAATATAAGATTTGTGTTTATTTTGTGTCTAGTTACATGACTCAGTTGCAACACCGGATTTGGAAAACAAAGCAGATGTGGGAAGTATGGGAAGAAATGATTATGAAAACCCATCACTTCCTACTGGACCAGAGACACATTATGTTGAGACAGCTAGTCATGGGTATGCAAACTATATTCTCCCTTCAGTTTTGTAAATTAATGATGAAACTATCTTTTTGTGGTCTTCAGCATGTGATTAGTGAAATGTGTTCTCTCTGTTGAAAGCTTTCTCCTTTCTTGCTGAAAATGATCATCTTCAAACAACTGATAGTTATTGATTTTTGTCACAAAGCAAGGATTATTTATTTCTTTTATAACTTGTAACAAATGAAACACAACGATTGTGAATGCTCGACATCTTATCACACGCATAGCTGAAAGTAGAAACCAGTATAGATGTGACTTTCTAGGTTTCATCATCATTTGTTTTGGATACTTGCATGTGAAACAGGAGAAAAAGTTCCACAACAGAGTTTTGCTTAATTTCCGGTGCTGCTTGCTTGCCTCATCCCTCTAAGGTACCTTCAAGATTTTAATATCTTCTGTGTGTGTAATCAGTGGGGAGAAGAATGAAACATGAGTTTACATGTTAAAATAAAATTTTGAGGAAAGTTATACCCAAAAATTAAGGGCTGCCCAAGCATTTGAGCTCCACCAAATGCATTATTTACATAGATCTAGAAATAATATTACCAACAATATTCCAATCCGTCTAGCCTGGTCGCCTATTAATAGGATAAGTTAACCATGTGCATATCATACATGAGATTTAACTTTTTGTGAAACTTGAATCCTAAATGATGGACGGTAAATAAGCCAACTAATAACAATTTCCAGGCATCAACAGGTCGAGAAGATGCGTATTTTATTTCTCACTCAAATTGGCTAGGTGTGGCTGATGGAGTTAGTGATTGGTCACTTCAAGGTATACCATTCTGTCAGTTGTGACTGTGAACTCACTTGTTGGTTTTAATCTATACTTATGCACCTGAGAAAACTATGCAGGTAGTAATGCTGGACATTATATCAGGGAACTCATGGAAAAGTGCAAAAATATCGTGTCGGATCATGAAAACCTTTCAACAATGAAACCTGCAGAAGTTATCACCAGTTGTGCTGCTGAAACCCAAAAGTCAGGATCATCTGCTATTCTGGTTGCTCATTTTGATGGTCAGGTAAATAAATGATTAACCGAATCGCTAATTATCATAAAGCTCCTGCAGTATATTGTTCAACTATGTGAGTAATCCATAGAAATTTATCTGTAGGCCTTTCATGCAGCCAATGTTGGGAACACTGGATTTATGGTAATAAGAGATGGTTGCATCTTTAAGAAATCAACTCCCATGTTCCATGAGTTCAGTTTTCCGTTACAAATAGTTACAGGCGAAGATCCATCAGAAATCATTGAGGTATGTAATCTACCTCATATTCATCGTTCACCAATGTGAGATATAGTTTGGTTTTGGAGCCTTACAACTCACAATTTATGTTTTCAGGGGTACAAGATCGATGTAAATGATGGTGATGTGATTATAACTGCAAGTAATGGTCTTTTTGACAATCTTTATGATCAAGAAATAGCATCAGTTGTATCAAAGTCACTACAAGCTAACTTGAAACCTCAGGTTGATTACCTCTGCCTTTCATTTAGGTGAAAATTCACGTGCAGTTGTCTAACATAGTATTTAACTTTGATGATTAAGTAGCTTATGTAAAAGTGTAAGTATGGTTATATAAACTGCAGGAAATAGCAGAATTGTTGGCCATGAGAGCACAGGAAGTTGGAAGATCATCTTTTGCCAGAAGTCCTTTTGGCGATGCGGCGCAGGCTGCAGGGTACGTGGGATACACCGGCGGCAAGCTTGATGATGTAACTGTTATAGTCTCGTCAGTTAAAACTACTCCGATTGATAGATAGAGATAGGTTCTTTATTTATATTTCCTCTGTAAATAAATGCAATCATTTTTGTAAATTTATCTCTATCACCATGCTGGTGAGTCGTGACACTGCATATAAATTTCCTTCTATAACCATGGTCATGACATGATCCTTTTTTATTCATATTAATTTTTTTGTCTGTAACATATTTTATTTTTTTCTTTTTTTATGTGGAGTGCATTTATTTAAATTTATGCATACACAAAACGGCATATCACTTTGAATAACAAAAATATTATTTTTATATCAAAATCAATCACTAAAATCAGTCATCAATATATTTTTGTATAAATACATGTGTGATTTAATTTATTTTTAATGTATATTAGTGTTCTAATATATATTTTATACTGGTGGCTAACTATAGTGGTTGTCAAGAACTAATTTATCGCGAATTTGAGCTTCATTTGACCATTCGACCAACCAAATTTGAGAACCGATTGATTTTTTTATATTGCTTTTTTTTACTATTAAAAGAAAGAAACAAAAAGTACAAAAAAATCCAAAAAAATCAATAAATAAGTGAAGACAAGAAAGAATTCTATTTTTTACCAAAAAATCAATAAATCATTCATTGGAAAGGAAGGTGCATATGAAAGAGAGTCAAGAATAGTTACCCTTTTTTCCCCCTTAAATATAGTAAACATCCCCGGATTTTTTTTAATAAATAAAATAAATATAATTTTTGTCAGAATAAATAATTTAAAAAATATTTATTGATTTAATTTTTTTTCTTATTTCGTTTATACTGTAAATTAGATAGTTTTTTATGTATCTTGTTTACAGTATAAACGAGATAAGGCCCATCAACATGACATGTGTATATTTCGTTTACACTATAAACGAGATAAGATTTATACGCACCTATAAATAGAAGTCGTTTACATTTTCATTTCGGGTTCCAATTTGACGTAGTCAATCTCTTCCTCCCCTCTTTTAAGTCTTTCCTACCATATTTTAGACTGATACGGTGATTGCGCCAGGCGGGGAACGGCGGAGACATCAACAGGCTGAACGAGACGTCGCATTACTCCGGAGCGGCCCACTTGGAAGTTAGTTGCGTTCTGTTTGTTTAATCTAAGTATGTGGTCATTGTTAGGGTAGTCTTTAAGTGACAAGAACATACTAAAATGATTTAGGGATAGGTCTCTGGGAGGAATTTAGAACTATATTTGCTTGTGCAAAGTTGTTATGACATAATTATTGGTTTGGAACTCTATTTTTATTGTGCTAGGTTGTTAGTATTTATAACGTTGTAATTAGGATTTTTTAGTATGGAATATGTAATTTAGGAACATGTGTAGGCTAGAAACATAGAAGTAAGGACTTAAGTAGAAGTAGTTGTAAGTTAGATAGAAATATTTGCTTAACGTCTAATTTACTGTTATCATGTTAAGTTGATCTAATTACTAAACCAAAATAAAGAGTAAGAATTCAGTAAAACAAAAATTTATGATCATCTCTTTATAAGGCTGAATTTTTTTTTATTCTTCAGAGGTCTCACCTTCTACTGCCTCGACGAGTGAGTCATACCCTTTCTCTACCAGACGCCACCGTCCCGTATCTGGCTGAGGCCGGATTCGGTGACATGGTGCCCCTCGGGGACTTCACCTTTGACAATTCCCTGATTTCGGCACTCGTTGAGCGATGGCGTCCGAAGACGCACACGTTTCATCTCCCTTGGGGTGAGGTCACTATCACCCTGTAGGACGTGGCGTACCATCTAGGCCTATGCGCACACGGTAACCCCGTTGGGGGATGCCTCCGTGACTTCGGTAGATGGTACCACACGGAGACGTGGGTATTGGTGGAGCAATTACTGGGTGCGAGGCCTCCCGTGGCAGCACAGCAGGCTGCGCAGAGGATGGAGTCCTTCACGCTCAAGCTTGTGTGGCTGCGGGATCGTGTCTGCCAAATGCCCAAGACAGACGACCCGGAGACCCTTTGACAATACGCTAGGTGCTATATTATGTTACTGATCGGAGGGTATCTTATAACTGACAAGTCCAACAACCTGGTTCACATACGTTGGCTATTTCTTCTCCGGGACTGCAGGGAGTGTAGGGCATTTTCGTGGGTTTCAGCTGTGCTGGCCTGGACGTACCTGTCACTTTGTTAGGCGACACAGCGAGGCGTCACGGACATCGCCGGTTGCATGGTGGCTCGCCTATCACAATGAGTGACACGCATCTTCGGAATTCCTTCTCTGTTCTTCTCAATGGGGGCCAAGACTCTCTGAGAGAAGCAGTGTCCAGCCGCCAATTTTGACTGCGCCTCCCTGCCCTTTGTGACAAACAACTTTGGCAGTCTTTCGTACGTGATGCGCACAATGGCTGAGATCAGCAAGTACTGTGTCCCCTTCAACACTGCATTGATGCACTCGGACAGATTTGTGGTCATATGACCAAACTGCCGCCCGCTGTCGTAATGTTGTAGCCAAAACTTCTTTCTGAAACGACCTGCCTAGTCCGCCATAGTCGGGGAGACTCCTCTCAAGGCATCCATGTACCACTCATACCCAGCCTTGCTTGGACTGTAGGAAGCGTTTATGAGGTATCTCTTGCTCTCGACTGACTTGAACCGAGTCATGAAATTCGTAGCCATGTGTCTCATGCAGTAAGCATGGAAGACTCTTGGGGGATGCCAACCGCTATCATCAGAGCTTAGCACGGCCTTGATGGCCTGGGATTTGTCGGAGATAACCAGCAAGCCGTCTTGTGGGGTGACGTGGTGTCTCTGATTAGTAAGGAAGAACGACCATGACTCGGTGCTCTCGGACTCGACAATGGCAAAAGCAATAGGCAGGATGTTGCTGTTTCCGTCTTGTGCCACCGCAATGAGCAACACTCCCCCATACCTGCCATACAGATGCATGCCATCTACAAATACAAACGGCTTGCAATGCTTGAAGGCCTCGACACATGACAGAAAAGCCCAAAAAATTTTGTCGAACATACTGCAGTCGCGTACCAGGAGGTAAACATCGTAGAACGGTTTGACACGTAGGTCACAAATGGTCCCAAGAAAACAGCTCTGTAGTGCATGAAGCAGCTTGGGGACTTTGTTGTACGACTATTTCCAATCCCCGTATATTTGTGCAATTGCCTTCTGCTTTGCCATCCACACATTTCTGTAGGATGGTTTGAAGTGATAGCTTGTCTGGATTTGCACCTTGCAAAACCGAAATACTCACAGAGGGGTTGGACTGAATCAACGACAGTATGACCCTACATATCAGACTGTTGTCTAACTGACGATGGTCTTGAGACATGGTGGGTGCTACACAACTGTGCGCTCCACCAACCCTCCAAACCTCCCTGAACACAACAAAATAGTATTACTTATCGAATATTTCAAACCTACTTAATATATCATACAGAAGTACCGAAAAGCACAATTAAAGTTGAACTTACCAGTATCCAAGGTTCTGCCGAAGTGCCACACGGAGGCTCCATTGACACCCATTGTCAGTTTGACGGCACTGCACATGGTACTTTAACCGGTCCGATTCGATCACCCGGTACTCCGCACTCCTGCGAATACTGTAGTTCTTCACACCCTAAAGCACTGCCTCTTGGCTTCTGAACCTGTGGCCGACTCGAAACTCTACCCCGCCGTCTAGGTTGTAATCCTCTTCACCCGTGTCAGAAAATGGAGTTCTCTCATGCATAGCGTCCAGATCCAGACTGTGATAGTGACTTGGCACTGCCGATAACGCCGAAATTAGGTGGGGAGGAGGCAGGACATGGCGCGCCACAGTCTGGGCAGGTGTCTCTGGAACAAACTCATCCTCTCCCCACCATCGGATGAATCATTGTCTGCACTATCTGCCACGTAATAATCGTCTGACTCCTCACCCTCCTTTGCCTCATCCACTGGAATGACGACATGAATGGGCGGTGGTGCGAGAGGTTAGTCGTCTTGTACATAGGTCGAGTGTACGGAACCACCGTGGCCACTATGTCCCACCTCGGCAGAAAGCTCCATTACCTGCTCCATCATGATCCTCCCATGTATGTCGAACATCAGTTGCACATGCTCGCCCTCTTGACGTTGGAATAGTCGAAACCGGAAGACTCCGTTACCCATGGGTGCCAACAACCTATACGATACCCTTCCGATCTCCCTCACTTCTGTACCACCGAGCATGCTCAATATCGAACTCTTCAAATCCGACAACGTATTCACACGCTGAGTACAAAACAATATTAGATCCTCACACTCAAATGTCACCCCGTTGTCGCTATTTTTCATACGACAATTGGGATAAACAAACACAACTATGTGTAGATTGTTACTGGCCATTAATGCCTTGTTTTTGTGAGAAAAACAAAACAAGAAAAGGATAAGAAATGTTTGTGAAGAATATCAAGGGTTACACATCATTTTATAACTGCTACCAATTTATTTTCTTCTATTTCGTTTATAGTGTAAACGAGATGATATCTCATGTATCTCATTTACCGTGTAAACGAGATATACACGAGTCATGCTGATGGGTCTTATCTCGTTTACACTGTAAACGAGATAAAAAAAAAATTTAAATCGGTAAATATTTTTTAAATTATTTATTTTGATAAAAATTACATTTATTTTATTTATTAAAAAAACTAAACATGAAACATCCACAAGACCCCCAACAAAAATTAAAATAAAATATAAATCAATTTACAACAATATAAAGTGGTTATTTTAGTTATTTTATTGAATTTATTCTAATGACTTTATCTTTTTTAATTTATTTATTTTATGCACTTTCTTTAAGAATAGCGTAATTTAATTTTATGGTGACTCCTATATTCTCTTTTTAATATATAAATAAAAATTACGTACTTTTTCAAAAGAGAAAAAAACTATAAAAAACTGAATATCAAACAAAATATTTCAATTTAAAAATATAATTTCGATGGATTTATAAATTTTTTCGCTCAACTGTTATTTTATCTCTATATCTTTTCTATCTTATTTTTTTAATAAATCATTCTCTTATAATTTTTAAATTTTAAATTTATTAACACCAAAACATAAATTAAAAATCTAAAGTTCCTGCACAATAAAATAAAATGAAGTTTAACAAACTTATGCTATTCATAATTTTTGAATAATAATATAAAAGTCATTAAATTTGTTAGAGCGTTCATATTTTAAAAATGTTATCTCATATTAATTTTATTGAATAATATGTATATCTAAGAGATTATATTTTAAATAAAAAACTTAAAAAGAGAGAAAAAAAAAAAGAAATCTAATTGGTTTTAATAAGCTCTACTGTGTTGAGCGCATTAGTTTTTTTTTAAAAAAAAAAATTGGTAAATAAAGATTTGATAGAAAGGCACAAAATCTCCGTAATGATAATATAACTTAAATTCGTAAAAAATAAAATTTGATTTTGAAAATAAGATCAGTATGAAATTTGAAATCTGAATCTATCAAATTCAAATTAGTGGCTAACAACGCTGGCATGATGACACGTATTCCATGTATGGTTGCAGAACCCTTTAAATACGTGACCTTCTCTCTCTTTTTCACAGTCATCACTCATCACTACCACCAATGGCAGCCAAGCTTTCACTTTCGTTCATCATTCTGTGTGTTGTTGGTGCCGTCATGTGTGGCGGCGTTGGCATTTGTGACGGCGCTCGTTCACCGCCACCTTCCGTGGACTGTTCGAACTTGGTGCTAACAATGGCGGATTGTTTGTCATTCGTCACGAATGGGAGTACCGCAACGAAGCCAGAAGGAACATGCTGCTCTGGATTGAAGACTGTACTCAAAACTGCACCAGACTGTCTCTGTGAGGCTCTCAAAAGTAGCGTTCAGTTTGGTGTCGTCTTGAATGTCACCAAGGCCTTAGCTCTTCCTTCTGCTTGCGGTCTCTCTGATTCTTCTGCCACTGACTACTGTGGATGTAAATTCTGGACTCGTAATTATTTATTTACTATTAATATTAATATTTAGATTAATTATGGTAACGTGGTTATGGTGTTTTTGTTTTGCAGTGAGTGGAGCGCCTGCTGCTTCTCCTGGAGGTTTCTCTTTTGCTTCGTTTTGTTATTATGTGACACGTTATATTTTGTCATGTTTCTGCAACTTTCTCATATCAATCTTAATAGTAATACTTTACTTTATGTCATGTATAAAATCTTGCTTATATTGGATTTTCACTTCTTCTCTGTTGTTGCTAGCTGTTAATCATAATTCATATAGAGATATATTCCTTTAGTGCAATACAGATAGACATTATTATTATTGTCTACCTAACACAATTTAAAGAAGAATTATCAATAATTTACTCCGTCTTTTATGGGATTTTGTAGTTTATCATTATCTTCTTCTTTTTTTTTTTTTTTAATTTTGATTAATATGATATGAGTGGTTTAGAATGTTACTTTTGATCCTTTAAATAATTGTAATTTGAATGAGTTTTATTTATTCCGTAGGTGGAAGGATTTCTCCAGTTAGTTCTCCAAGTCCAGCGTCTGGTAGTGAAGCAACAGCACCAAGTTGGAATAATAATGGTCCAATAAATGAGGTATCTCCAAGATTAGCACCATCATCACCATCTCAAGGGAAGAGCTCAGCATCAACTATTTTACCTTCATCACTCTTTCTTCCCTTATTATTGCTACCTCTCTTCTCTCTGTTTTGAATCATTCATTGTTTCATTTTTTAGATTTAGTCTAATTAGTTAGTTAGTTAGTTAGGTACTTTAAGAGGGACTATATGATGTACATGTTTTCTGGTTGATTTATGAGTTTTTACTTTACCATTATATTGGATCTCATCTATGCTTGTCTATTTTTTTTTGAAAATAATGTTTTTGCCATGTGTGGGCCTCTGGGTTAATTCACCATACACATAGAATCGGCCTTTTTAAATGTTTAGGATAAAACCAAATTGTTTATTGGGCTTATCTGTGATCTCTTCTACTGGACCACTTGCATGGGGGCCCAAAAGGAGAAGATACTTGTATATGTCATGCTCTCATTATATTCTTATCTACTAGAATATTAGTTCCAAATCATTTGTTCAAAAAATAAAATAATTTCTCCCATTTCTAATTGATTAGAAATGATCGATGATCTAGATTCTAGATGCATATTCAGAGTTAGAAAATGGAGTATCGCAGAGACATGATCGATGTTTGGCGCAATGGCATTACAACTTGGGGCCGAAACATAGAGTGATTCCAAATCACAATTATCCAAAAATTAAAGGGTCCTTTGACAGTTTGACTAGTTGCTCCATTTTGTTTTTACTACTGTTCATTTTTAATTGACAAATATATGCCGCTAATTTTATTCCTTTAAATTTATTTCACTTCCTTATTATTAATTTGCTTTTCAAGGTATAGTAGTAAAGCCATCGTGTGGGATCAAGTGTAACACTTTAATTAAACTCAACTTGGGGAACATAATTTTTCTCACTGGTTATAGTCTTATAGATAACTACATACCTCTCCAAATTTAGCACAAAGTTCACAATAAAAGAAGTTAACTAATATTACCTATTTAAAAGTTAGTTCCTATATTTCGTTTCAATTGCTCTGCTAGTACATCCTGGGCTGCAAATGTTTGTTTTATTGTTTTTTTTATATCTTCAGTTTTTAAATGTTTATGGAGACATGAACTAAAATAATCCCAAAAGTGGCAAATGGTTTCAAATGGTTAGGAGCATAAATATATATCTCGATAATCCTGGCAATTCTATACACATTATTATCCAGCTGGATTTGTCTAAAATTAAAGGTTGGCTCTAAAGTTTACTGTGTGTCCTTTCTACAACATACAAGAACATTTTCTTAGGGAACCATGTCTAACAATATGCATCTGAATATTTTTATCGTCTTCTTTTTCTGGATATTTATATACATTATTATAAAATGAATATCATCATGACTTGTTACTATTAGCAGATTAGTGTTTGTCATTGATTTTTGTCCATGATAAAATGCTGAAGAATGATACTATCACTAACTCCAAAATGTTATGCATGGTTTTTATGGTCAATAATTAAACTATATATATGTAGATCTTGTGGCCTCTAGGTTACTATACATATTATGTAATTTCACCAACCAAAGGGTCCAGGTTATATATATTATATATATAAGGTCTTGGGAAGAAACGTAACGCTTACTTAGGGTCAGTACAGGGTAGGTCTTTGCAAGTTGCAAGAATAATGTTTTCTAATATATGAAGTTGTTTGTTAGTTGTTACACTTACCATGTGGGTTGTGCCATCTAGATGCATCTTCAAAATACCCTCTAGAAATGTTGAAAAAAAGTTACAAAAGTTAACCATGCTTTTGACGTGAAGAGAAATTCTTACACCATCTGACGATAACATGATATCACTAAAAGTTGAACACTATTTATAGATTAAGAAAAATGATGAATGTTAGATTATCATTAGAATTTATTATTTTTAACTACTAATTAATTATTAATATTTAAAAATATGAGTTAAAATATATTGGTAGATTATTAGACTAAAAAATTAGGTTAATAACTAAAAATAATAAATTCTAATTACGGATGTGGCAATGGAGTAGAATGGGGTGGGAATGTCTTTCTACTCTCTATTTCTGTTGTCAAATTTGTTCTCTTTTTTCTGTTTCTGCCTCTAATCTATGTCGTTGGGAATATTGCCTCATTTTCATTCTCCGTGAGGTCCTATTTCCTGTGTGGAGCCTCATTCCTCATCTCTCTAATAGTTCTGATTAATCGTTAATTTTTATAGGAGTAGAGCTACAAATATTCATTTATAGGACGAGGTAAGAAACACAACAGCAGAGAGGAGAATGAACACGAAGCAGAACGAGGTATAATTATAGATAGGAGAACAACGCACTCTCAAAGAGAAGAAAGAACGTTGTAAACAGAGAGAACAGCGCAGTAAAAGTTGACGGCGCAGTGAGGGACGACAACATGGTGACTGGTAAGGGGTGATGGTGCAATGAGAAGGAAGAGCGGTAAAGAGGTGGTTGGATAAAATATGGAAAACATTAACTAAAAATCTCTGAATTAAAGAAGGGTTATCCAAATGAGAATTAAAAATTTATAATTTTTTTCTGTATACATGACATGTGAAATGACTAAAAAATATATATAAAAAATTAATTATTAATGACAATTAAATAAATTTTTAAATTTTGAGAATTAGCGGATATGAGGTGGAACTCTCTGCTCAAGTCCCCATGCCTGCCTTGAAAGAACCCCTTGGATCCTCAACCATGCAACTATGCGAGAAAAATCCCCCGCCCCTGCATTTGGAGAGTTTTATCATCCCTAATTTTACTAACTTTTTAATATTTCTCAAAACAAAAAACATAAAATGATTTTGATAATATATATAAATTTATATCTCTAAATAAATAAATATATAATAAATAATTATTGTAATTAAATTAAAAATTATTGTTAGCATAAGAATCACTAATGATACCATCATCATATATGAAATTTATGTTTGAGCCCATAAGCATGAACGATGATTAGTGATTACTGTTTCATTTCTCTTTCTGTGTGTTCTAGATGCAATTAGAGTTGCCATTCCATATTTGCATATATTCCAAATAGACATAAAATTATTGAATTCATTATTCGAGAAGAATATAATTGTCACACCAAAATCACACGGTTGATAATACAATGACTTGAAGACGTTGACTATAAATACTACTGTCTCTAGATGCATGCCGGCTGATGACGACGCATTATATAGATGATACTTTTTCGTTTCTTTACGTAATTCAGTAATGAATGTGATTCTAGATGCAATTAGAGAAATGGCCACTTAACTAATTCATTCTTAGCCTTGTGAGAGCAGGTGTGGTATATCAAATTCCAATCGACAATTGATTTTTCCAGAAGAATTGTCACATCGCAACCAAAAATGGTACAATTATGACTACTTAATTACTTGTTTCTTGGGTAAGGATAACACGTGCAAATACAATGACTAAAGAGGCTAGCTTGCAAAGAATCACGTCACACAAATTAAATCTCTATTTTTTCTCTCTTAAAATTTGCAAATTTTTTTAAAATATTTTTAATATTTAATTTTATTCAATTTTATTCTTAATATTTTTAATTTATATCAAAATTATTTTCAAACATTAACTTGATTTAAAATATTAAAAATGACTTTAATATATATAAAAATATTAAAAACAAAATCAAATAAATTGAAAATGTTAGAAATAAAATTAATTAAAATTAAATATTAGAAATATTTTTTTAAAAAAATCATAAATATTAAAAATAAAAATTATACTTTATCCATATTTATTATAATAGAATAAGGTATGCCATGTGATGAGCAAATAAAATGTCTTTTCTCCAATTCCTTAATTATTTGAAGCTGCAATAATCAATTTCGGTTGGTTAATTTATAATCAATTTGATTATAAAAATATTATTTGTACATTAAAATTAGCCATTAAAATCAATTACTAATTATATTTGTATATAAATACATGTGTAATTTAATTTATTTTTAATGTATATTTATATTTTATACTAGTAACTAATTATGATATACACGTAGCATACATAGTCGATTTGATTAAGTGTTGGGGTTTGAATTTATCCTTGTATATACAGTAATTTATTGATCTACAATAAATTTTTAAATGTAACTCAAATTTATGATAGATTAATTTTTTCCTATCATATGAAAAATAGGAAAATCTAAAAAAAAGTAAAATATATTTTTTATCCTTAAAATGTGATAAAAAAATTTAAAAATATTCTTAAATTTTATTTTATTTTA
Organism: Arachis stenosperma; assembly: GCF_014773155.1. Lineage (NCBI taxonomy): Eukaryota > Viridiplantae > Streptophyta > Magnoliopsida > Fabales > Fabaceae > Arachis > Arachis stenosperma. The sequence goes on from NC_080386.1 coordinate 6,218,705, forward strand.
ATTTTGTTCTAAAAATTATTTATTTGTATTAAATATATTTTTGAGTCCTGACTACTAAGGTGTGTTTGGTTTGTATTTTTATTTTTAATATTTTCTATTTTTTGAATTTTATAAAAAAAGTAAAAGTAGGAGGTAAAAATATAAAATAGAATTTTATTGTTTTCACTTTTTTTTTACAAAATTTAAAAAATATTAAAAATAATAAAAAATACAAACTAAATACACCTTAAAATTTTAAAATATTTAAAATTATACATGAAGATTATATTTAATTTATTTGTATTTGTCTTCAGTTCCACAAATTCCCCATCCACCTCAATCTCAATCAATATATTGCGTGTGAAAAGAATAATAGAATCCACCAATCAAGAGATATAAAAATCGTCATGTCATAACTCATAAGTAAATATCCCCTACACACACCATGACACCAACATATATATGGCGTGGCTGATACTTTATAATCGGCTCTTAGCTTAGCCTTATGCCAATTCGGAAACATGACAAGATAAACATCTAGATTGTAACCAGTAACCCTAAACAAACCGTGTAGCCTTTGAACACTTCAATATATATTAGGAAAGTAGGAGGAGCCAATAAAATATTTGTATAATGTATATAAATTTTTAAGTGTATTATACACTAATATTTAAATAATTTTTAACTGTTAATTTAATTATAAAAAATATATAAAATATATATAATTAAAATTCATAATTAAAATTTATTAAAAGATTAGTGTATTATTTTATTTAAATTTTTTTTATATATATATTATTTATATATTAAAATTAACTATTAAAATCTGTTATATATATATAAATATATATAATTTAATTTATTTTTAATGTATATATAGTAATGATTAAATTTATAATATCTAAAAGTTAGTCTTTATATGCTAAAAAAATAAATATTTAATTTAAAAATATAAAAAAATGAATTTTAAATATTATTATAAATAAATTAGACAAAAATTAAATATCAAATAAAAAGTTCGGTGGTACAGTGAGAAAGTTCCGATGTGATTCGTTCAAGACTATACTATATATATACTTGGCACCTCCTTGTTCCTTTAACTTAATCACACTAAGAAAGTTCGAAAACTAAAGCACCTCTATATATATTTGCAACCTCATCGGCATTCATAAGAGCAAGAATAATGGAGGTGTTATCGATGAGCAGTTTAAAAACACTACCTAACCAGTGGTGTGGAGTCCCAGAGCGAAAAAGAGGGGTGGTTTCATGCAGAGCGACAACGGTAGCAAATAGCAACACTAACTTGTACAAGGTGCTGTCACTGAGTCCCAAGAGTGCAACAATGGATGATATCAAGAGAGCATACAGATCAATGGCTCTAAGGTACCACCCTGACGTCTGCCATGACCCTTCCAAGAAAGATGAATCCACAAGGCTCTTCGTGCAGCTCAATCAAGCTTATGAGACCTTGTCTAATCCCACCCTCAAACAAGAGTACGATCATCAATTAGGTTTGATAACCGCTCATGATGAAAGCTCCAGAAAGAGGTGGAAGGAGCAACTTGCTGAGTTGAAGACAAGGTCCCATAGAAAACAGGGATCATGGGGTAGTAGAATGAGGGCCCAAAACATTATCATCATGATGAACAACCACAACTAGTACCACTTTATTAAATTTACATATATTATGCGTGCAATTACATCTACTTTTTTGGATGATTATTCAGACGGTGAATGAAAATATTAGTTATTTTTGATGATGTGGCATTGCGTGATTGGATGCATATGTAAAGTGTGTATCAAAATTAAATTTATCTTGTCTTTTTAAATAGAAACAAGCTAGGTAGGTGGTTTATATATATAAGAATCAAGTTTTTTCTGTTAGAGTTCTTCCCTCTTGGGACCATAAGTAATAACAGCACCAGCAACTGAGAGGAATATTTTATCTCGTCCAATTAACTCTGTTAACTTGGATTCCTGAAACTTCTCCATTACAATCTTCCCCACGTTTGCCAACACAAGCTGTCAAAATTTATCACGAATTAACTACCAAAACAAGCTAATTAAGCCATTAATTAATTCCGTAATTACCTACTTACCTGGACATGTAATTTCTCAAGGCTATGATATAGCCTTTCAAATGAACTGATGCCACTCGAGTCAATATCGCTAACGGCTGCAATGCAATGCAAACAATTTAGTCAAACACGTCAAATCATCTAATTAGCTGCAATGCAATGCAAACAATTTAGTCAAACACGTCAAATCATCTAATGATTCTTAACTATCAACTTCACATGAAAATAATTGCGCCTGAGTCTTCACCATATAATACTAATTCGTTTCGAAATAAAGAGTCTAACCTGACATGTCAACAACCACATATTGTATTTCGGCTAATTCACATTCTGCTCTCTCCTCATTTTCATAACGCAACCATCTCAGAATTCTGTGCATTATTGTCATTGTTGTTGTTGAATCATGCATTAGCCAGAATTCCTCAAATTAAAGAGATCATAATTAAAAGAAAAATGTGTACCTGTCCTTGACAAAGTTGCAGTTAGTGAAGTAGATAGGAGAATCAACCCTAAGAATGAGCATGGCAGTAATCTGGAATGCCTTAGGATATTGCTCAATGTTCCTGTAAATAGAAGTACCTGGAATTTTACCAAGTACTACAACCTTTGGCCATGTCACTCTAAACACTATTTTCACAAAAGATATTGACACCTATAGTACAAAAGAAAGATCAGAATTAAACAAACTAGTCTATGGTTTATTATATGCATGCCAATGCTGAGGGAATATTTGAGTTTTACCGCAATTATAAGGGCATATTCAAGATTCATGAATATGACACCAAAGAAGGCTCCCATGCAAACCATGAAGTCAAATTTGTCAATCTTCCATATCATGATAACTGCATTTATGTTCACCAAGTTTGTTGTAGCTGCTATTATGATTGAAGAAAGCACTGCATTTGGAGTGTACTTAAACACAGGTGTAAACAATGTTAGTACTAACAATACAACAATGGACAAAACTATGTTTGATGCTGCAGTTTCACAACCAGCCATGTTGTTCACTGCTGACCGAGAGAAAGATCCTGCATCCACAAGCTATGTATTATTATATATATGATTGAGTTTTGAGTTTTGAGTTTTGATTTGTTGTGTGTATACCTGTGGCCACAAAGCAAGATGTCAAAGAACCAACAATGTTCATGGTTCCCATTGCAACCATTTCCTTGTTACCATCCAGTGTATAATGTTTCATGGCTGCAAATGTTCTCCCAATTGATACAGCTTCCTGAAGAAGTAGCTTAGCTAGTTAGTTATATTCAAAAAGATTTTGGCATAACATAAGATTTTCAGTAATTTGCTTATTACCGTGAGTGCTACTATACCAGCAACAGCACCAATCCGAAAACCTCTTACAACATATTTTCCTTTAAAGAAAATTTCATTAGCAGAAACTGAGTTAAGACCTCCCTTGATGTGGTTAATCTGAAATAGCACAATTCTAGTTACAGGACTACCTCTGTTTTTCCCTGAACTTTAATTACTTGTTGAGTAAATATTATATAGTAATGTGATCTATCTTACAGTTGATACGCCTTTCTCATCAGCCCTTGTAATGTAGACACAAATGGTGGAAACTATAACACAAGTCATAGGAGCAATTGCAGCTACCCAGAAGAGTTTCTTATGCTTTTTACCCTGTCCATTTTTAGAACATTACAAATCAAAGTTCAAATGGAAAGAAAACAGAAAGGAAATTGTGACATTTATTATCAGGATTCTTACAATGTACTTGGTTATAAGAAGGAAGATCAAGCATGATGTTCCAATGATAATTGTCTCCAAATTCCACTGTACTTAATTAATAACATACAGATTAAAACCAATTTTAAAACCAAATGAAGGCTTAATTATTTAATTAATTTGCTAGTTTACCTCATGGTGCACTATAGCGCTCTTAACTGAGCCAATGCCAGAAATAATATCAGTTTTCTTAGTAAAGTGTGGTATGCCAAGGAGGCCTCTAAGCTGTTGAAGTGAAATAATAATGGCAGCTCCACTCATGAATCCCACAATGGCAGCATGAGATAAGAAGTCTATCAAGAAACCGAGCCTGACGACGCAAACATATTCACTCAATAATGTACTAAAAAGTGATGGCGAAAAATAATAAATTCTGATGACCCTCTAGCATTTTTCTGTAATAAATAATACCTAAGAACGCCGAGTGCGAGCTGAGTAACTCCGGCAAAGAATGTAGCAGTGAAGGCAAGGCGTAGATATTCATGGCTCTTGTGGTCTCTAATGTCATGAGAAAGCATAGCTCCAAGCAAGAGTGAGACCACAGCTGCAGGTCCTATAGCAATGTCTCTTGAGCTTCCCATGGCAGCATACACAAGAGGTGTCACAAAGCTTGCGTCTGCACAACTTAATGTCATGATGAAAAATCAAATCACAAACAAAACAAAGTCATAAAAATATGAAGATACTCACATAGTGCATGGTGAGGGTCCAAATTTGCAAGTTTGGCATATGCAATATCCTGTTATTAACAAACTCTATATAATTAATGATCGATGCATGTTACTTAGTTAGTTGATTATGGAATATTAATGAATTAATGACCTGAGGAATGCAGAGACTTGCAGTGGTGAGTCCAGCAATGAAATCACCTCTCAAGTTTCGGATAGTGTAATATCTTCCCCAATCTAAGATAGGGAAGATTGATTGGAGGCATAGACAAAATTTTCTTGTTTTGCTTTTTCCCTTATATTTCCTCATTAAGGAATTGTTGTCTGAGATTGTGAATAATGTCTCTAAAGGCTTCATCTCATGCACAAAAAATAAGTATATACGTTATATATTAAGATGGCATGCCATGCATTTTCCCATAAATGGTTTAATTTCAACAACGTTAGCTTAGCTTATACTAATGTCATTTAATAATACTATATGCTTCTATAGTTTTTTTTTTCTTTTTTCAGTTATTAACATGTAGTCGGTGCTAATTAATTCTGACACTACAGACACATATATATAAATGTTCATAGGCATACATTACACATACGTTACCCCTTGGTATTGGGAATTGGCAACAGGTTTCATATATCGTATCCCTTGAGGCACTGCAAGTGCAAGGTAATATATAACTTAAGATTCCGATTATATAATATGTTAATAACGTGTATAGTATGAAACGATAATAATTAATCGTCCATGTCGCATTATTTTAACTAAAGATCAAATGATGATTGACGATATGAAGGGACGCGTATAAACATTTTATGGATCATGTTACATATACGTTAAAATCAGCCACCAAAATCAGCTATCAGTATAAAATACATGCTGAAATATAAATATACATTGAAAATAAATTAAACCACACATGTATTTATACATAAATACATTCGTGGCTAATTTTAATGTACAAATAACATTTCTCATATTTTAAATACGTTGTGTAGATATACATGAAACTTAATTATATGTTAACCAAGGGTTAACTCCGTCCTAATTAATAATATAATTATTTTAGCATATATTGAACTGTACAAATAAATAATCGATGATCATCACGTAATTTGTTTTATAAAATGACAATTTCATTACTATTGTACCTTATATATCATTTAACTGAATATATGATACTTATTTATATTTTCTTTTTTGTTATTGATTTACGGTTTAATTCAGTTTGCGCCTCCTAAACAATGTTCATCAAGAAAATTGATCTTAGAGTTACTTAAGCACCCTAATGTTATTATGAGAGTTTAGTATTAAGGGAGAAAAAAAACATAATAATAACAGTGTAGAGTGCTTTCCAATCTAAGAAAATTATTAACTTTTCCACAATTGATGAATCAAACATTCCAACTTCAAAGGATAATGTGTGTAACATAGTACCTAAATGCTTAAGATAAAGTCATATATATAGAGCACTAATGAATATTAATATAACTTATCTGAATATAAAACAGGGTTGAAAAACAAGATAAATAATGCTCTATGCTTATAGTGTTTCAATGTGATGATATCCCAATGATGGTAATTGAAGTATGTCATTTTGTTAATACAATAATTGCATTATTATGAGTATATGTTAAACAAGTATAAGCTAAGTGAACTCTTTCAACTCTCCCACATTATTTGTTTATAAAATGATATTAGCATCCATTATTGGCGAGCTCTTATCCACACACCTATTATTATATCCATTATAACCCTCTCAGTCCACCAAATCATGAAGCCGATATATATTCTAATCTTTGCTGGTTTTCATGCAACCTTAAAGTATATTGTATTGTAAATCACAACTACCAGTTGAAAAACAGAACATGTAATTTTGCTTCTATACATTAATTGGGACTATATGTAAAATCAAAGACAAACAAAATTAAATGAAACTACATAGAAGACAGATCAAGGTGACTAATAACTCTCTATAAGGCTATCTATTATACAATATAATACTAATTCCCACCCATTTGTATTTGTAGCATCTTAATTATAACCGTGGCTTCAATCAACACTTGAATTTGATCTTGAAACAGATATGTTTTATTTAACACCCTTTGGACCAAAAGTTGCAACAGCATCAGCCACTGTGAGAAATATTTTATCTTCTCCAATTAGATCTGTAAGCTTGGATGCATGGAGCTTTTCTATTACAACTGGCCCCGGATTCGCCAATATAAGCTGTTTATATAAACACACATGATACATGAACATGATCAATACACTCACAATTGTTTTGTACATGACATCAACATTATTATTGTTGGTGATATATTATTATCATTATACCTGAACTTCTCTTTTCTGAAGGGTCTTGTATAATTCTTCAAAGGCATGGATGCCACTTGTGTCAATATCAGTAACAGCTGCAACATGACAAGGTAAATTATAATTAAGTTCATGCATCAGAATTACTATCATTAATAATGACTTGTTGGTAGAAAGAAAGTCTTACGTGACATTTCAACAATGAGATTCTGTATTCCCGGTAATTCACTTTCTGTCCTTTGAGATTCTTCTTCAATCAACCATCTCAATATTCTGCCAAAAAAAAAGAATTAATTGACTTATTCATAGTGCACAATTACATTGATTAAAGTCAAACCTCCCTAAAACTAATAAAACTATCATCACATTATTGATTGATACAGTCCACATTTTTTAGATTATCATGTTAGCAAGTAATCTTTACCATTTTAAATTTAACAATAATAGAGCATAACGTGGACAATATCATAACTAATTAAAGAATGATCTTTAGAAACACAACCCCATCAAGTTAAAAGTATCTATAAATTTACCTCTCCTTGATATAGTTGGAATTTGAGAAGTAGATAGCAGAGTCAATCCTGATAATGAGCATGCCAGGAATCTGTGCTGCTTTGGGGTATTGCTGGATGTTCCTATAAACAGTAGTCCCCGGAAGCTTACCAAGAACTGCAGTTCTTGGCCTTGTCACTTGTAAAAGTATCTTGGCAAATGAAATTGCCACCTTCATAAACAAAATGAGATTAGCTTAAAACACTACTGAGATGAGATGCAAGAAAGCCATAAATAGATATCTTTTGAATAGATTAGTATCTGCATTGTACCGCAATTAGAAGGCCAATCTCAACACTCTTGAAGATGACACCAAAGAATGCTCCCATGCAAGCAACAAAATCGAATTTGTCAATCTTCCAGAGCAGAACCATTGCTTCAATGTTCACCAGGTTTACAACAGCAGCTATTATAATAGAAGCAAGAACTGCATTTGGAGTGTACTTAAACAGTGGTGTGAGGACCAACAGAGTTAGTAACACAACAATGGACATCACAATATTTGATACAGCAGTTTGACAACCAGCCATGAAGTTCACTGCTGACCGAGAAAAAGATCCTGTTGTCACATAGCATGATGTCAAAGAACCAACAATGTTCATTGTTCCCATTGCCACCATTTCTTTGTTGCCATCCAGTGAATAATCTTTCATTGCAGCAAATGTTCTCCCAATTGCTACAGCTTCCTGAAGTAGTTTAAAGAATTCGGCATAAGTGCCTAGCAGATTTAAAGCGTTCTCTAGAAACATCTTATGTTAAATATAAAAAATGGTATGTGGATTGAGGAATCAGCTTCAGAATTTTCTTACCGTAAGTGCAACCATGCCAGATACAACACCAATTCTAACACCAGCGCCTAGATATTTTCCACTGAAAAAGATTTCGTTAGCTGATGATGGATTCACACCACTCTTGATATGCTTCACCTGATGAAGTATCATATAAATACTTTGATTAAAGTTTTCAACTTTAGAGGAAGTATATTCAATCAAGATTATCATCATGGTACTTACAATTGATACGCCTTTTTCGTCTGCTCTGGTAATGTACACAAAAAATGTAGACACTACAACAGAGATCATAGGAGAAATTGCAGATACCCAAAAGAGTTTCTTGTTTCTTTTAGCCTGTTATCACAATATAACAGTTATTCAAGTTGTAAAAAGGAATAAACTATGTGCTAAGCACTGTTGTTTAATTTTAATATTTGTAAAAAGTAACTTTTAGCTGCTAGTGCATTTTTATTATGGTCCCCATGACCTTTTAGACATGCTATTTATGTAATACTTTTCTTTAAAAATTATTATTATAACTTTGATCAAAGTGACAATCATTTTGTATTTTGACATGGTAAATTAGAGGAAGGGAGGGAAAATATTGGGATTCTTACAATATACTTGGTTATAAGAAGGAAGATTAAGAATGATAGTCCAATGAGTATAGTCTCCCAATTCCACTGTAAGCAGAGATTAAGAAAACAAATATTATTTATGAGCTTGTTCATTGTCTAAATATACTGAAACATATATAAATATAAAGCAAGATGAAAAGATTTACCCCGTGGTGCACATTACTCCAAACCGAATGCAATACAGAAACAATATCAGTTTTTGTGGTGAAGTTCTTTATGCCAAGCAGACCTTTAAGTTGTTGCAGTGCAATAGTAATGGCAGCTCCAGCCATGAAGCCCACAATGGCAGCATGAGATAGGAAATCTATCAAGAAACCAAGCCTACAATAACCATTCATGAATGCACAATACTTTAGGCAAAACACCACCAAAAAGGACAATGCATATATGAATGAAAATGAACCTTTTGCATAGTCAAGTCCTATCTAGTACTGTATGTACCTGCAAACTCCAAGTACCAATTGAGTGACTCCTGCAAAGAAGGTAGCAGTGAATGCAAGGCGCACGTAGTCATGGCTTTTGGTGTCACTGATCTCACTAGAAAGCAAACTTCCAAGCAAGAGGGACACCACAGCTACAGGTCCAATCGCAATATCTCTTGAGGTTCCCATGAAAGCATACACAAGAGGCGCCACAAAACTTGAGTCTGCAAAAAAGGTAATATTAATTAGCAGAAGAAATTAATTACTTATAAATAAGAACTTATCAATTATCATCATGATACTCACATAATCCATACCAAGGATCCAAATATGCAAGCTTCGCATATGCAAGGTCCTGTTATAATAAACACAATCAGCAACAAAGTGGTGACTACATATTAAAAAATTATGTATTTAGACACGTATACCATCGTATCTGGACATACCGTATGTCTAAATACATTAGTTTTCTGGCATAAAAATTAACTTCACGTGAGAATGATAGTTGAGATCTCTTCACGTAAAGACAACCTCATGTAACGATCGAATTCGTACGTACCTGAGGAATGCAAAGACTTGCAATGGTGAGTCCGGAAACGAAATCGCCTCTGAATTTCTTGAGGTTGTAATCTCTTCCCCATTCAAGAATGGGGAAGAGAGATTGGAGAGCGAGAACGAACTTTCTAGATCCAGATTGGTCCTTGAACTTGTGAAAGGGCTTGTCAGCGAAGAAAGTCTCCATGAGAGAATGCTTGATCTCTTGGAAGAGTGGCTGCTTAGGAGGAGTTCCAACTCTGTGCATATATGGCAGATCAGTAACAACAGCATCATCTCCTCCTCCTCCATGTCTACGTGAAGAAGAATCGCTTCTTGTTTCTGCTATAACTTCTGCCATAGCATCATCACTCACACGCTGACTCATTGAATATCAATCCCCACACAACACGATAGAACTGCAAAAAATAATTCAAAGATCCGCATACACTGCAATTATTCAAAAATGCATAGTAGTAGTGCAACGCTCCAAAACTTAATTAAGCAAATGATTATGTTATCTAATTAATGTAATTAAGGGAAAAGAGTATATATGGAATGTACCAAATGGTGTTGTGTGAATGGAGAAGGCAAAGAACGTGGTGTGTTTGGGGCAAAGTTTATGGATTATATATAGAGAGAGTCAGAACTGAGAAAGTAGAAGGAGGTGTTGATGATGGAGACTATCAACACTTGTTGAATGTGAATGTGATGTTTGGCAAATTGCTCATAAAGTCAACCATAACCTTGTTCATATATATAGATTTATAAGATCAGTTTATTATGTCTTAATTTAGAGGATGAAGGTCAGAGATTCTATCGATAGATAATTTAGTGAAACAAAAATAGTATTTTTTCTGTTTTAAAATTTATGTTCTTTTGACTTTTTTTTTAATACATTAACAATTTAATGTATTTAGATACAAAATAAGTTTAGATACATTCATTTTTTAATGTACAGAAAAAATTATCACAGTAATAGTTGATAAAATTGTGAAAGAATAAGAAAAAAAAAAAGAATGCGAACTTTTATTGATTGTTAATTGATTGAATTGTACAAAAGAGTGTGTTGTAAATTATGAGGGTAAAACTAAATATATATAGAGCATTGTCCTATGAAAGATAAAAACAAATAAAGATAAGATAAAAATAATTAAAGATAAGATAATAAAAACTAAAATTGTAATTGAATTTATGTATTCTTAGACTGAATTTATAGATCACGAGATTTCTTTATTGTTGTTATAGGCTAAAGTGAAAAAGTAGTTTAATAATAGTTATTTTAAAACAGAATGTTATTTTTTAAAAATATTTTTTAGATAAATATACACTATTATTATTTTAGAAGATCTTTGTTATTTAAATTTAAATTGCATAAGTAACTCTGTATTTTAGTTTTAAATAGTTTATTCCTCTCTATACATATATATATAAATATTTTTATGCAGAAATTTGTATTTAGTATCAAACTGTCAATTAATTCTTCTTTTCTTTTTAAAGTTCTTATTTTGTATTTATCCGTAATTAATAAATATATTAATCATAGTTAAATACAAAAAGAATATAGTTGAAACAAATTAATCTTTTTATTAAAAGTTTAGAAGATTATTATGAATGGAGAAAGTACTGATAACAAGAACCCTCAGTCAAATGACAAAAGAGAATTTTGGTTATGATATCATAAAACTAATCAACTTTGACCTTTATAGTTTATATCAAATAAAGATTTTGCATACAATAGGTGACACCTAGATAAGCTTAATTATTGCAGTTGACCAAAATAATTAATAATTTGTGCTTATTAAAATATTAAAACATTACTCAGACACAGTTTTGTGTGGTGTGTGTTTTTATATATAAAAATATTATTTGTATATTAAAATTAATTACTAAAATTAATTATTAATATATTTGTATATAAATATTTACATAATTTAATTTATTTTTAATATTTATTTATATTTTAACATATATTTTATATTAATAATTAATTTTAATAATTAATTTTGATGTATATATAACATAATCGTAGCTTATATTTATTTTCTCTGGACTTTCTCGTTGAAATTAGTTGTCCACTATCTACTCTCGGAAGTTTTACTTAATAAAGCTAAGAAAGAGTTTCACTTGGCTTTCCCTATTAACTTTAAGGGTATATAGTTAATAGTTTTGTTTTTAAGACACCAAAAAAAAAAAGCCAACTTTAGTCAATAAATAATTATTAAATTACAGTTATATTAATTTATTTCACAATTTTTTAAAATTATCTTTATAATATTTTTTTTCTCTTTTTCAAAGCCGCAATTTTTGTTATTCAGTGATAAATCCAAAAAATTTAACAACAAAGATAAAGTTTATGTAATATGATAATAATTTTTATAATAAAATTATTATGTATACATAAATTATTAGTTATTAAATTATTTATTAATTATTATATATATGTGTATAAATAGATATTATTTAATTTATTTTCAATAATTTTTATATCTTAATACGTATTTTATATAGATAATTATTTTTTATGTATATATAGTATAATTATTGTTATAATTATATTTTATTATTATAAAATACAATTAGTTTTTAAAATATCTAATTTATAAATTAAAATATTAAAATAATAATTTAAATAATAAAATATAATTTAAAACTCTATTTCTGTAGGTTTTATATTTTAAAAAGATTAAGTAATTTTTTTTGTAGTACCATTGAAAATTTTTTCTTTCTATATATATCGCTAAACAATTATTTAAAAATTCACTTCCCAACACAATTAGAAAATAATTTTCATTGATATTCATAATTAAAAAAGTTATTTCAATTAATGTAATTGCTATGAAAAACTAAAACTAATTTCAAACGAAGATAAATAATATATTTTTGAACCAATATATAAAAAAGAATATCAATCTCGTTTAACTTTGAGAATTGATTATTTTAACGAACATATGATATAAAATTTTTAAATCTACGATTAAATATAAAAAATTTGAATAAAAAATGATTGTAATGTCAAATTTAATAATTTAATAAAAATAAATAAATATTACTATTATGTACTATTAAAAAAAATTAAATTGTAGTGCACATACACTTACCCCCACAACTACATATTTAGAACCGTCCCTATCATTATTATCAGTTGACCATCAAACTGGTGATACTCACTATCCTATTATTTTCGACCACCTTAGATTTTAAATTTTAATTTTTCCTAAACTTTTAATTAAAATATATAGGAGCGAAACAGACTAACAACATAACCATAAGTGCATAACCTCATACACTTATAATTGTGATTTTGATAAAAGTTGACCCCAAAAAAATAGAAAAAAGTGTTGCCATTTCTCTAATTGTAGTATATGTTATTGTTATAACATTACAAGTAGTTAACAATATAATGCTATATACATATATATAAACAGGAAGCGTATAAGCAAACTATTTATCAATAAACATATATGATGCACCATTTGGGCAATTAAATACAGTTTCATTATAATTTTCAACTTTATATTCACGCGTTGATAACGTGCAGTATCATGTTATGTACGTACCAAAATTAATTACAAAAAATAATTATTAATATAAAATATATATTAAAAATAAATTATATAATATATATTTATATATAAATATATAATAACTAATTTTGATAATTAATTTTGATGTATAAGTAACTTTTTTGCTGTACAATTAATCTAACTTATATTAGAATACATAGAAATTGGAAACAATGCATAGTTTATACTTTATAGTAATGTATTATCGGTTGTAATATAACGTTTTTATGGTTTTGATTTTCTTTGTATATGTGCTAGTTATTCACTGAAGTTGCTTCATTTTGATTGTGTTGAGCTCTTTAATTTTACATTATTCATAACAAAAAGAAGCCATGGCTTATGCATTGGTGACTGGATGGTTGATTACAATATATGAAGCTTACTATTACTATTTATTAATCGAAAATATTTAGTAACAAAAAATAATCAGAATTTACTTTATTTAATATTTATTAATTAATTATTACAATAATTAATAAATATTAAATAAAATAAATTTTGGCTTTTTTTTCTATCTTTCTAACATTATCGTTTAAATTTATTAATATATAGTAACAATAAGACTTTAACTAATAAAAATGAAGGGGACTTGGTTTGCGTCCAAGTTCACTAATTATGGAAATTTGAAAGGGTTTGAATTTCTGTATGTTGTATAAAGGATGCAACAACTATAATATAATGAATTATCAATAATTAGGAATGAAGCCAAATAATAATTAAGGAAATTAAAGTAGCCAGCAAAGGGTTGCTTGCATTGCTATTTTTACTTTAATTTATTGATGCCATAAAATAATGTTTCAAAATGCATTTACTCCCAATAATGTTATTCTGCCACTTGGATTGGGTGTACTTGGGGATGGTGTTATATTGAATAGTAATAATCTTCATCATATCATGGAATCTGCTAATAACCATGAGATTAAGTTCAAGTTAAATTCATTTTGTTAAATCTTAAGATTAAATTTATTATTATTAGAATAAGTATAGAAACTTAAACTTTAATTAATCAATGTTAATGAATTGTTTATTGTAAATTTTTTTTTAATTTTAGGATATATACAGAGAGTTATATTAAATTTAAGATTTGAACTTTAGGATTTAATATTTAGTATTTAAAATTTTAGATATATAATTCATAATAAAAAAATCTAAAAAAATTAACTGATATTTACTAAAAAACAATTTTTTAATTAAACTCTTATTAATATTATTATTATTCATTTATATTTTTAATCTTTCTAAAATATTTTACTGTTTATATATAAAAAATATTCTTCATGCATTAGATATTACATCTTTTATTATTGTCAATAAATGAATAATTTTTCACTTTTTTGCCCCATTATTTTCTATCATTCCTGCAGCTGGTACACATAGGCTATTCTCCGATCCTCATTATATTAGTATGTTTAAATAGAGTTTTACTAGTGTTTAATTTGGTTTCATCTTCCATCATCTCATTCCTAATCAACTTGCAATAATACAACATCTCATTAGGTAATATAATATAACTAGCTATATATATAATCTTTATGTACAAATCGTACAGCTGAATAATATATTATATAATATCAATTGGTTAATGTTGTCACCTTTTTTTCGCGGCAGAAGTAACCGCCAGTAGTTGTGTAGTCGTGAATTACGAATAATGATTCATACAATATATAAACTACTTTAATTTATAAGAAAGGGGGAAAATGTTTTAATTATTCATTAGCACATAGTTATAAAACTAAAGTCACCATACGGGTGCACTATATCTAGATATATAGCTGCCTCATCATATCAAATTCGTCGTGTCTGCATTCCAAGTTTATCAATTTATAAATTATAATAATGTTTACAACAAAATTTATGTAATATTAGCTAATATTTTTAATGATATGAAATTATATATTTTTTTATAATTAAAATATTGATTAGATTTTAATAAAAGTGTTAATTTTGAGACTTTCTTATATATAAAAATTGTTCACAGTTACGCTAACCGACCACACTTTTAGTTAATTCTGTTATTGTATTATCGTTGTTATTAATTTTTTTCATTCTTTTTGTTAGAATATAATTAGGATCAATTAGGATCAATTAGTATTATTTAGAAAAATAAAAAATTAAACTAAAAAAAAAATTTGTGTATTATTGAGTTGTGTGTGTCTAAGTTGTCTGAAATGATAGAATATAGAAGAGTATTTATAGATGCTAAGAGAATTATAATAATAAAGGCATAATTTTCTATAATAAATATTTAGATATACTAAATAATACTAATTCATTCTAATTATATTGTAACACTTTTGTTTAGAATATAGAGTAGAGATTTAGAGCAACAATTAAATTACTTTCATAATTGTGATAACAAGATTACATATTTAAGTAGTAAAATTAGTTACTAATATAATTATTAAATTAGATTGGTTATATTATACTTTTTAGGTGTGATCATTTTCTTGAATTCCGTGTTAACGGAATGAAAATACTTGTGAATTAGATTGCTTTATAAACATAAATTAAAATGGAGATTTATATTGGGGTATATGTTACACACAAAACTTTGATACCTATAAACTTAATTTATATTGCAGTATATATATTTAGAAGTTTGATTGCTATTATTACATATAGTTTCTTGTAAATGATGTAGATTAAGTTATGAAGGATAAACCGTATTTATTTATTGATGGTATTTAAAATGGTAAGGGTGCGTGGATATATAGTTGCTAATGATTTAAATTTTAACGAAGAAACAAACATTGAGCATGAAATATGACAATTTTAACAAAATTCCACTTCATTCTAAGTCAAGAGAAATTTTTATATGTTTTATTAAGAGTTAATTAAGTTACTTACTTAATGTCATTTATTGTTTGATGACATATTAGCAATACAAATTGGAAAAATGTCAGAACATCATCAATTTTAGTGTAAAAAGAAAAATTATAAGGGTCATTATTTTTAGGGTTAAAAAAAGGATATTTATTTGGGTAGTGTTAAGTCAAATACAAGGTAAAAAATATGTCACTTAATTATTATTTTTTTGTATATAAAAAAAGGAAGAGTTGGTTAGTGTTATTGAACTCCTTATTTTAATCTAAAGATTTATTATTTTTGTTTTCAATTTAAATGTTAAAAATGCTATAAAAATACTACAACCATGATTATTATTATTTAATGATATAGAAATAGAACAAATGACTTGATTTAAATCAATAAGCCAAATTAAACAACACTACCAAGACAAAAGTATTATTGGTCAAGGAAGGTGCAAGGAAAAAAAGATTTTCTATGATGCAAATTAAATGGAAGAAAAATTGATTGAAGTAGCCAACCCTAAGATAGCATCCACATTCATCCACCCACCCACAGCCACCTTATACTTAATTCCATGACATTATATATTGAAGGAAGACACTTTTAATGTTTACCATTCATAGTTGCATATCTTATATATGGACTTGTCGACCTAACTTTGACTTGATGGATCTGAAAATAAGTGCAGCTCCAACAAAAGTGTTATATATGTTGGAGAATGTTAAGGAATAATATCAAACAAGGCCAATTACAATTCCAGTCCCTCCATCTGTACTCATCATATCATCTTACTTTATATGTATACTTTATAATTTATTTATACTTTAACAAAGGCAATAAGCCATATGATTGTAAGGCTGTTTAAAAAAAAAAAAAAAGACTGAAATTAAGTTTTTTTATTGTGTTTGGTGTAAAATGTACTGGATTAAGTTATGTTTAAATATTATATTTGGTTTAAAATAAATATAAAGATTGAAGAATAAATTTAGGATTTAAAAAGTTAAATAAAAATATTTTTAAAAATAAATATTATTAAAATTTCAGTTTTTAATTTTAAAATTTTTAGTTTTTTCTGTCTCTACTTTTTAGAGATACTAAAAAAATCAAAATTTTATATTTCTAATAAAATTAATTTCAAATATAATATTAAATTTCAGTTGCTCAATCCTAGTTCTAATTTTTAAAAACAAACACTACCTAATATATCATGGCAAAAGGTGCACATGTATTATGAACTTTGCGTTTCTAAGTACTTTCCAGTTACATAAAGTTGAAGATATCGTGAACTCTAACATCATATGCAATTTTTTTTTTTTTTTTTGGATGGCCCAAATTTAATGTATTATCTTTAAATATATTATATTTACAATAAAGAATTACACTGATTTTATTATAGATTTTAAATATTTTGTTTGTGTCTACAAATAAATTTAGAATTATTCTTTGCCTCACCTTTTTGTCTCTCCTATGATGAAATCCTGATTCAACTTTTTACTTTAGTTAGTTCACTTAGTTGCCTTTTCTTTTCTATTTGCCTTTTAATTGCTTTTCTCATTTTAATAATTTTCATTTTTTTTCTTTAACGTAAAAATTTAAAAGGTACACTTTTTCGTTTATTTGAATTTATCGTTTAATTGCTTTTCTCATTTTAATATTTTTCATTTTTTTTTCTTTAACGTAAAAATTTAAAAGTTACACTTTTTCGTTTATTTGAATTTATCGTTTTCTTTCAATAAATTTTGTTTTCTGAAAGTTAAATTTTGGGAGCTAGCAAAGAGTATTCAGAAGGCCAATTAATTAATTATCCAATTATCTTTCTAATTTATTGTTTTTATTTTTGTTTACTGTATATGTCCTAGCTACTTCATCAAAATTAAGCGTTAGTAATGATTTATTTTAAGTTTTATTATTCTGTTGGTTTCTATAATTTTGTTAAATCTGTAATTAATTTTCTATTTTTTTTTAATTAGATTTTTATACTGTTTTAATTTTACAATTAAGTCTTTTTATGTTAAAAATATTAAAATTAACAGAATATTTCTGTTAAAAATATGTTATCAAATATCTAATTATTATATTCTTAATTTTAGATACCTTTAATTTGTGAAAAAAATCAATTATTTTAATATTTATTATACTAAAAAAGCTATCTAATTACAAGATTAAAAGTAATATAGAAATCTAATTAAAAATATATATATAAAAATTTAATAAAATTATGAAAAATAACAGAACAATTAAATTTTTATTTTATTTGACCTCGTAATATTCCCACACCAAAAAAAAGGACCTCTTAATATTCATTGAAAAAAAAAAGGCGAAACTAGTAATCTTTGCCAAACAAATAGTCATCACTTTCTTTTCCAGAAATTTAGGTAGAGATTCTTCGTATAAACCGTGGATTCTTTGTCATCGCTGAAAGCAGAGCGCATTTCAATTCCTCAACAACCCACTGTCACCGATCTTTAGAATCTCAGTCAGTGAATCTCAGCTGATATTTGCATTATTTGTCAGAATTTTAAGTTATAGTAAATTGTTGAGGCTAATTTTTTATATGGAAAAAATATTTGTGTATTTTTGTAGAAATGAGATTATTTGGTATAATTACAAGTGAATAAATTTTGTAGGTGAGAAGTCAACATGTGAGGAACGTGTTACACACGTACAGCCAACATGCGGGAGCGTGTTAAATATACTGTAATACATTTCAAATGTCAATATTCAAACAAAATACCATATCCACTTTTATATTAAAATAATTTTTGAATTGTTGAATATTTTTTTTGTATCACAATATATAATTAAATATTTTTTCCATTGATAATCCATATGAAATAAATCCGAGTATTTACATTTATAATGCTATAAAATATTTGTTATGTTAATTTAATTTTAAAGAAATATAATTTGCCTCAAGTTAAATTTTTTTGAACTATTGAGTTGATGTGAAACTAATTTTAGTCTTTAAGAATTAAATGGGCGTGTTAGAATATTAAAATGCAACTATGTTATATATACTAAAAATTAATTATTCGTATAAAATATATATTAAAAAATATAAAATAATACCATACATAATTATTGATCTAGTAATATTAAAATATTGTTTGGTCACGTAAGGAGTTTAGAATTGTTTTATGCAAATGGGTAGATGAAGTTGCACGTAAAATAAAATACACGACGGGCTTAAAGTCCACGGAACGGTTTTTTAATCAGACACTGCAAAAATATAAGTTGAGATTATGTCCAGATTCATTGAATCAAGTGTGATAGCCTTGGTCAGAGTTTTGTTTAAGGGGAAGGAGAAAGGTTATGTTTATGAGTTTATCAATCTCAATTTGGATTGAGAGAGTGTTGTTAGATTTGAATTTATGTTATGTTTGTTTATGTACACTTAAATTGCAATTTTGCATCACTATTTGTGATTGTTAACGTTGTTACAATGTTTTTGAGATTGAGATATGATTTTATGTTTATTTTTCTATTTTTAAATTCTTCTACAAAAATTGTCAATTAAAATATTTTTTCATATTATCTTTGGCATACTAAGAATGAATTTGTTGTGAATTTAAGTTTTATTTAAAAATTTGCTACTAGTTAATGGATACTATATACACAAAGTAAGATTTGAGTTGTCGACACTTGTTTAAATAGATGAGTGAATTAACTGTTGACTAACTTAAATTGGTTAACTAGCTGACTTTTTTTTTCTTTTTTTGTAAAGACTAGCCAACTTTTTATTTTCTAGCATGTTTTTCTTGGGCTTTTTAAATTCTTTTGTTTCTGGGCTTTGCGATCCATAACAAATTTTATTTTAACTTTTTGAGCCCGGTTTGGTGATTTGCTTAGTCCATTTATCAGTCTTGCAAGGTTGAATCAGTCTAATACAACAAAAGACGTATAGATTTTTTTAATGGGAAAGTATAGGAACCAATGGTTTAAGCGTACAATGCATACAATGGAGGTTTAGAAAGTATTAGAGATATAATTATTAGTGTTACATTGTCTTATCAAGTTATTTTTTGGGATGAGTGGTTTCATGATATGATATTAGTCCTGGTATCCGGATGGTTATTCTGGAAAATATGAGTGATGTTCATTCTATTCATGGATCAAAGATTTAGCCCATTATACACTTAGGTCATTAGCTTCCTAGCACTACTCTTTTTTAATTAAAAATATAGGCGTAATTTAAACTAGTTGTTAATTAATATTGATTATTAAAAAAATCACTTTAAATTTAGATCACAGTTCACGAATGATGTTTATTTTAAAATCTTAATGCGTTGAATGACATGTGTATACGTGTATTGCTATAAATCAAAATTTTCGAAAGCTAGAATTTTGATAGATTAAGAATGTAAAGGTATAACCATCCTTAAACTAAGGTAATAAGGCTCATGCATAATTGAAGTTATAAATTCAATTATAATTAAAAACGTTCATCTTTTTTACTTTATTAAATGAGATTTTGTTATATTTATTTAATTTTGATCTATGAAGGAGTAACGTTGAAATTAAAAATTGTTAACAAATTAAAGTATGGAAAATGATAAAGAAGCTGGAGATGGAATAAATTTGGATGTTACCGTCGTCATGTTTGCAGTTCTTGGGCCCTAAGTGGAGAGTGAAGTAGCTTATTTTGCTTCAATCCCTAGCTTCTCATTCAAATGAATTTTTCTCTCTTCTTTATACCAAAAATTGGGAGATAATAATTGAATTTGAATAATGTATGTACAATTGTACATAAGGATATACTTATATATATAGCAGAATATGTATGCATCAATAATGTAACATTAAATAAACCAACAACAACAACAACAATAATATTATTAACATCATTTTCTCCCAGATCATCATTTTGACGACTGTTTCCAAGTGAATGTATGTAGGTGTGTACATAGCAATATTCATCAGATTCATTTTGGTATGATTAGATAGATAACTTAAAAGAGTCATTTGGATATATATTGTTGATATTTTCTATATGGTCACTTTCTCATCTTCTCTCCTATATTTAGAAATTTTTATTAATTTAATAATGAGTAGGAATCTAATGTGTATGTCTATTGCTACAACCGCCGGCTCAACTTAAATATATGGGTGGATCTCGTTTTAGAATGTTTAATTTTGTGACTATAAGAACATTGAATTTCCAAATTTTATCTGCAAGTCAATAAGGATGACATATTATATGCTTGAAACTTTGAAAGTAATCAGCCAATTAAATAATATATATGACATGTGACATTCAATATCATCAAATTGACTATGAAGATATGACAATCAGAAGCAATGCAGATTAATTAAAAGAGTAATTTTTGTTATGTGCTTGTCCAGAACTCTGCTCTTTTCACCTTTGAAATGCTCTCAAGGACTTCCAATGGAGAAATGTAGCCCATCACTGTCACCCTTTTGCTCTCTACATCTATATTGAATGATGTTACTCCTGACACAAAACATTAAAAACATGGAATCACAATTCTTTTCACCTTCACTGTAGAATAAATACTATAGTTACTGCTATTTTTAGAAGGGGTAAAACTGGTAGCTTCTTTTTCCTTTTTTTAACTCATTTATTTGTCACTGTTGCATGCCTATCAGTTGTTCTAGGCTAGGGAATCTAGAGCTCAAATGTATTTAGAACACTGATATTTTCGTAATTTTAATTGTTGATTTTAATTAATATATATTATATATATTTTTTTTATAATTTAGATCGATCATTAAAAGTATTGGAACAATGATGTTTTAGGTACATTTAAAAGCCTTCAAGTAGTGTTTGGTGGAGAGACAGAGACGGAAAGACAAAGACCGAAAGACAGAAAGACAGAAATTGAAATAAATGTCAGTATTCTATTTGGTGCAAAATGGGAGACAGAAATTGAAACAATAATGGAACTCTAATTTAATTTGTATAAAGGATAAAACTGGAATTAGTTAATTGAAATGAGAATATTTTAGGTATAAAATGTTATTAAAGTTTCAGTCTCCATCTTTAAAAATTTTAGTTCCGTGTGTTCCTAAATTTTGAAAGTACTGAAATACTAAAAATTTTAGAGATAGAGACAGAAATTTTAGTACCAATCTCTGAACTAACAATATCTCAGTTTCTGTCTCAATATCTCAAAACAATCGATACCTCAATAATTATTACCTTCCATCTTAGAGAGATGCTTTTTCACTTTGCCAGCACATCCTTGACAATGGATAGCAACCCGCATCACTACCACCTTCATTTAACATTAAAATCTTCAAACAGATAATGTAAAAATGGGATCAACAAGTACTACAACTACAACTAATAAAACTATAACCCCCTTGCTTCAAAGGCATTCTTAATTAATGCCACTGATTTCTAATGAGTCTAACCTGAAAGACATGTGTTGCAGTTTTGTGTTGATGATGAGAATTGTGGTTATGAACAAGTTTGGAGTTGATGAGGCATGTTGTGTCAGCAAGAGAAATGCTTCTGATATGCCTCCTTGTTGGTTCAACCACAGAACGGTAACTCATGCACACTGCTGTTGATACCTCAGAGTGGCACATGAATCCTCCACTCCTCCTCATTTTCATGCTCATCACACAACAACAAGATCAGAATAAACTCTTTCTTGTGGCGTGGAATATGTAATGCAAATGGGAGAAAGTGACTAGAGAGTAGAGACATGCTGTCATTATGACTTGGGCTATCAGTGTAGAACCTTTTTGGCATTTTATCATCTATTATATGCATAATGCCTATGATCTTAACGTGTCAAATTTCATGTCCTTTTCATGTGTTTAATGCTAAGGGATGGTTGGAGTGAATAGGGTTCATCCATTATATACAACATGATAAGTAAGAAATGGCTGTGAAATTAAATGTTAGGATTATAGAAAGTTATGATGATAAGTGCATCAAAACTTGTAGTAGGAGTAGGAGATTGGTTAGTCTACTTTTTACTTTAGCAGAGGTGTGGCATTGGCATGTGAAATTATTTATGTTGCTTCAGTCTGATTTCACCACTATTCCATTGTTAGGACCACCACCAACTCTGGCCCTTCCTGTAACTTCCACCAAAATTGATAAATTCCACTGTTTCATTACAACTACAACCGCTAAAAATCAATACATTACCCCCAAAAGTGAAACTCCCCTACAGTTATCTTTAAACAAAGTTGTTATTTAAAAATCGTTAAATAATTTAATAAGTTTGACTAAATTATTATCTAACAGTTATCAAGTACACGTGGATCTTCGTCATATTTTAAAGGGGATGTTTCTATAAAAACGCGTAAAACATCTTTTTGTAAAGACACTTACATGTCGTATTATTATTAGACGTATTAATGAACCAGTTATTTTTGAATTTCTTAACTAGAATAAAACCGATTTTTTTTATAACAATAACAATATACCCAATTTTTTTAGGGATTTAATTGTATTTTTAAATTTTTAGGGATTTAAATGTTTGCAAAACAAAAAGTCAAAGATATATTTATCTTTTCATAAAAAAATTTAAAGATATTCGATTTAGATGGTATAATTCGATCGGATCAAATCGGGTCTAATAATTATAATGCAGATAATTAGGTTTATTATTGTTACTATAATAAACCGATTTTGTTCAGGTTTATTAAAAAATAAATTATTAACCAGTTTAATAAAAATGTCTAATAATAACGTGATACATATAAACATCTTAAAAAAAAAAATTTAGTGTCTTTATTAAAGTGGTCTCCTATTTTGAACTAAGAATAAATTACCATTTATATCCATGACGCTGACAAATGTATCCATATAAGAATAAAACGACAATTGTAATCACAGAAGATGACATTCGTCTGCCAAAAGTATCGGGATGTTGGTTATGCAATTGGTCTGTTAGGGTACTTTTGGCACACATAAGTTATCTTCTGTAGTTACAATTGTCGTTTTATTCTTCAATTGATACATTTGTGTATCTTTCATGATACAAATAGTAATTTATTTTTTGAACTAATATAATATAAAAAAAAAACTATTTTTTCGTTCGTGTGGGCCATGAATTGGATTGGGCCCAATTTTGCCTTGGAAACAATCCAATTGATCTCGGCCCAAAAGAAAAAAGAAGCAGGGAATAGATGGAACGCAGTGTCGTTTATGGAGTTGGCCCATACACACCCACCCACACACTTTTTCAAGTTTCACCGAATCTATTTCGTCGTCTATGTAAAACTTGGAACATATCCCCCTGAATTTCATGGCTTTCCCCTTCTTCTGAGGTAACGCAAATTCGTTTTTTGTTTCTGTGTTGATCTGACTTTCTGTATTCAATATTCATATTGCCGGAATTGCTTTTTAATATTATCTGAATGTGCTTTTTCCAGAAATTGGTTCTGATTTATCTTATTTTCCTAAGAAGACACTTCCCTATTCTGTTCATGTTGTCCTCACTAAGGATATTTAATCCCATAATTATTTTTGAACATTCAAACCAACCAATTTACACTTGCAATTAAACCTTGGGTTTTCAATTCAACCGTAGGCTTTTGAATTTGCTATTCTGATTAAGTTGATCACTGCATTTTCCTGTTGAGTGGTGAGAAGTAATTAGAATGATGATGTTCCTGAACAGATTTAATTTATCCTTGAAGGTTAATGAGCTGAATTTGAAGTGGTTTTTGATGGGGAATGTACTTAGTCCGAATAGTTCCAAGACTAGATGGAATCATACCTCTGAAAATTCACAAGGTGAAGCTCGAAAGAGACAGAGATTGTCAAGCTCTTGTGAGGATAACACAAGATTGATTCCGTCCCTTCCAGACGAGATATCACTTCAGATTCTAGCTAGAGTTCCACGAATTTGTTATTTAAATCTCAAGTCGGTTTCTCATGCTTGGAAGGAAGCCCTTGTGAGTTCTGAACTTTTTAGTTTGAGAAAAGAACTTGGAACGACGGAGGAGTGGCTCTACATATTAACAAGGGTCAAGGATGACAAACTTTTATGGCATGCCTTGGATCCTCTTTCCAGAAGATGGCAAAGGTTACCTTCAATGCCAAATGTTTCCTGTGAAGATGAAGAAAAGAAGGGTTTGGCAGCCCTTCCCCTTCGGATGTGGAGCATGGTGGGTTCGAGTATCAGAATTGCTGATGTCATAATGAGCTGGCTTGGGAGGAGAGATGCTCTTGATCGGATGCCATTCTGTGGTTGCTCGATTGGTGCTGTTGGTGGTTGTATATATGCTTTAGGAGGTTTCTCTAAAGCTTCTGCAATGAAATCTGTTTGGCGGTATGACCCTGTTAAAAACACTTGGATGGAGGCCAGTCCGATGTCAGTTGGTAGAGCCTATTGCAAAACAGGTGTATTAAATGATAAGCTTTATGTTGTTGGAGGGGTTACTAGGGGTCGTGGTGGATTAAATCCCCTTCAATCTGCAGAAGTATATGATCCGCATACATGTACATGGTCCCAATTACCAAGCATGCCTTTTGCTAAAGCTCAGGTGCTGCCAACTGCTTTTTTGGCTGACTTACTCAAGCCTATTGCCACAGGAATGACTTCATACAGGGGAAGATTATTTGTTCCTCAGAGTTTGTATTGTTGGCCCTTTTTTGTTGATGTCGGGGGAGAAATTTATGATCCAAATAATGATTCTTGGCTTGACATGCCGGTTGGTATGGGTGAAGGTTGGCCAGCGAGGCAAGCTGGAACAAAATTGAGTGTTATTGTCAATGATGATCTATATGCACTTGATCCTTCAAGTTCTCTTGACTCTGCAAAGATCAAGGTATATGATTATGAAGGCGATACTTGGAAAGTTGTTGCAGGAGATGTTCCTATTCATGATTTCACTGATTCAGAATCTCCTTATCTTTTAGCTAGTTTACTTGGAAAGCTTCACGTAATTACTAAAGATGCCAATCACAACATTATAGTGTTACAGGCTGATTTGCAAAATGACTTAGCATCGCCCCGATCCTCGTTGTCACCAGATAATTCACTCACAGAAACGACTGAATCATCATCAGCAGCAGAATCAGACAGAGACATTTGGCAGGTTTTTGCTTCTAGGAGTGGTAGGTCTGCTGAACTAGTCAGCTGCCATTCCCTTAAAGTTTGATGAAATAGAGCTAGAGATCTTATATTGTTGTTCTGATTTCATGTCTGTGTTAATCTTGATTTTGCTGATAAGCCACAAAGATTTCAAATTGTAAATGGTCCTCTCTCCTCTGTATGATTGATTCATAAAGATGTAATTCCTTATTACTCGTATGCACAGAACAAATCAAGATTATACAAAGTAAGATTATCAACATAATATACTGGATCTAAAGATTTTCTGGTCCTTTCCTTCCTTTATATTCAGTACATCCTCTATGAATGAATAATTAAGTTATTTTGTCATGCGCTATAATTGCCCATTGCTTCCTTAAAGTTTGCATTTCCTGCGAACACATTCTTTTATATATTTTATACCATATTTAGTTTAGGTTGTAATTTTTTGGCCATTTCTTTATGAGGAAGCAAAGTTGTTGGAAAAAGCAAAACCTATTCAACACTCTGCAAAACTTACCAATCATCTTATGCAGTGAGCAGTCTGTTAAACTTAATATTAAGAACTTAAAGAAAGAGGAGAATATAAACAAAAAAGAAAGGAAGAAGAATCACTTGTTCAAATAACATTAGCAAGTCCAATATTCTGATTTGTTACACATATGTCCTCACACTTCTAGTTTTGGCAGGAGCACTTCAAAGTTTCTAGACGTAGAAAGTGTAGTTCACACCTGAATCCTCTAACAAGTAGTAGTGAAGGCTAAGGTTTGCCATTTTTCTTTATTTTATGTATAGAATATAGATCATAAAACTGAGATTAAGTATAATCATTAGTTTTCCTCCTGATAAAGGAGATATTTGAGCCTCTCTGAGGCTTCAATGATGGAATCTCTCTGGCCAAAAGCACTAACTCTTATGTACTCCTCACCACCTGGACCAAAACCACTGCCTGGGACAGTAATAATGTGAGTCTTCTCAAGAATTTCAGCAAAAACATTCCAGGATTTTGAGCCTGGAAAATGAACCCAAACATAGGGAGCATTTTTCCCTCCATAAACTGTCAGGCCAAGCGAAGACAGAGCATTAACCAGTATGCTTGCATTCTCCATGTAGTAGTTGATAAGGGATTTTACAGCCTGAGGTTTTGTTCAAAAACAATATTCAGCAGAAATCACAATAGAACAGAAGTTTCAATGAATTCTCAATTAAGATACTGATTCTTAGGGAACTGTAACTTACCCTGAAACCTTCTGGGGACAGACATGCTAGCCCACCAGCTTGGGCTATGTTGGAAGCTCCATTGAAGCAGGTGCACATTATGCGGTTGAAATCATGGACAACAGGGAAGCCATTTGAATATAAGAGTTCTTCAGGGACCACAGTCCATCCAAGTCGGACACCTGTGAAGCCTGCGAATTTTGAGAAGGATGAAACTTCGATCGCTACCTGAAAGCACAACGAGGAAAGACAAAAGTTAAGCTTGCCATTCGGGAATTTCATGCCAAAGTAATGTTGCACATGATGCAAGGTTAAGAATCATGAATAGGTCTTAAAAATAGGCCATGAGGCTTACTTCTCTGGCTCCAGGAATTTCGAAGATTGACTTGGGACTATCATCAGTGATATAAGCTGAATATGCAGAATCAAAGATAATGATTGATCCATTCACTTTGGCAAAATCAACAAGTTGTTCCAATTGCTTCCTTGTTGCTGCATGGCCAGTGGGATTGTTTGGAGAACAGAAGAAAATAAGCTCTGGCCTTGAAGCTTTATGCAGATCAGGAAAGAAGTTTGTTTGAGGTCCACACTTCATGTATTCTATGTTTTTGTATTTTCCAACTTTATCTACAAAATCACCAGCCTGACCAATTATAACACTTGAATCTATGTAGGCCTGCCTCAGTCATAAACACTTCCATGAGTTAGAAGCATCTTCTGTTTGCCTTTATAATCATGAAAATAAGAAAAACCATCACAGAGGAGTAATTACAATACCGGAAACGATGGATCCTGTACAGCTATCTTCAGATTAGGACCCATAAGCAGCTGCAAGAATTGATCAAAATCAAAGTAAGTACATTTAATGTAGTAGGTAGGTAGAAATCTACTTCTAGATTGTGGATTAACATTGATGGAATACCTGAAGGCGAGTAATATCACACTGTGCACCATCTGAAACAAAAACTTCTGTGGGTTTTACTCCTAGATCCTTGTAGTATACATCAGCAATTGCCTTCCTCAATGCCTGCAATTTTTTTTTTCCAGATTATATATGCATTTCATCTGCATGATATATATTATATTGATCTACTATATGGTAAGTGGAAAATTTTACTCCCTAACCAAAGATGCAAAAATTGTTGTTTTAGTGACAAAATTGTTATTAATGACTCAAGTACCTGTTCTCCTTGCTCAGGACCATATCCTTTATAACCTTTTGATGTTGAAAGACCAAGCACAAACTGCAAATAATGATGCATAGGTTACAAGAAAACCAACATGAAAAATTCCTATATAGGGGAAATATCAGTGTTGATTGTTAATTGTATAAGTATGATTCTTTATGTGCTTACCATTTCTTAAATAAAAAAGGGAATAGCTTATGATTTTTTTAGTAAGTATGATTCTATCCATTCATGCAACTAGTTGAAAGAGAAGTTGTCATGTATACACAAAGTTGAGGTGGTACATTAATTCTCAAAGTGACTTATTTATTTTTCTCCTGCTAATTAAGTAGAAATAATCTTAATGACTTACATCAACCATGCTTGATGTTACCATAGTTGGTAAGGGTTCTGTTGTATCACCAATTCCAAGGTCAATGATGTTTGCATGTGGATACTTTTGTAAGTGCATATGCTCATGCCTTTCAATCTGATACATGATACATATAGAACTAGTGATTAAAAGTCATAGAGTAACAAGACACATGAGCTATTAACTTGATCTTAGATTTAGTTGTTCATTGTAGCAATTTAAATTTTTAAGATATTGCTCAGACATTTGAATGAAAAGGGCACCTCAGGGAACAAATATCCATGTTGCAGTTTCTCCATATTTGAATTCCGGGGTACCTTTGTGCAGTGTCCTGCATATGACATTATTCATAATGATTAGTTTCATGCTAAGGGTAACAAAACAAACAAGTATGAGTTATTGCATACCAATTCTTGGACTTGGATTCTTCAACCTGAAAATTGTCATTGAATCAATAAGTCAAATATAGAAAAGAAACTAATATAAGTGGAATTTTGTCAGTACAAGATACATTTTAACATTCTTTTCTTTCTTTACCTTGCAACTACCATCTTAGGCTGCAAAACATTTGTATTAAGGGTATAGCTGAAAATTGATGTCTTGTACATTTTAGCACTGATTTCTGTTCTGCAACCAGAAGTAGCTTTGGGATTCTAGTGCATATGATAACTAGTAATAGTTGAATTAGTAGTAGTAGGAATTGTGCAAGTTTATCTCCCAATAGCAAAGCTTTATATATATAAGGGGTCAATCCAATAAAAATAGAGGTGTCTAATAACCTATGTGTATATTCTCATGCATACACACATGGGAAAGTCACATGTCAATTTCAACACTTCCATTTTCCAAACGTTCACCTAATTTCTCCCTTTTCCATTATGTTTATTTCATGATTTTATGACCATTCTGATAATTATGAATAAATGACCATTTGTACCCATAAAAAATGAAAAGGCTGACATATGTACCTACACTAAATCGAAACTAAACTTGTACATACGTAAGATGTCCTCCGTATGACAAAAGTTCCCTGTCTTTAGAGGGTTGGAGTGCCACGTAGGGTACTTTTGTCACACGGAGGGCATCTTATGTGGATACAAGTTTAATTTCGATCTAATGTAGGTACATATGTTAGCGTTTTCATCTTTTATAAGTATAAATGGTCATTTATTCGATAATTATATAGTAATTTGTAGAGATATATTTAGTGTTATATTTATTATTATAGCACCTAATGTCATATTTTAAAAAAGCATACAAATTATTAGTAATAATAATATTATCTAATTTTAATGAAGATTGAATGTAACCTATTTTCAAAATAAAATGTTTTAAAAATACATTGTTCTTTTTTTTTTTTTTCCGATAAATTGGACTGCTCTTAATCTTAGGTATTATATTACAAACTTATATCCACGCACAAACACATAACTACATGGGTTATTATTATTCCACTATATCAGCTAAACCTGTGTTTTGAACTCAAGTGCAGCTTCATGGAGAACAACAAATCTATATAATATATATTTATGCATAAATATATAATGACTAATTTTTTGTGTTCACATCGCATTAATAGGTATCATTTGACATTTGCTAGATTCTCAATACTTTTTAGTAATGAAATTGTGAGTCATAAAATACCATATCAAGAACAATGTTTTATTAGCAAGCTAATGCACAAATTTAAGAACTTCATTTCTTAATCAAGAAGCCGTCTCATGCATCAAGTCTTCAATAAATAAGAGGCAAATAAATGCCTTTATAACATACCACATACGTTATTGTTGAAAAAAAATAGAAAAAGGCTTAAATAAGAACCAATAAGTAAGAAGACCTATATGCCCATCATTATTGTATTTCCTCATATTCTCATTGATGGAGCTATCTTCAGTTTTGGACCACCTAACAATTCTTTGAACCTTCCAAATTAATAATCAATTGTCATGTTCATGTATTAGCATACTTCCAGCATTACTATTTTCCCCCTTATATATATATACACCTCATCTTCCAGATCCGTAGAAAACAAAAATTTCTCAAGAACTAATTGTTAAAGACATCACCTTCAAGAAGAAATAATTTTGGATCTAAACAATTGATAACACAATTGGATTTTACAAGAAATATTGCAGATCACACTTTGGACAAAAATAAGAACTACATTTTAATTTATTATATTTAAACATGAACGTTTGAGTCTTAGAACTAGAAATGTATATAGTATATACCATACTATCCATTTAATAATGCTGCTATTTACAAAATGAAGGCTAACTTTTTTCCTTTGCAGTTCATAGATGGCAAATATTTATCTTGCTAAGTGATAGATTAACTGATTAACCTATATATCATAGCCTAATTTTATGATGGACAAATATTTTGTGTACTCCTTTTAATTTACATTATATATATAAACTAAATAGAATATGAGATCATCTAAATTAGATTAGACGAGTCTTACACTCCATTGTTTAATAATGAATTTTTTTTTAACTCAATGTATAAAGTAAAATAAATATAAATAACATATCTCATTCAAAGAATGACATAGTACGTAACTTGAGCCATGTTATCTTTAATAGAAGAATATTTGTTTTGTATATTCATAGAAAGATATTAAAACTTAAAAATTTTCGTTATCCCTTTGAAAAGTAAAGCTTTTCTTTTGTTTAGACTTGAATCAAATCAGTGGGTCATTAAGTATTAATATTACAACAAAAACAATTTCGCCTTATCCCACTAGACAGAATTTACTACGGTCATTTTAAGTCTTTTTTATTATTTATTATTAAATGCTAATATTAATTAATATATTAAATTATTATGTTAACCTATAAAAGAGGGGATGAATGGCGTTTTGGTTAGGGTCGCATTATAGTATAAGTTATAATCACTGTGGAAATAGCTAGGAAAATATATATATGGAAACAAGCATGCAATATAAAATGTCAATCAATGTTTATATTGTTCTCTCTTTCAAGAACACTGAATGTTGACTAACATTTGTGCATGCAATATCTACATGTGCCAAATATCAGTGGAAAATGTTAACCCACTTTTGACCATTTAATTCAATATACGTATTATGGTACTAACTACTAATCCACTCAAATAAAAGATTAGACAGATGTGGCAAAAAGAAATTACGTGGAAAATTACTTCATTAAAATAATGAGAAAATATCACTCCCCTCTTTTGCGAGATGTTAAAATGATATTCTCCTCTTCTCTATTTATAAAATGTATATTCTCTTTCTTTATAATTTTTAAAAAATTTCATCTTTAATCTATTTAAATTTTTTTGTGTTAACTAATGTTAACTTTATTTATTTTAAAAAAAAAATAAATTATTTTTTTATTAACAAAATACTCTTTAATAAATTATTTTTTAATTAATTAAATTATATTTTTATCAAAATATTTTTTTAGATTAATAATTAAATTATTTTTTAAAATATCTTTCAATAATTTTTTAATTATTAAATTATAATTTTATCAAAAATTTTTGTTAACAATTTTTTTATATTTTACTATTAATTTTCTGATATCAATATATATTATTTTAACATTAAATAAAAAATTTTAGTAAGATTATTTTTCAATATAAATATGTATTAATTATTATACATATTAACAATAGTAAATTTTTTTTATTTAATTTTAAAATAATATATATTGATATTGAAAAATTAATAGTAAAATATAAAAATAATTGTTAATAAAAATTTTGATAAAATTATAATTTAATAATTAAAAAATTATTGAAAGATATCTTAAAAAAATAATTATGAAATTTTTTTAAAAATAGTTTGGTAAAAATATAATTTAATCAATAAAAAAATAATTTATTAAAAAGTATTTTGGTAAACAAAATTTAATGATAAAAAATTAAATTTTTGACAAAGGATATTTTTATAAAAAATAATTTATTTTTTTTAAAAATAGATAAAGTTAACATTAATTAACACAAAAAATTTAAAACGGATTAAAGAAAAATTTTTTTAAAATTTATAAGAAAGTGAAATATACATTTTATAAATAGAGAGGAGGGGAGTATCATTTTAGTATCTTATAAGAAGGGAAAATGGCATTTTCTCTAAAATAATTCGTACAATACTACTCTATAGACCTTTTTATTTTCTTTCTTTTTTAGTATGTAAAATATTAACATTATTGTTGCATGGACTTTTATTTCATATATATATATATATATATATATTGTGTTCACAAAACGACTACATGTGATGATGTGAACATACATAAGAAGTTGAGAGGTTGAATTCAATAATTCAGCAATTAAAAAAAAAAACTAGAATATTTCAAAATTTGAACTTGATATAATTAAGCTTCAATAACAATAAGAGCCATTAATTTTAAAATAAATAAATAAGATGGACCAAGAGAAGTCAAAGTAAAATCAAAACCACACAATGAGTCCTGGACTTTCATATATCTACAATTTTCAATGGTTTCAGGTTAAGATAAAGCAGTGTATTAATTAAATAATTAAAGCCAACTTAATTCAGCAGAAGATTTAAAAAATAAAAGATGCTACATGCATGCATATATGAGAGCTGTTAGATATGAAATAAAATGGTATAATATTAATATAATTTATCATTGCTTCACACGTTATTATGACAAACCTCAATTTAGACAAAATACTAACAATAAAGCCGCTACAGAAAATGATTGGTCAATTGGAAATGAATATAAAACAATATGATCAAGTTATCAACCCAAATTGATGTTGTTTTCCGACAACAAATCACAATAATAATTCACGAAAGATGATGATATTCCACGTGCGCGTGACACATGGAATTTCCAAATTTGTATTAAATCTCTCACATCCACTAAAAATTGAAAGTAGAAAACACAAACTATTACTAATTTACTATGCTAATTTTGTTAAAGGACGGGAATTACTATTATCATTATAGAAAATAGAGTTCCATATATATAATGTATTGAAATTTTAACAACTTCGTTATTGTATTTGAAATTAAATAAAATAGTTACGCACGTTAGCATCAATTATTATATATGTTGATATGACTAATGATGAAGAAAAATCTACTCAAGTTATTAGACAAAAGATTCCTCACACCAACCACAGGACAAATGGTCTATGCCCTCTATCTCATCTCCATATTTTTATATATTTAAAAAAAGAGTCCACTGATAAGGAGATTTTCTAATAATTAATTTAATTGACGAATAAAGATTCTATTAAATGTTTATGAAATAACTATTTTTAGTTTTAGAATTCTTTTAGTTGTGTCCATTTACATATAAGTATAATAATTTTGTTATATTTATGTAATATTATTTGATTTTATTTTAATCCATATAATAGTCAACAAAAAAATCCATATAATTAATCTTCATTTTAAAATATTTAAAACTCAAAATTTTTTTAGATAAAAATTTACATGCAATTCTCTTAATATAAAATTGATAATTAAAAATTATTAAATACTAATTTAATCGAATATATTAAATTATCTAATAATTTTCAACCATTAATTTTATATAAAAATATCTATTCGTGAGCCTTTATTTTTTTTTCTTCTCTCTCATCTCTATCATTTTCAACCATCAATTTTATATAAATTTTTCTTCTTTCTTTCAATTTTTTCCCTTACATTTCTCTATGTGTAACATATACTATTGTCAATTTATCAGTATTGTGCCGACAGAATATTGTTTTTAAAACATTAATATATATTTTTAGTGATAATTAATATTTATATTATTATCTTGCTTTTATAAGAAAAAAATAAAATAAAGTATATTCTGTTAATTTCTTTTATATATATTTCTCAAAGATGTTAATAAAATTTAAAAACAAAAAATAGTTAATTTAAAATAAAAAGGCAAATAATTTAAAATGAATATAGTATTTCATCCACAGTGGCAATGTTTTTTCTTTCCCCAAAAAAAAAAAAAAATCTAATGTCCAAATAGTTTTGTCTTTTACCGCAAAAAGTAATGACTAGAATTAATGAGGGGAAATCGTCAAACTATGACGTGAACTACGTACACCGGGAAACTTATTTGCAATATCCATGCAACTTCGCTTTTTACTCATTTAATTTAAGAGCAATGCTAGGGCCAGCAATTTTTGTGATTGTTAGTCATCAACTAACCATCAATGATGATTTGATGGTGTGAGATTGGTGTGAAATTTCATTCAATGACTCACCTTCCTCTGCTGGTTACATGCTGGCCAAAATTCAATAAAACTGCTGGTCCCCTAGACTATATATTCGACACAGCACTTTCCCGCAAGAAATTATTATTAGGGGAATGCTTTTACAATAACGTGTAAAACTTCTTTTTGTAAAGATGTTTACGTGTTACATTATTATTAAATGTATTAATAAATTAATTATTTTTTATTTTTTTAATAAATTAGAGTTGTTCGGTAGATTGAGTACCGAACAGTTTTGGAAGATTCTTGAGTTGATAGGTGGAGTGTGACCTGGAACCAGGTCGCGAGGGTGAAACTGGAGTAGCCGACGTTCCGAGCTCCGGATATAAAGGGGGTGTCACCTGCAAAGGTACTCCAACGCGCTAGTCAGTTGAGTGTGCAGGCGAAAAAGGGATAAAGTGGTAGGTGTCGTACCTTGGGGGAGGGGTTGGACCCTCCCCATATATACTGCGTCAGAAGTGGGTCCCACCAGAGAAGACCCACCTTCCTCGAAACTTCCTTATATAGCTGTAGTGATGAGCTGCCAAGGAGCGTGTCCGGGTCGGTGGTTAAGCAGCTCGCACCCGACTGTTCGGGTCGGGTGGTCTATGGGTTGGGTCGGCCTGCAATCTGTTTGGGTCAGGCCGCAACAGTGCCCCCACGCGCCAGCAATAGTCGTGAGGGCTGTTGGCGGCGTGTTGTCTCTTCTTTCGCGCGTTGTCGCGAGGTCGGCCATCCGTAGGGGAACGTGCCTCTTGCGCGCGTCTGTTTGTTGTTAGGGTGATCATTCGTCGCCTCGTTTCTCGCGCCGAGCATTAAATGCTCATAATGAGTTAAAAAAAAACCCGCGCAAAGACCATTTTTTCCCCAGTCTTTTCGCGCCTCTTGAGTGGCAGTTTTAAACCGTTTGCGTTTCTTTTTCCTTTCCCATTCTCGTTTCTCCTATCTTCATCTTCTTCTCTCCTAAGTATTCCAGAGCATCATTTCTGCATCCTTGTGCATTTCTTTTTTTTTTCAGGTTTTCGCAACTACTCCAGGTAAATATCAATCCCTTCTCTTTCTGTTGCAAGGTCCTTTTTTCTTCATTATTGGTTCTTCTGCTTGCATGCTGCTTGTTTGTTTTGTATGATAAATGATCTTAGTGTTGAGTAGGTGTGTTAGGGGGTCACCATTTCAGGATATTAGCTTTTAGGCTTTTGCTTGGATTTTGCTTTAGCCCTGCTTGATTTTAGTTGCTGGATAGGCTAAATGTAGTTTCTAAATTTTTTCCGAGCTCCCGATCTCATAGACTAACCGAGTGGTACCCCCACTGTAGGTATGCCTCGCGTCGTCTCTCGAGCTTCTACCTCCGCCGCAGATTACGACCCATACGCTTGGGTGGCTTCCGACTTGAGGGACTCCCCGAACCAGATGGGTGAGGAGGAGCTTACTGAGTTTCGTCAGGTCAAGTACCTGTGCGAGGGTACTGACGAGGAGGCCAACTACGACGTCTTTGTTCCTGCCCCCACGAACAGTTGTACGAACTCAATTTTCACGTCCCGGGTTGCCGACTGAATTTGGTTTTACAAAACCATGTTCACTCAAGTGGGGGTCCGCATCCCCTTCTCCGCTTTTCAATGGCGCTCCTCAGTCGGATCTCCGTGGCACCGTCGCAAGAGTAAAGTCAATTTTTTTATAATAATAATAAATCTATTTTTTTAGAAATTTAATTATATTTTTAATTTTTTAGGAATTTAAATATTCATAAAACAAAAAATTAGGGATATATTTGTCTTTTTATCAAAAAATTTAAAGATATTCGGTTTAAATTGTGTAATTCGATCGGATCAAATCAGATCTAATAATTATAATGTAGATAATTGAGTTTATTATTATTACTAAAATAAACTAATTTTGTTCTGATTTATTAAAAAATAAATTATTAATCGATTTAATAAAAATGTCCAATAATAATATAACACATGTAAACATTAAAAAAAAACATTTTTAATGTATTTATTAAAATAATCTCCTTATTTTATATATGGTAATATTTCTCACTATTATTATTTAAAATATTATTTTGTAAAGAGTTTAACTAGCTATGTTTTGACTTGGGAGTTGGAGCAGTTATAATTACCCCTGGTTTATCGCCGGTGTGTATTTGTATAGAGAAGATAGTGCACGTATATAAGTACGAATATTGGGAAAATATTCACGTTGTTATTCTTGATTTTTATTCCCTATTATTCTTGGTACTACTCTTACCATTTTTTATTATTATTAGAATGGTGATATTATCACTCTTATTTTTGATAATGTTATTTTGCATATAATTTTAAAATTTTTTAAGTATATTAATATATTGGTGTTTTAGTAATTTTTAACTGTATGTTGATCTTAATTATAAAAATTATATATAATATATGATTGAGATTAACAGTAAAAAATTACTAAAATATTAATATATTAATATAATTTTTTATATTATATATTTGTATGATTCATAATTATACGTAAAAAATGAATAATATTATTAAAATAAAAGTGACAGTACAATGTATATTTTCTTATTTAAAATGCAATTTATCTGAATCTTTCATATTATATAATATTTTTAATGAGAATTAGGGATCAATACTTTTTTATTAATATTATCTAACACTTGACCACCACTTTATTTTTATATTATTAAAATTTCAAATTTAATATTTAATATTTAAAATTTTATTTGGCTAATAAATATTTGCCAAAGATAATAAATCTTTTTATTCATATAATATTACTAATTTTTAATATCTCTTTTATATTGCTTAGCTAGTTCAGTCTTGCATTCATTTGAATAAAAAGATATCTTACATATGTAAAAGAAAAAGAAATTCCACAAAAATTAAATTAGGGCAACTTCTTTAATGCTAAAATAAAAAAGTAATATTTGTACTAATTTTTTATAATTTTTTACGAAAAATTATACTAAAATATTTATAATATTATTATTGATATATCTCTTCGTATCAATTTAAATTTAAATTAAAAAAAAAATAATTTTATCATATAATATTAAAAGGGTAAATTTATACAAAAAAATTTATGTAAATCTAAAAAAAAACTATTGCATTTTAGATTATATTAAAAATATAATTATTTATGTGTTTTATTTTTGTTATTTTAAATTTTTAAAAGAATAATCTCATAACGGCTAAAATAAAGGAAAACTGACTTTTCTGGCCATCCAATTATATTTAAAGGAAATATATATCCAGATTATATATGACTTTAATTTTGGTACATTAAAAAGTTTTCTAGATATAGAGTAGTAGCAGTAGTAATAACAATAATAATAATACGTCACGACTGCTACAAATTAAATAAATACAAAATATATGGCCATCCATTATTATTCTGGTCAACATAAAAAAATTATGATTAATATCTGAGGTCTTATATGAATGGGTTGACTTGATGGCTTGCATTCCCATACAGCATGCAAGGTCAGAATAGTGTTCTATTTCCATTGATAATTAGTACACTGCACGTAATTTTATTTGGTCATGAATTATGTATATATGCATGATAGGAACTGGAATACATGCATGTGTTTTTTAATTTGCTTTTTGCCTAACACCTTATTCAGTTATTATTACCTTACTACTCATCAACGTATTCAACGATGCCTTTTCCATCTATATATAGAGTGGCAACTAATTAGTCATTATCATCATTTTTGGAATATAAATAGTCTACATATAATTAGGTTGCACGGTGTAATGTTAAAAAAAAAAAAAACAAAATTTGTTTTATTTAATATTCATTAATTATCACAAAACACTAAAAAAATTGTCATAATTCGTTTCTCTTCCTTTCTTTTTTTTTTCTTTTGTTTTTCTATCAATATAACTATTTTTGTGTGACTTATGAATATAAATATATAACTGTATTTTAAAGTAATTTTATTATTTAATATTATATTTTTTATGACAAAAAAATTTAGAATTTGTTTTTGTTATTCAAATGAAAAAAAAAATTATTGTTAGACAAACTAAAAAAAGCAAACAACAACAATGAAGTTTTATTCTGTAATAAGGTGAGGTTGACTTAGAGATGACAATACTATTCGAATTTGTGGGTATCTATTCTGTCTCTACCCGTTCGGAGCAAATAATTACCCGTCCGCCGCATCGGAGATGAATTTTTAGTAGGACGGGTTCTGGACGGGACAGGACGATGTTGGGTTTAGGTTAAATCCGCTCCTATCTATTTTGGCATATATAATATATATACTTTTAATATATAATATATGTAATATATATAAAATAATTAGTAAAATGATTATTAATATTGTATTATAACTAAATTTGTACTTTAATTTATGTTATGTATGTGATGATGGTTATATAAATTTTAAAATTTAATTTTATTTATTGGATTTTAATAATGATAGGGGCAAGTAGTAGGAACGAGACGAATACCTGCACGCACGGTTTAATTTTTTACTATTCGTGAGTAGAAGTGGGATAGGTTCGATGCAGGTTATTGTATGAAGGGATTTGGTCGGATAGGACAAAAACCCGCCCCATTATTACCACTAGGTCGACTACATGGATCAAATGATATTATTACACTTTATCATGTATATATCATGTTTATAGCAAAACAATTGACATGTAGATCTCCTATTATCACTTCATATATAATCTTTTTAAATTTTTTTCTATTGATCCTTAGTTGTCCACCTTCTATCTTATCTATCCTGGGTGTTATTCTTTTTATATATTCAAACCACCTAAGACAAAATTTTACCATATTTTTTACAACAGACACTACTTTAATTTTATATCTTTATTTATTATTTTGTTTATACGTGTGTGAATGATTATCCATCTCAACATTCTCATTTTTGTCACATTAAATTTCTATACGCACAGTTACATTTTTTGTCTAAAAAAAGTTATTTTGTGAAAAAAATATATTAAAAATATAATGAACTATATCATTT
Organism: Arachis stenosperma; assembly: GCF_014773155.1. Taxonomy (NCBI): domain Eukaryota; kingdom Viridiplantae; phylum Streptophyta; class Magnoliopsida; order Fabales; family Fabaceae; genus Arachis; species Arachis stenosperma. The sequence continues at coordinate 6,258,735 of NC_080386.1, forward strand.
ATGTTATTTTTTTTATTAATTTAAAATTTTAACAGAAATAATTTCATGATAAAACGTTTGTCTACTAATACTATTCAATAAAATGAAAAATTATTATAAGTTGATTCATTTATTAAATAAGACTTTTTTGTTTTATTATTAGTGAAATATATCTTTGTTTTCATCAAATTTCTATGATAAACATTTGACCATCATATTCCCCTAGTTTGATCAATTTATTGCGTCAAGTGTTACCATTCCACCATCTTGGGTCCGCCATTTTGCATTATTATGATTGACCAAGTGCCATTAATCAAATACTCTTCAAAATTGCCAGATTACAACATCATCATCAAACAGGAATTCAAGGGTTTTGGGACACTAGGTTTTATGAGAGAGGGAAAAAAAAAAGTGCTGCCAAAATGGAAAATGTAGTTGATTTTTTCATGCTTTTCTCTTTTAAAAAGAGATGGATACATCATACGTCTAATTAAACTAGAAAAAACAAAAATGCACCTATATATTCAATAAATTAAGTTGATATTTCATTTCTATCGCGAATAGAAGTTGTATCTGAATTTCATTTGAATTCTTTTGTATGATATTTATTATTATTAATAACTATATGACTAGTATTACTTGAGAATCTTTGATATATAATTTTAATTAATAAAAACAAAATTTTTTGCCTTTTTCTAAACGCAAAATCGAACTAAAGACTTAGTATTAAATAATAAATACGAAAAACAGATTAGTAATGCCTTACTTTTAATACGATCATGACGTGTTGAACAATAACAGATAATTTTCTTTTCTCTGTCGGTAAGTGCAAGCAAGCCAGCTAGCTAAATTTATATCTTAATCGAACATTAACACATTTCTCTTATATATATTGGATTAATAATATCAACCTCCTTCAATAATATACTTGTCTTTTCATTTCAATACGCAAGACAAAAATCTAAGTATATTCAATAATAGGTCTACTATTATGCTTGATTATTGCATGCGCTCAAAGGCCAGAAACAAAGGGGAAAACCAAATAATAAATTTAAGCATTATAAATGTACGTAATATAAATCAATCGAGTTAAGTATACACTAAAATTAATTATCAAAATAAATTATTAGTATAGAATACATATAAAAATACAAAATATACATTAAAAATAAATTAAATTATAGATATATTTATACACAAATATATATAATGACTAATTTTAATATATAAATAGTATTTTTGAATATAAAAAATATAGAATAAATATGAAAAAAACTATTTTTTAATTAGTTAATATTAGTCATTTTTTTAACTCTCATTTTTTGAGATGATTTATGATTTAGAGTTAAGATTTATATTTTAAAATTTATGATAAAAAGAATTTTAAAATGTTGGCAAATTGGGCTCTCTAATTAAATTCTTTAGCTGTGATCAAATGTGCATTTGTACTTTATAGTATAATAATATTTTGTATTCTCATCCAACAAATACCATAAGATGTGGTTGTGTGACTCTATTTACATTGATAGTTTTAAATTATGCAAGTCAATCAAATAAATAATACTTCTTTATGTCACCATGATCTAACAATTTGGAATTCATGTTAATCACAGGTTAAGGACTAATCCGTCGCGTATATAAGCTGCATTTAAGGGTCTGCCGCTGGCCAATGAGTTGCTACATGCACAAGGCGGGGTTTGAACTCCCGACACTTGTTTAAGCGAACGAGTGAGCTGACCACTCGACCAACCCAATTTTATAACATACTTAATACAATTTTTTTGAGTTAATACTCAAATTCGCCCCTGAAAGATACCTCGATCTCCATATTAGTCCCCGGATGATAAAGTTAATCAAAAGAGTCCCCGAAAGTTACACGAGTTAATCAGGTTCGTCCTTCTGTCAAATTGCTTGATGACATGGCTAACGTCTGCTCACGTGGCACGTTAACTGCCATGCTGGCAAAGAAGGAATACGACGCCGTTTTGATGGTTCGGCCAGATAGACATGAATCGGCGTCGTTTTGTGGAGATAGTGGATTCAAAACGTTTCAGAGTGGAATCACCCTCCTCCATAACTAGTATCTTCACCGTTGGCTCCAAATTGTTTCGTCTTCGTCAAGCCATGCCCTAACCCGTTCACGTTGCATTCGAACATCGCCATCCACGTTTGTCGTCGTTGGTTGACGATCAAAGCGGAGCAGCTGTTGGTAATGAGAAGAGCGGTCATCAGCGGTTAGCAGCATTGATTGTGGAAGAAGCAAGCTTGACGGTTAGAGGTAAGCAGTAAAGTTTTTTCCTTTTTTTTTGAAGTCAGTTTGTAGGCTGATGTCGTAGGGGTGTCGTTATGTATAACTGTGTCTGGTTAGGGGTAGGGGTTTCTGTGATTGTTGTTTAAGGTCAGAATGCATTGCTTTGAATGCCGTTGTGATGATATTGTGTTATTGTTGTTTGATGTTAATGGGAGTTAGTTTTCGGTGTTGCATGTTTGTTTTGGGGTTAGGGTTTCTTATGTTATCATTGAGAATAGGCAGTTGCAATCTGTGTGGGCTAAGGAGGTTTTCTTCTTTCTGCTTGTAGATGGAAGGTCCTCCGATGACCTTTGTGTTTCACCATGGGGGACTGTTTAAGAAGAATGAGGAAGGAGATATGGTATACGAACCCGATAATACAGAGGTGCTGATGGGGGTTGAGGGAGACACGCTTGACGTCTTCTTTGTAAGGGGTTATTATAGGGAGTTGGGTTACATTGAAGCTGGAAGTTGTTGGTGGAAAGATCCTGGAGTTCCTCTTGCATCAGGGTTGAGAAGCTTAGTGACAGATGCAGACTTGGTTGCCATGTGCAAGGATTGCAGGAGAAACCACAATCTGATCAATATCTACTTGGAGCATTGTATATCTCAGCCTTGTATAGTAGAGGAGATTGAGGATGAAGTAGTGAATGTGGAAGCAGAAGGGTTGAAACAGGGGAACTGCAGCTCCCAACCTGTGAAGAAAACAACAAGAATTGGTCCTCAGTCCCAGAAGCAAACCTCTCACCCCAACAGAACAACCTCACAGCCCAAGTCACAGCCTAATCCTACAATAAAGCCCATATCTGAGCCCAATCAACCAAAGGTGAAGCCCATGTCTCAGCCCAATAAAGCAGCCCACCAACCCAACAAGACAACATCTCAGCCCAAGAAGACAGCTGCTCAGCCCATGAAGCGTGTTCCTCAGGCAAAGAAGACCAGTTATCAGGCCAAATCAGTCCCACCTCAATCAAATTCGTCATCAGAGGCAGGCAGTAACTCACAAGGGGCAAAGGACAAACAAAATAGCATTGGCTGCAGAGTCACAAGGTGTGGAAGACAAGTGAAGAAAGCTCCCCTCCAGGAAGATGACACTGACTCTCATGACTCTTATGAGAGTACTGAAGATGAACTGTATAGGCCTCCAAAGGTTGTAGGAGACAACCTCTATAGCAGTGAGAGTGATACTGACTCTGGGAAGGGAAAAAGAAGTGCAAAAAGGGACAGCAGGTCTGAAGTCAAAGAAAAGCACAAGCCCCCTAAGAAAAGACTAGCTGATAAAGAGATAGACACTGATGATTCCAACTATGAGGGCTCTGAAGATGAAGAAAGTTCTGAGTCTGGTATGTTAATTCCTTTAGGGTTAGTTGTTTGGGGTTTTTATTATGCAAATGTTAGCCTTTGTAATGTGTTACAATTTTTTTTGTTGCCAGATTTAGATGAAAGTGATGCTGCCTCAGATGCTGACTCCTGGCATTCAGAGGATTCTGATAAGGTGTTGGAGTCTGATGAAGAATCACCAGCTGTGTACCCACAGTTCAATGAAAAAACAAAGTTTGGAGAGTTAAAATTCGAGGTCAGTATGGTATTTAAATCCAAGTCTGAATTCATGCAAGCAACTAGGGATTATACAATCCAGTGGGGTAGAAATATTCTATTTTCAAAAAATGACAAAGTTAGAGTTAGGGCTGTCTGTAAGTCTGAAGATTGTCCCTGGGTAGTTTACTGTGCATGTAATAAGCAAGATGGTTCTTGGCAAATTAAGACACTAGTAGATAGTCACACTTGTCCGAGAAGGAGAAAAAACAGAGCTGCAACCCAAACCTGGACTCTAAGTAAACTAGTACCTAAGCTTAGAAAACACCCAACCATGAAGCACCGAGAGGTTTACGATTGGTTTGTTAGAAAGTGCAACGTCTATCTGAACAGCACATGCATTACAAGAGCCTTGAAAGCGGCTAGGAAAATAGTTGAAGGTGATGAGATAGCTCAATATGGGTTGGTGTGGGACTACGCGAATGAGTTGCTCACTAGTAACCCCGGATCCACAGTTCAAGTGTCTGTTATCCCCATGCCTGAGAGTCCTCCCCTGTTTGATCGCTTTTATGTTTGCCTTGATGCCTGCAAGAGAGGTTTTAAGGCTGCTTGCAGGCCCTTAATCGGTCTGGATGGGGCGTTTCTCAAAACACTACATGGGGGTAAGATTTTAACAGCTTGTGGGCAAGATGCTAACAATCACATAGTTGTGATTGCTTATGCCATAGTCAGTGTTGAAAACAAGGACAACTGGAAGTGGTTCCTTGAGTTACTGCACAGTGACCTGGGAGACTACAGGGAGAACAAATGGTGCTTCATTTCAGACATGCAGAAGGTGAGCATTGTTTTTGATTCAGATAAGACAATACTGGGACTATTTTGACTTGATCAATTAACATTGAGGGATCAATTTGATTTAATGAAGTTAGTGTAGGGACGAATTTGACATGTTAACTTGTCGTGTCTGTTTTAACTTGCAGGGGTTAATACCAGCTGTTCAGGAAGTATTTCCCAGGGTACACCATCGATTCTGCGTCTGGCATTTATGGCGCAATTTCTCAAAGCAGTGGTCTAGTACTGAACTGAAGGATATGGTTTGGGAATGTGCTCGGTCTAGGACAACAGTTGAATTCAACAGAAACATGAACAAAGTGAAGCTAATAAATCAAAAAGCATGGGAATATCTCGACAAGTGGCCAAAAGATGCATGGACAAAGGCCCACTTCAGTGAACTGCCAAAGGTTGATAACATATGCAACAATGCTTGCGAGTCTTTCAATGCAAAAATCAAGCATGATAGGGGCAAGCCGATTCTGACATTAGCTGAGGAAGTAAGGAGAATCATCATGAAGAGTATTGTTGACAATCGGAAGAAGCTAGAGAATTATCAAGGGATTCTCCCCCCTGTTCAGCAGAGCAGACTTGAAGCCATGACAGCTTGTCTAGCCACTGGGCTCCTCAATGGTCTGGTGATGAAAAAGAAGAACTGTATGAAGTTCATGGGTGGCCAACCAATATGGTGGTTGACCTGGGAAAGCATACATGCAGCTGTCGTTTTTGGCAACTAACAGGTAAATAATTCGAGATTTACTCAATATAATTTACTTTTATGCACGACTTTAAAATAATGATTGGTTTCTCTATGCAAGGGATGCCGTGTATGCATGCAATCTCAGCTATACAGGATAAGAATGACAAGCGTGTTGAAGACTACTGTCACCATTGGTTGAAGATGGAAGCGTACAGGAAGACTTATTGCTTCAATGTGAATCCTGTGAAAGGTCAGGATCTGTGGGAAAAAACTCCACACCCAGCTCCCGTCCCACCACCATTTAAGGCAAAGCCTGGAAGACCAACGAAGAAGAGGAGAAGAGACAAAGAGGAACAACCCACTGGGTCAAAAACAAAGATGAAGAGGAAGTATAACCCTATCAGATGCATGTATTGCAGTGAGATAGGACACAACAAACGAAGCTGTGCAAAGAAAAAAGCTACCGAAGCTGAGGAGCATGCTAGGCAGCTGCAGCTGCAACTAGCTCTGGTTGCCCCTGCTGCAGAAGGGGCTGCCCCTGAAGCAACCACTGTCCCAGCTGAGCCTACTCCAGCTCCATCACCAACACAGACTCCGACAGTAATTGATATTAGCCAGTGTGACAGTATACCACCAACCCAGGAAACACAACAGGTAATCTGCAATATGTGATTCATTTTAAACATTTTCATAAATCTCATTTCTTTACTAAGCTAAATCTAAATTGTACCATTAATTTGTTTAGGAACAAGTCGCTGTTAGGCCATCCAAGTTGAAGGTCATTAAAGGGAAAGCCAGAGTTCAGTCGTCTCCTAAAGCTACTGTAGCCGCACCAGTCGCTATCTCCGCTGAGACAATCAAGGGGACTAGTTCAGCTACTGCTAAAAAACTGGCCGACTTTATGACCTTCGTTCCTACTCCCGCCTTCAAGCCCCCAAAAAAGACTGATAAATGACTTTGATTAGAGTTACATTATCTACATTTTGGTCATCTATGTCACTGAAACTTGTACTCTGCCCTTTTATTTTGGTCTATTATGTATCCTCATGTAAAAGCTTATGACTTTGATGTGGTCTGTTTAGTTTGTTAAACCTTTTGTTGTTCAATGTGACATCTAGCCTTCTATGGCAACTCAAATATAATAGTACTTTGACTACTCAATGTTTAACACTACTTTCACTACTGATTATGTCCATTCCTTGGTACATGTTACTTTAATAGTCATTGAATTGGTTTGGAACCTTTCAATCAGATTGTGTTGTTTACATATAAAAAAAACCAAATGAAACATCTATTCTCATTCAATACATTCATCTCATTACATCATCAAGTGTTTGGAATTTGCTTTACTTGGAACGACACAACAAACTACAAACAATCACATTAAGCACAACTACCACAAACAGGAAAACTATCAACATTTTCAATGCTTTTACTTCAGCTTCCAAGCAGCCCAGTCTCCATGCCACCTTCAACCTCCATTCATCATAGTCACTATCAACCTGCAGCTCAGCCCCATAATCTTTCTTCGTCCCACCTTGGCCCATCCCTTCATACTCATCATCCTCAACCCACTTAAAGTAGTTGCAGTGGCTGCCCTTCTAAAAATTCGGAAATCAGAAAATAAAAAAATTAAACATAATCCCAACACACAAAACAACATCAAAAACCATTAACATCTGTCACAACACTCACCCGGTACCTTGGACATGCACGGAATAGTCTATCTGGGTTCTCCGCTGTCCCAGACTTTCTTATTGCAGCCTTCAACCCACAGAAACATGATTCCTCATGAGGTTTCCTCCTGCTTCGCATTGAGGCGCTGGAACCATTACTGCCGTTCGAGAACAACGACACACCTCCACCACGGCCTCCATTTCCATTTCCGGCCTCCATCGTCGCCCAAAACCACTAATTCCAACACGAACCCAGGCATATGGCCATCTGATTGATGAAGGCGACCTATTTATCGTGGAATTTAGGATTAGGTTTCAAACACTTAGGGACTTATTTGAACTGTTTTCTCAAACTCTCCTTGTCAGCAACAGCTCATGACACGTGGGCCTCTTCCACGTTGCAAGCTAACCACACACATCAGCAACAGTTAGCCAGGTCACCAACGGAGTTAACGGAAGGACAAACGTGATTAACTCCTGTAACTTTCGGGGACTCTTTTGATTAACTTTATCATCCGGGGACTAATATGGAGATCGAGATATCTTTCAGGGACGAATTTGAGTATTAACTCCAATTTTTTTTTAGTCACCAAAAACCTGCACAACACTGCAGATTGGAGACGGACTTTTATTTTATTTTCCATCCTTTTTAGTTATATACATGTTTTTTTTTCCCTTGGACCGTACAAGAGGACTAAGTAGGAAAGAAACAAATATATAACTCTGGCCCAAAATAGTGGCCAATAATGGAGAAACAAAAAAAAAAGCCCATAAGCAATGTCCAAAAACACCCATAATGAAAGCGTCATAAGCACGCTGAGCCCTTGATAATAGCCCATAAAAAAGGCGTGGCAAAAACGCTAGGTCGCAGCATTAAATTCCTACACCTGCTCTTACCGCAACTAAACCCTTTCCTGCACACTCGAGTCATTTCTTTTTCTTTTACTAACTCTCCCTCCAAACTGCAAACACTTTTTTTTCTTTTCATTTCTTTTCTGTTTTTCAGTGATTTTCTCAGAGAAAATCTTCCGAAAAAAAAATTGGCGTAAAAAATGTCGAATTTCTTGACAAGCACGAATCATAACCCTAACAAGTCCATTGAGGTATCATAGAATTCTCTATCTCTTCCTCTTTTCTTCTTCATCAGAAGCAGCTTCTGAACTTGTGTTTTTGGGGATTTAATTTTTGTCAGGTGAATCAACCTCCAACTGATTCAGTCTCAAGTCTCAGTTTCAGTCCCAAAGCTAATTTCCTCGTTGCCACTTCCTGGGACAACCAGGTGAATCATCATCATTCTCTTAATTGTTTACTTGTGTAGCGTAAATTTCACCCTTTTTTTTTTCTCTGCTTGCAATTGAATGCAACATTTTGAAAAGGTCTCAGTTCAACAGGCTTATGATATAGTGCTACTTTGTGAATCTTTTTCTTGTAGGTTCGGTGTTGGGAGGTAGCAAGGAATGGGGTGAATGTTGGTACTGTCCCCAAGGCATCTATATCTCATGACCACCCGGTAAGGTGTTTAGGTTGTGCTAAGTTATCATTACCATGTATTGCATGTGAATTTATGAGTGTGTGTGTGTTCAGTGTTCTGTATAAGCAAGATGGTTTTTAAAATTAGGAATGAGAAGTAGATGGTCATGGTTAGAGTGCAAGAACCAGGGTGTTATGTTTCACTATGACATACAGGATTGACTACTATTTCAATGTCTGACTGATTTAAATGAAGAACATAGTTAGATCACTTGCATGTGTGATCTTCGTGGGTTGATTATGCATTGTTGTCCTGTTGGACTTTCAATGTATGTGTGCTAGTTACCACATGTTTTTTTTTTGTTGATATATGCAACTAATATTTAATGAGATGCATTCACTGTCGAAATGATTAAGGTAATAGATTAATAGTAGTAGTAGTAGTAGTACTTAGTAGTAGTACTTGACGATTAAAACCTACATTCTGGAAGCAGTAAGCTCTTTCAATTGGTCTGCACATCATAATGTTTCTCTTTCTGCATAGGTTTTGTGCTCTACTTGGAAAGATGATGGCACAACTGTCTTCTCTGGTGGCTGTGACAAGCAAGTAAAGATGTGGCCTTTGTTATCTGGTGGTCAACCAATGACTGTTGCAATGCATGATGCACCAATCAAAGAGATCGCCTGGATTCCGGAGATGAGTCTTTTAGTAACAGGAAGCTGGGACAAAACTCTGAGGTAAGGTACTAGAATAGAATTTGCTGATTTTACGGTATCCATTGAATAATATAGCATGACTCAGGTGGTTTTTTTTGTTTTTAATTAGAATTGAAGTAAATTATTACAGGAAAAAAAGGGGGGGGGGGGGTATGAAAAATAAGTCTCACTCTATATATAGCCTCACTATAAGACATATGAGGATGGTTTCATATCTAGCTCTTCACTGATATTTTGTGTGATCTGGTACTTCTTTCCTCTCCGTGTAACATTTTCTGGCTACTTTTAGGTACTGGGATACAAGGCAACCAAATCCAGTGCACACCCAGCAACTCCCGGAGCGCTGCTATGCAATGACAGTGAGGCATCCTCTGATGGTTGTTGGCACAGCTGATAGAAATCTGATTGTATACAACTTGCAAAATCCTCAGGTAATACTTCACTTGGATCTAGTTTATCACAACTTAATCATATTTTACATTAGATTTGTGTTGTCTTTCAGTCATATAATTAACTTGTGATATTGGGTCTACTTTCTCTTTATTTCATGAGGCTGTTTTGTTGCTTACACATCATTGGTTTCTCAAATTGCTTAGCTTGGGCATTATTGTTCATGTGCAACAGGTTGAATTCAAGAGAATCGTTTCACCCTTAAAGTATCAAACAAGGTGCCTTGCAGCATTCCCTGATCAACAAGGTTTCTTGGTATGTATCATGCTCCACTTCTTTTAGATGTTTGGTTATTTTTACAAGTCACGCTTATATCTATTCTTTCCAGCAAAGAAAGGGGAACTACACTTCAATTTCTGTCTGTCGTCTAATGAAACTAAGTTCACCTGTTAGCCTAACTATTTGTCCTCCATGGTTGGGCTCCATCTGTATAAGTCTAAGTTGATTAATTTGAACTGTTGAAACTGAGAATATACTTACTGCAGGTTGGATCAATTGAAGGAAGAGTTGGGGTGCATCATTTGGATGATGGTCAGCAGGGAAAAAACTTCACTTTCAAATGCCACAGAGAGGGAAATGAAATATACTCTGTCAACTCCTTAAATTTCCATCCGGTGAGATATATGCTCCCGACTATGCTGATTTGAGTCTTGATTTACTTTATATTTTACCGATGATCTAAAGGTCTGGTGTGTTGCAATATTTGACAAATGCGTAGCCTGTGGCAATTTACGATTTACTTATTTTATCTATTTTTTCTTTTAAATCTACTATTCTATATCCTTTAGTTGTGCAATTTTCTGGAATTCTATGCACGAATTCTATTTTGTCTTCTGTCTAGTGCATAGCTGATTCTTTACTTATGTATGATTTGTGGGCCTCCCTGTTAATGCAACAGTTGTCCTTAATTTCTACTTTTTAACCACAGTTCTACCAATGGTAGACATCCTATATCATTGGGAACTATGTTGACCCTTGCCTATTATCGGTTCTCTCGTTACTTTCCCATTGTCCTTAGATACACCACACATTTGCAACTGCTGGATCAGATGGTGCTTTCAATTTTTGGGACAAGGATAGTAAACAGAGGTTGAAGGTAATTTGTCTTTGATGACATTCGTTGAATTTCTAACTGGCACATGCATAGTAGTATTTCTGATAAATACATGCTTTTCTAATTCAAGATTTCTTATCCAGGCCATGTTAAGATGCAACCAACCTATTCCTTGCAGTACCTTCAATAATGATGGTTCAATATTTGCCTACTCGGTATACCCACATCAATTCTTGAGTTTGCAGCATTAATGAATAAACTTTAGCACCAATTTAATTTCAAGCACTTCTTTAAGTTAATTATGGTACTTGTGCATCAGATTTACCAAAACTTGCATATGTATCTCATGGTTTCAACTAAAATTAAGATTAATACTACTTGTGGTGATGCCGAGATGGGAAGAGTTTGTAAACATTTAGCATTAATTTGTTTGTATCTTGCTTATAGGTCTGCTATGACTGGAGTAAAGGGGCAGAAAATTGTAATCCTGCTACAGCAAAGACGTACATCTTCCTCCACTTGCCACAGGTATTTTGGTTTGATGACTCATATCTAAAAGAATATATCTTTATTATCTCTTAATGACATTTATGCACATGTGATACACAGGAGTCTGAGGTTAAGGGCAAACCACGCATTGGTACCACAGGAAGAAAATAATGAAATGGAGATGATCCTCTTCTGGGATTCTGTTCTATGTATAGTATATTAGCTGGCTCTGTATATAAATAGAAATTTGCGAACGCTTGAACGAGATTTGTTGCCTTATGACAATTTTTTTTCTTTAAAAATATTGTCGAGCAATTTTGGGTTATGACAAGGTGAGATGTAGGTACAATTGTGGATTAGATAGTGTAATGCTCCTAGTCCCTTACCTGTTCACTCTTGGTTATTGTGGTCAGTGATTCTTGTTCTTTTTCATTTTTAATCTCTGGGTCACAAACTACAATGGCAGTGCTTCTGGTTAGTTAATTTGGAACTTCATACGCGGGTTTGTTTCATGGCTGACATATAGTGATACAGATAGGGATTTCAAGTTACCTTATGGCTTATGGGTGCATATATAACTTGAGATTCGTTCTTGTTATCTAGTAGCAGTTAATATGTAGGAAGATCCACATTAAAACTTCGTAGCCAAAGTAGGTGCATATCTTATGGACGAGTCAAATTAATTTAAAAAAAAATTATATTTGCATGATTCTTTGATAAATATATATTTTTACGGTATAAAAGATAAATTTTTTATTCTCTTATTTCTTATTAATTAGTTTAATACCAAAAATAAAAATGCACACACAAAATGTACACAAAAAGTGATGCATAATATTTTGTTCGCATAATAATGTAACATTCATGATTGTCGGAATGGCTGAATCCACATCAACAGAAGACTACCTACCAAAATATACCTGTCTGAGAACGATAACAGAATTGTATTTATTTCCATAAAGATCTATACTAATTTTCTCATACATACATTGACAAAAGTGGTGGTTTGCTTGTTGGGCCACACTTTATCCTGCAACATGACAACCCAACTGAAATTACAACAAATTTCTTCTTTCTTTTAATAATCACAACATATGATCAATGGGGCATGTTTTCTTAACATTAACATAATTTCAAAAAGGATGAAAAAGAAAGGGTGAAGAAAATCATTATGCACAAATCAGAAGTGTATCTATTTTCCAACAGAAAAAGCATTGTCAGTGCAGGATTTTGGTATCCTTCTGCTGCCTTCTGAATGTTGAAAAGGATCATCTAGGACCAGATAGTTCATCTGCTTGGATGTGAGAAGTAGAGTCTACTATCCAATTTGCATTGGGATGATGGATGTGGTTAAAATCTTGACGGAACATCTCCTCTTTCTGCCACTGCTCCCATTTTTCGGCCAAACCGTCGCCTTCTAGCATTCTAACCACCTCGGACATCTTCGGTCTTTCCATAGGGGAGCCTTGTGTGCATAGCAACGCTACTTGGATTAGCTGCTCTACCTCCTCATCGTTATAATTGCCCTGCAGATCCGCGTCAACCAGTGTTTCCAACTTCTTGTCTTTAAGAAGCCCTTTAACCTGCACCCACAAAACAATGCCAGTTGCCAAAAATGGTTACTCATTCATGCTAATATTACACATGGCCTATGCAATTCAGAACAATGCAGCCAGGAACTTGAGGTTACAGAATCATGGATAGAAAGCAACAAAATAAAATATTCAGCATGAGTAATCATGTCAAGAGATTCATAGATAATACAGTTAGCAAAATTTGTTCAACTCCTTGGGATGACATGTTTTGAAAAATCTGAATACTTACCCAATCAAGCAACATGACATCATCATCATTGGCAAGTCGAGCCAGATCGAAAGCCCTCTGCCCGGTTATTAGTTCAAGAAGCATCACACCGTATCCAAAAACATCTGTCTTCTCTGATGACTTCCCAGTTGAGAGGTACTCTGGTGCTATATGCCCAATTGTACCACGTACAGCAGTGGTAACATGAGTATCTTTGTAATCCATAAGTTTCGCTAAGCCAAAATCTCCAACAACTGCTTCAAATTCTTCATCCAATAATATATTTGCAGCTTTGACATCACGATGAATAATCTTAGGGTCACAATGGTCGTGCAAATAAGCAAGCCCCCTAGCAGCTCCCAATGCAATACGCTTGCGTATTGGCCAGTCAAGTGGCGGTTGAGATTCATTACGTTCTACAATAAGACAAGCAATATCAATCAACAAGTATCTAACATAAAACAGTTTGAATACCAGCCGTAAGAATTAATTTGCATTTGAACTGTATAAAATTTTCTGTATATCTATGCGTGTTATGTTCTAGAATAGATAACATCCAAAAATACATAAATGTCATTTCTTCAATACTAAATAAAAAAGAAATCCATGATTTGACTATAACATTTCTAACATAAACAGCATACAAGAGAAGTTATATATAATGCATAGGAAGAAAAGTAATTTATGAATAAAAGCAGTTTGTATTGTTGACTCAATAATTACCTCGTAAACATGATGCCACACTTCCGTTAACCATGAAAGGATACACAAGCAACCGTTCAGTAGGTGTCATGCAAAAACCACGGAGCCGAAGCAAATTGCGATGCACGGCCATGCTGATCATTTCCACTTCTGTTTGAAATTGCAGCTCCCCACCCTGTGTGCGCTCCTCTTTCAGCCTTTTTACTGCTACAAGACTACCATCAGCTAAACGCCCTTTATATACCTTCCCAAATCCACCTCTACCAAGAATATGTTTGTTACTAAAGTTATCTGTTGCAACTTGCAGCTCACGCAGCGAAAACCTTTTAAGCTGGCCTAGGTGAACTTCAGGATCCTCCTCAGCTGTCATTGAAAGACAGATAAGATGTCAGAAAATCAGTGGCAACTATAATGCACAGCATTTATCATTATGTATACCATCTTTTGTGTATTCAACTAACCAGGGACATCAAAGAAATGATCCTGAGGCTTCCTTCTTCGCCAATATGCAAGTGCGATAGCAGGGGCTGCAAACAACAAAGCAGCACCTGCAGCAACTCCTCCAGCAATAGCTCCAGTAGCACTGTTACCTGCAAAAAGAATTAACGGATTGAGTAATAAGTCATGAGTCTATTCAAAGAAATTGAATTTAATTTAATGGGATAAGAATCCCAAGGTTCTACATAATTATATTTTGACTTATACGACTACACCATTAGGCACATTAACCTGTGGAGGCAATACATTTAAGCATGAGACATATACACTTGTCCTAAAGGGGCTATCCTTAATGTCTTCAGAGACTAGTGTTCATCATTTCATCCTTTTCATTAATTAAAAAATAAACGCGGGGAAAAACAGTAGCCTGCCACTTATCAAAAATTACTTTTCTCCTTGTCCTTCAGGGGTAACAGGGTGAACATAATGTTGGAATGCAAGGTAAAGACCGGAGACAGCTTCTAAAGGAAACAAAAGTAAAGTATGCACAACATGAAAAAGTTGTTTCACAAAGTACTAAAATTGTGAACATTGAATTTTATCAATTCAACTGTTGAATTAAATTTTCCTACTAGCACTAAATATAACAAACGACTTCATACCATGTTAAAAAGTTTCTTTTACTTTTATTTGATAAAATACTATTAAGAAAAGATTTGAAGCTTCGTTGGGGACTCATTTACTTCAAGAGTATACGAGTACATCTTCACACATTTACATTTTTGAATAACTTTTAACAGACATTTAACATTTTGGATGAGCTGCTATTAACATGTTATTGATCTAGTTGGCCTGAAGGAGCTGTGGCCCCTAGCCCCCAGTCTCATTATTTTCCAAACCAAAATTGGGTCTGGCTTCAAGTTAAGGTAGTTATAGTTATAAACTTGTAATTTGTTCTAGCGTCTAGCTCAACAGACTGTGACATCAATGGGAACTAGAGTTACGATACAAACAAACATATTTAGGTCAAGTTATCTTCAACAATTCAAAATCATCAACAATAGAAGAACAAAAAACCTGAAGAAGGTGCTGATGGAGGAGATAATGGCGCAGAAGGAGCATTCTTTGGTTGTATCAAGCCAGGATTATTTTGATAACTGTAATTGGAATCCACCAACTGTCAACAGTGAGGTCACCTCTTAACAATAGTCATAGATATAAATAAAACTATTGGCACCAACCTGATCGGAGTAAACAATGAAAATGAACCATTGACTGGCACAGTTCCTTTTAGCTGGTTGTTTGAGAGATCACTGCATTCCACAACAATCATGGTGTTGCACTCTCAAAAATATAGTAAACAATTATAAATAAAAATACATGTCTATATTAACTCAGTGGGAAATGAAAATATAGGAGTCACACTCACAGAACTTGCAGTGAATTGATCCCGGTCAAAGACATGGGAATGCCTCCTGACAAGGTGTTATTGTTGAGACGCCTATTTCAGAGGGCAGGAAGAATTAATTTGCAGGTAATAAGATTTGATACTTTAATATAAAACAGTATCAGCAAAAAGGTGCAACAATGATTACTAAATAGTAAATTGTGCAAGTTTCAAGCAGGAAAGAGTTAAAAATAGAATAAGCCTATCACTAATATACTACTTATATTGAAACATGAAAAAAAAGAGAGAGTAAAAGATAGAGGGCATGGATGCATCACAGTTCACCGAAGTTACTTAACAAATATAACTATATGATTAAGCATGAGTGTGGACCTTTGACCATATTTAATTAGTGCTTCATTTATTCATTTTTACAACCACTGAGCACTATCATTAATTACCATATATTTCATGCAATTCAACACACACTCATTATTGAGTCAAATAGAAGTACATGAAAGATACTTTTACTATAGGTATATGCTCATTTATACCACAGCCTTTATTGGAAATTAAATAGCATGTCGCAGACAATGTACTCTACCACTAACTATATTGCATGGGAAATCAAACAATAAATTGGATGCTGAAAAGGTAAAGGGAGAAACGAAATTGAAATCAAGTCAAATATATTTTGCATATAAATATGAGAATAAGGGAAGTATTTCATACAGGAAGCGTAGATTACTAAGCTTGCCCAATGTAGCTGGTATTGGACCAGTTAGCACATTCAAGTAAAGATCCAAGCTCACCAAGTTTGTCAAATTTCCGAGCTCGTCTGGGATTTTTCCAGTTATATTATTACTATAAAGCTCCCTGTAATTGAAACCCCCCGAATATAAACTCAAAAGATTTCGATAATGAAATAATCTGATCACAAAGAGTATATGGATAGCAACTTACAGGTACTGTAAATTTGGTAGATTACCAAGGTTTGGAACCAATGTACCCGATAGATCTGCAT
Organism: Arachis stenosperma; assembly: GCF_014773155.1. Classification (NCBI taxonomy): domain Eukaryota; kingdom Viridiplantae; phylum Streptophyta; class Magnoliopsida; order Fabales; family Fabaceae; genus Arachis; species Arachis stenosperma. The sequence goes on from NC_080386.1 coordinate 6,275,281, forward strand.
TTCCAAGATCACTGACCAGAAAGGGATTAATAATCACTATACAGACAACCAACCGTAAATAAACAGGAAATTTAAATGTTACATATCAACTTACACACGGGTCACACTATTATCACTATTGCATGTAACATGAAACCATGTGCATGGATTGACAAGGGTGGCATCCCAGCTTTGAAGAACATTGTTAGGATCTTGTAAGTTGCTCTTCAATGCATTTAGGGCATCACCTGTGTTAGATAGAAGCAATATTCAGGTGCAAAGATATTCATTATTATGTTGTATGGTCTCACATTTATGGTGCAATGCGAAATATTGTCAGATTCAGGAATCACAAAACATGAATCCCAACTTCAATGAGTCAACCCTAGTAACCTCCATCTCACAATTAACTAACTCACAAAAAAAGATTAAACTTTAAAGCAAATGGAAAGCCACTTCTTTCTCTCCAAGGACAAAAGCATTTCCACAAGCCACTCTGAGATAAAGAAGCCTCCCTACTATTAGAATCACCAATTATGGTGATCCTGTACTAAAGATGAACATTCCTACTCAACATCAACAAATAAGTGAATAACCCAAACTGATGACACAGATCAAGGCTATCATCAAACTAAGAAAACCATAAAGCCATTCAATTCTATCAATATATATACACAAGGGAAGCACTAAGTGAAACTAACAAAAGCTACTCCAAGTGTATTATTAAGTTCTCCAGTTCTAACACATGACCCAGCTACAATAAAGCCGAAAGGGATGTAGATCAAAAAGAAGAACAAAAGGAACAAGTAGCTTAATTGGGGCAAAATTTCCCCACCTGATCATTAAAGCTGCTTAATGGGAACAAACATTTATGGGAACAATTAAAACACAATAGAGAGCAAGGACAAAAGGGAACCCACCTTCTGCATTGCCAGCGACCTTAAGCACCAAATCCAGCAAAATTGCACACCCGAAAAGCCCCTTGCAAGTTGAAGTCACCATCTCCACGTTTCCACACTAATCTTCACCTACCTTCAGAATAATCACGTCATAAACCAATTGCTCACTACTTCACACGCCCTCTGTGTCCTATTCGATCTACATGATACCCTTCAAGCTCAGCAGCATCTTGACCTCGTTGACCAACCGAAACAAAAAGGAACCACTTTGGACTTGGAAGATGAGGCAGAATCGAAGTCTGGGTAGTTGCAAGTTGCGTTCTTTTTTGTGTCTAAGGTAGTTTGGAATCTGGAGGTGAAATCAGAGATGGATGTGCACAACAAGAAAAGAACCCTTGCAAGTTGAAGTCACCATCTCCACGTTTCCCACACTAATCTTCACCTACACCTTCATAATAATCAAGTCATAAAACCAATTGACTCACTAATTCACAGACCCCTCTGTGTCCTATTCGATCTACATGATACCCTTCAAGCTCAGCAGCATCTTGACCTCGTTGACCAACCGAAAACAAAAAGGAACCACTTTGGACTTGGAAGATGAGGCAGAATCGAAGTCTGGGTAGTTGCAAGTTGCGTTCTTTTTTGTGTCTAAGGTCTTAGTTTGGAATCTGGAGGTGAAATCAGAGATGGATGTGGGGAGTTTCAGCTGAAAAATGCAGGGAACACGGTCGACGGAAGAAGGGTGAAGGGGAGGAAGAGAGTCAATGAATGCTGCATCCTGTGTTAGAATTTTCGACCTTCTAATAATAGTAGTTGTTAATGTTATTCACTTTAATTATTACTATTATTATTTAAATGAATTATGGAGTGTGATTAGAATTTAATTGAGAGAGAGAAAAAGAAGAGCGAGGGTTATTGGAACAGTAACAAGTAAAGCAAGTTGGGTCAAAGACGCACGCTTGCACGCCTGTGACTGTCCCCACCACACCCCTTCATATCTCAACAATCAACAAAACTTGGTTTTTCTTTAATTCAAAGTTTCAAGCAAACAATTTCAAAAATTAATATTCTTCTTTTCAGAAAATACTTAATTTAGTCTTTAAAATTACACTCGAGTCTTAATTTAATTTTTAAAATTTTAATTGTCTCAATTTAATCTCTAAATTTTTCAATTGATTCTGCGGTAGTTTTCGTCACAGAATTAATTGAAAAATTTAGAGACTAAATTGAGACAATTGAAATTTTAAGAACTAAATTGAGTATTTTCTCTTTTTCTTTCATATTCGTTAATTTAATTTCAAAATAAACATAAAATATAATAATTTAATATTTTTAATATAATATTATTATTTATATTTCATCTATCAAATATAATTTTATATTTTTATTTTAATATCCCATGTCTGTAAATAAATGCATTCTTTATTGCCTTAAAATTTTGGTCAACTAATGGTGATTTCATTTTTCAAGCTTGTCTGCACTTTGAATAAATTTCCTTATAGTATTGTATAGAACAATAAAGTGTTCTCTTTTATATTGTTGTGACTTGTGAGGGTTCTTTTAATTTGTTAGTGACTCAGTTATAATTTGGTAGATGTCTTGTAGTTATACGTGAAAGAAGTGTATCAATTGTTTATTATTATATAAGAGAAGTTATTTTCTCAATTTAGGATATAGTAACCAAAGAAAGATACTATCATGTATTGCTGAGGTATCAGTGTTTTTGTCTTAACAAATAAACTCCCATTGATAGTTCTAATATCAAAATCCTCGTTAATTATTAGCCCAAGACAATGAAATTTTTAGGGGAAAAGTCATGCTTTAGGATACGGATTGTGATGATGATAGATTTGGTGTTTTAGTTAATTAATAATTACAGATTTTATAGGATAGTTATAATTAATATGCATATAATTCATGATGAATATAATTATCATCGTGACTTAATTTCTTTGACAATCCCCCCCCCCCCCCCCTTTGATGAAAACCTTAACTCATGATTTTTATACTAATAAAAATGAAGGTGCTTACATTAATTTATGAGTGTTCCTAAGTTCCATCAGAAAAGTAAATAATATTAAGTGTCCAAGTTGTCACGTGATTAGCAAAAACTAATGACAATATATACATATTATAAAATTTCTCATATTTGAATAGTTTTGTTAACAGATTATTTAAAAGCAAATTTCCCCTAAAGCATTATATATGAATTTATAATGGATCCCAAATTGCCAACTTATTATTATTATTGATAGTCTAACGTATTTGGTAGTCGCTTTAAACTATTTCAATATTTTTATTAGGTCTTTACAATTCAAAAAGTTACAATTACTAAATACTAATATAAAAATACTTAGAACATACATGTATGTAATCAGGTCAAAATTGAAATTAATAGAAAAATGTACAATTTTTTTAGACACTACATCATCCAATGAATTTAAAAGAAAATAGGGATGGCCTTAGTCAAATATTTGACTATAGAAAACAGGAACAATGTGTCGCCACATGATTATTTGGGGTAATATATATAATATCGGAAGATGTGGCACCAAATTGCAAGTAAACCATTAGTTAGATTAGAGCATAATGTTGTAGTACAACTCGGTGATGTTTTAACGGTTTATTAAAGTGACCAAGTCATGCCAATGACATACGCAACACTCATTAGGGTTATATACTATGTCTATAACTACATCACTCACCCCAACCACTCCAATTATTCTCTACTCATAGTAATAAGAGGTAAGTATTATTTTAGATTCTAAAATTATATTAAAATCGTTATTTTTAATAAAATTTTTAATTTTATTATTAAATTATTCTTATTTTAATAAAAAAATTATAAAATTAAAAAAAAACATAAGAGAGAGAAAGAAAAAGAAAGAAGGACGCGACGGGAGAGGGAGAAAAAGGGAAAATGAGAAAGAAAAAAGCTCGCGAGAGAGAGGAGACTCAAATCGGGAGAGAGCTTGCTGCTGCTGCACCTCCCCATTTTTGCTTTTGCTTCTTGCTTCGACTTTTGATTTTTGCTTCAACCTCTGCTTTCTGCTTCTTCTTGTGCCGGTTTCTGCTTTCTGCTTCTGCTTTTGCTTCTTACTTCGACTTTTGCTTCTTGCTTCGACTTTTACTTCTTACTTTGGCCTCTGCTTTCTGTTTCTTTTTGCTTCGGCCTCTACTTTTTATTTCTACTTAAGCTTTTGCTTCTACTTCTTCTATTTCTGTATTTGTTTCTGCTTCTATTTTTGCTTCTAATTTTGATTTTAATTTGTTATTTTTTTATTTCATTGTTGTTGTGTGTTGATTTTATTGTTGAATTTGATGTTGTTGTTTCTAAATTTGAATAATGTGTTCTTGAATCTGATTATTAGTATCTGGTGGGAGTAAGGGAGGTGGTGGTAGTGGTAAATGTGCTGGTGATGATGGAGAGTATTTTTGTCTATAAAATGTTAAAAAGACGATTTTAATACGAAATAAAACGTTTGGGACGATTCTAAATAAAAAATTACATGAGGCACGGTTTCGATTCTGACCTTAAACGTTAGGGACTAAAACAATACTTACCCCTAATAATAACTTATATGAATTTAAACAAAAGATAAATTATTTCTTGTGATATATCTATTTATTATTGGATAAAATGAGTTAGTTTAGGGTTAAGTACGATTTTGGTCCCTTAAGTATAAGTTGAAAATTTTTTCGTCTCCAACCTTTTTTTGCATACAAAATCATCCCTAAGGTTTAAAACCAAGTTTTAAAATCGTCATTTTTACTTAAATCTTAAAATTTTAAACCAAATAACTCATAATAAAAAATTATAAAAAAAGAGTATTTTTGCTCGTACAAAGGGAAAAGGAAAAAGAAGGGAGAAGAAAAGAAGTTGTCCACGATCCACCTCCGACTCTGCTTCCGTCGCCAGCTTTGTACAATTTTGATCCCTAAATTAAGGACGATTTTAAAACCAAATTAAACTTTAGAGATGATTTTGTATGCAAAAAATATTGAAGACAAAAAAAAAATTTCAACTTATATTTTAAGGACCAAAATCATACTTAATCTATTAATTTATTATAATTAATATTAATTCTTAATTTAACCTGAGTTATAATAATTGAAATTAAACTTTAAGTGACTTTACATGGTTCATAATAACAAAGAATAACAAATTTTAGCAATTACTTTTCATCATAATTATAAAATAGAATTCTCTAATAATTCTTATTAGTTACAAAAAAAAGTTATACCTTGATTAATTAATTAGGTTATCATAATTTAAATTAAATTAAAAATTAATATTAACTATGATAATCAACATATTTTATCTAATGATAATTAGAGATATTATAAGAAATAACTTATTATTTATAGAGAAGATTGAGTAGAATTTATCTAGTATAATACTGATCAAGAATTTTTGAACGCAGTAATTTGGGCCATGCTTCAATTTCAGTTAGATATAAAATCTTGTATATTTTTTTAGATTGGGCCATTCGCCAATGTGTACTATCGTTTCGGCCCATTTTGTACTAGTTTAATATACCACCATAAGTTGGGCTTTTTAAATGAAAATGTAGTTTATTATACCAAAAACAAATAATTGTTGTGATAAGCTTAAGTTACGTGGATGCCCATTTATGATGGACGGTTTAGTTTTTTCAAGGAAGAATACATTTAATGATAATTTGGAAAAGCTACCTCATGAACACTCTAAATAGAGGCTTAAGCCCCTGTACGTAACACAACAACAACAACTATTGAATATTATTCTCTCTCCCTTTATACACATAGCAATAATAAAAACAAATGCTATTCTCTCTCTCTTTACTTTTTATACTTCTTTCCATCTTTATATATATATTTATGCAATTCTCTCTCTCTTTACTTTTTATACTCCTTTCTATCTTTATTGGGGATAAATATTGTTTTCGTCCCTCACGTTGAGGGTTGGAATCGAACCCGTCCCTAATCTAATTTTCGATTTAGAATTGTCCTTAACATTTTTTTTCGTATTAAAATCATCCTTTTCTACTTTTTATTTTTTTGTTTTTACCAAATTACCCTTTATTATTAAAAAATTATATAATAAAATAATTATAAAATAAATAAAAAAAAGAAGAAAAGGGGGTGGGGGGAGAGTCTGCGAGAAAAAGGGAGGGGGGAGGAGGGGGGAGAAGGAAATCGGAGGGGAAGGGGCCGCGCTCCACGCGATCCGGTCGCACCGCCGTCGCGCCGTGCTCATCCCGCCGCGCCTCGCCGCCAGATCCGCGCCTCACGCCGTCACCCATGGAGCCACGAGCTGCGCCGGTCGCCGCCGCTTCGCCGCTGCACCGCACCGCACCAACCCACCACCCCTTCTTCTTCTTCTTCTTTTTCTTCTTCTTCTTCTATGAAATCTGTGAATTTTCTGTGAAATCTATGAATTTTTTGGTGAAATCTGTGAATTTTCTGTTGATGATGATGATTACCATGAAGAGTGGGGTGAGGGGTGGGGGTGAAGGAGTGGGGTGAGGGAGTGGGTGAGGGGGGTTACGATGAGGAGGTGAGGGAGTAGGTGAAGGGGAGGCGGTGAGGGGTGAGGGGTGGGGGGGAGGCAGTGAGGGGGGCGGGTGAGGTGTTGAGGGGTGGGGGGGAGGCAGTGAGGGGTGGCGGGTGAAGGGGGGGAGGGGTGGGAGAGGGAGAGGGGAGGGGGAGGGGGAAGGGGAGACTAGGGGTGGGGGTGGGAGGCGGGAAGGGAGAGGGGGGACCGGGGAAGGGAGGAGGAGGGGGAGGCGGGAAGGGAGACTGGGGGTGGGGGTGGTGGGGGGAGGGGAGGGGGACCGAGGAAGGGGAGGAGGAGGGGGGAAGGGGAGACCGGGGTGCGGTGGGGGTAGGGAGGGGAGGCGGGAAGGGGAGGGGAGGGGGAGAAGGGGAGACCGGGGTGGGGGAGGGGGAAGGGTATTTTTGTCCATAAAAAATAAAAAGGACGATTTTAATACGAAAAAAAAACGTTAAGTACGATTCTAAATCGAAAATTAGATCAGGGACGGGTTCGATTCCGACCCTCAACGTGAGGGACCAAAACAATACTTATCCCTTATTATTGAGCTAATTATTTTAATACTAGAGTCTTCTATTTATACATCTTTATTTTATATATATCTTTTATTTTACAACACGTTATCAGCACGAGACTTTGATCAAATTTTTAGGAAGACTCAGGTAACAAATTTTTCATTATGTCGAAACTCTCTCATCTTGAATTTAATGCTCTTGATATATCTGGAAACAATTATTTATCATGGATATTAGATGCTGAAATCCATCTTGATTCAATGGATCTTGGAGATACCATTAAGGCTGAAAATAATGCATCCCAGAAGGATAAAGCTAAAACCATGATTTTTCTTCATCGTCATCTTGACGAAGGATTGAAAAATGAATATCTCACATTAAAAGATCCTGCAGATCTTTGGAAAGACCTTGAAGAAAGGTATAATCATCAGAAAACGGTGATACTTCCTCAAACCCGATATGAATGGACGCATTTGCGTTTACAAGATTTTAAATCTATAAATGAATATAATTCTACCATGTTTCGAATCACCTCACGAATGAAATTGTGTGGGGAAAAAATAACTGATCATGATATGTTGGAGAAAACTTTCTCAACCTTCCATGCCTCGAATGTGCTCCTACAGCAGTAGTATCGAGAGAGGTTTAAAAAATATTCTGAGTTAATTTCTTGCGTTCTTGTTGCTGAACGCAACAATGAGTTGTTATTGAAAAATCATGAAGCGCGCCCAGCTGGCGCTGCCCCATTTCCTGAAGTAAATGTGGCAAATTACCCCAGAAGAGGTAAATGGCAAGGTTTTAATAATAAGAAAAATTATGGAAGGAAAAAGAATTATGTTCAAAAGAGAGGATCTCACCAGAAGTGGGATAAAGAAAGGAATATCGGGCAGAATAAATCAACAGAGGATAAGTGTTTCCGTTGTGGTGGAAATGGCCATTGGTCTCGTACTTGTCGTACCCCAAGGCACCTAGTCGATCTTTACCAGGCATCTTTGAAAAAGGACGACAAAGTAAAGGAAACAAATTTTGTTTCAAATGATGCTGAGAACTCCACCACTCATTATGATGTATCTGATTTCTTTGAGGATCCTGAAGGAAATATTGGTCATTTGATCAATGATGGAATAGTTTAATATGTGGGATTGTGAAGTATCTATGTAAATAAATAATGTAAAGAACTTATTATTAAGTTTTATTTTCTATGTATTTGAGTTTCAAATATGATGTACATAAATAATGAAATATTAATGTTTATGAATTTTGAAATTATTAAATGTGTCAAATTTTAAAATAAAATTTTAGTATATGACATTATTTTATGTACAGTGTTTCTTAGAAAAATAATTCTGATCAAGTATTCAATTTAACTATGCATACTACTCATTTTATTATTATTTATTTTTTGAAGAGAATGGCAAGGATATGTAATGAAGATGTATGCCTTGTAGATAGTGCAAGTTCACACACTATTCTCAAAAGTGATATATATTTTACCCATCTTGTGCCAAAAGAGGAATATGTTAATACTATTATTGGCTCAGGCAATGTGATAGAAGGCTCCGAAAGAGCTATAATTTTGTTTCCTGGAGGAACAAAATTTATAATAAATAATGCACTGTTGTCTACCAAGTCTCGAAGAAACTTGTTGAGCTTTAAAGATATTCCCCGAAATGGATATCATATTGAGACGATGAATGAGGGAAATCATGAGTATTTATGTATCACAACTCATGATTCAAATAAGAAAGTTATATTAGAAAAATTACCCTCACTTTCATCTGGGTTGTATTATACCAAGATTAGTGCAATTGAATCACATGCCATTGTAAACCAAAAGTTTACTAACTCAAATGAGTTCATAACTTGGCACGACCGATTGGGTCATCCGGGAACAACCATGATGAGGAGAATTATTGAAAACTCTCATGGACATTCACTAAAGAACCAGAAGATTCTTAAAACTAGTGAATTTTGTTGTGCTGCATGTTCTCAGGGAAAGTTAATTTTAAGGCCATCACCAGTAAATGTTGGATTTGAGTCCCCTGAATTCCTAGAAAGAATTCAAGGTGATATATGTGGACCTATTCATCCACCATGTGGATCTTTTAGATACTTTATGGTCCTAATAGACGCATCTTCGAGATGGTCACATGTGTGCTTATTATATTCTCGTAACCTGGCATTTGCGAGATTACTGGCTCAAATTATTCGATTAAAAGCACAATTTCCAGAAAATCCAATCAAAGCAATTCGTCTTGATAATGTTGGTGAATTTACTTCCCAAGCCTTTGATGCTTATTGTATTGCTAATGGAATAAGTGTTGAACATCCAGTAGCTTATGTTCACACATAAAATGGGTTAGCAGAATCACTTATTAAGCGCCTCCAATTAATTGCTAGACCCTTGCTTATGAGAACAAATCTTCCAACCTCGATTTGGGGGCATGCTATTTTACATGCCGCAACACTTATTCGTTTGAGGCCAACGAGTTATCATCAATTCTCTCCTATGCAATTAGCTTTTGGCCAGCAGCCAAATGTTTCCCATTTAAGAATATTTGGGTGTGCGATATATGTTCCCATTGCACCACCTAATCGCACCAAAATGGGACCCCAAAGAAAATTGGGAATATATGTTGAATATGATTCTCCCTCTATAGTGAGGTATCTTGAGATACAAACTGGAGATGTATTTAAAGCCCGGTTTGCGGATTGTCATTTTGATGAATCAAAATTTCCAACATTAGGTGGAGATAATAAGCTTCCTGAAAAAGAGCTTAACTAGAATGCATCATCATTGATGCATTTAGATCCTCGATCAGGATAATGTGAACTGGAAGTTCAAAAGATTATACATTTGCAAAGAATAGCAAATGAATTGCCTGATGCATTTTTCGATACAAAGAGGATAACCAAATCTTATATACCAGCGGAAAATGTTCCAATTCGAATTGATGTCCCAGTAGGACAAGTAGCCACTGAAGCAAATTCACGCCAGAAGCGTGGCAGGCCTGTCGGTTCTAAAGACAAAAATCCTCGAAAGAGAAAAGAGGTAAATAATATTCCTGTTGAAAAAGACATAGTAGAGACACTTGCAGTTGTCCAAAATCATGATATAACACCAGAAGACGTTCAGGTACCTGAAAATAGTGAAAATGACGAGATCTCGATAAATTATGTCTTTACAGGAGAGAAATTGGACCGAAATAAGACAATTGTCAATGAAATATTTGCATATAATGTGGCATTGAATATCATGCATGAAAATAAGGATCTTGAACCAAGATCAGTCGAAGAATGTCGACAAAGGAATGATTGGCCAAAATAGAAAGAAGCCATTAAAGCTAAATTAGACTCACTTGCAAAACGTGAAGTCTTTGGACCTGTAGTCCGTACACCTGAAGATGTAAAACCTGTTGGATATAAGTGGGTATTTGTGAGAAAACGAAATGAGAAAAATGAAGTTGTGTGCTATAAAGCCCGACTTGTGGCACAAGGTTTTTCACAAAGGCCCGGTATAGATTATGAAGAAACGTATTCCCCTGTAGTGGATGCGATAACATTGCGTTATTTGGTCAGTTTATCTGCATATCATAAACTGCATATGCATTTAATGGATGTAGTAACAGCCTACTTATACGGCTCATTAGATCAGGATATCTATATGAAAGTCCCTGAAGGACTAAAGATATCTAAACCATCCAATGAATATTCGCAAGGGTTATACTCAGTCAAATTGCAAAGATCTTTATATGGTCTGAAGCAATCTGGACGAATGTGGTATAATCGTCTTACTGAGTAACTGGCCAAAAATGGATTCAAGAATGATGATATCTGTCCATGTGTTTTCATAAAGAAATCTGTATCTGGATTCATTATAATTGCTGTGTACGTTGATGATTTAAATATCATTGGAACTCCTGAAGAGATTCCAACGATTATAAAAACTCTGAAAGAAGAGTTTGAGATGAAAAATCTTGGAAATACTAAATTTTGTCTCGGCCTGCAGATCGAGCATACAAAGAATGGGATCTTTATTCATCAAGCGACATACACAGAGAAGATATTGAAGAGATTTTATATGGATATGTCACATCCATTAAGTACCCCAATGATCGTAAGATCTTTGGATGTGGAAAAGGATCAATTCCGTCCTAAAGAAGAAAATGAAGATATCCTTGGTCCTGAAGTACCATATCTTAGTGCCATTGGAGCGCTAATGTATCTTGCTAATAATACGCGACCTGACATATCATTTGCTGTGAATTTACTAGCAAGATATAGTTCCTCTCCAACCAGAAGACATTGGAGTGGAATCAAACAGATCTTTCGATATCTTCATGGAACGATTGATATGGGGTTATTTTATCCATATGGATCCAAGTCACAACTAGTTGGCTATGCAGATGTCGGATACTTGTCTGATCCACATAAAGGGAGATCTCAAATAGGATACCTGTTTACATATGGGGGTACAGCTATATCATGGAGGTCCACGAAACAGACTATAGCAGCAACCTCCTCTAATCATGCTGAAATACTAGCAATTCATGAAGCTAGTCACGAGTGTTTTTGGCTGAGGAGTCTGATTCAATATATTCTGTTATCATGTGGACTGATTGATCATAAGATAGCTCCAATTGTCCTGTTTGAAGATAATACAGCATGCATTGCTCAACTTAAGGGTGGATACATCAAAGGTGATAGAAAGAAGCATATTTCTCCCAAATTCTTCTTCACTCATGATCTTCAAAATCAAGGGACAATTGATGTCCAACAGATCCGCTCAAGTGACAATCTGGCAGATTTATTTACAAAGTCACTCCCAAAATCTTCCTTTGAAAGATTTGTACATAAGATTGGGATGCGCCAATTTCGAGACATTAAATGATGTCGGCAAGAGGGGGAGACTGTACTCTTTTTTTCTTGGTCAAGTTTTTTTTCCCATTGGGTTTTTCTTAACAAGGTTTTTAATGAGGCAGTTCTCATCACTAAAGGATTTTGTACTGTTTTTCCTTAACTAAGGTTTTTCCCATTGGGTTTTTCTTTAGTAAGGTTTTAACGAGGCATAATCCTAAATGGTCATCCAAGGGGGAGTGTTGTGATAAGCTTAAGTTACGTGGATGCCCATTTATGATGGACGGTTCAGTTTTTCCAAGGAAGAATACATTTAATGATAATTTGAAAAAGCTACCTCATGAACACTATAAACAGAGGCTTAAGCCCAACAACAACAACTATTGAATATTATTCTCTCTCCCTTGATACACATAGTAATAATAAAAACAAATGTTATTCTCTCTCTCTTTACTTTTTATACTCCTTTCCATCTTTATATATATATTTATGTAATTCTCTCTCTCTTTACTTTTTATACTCCTTTCTATCTTTGTGTATATATATATATATATATATATATATATATATATATATATATATATATATATACATTACAACATATAATATTATTATATATATATATATAAATTATTATTGAGCTAATTATTTTAATACTAGAGTCTTCTATTTATACATCTTTATTTTATATATATCTTTTATTTTACAACAATAATCATAATATACCACCATGTAGTTTATTATACCACAAATCAAGTTAGATTGGTTTAGTGGTTAACTCACTAGTCCGCTTAAGCAAGTGTCGGAGATTCAAATCCCACCTTGTACATGCAGCAACCCATTGGCAGATACCGTGGGAAACAAAAAAAAAATCATATCACAATGTGTTGCGTAAGCATAATTAAAAAAAATTTACGTTTATTACAAAAAAAATTACGTTTATAATCAAAATAAGAACCAAATTAGAAAAAAAATATAGTCTTGCATGCCTGACTTTTGTATTGGTAAAAATTTTAATTATTCTGGTATATATATATATATATATATATATATATATATATATATATATATATATATATATATATATATATATATATATATATATATATATATATGCAAGATTGTGAGAATCGGACCGGTTAATAAATTGATAGAATGACTGATCCATTAATTTAAAGGTTCGACCGATTTAATTAAATATTAAATAAAATTATTAACAATTAAATATACAATGAAACATGTAGTATGATCTTTTTTGGTTACATTAACAATATCTAATAAGTAAAATCTTATCTCTTTTTATTCTTTCAAAATTAAAATAAGGAAAATCCAAACCAACTTTTAATTTTCTAAATTTAGTGTAAAAGGAGAAATTAAAAAAAGAAATCATTGAAGAATTAACAATGCTAAAATGGAAGGAATAAAGATGAGGGCATAAGGGTGAAGATTTTATTCTGTTTCTGAGTTTTTTTTTTGCAACCTTTCTGCTGGGTCTAATAAATTTGTATAAAGAAATTGAAATACATGTATGTCCTCATATGTAGATTATATGCAGATCAATGTAAAACACCGTGACAAAATTAATCATACCACCACCAACTCTAATTCAGAAGTCAGAATACAACAAACAGAAAAAAAACAGCAACTCACCCCAATTTAGATTCAGAACACAATAGAAAAAAATAGCAACTCAAGAATCAGATTTCAATAGCTCAGTAAAATTAACAAAATACACAACCATAAATTGAAGCAAACATAGATTTGAATCATTAGAAAAAAATAGGAACTCAAAATTATAGAAATTAACAAAAGAAAAAAAAATTGAAGCAGAGCTACCAATGACAGAGGACCCAAGAACAAAACAGGCGGCGAGGAAGGAACAAAACTCAACTACCGGCAAGGGAGGAGCGGCGAGACAGAGACGGGATCGAGCAACCTGACCACCGATGGAGGAATCCAACCGACTGCGCTTCGATCTGCAAGTCCACGACGACGAAAACGAAGACGATGTAAAGAAGAAGACGGTCACGAGCTTCAATCTTCAAGACCAAATGCAGGCGGCGAGGAGGATGGACGGCCAAGAGCTTTGAGCTAACCCTATGTGTGTCACTACCGGCGGCGAGGCACCCTTTGGTTGACGAAAAGAGTTCGGCGACGACGGGGGCGGTGACTGCTGTTGTTGCTGGCTGAGAGAAAGAGAGGGGTAGTGCGCCGTAGGGGATTAGGGTTTTTGGGGGTTACTGGGTTAGGATGCTATTTATATAATCCATTTCACACTTCGGTTAATGGTGAGTGGTTGGGTAGTTGACATGGAGTTATATAATTTACAATGATCAAATCTTAATTCTATCAGTCTGAGTAATTACACTAATGGAGATTATATCTTGGCTAGGTAATCTTAGAGACAACATTTGTTCTATATTTAAAAACATATACTGATTTCACTAAAATTTAAATAAGAAAAGCTCTACATCCATGTAATTTTTTTTTATCCAAGCTATTTAAGTAACTTCCTCCACACGCGTGTTCCCCCCTCAGTCATTTGTATACACGCGCTTCATATAACGTAAATCTTCTTCTGTGTGATAAACCTTTCTCAACGTAAGTCTTGTTCTCTGCTCTCATTATTCTTCTTCTTTTTCTCCCCTTGCGTTTTTGTTCTTCTTCTTCTTCTATGCTCGCGTTCTACCTAATAAGCTTCGTCGTTCTCCTCTGTTCGCATTTTCTTGTTCTTTGTCGTTCTTCTTCTTCTTTGTTTTCCTCTTCGATTTACACTTTTGAATGGATTCAATGAATGATTCAACTTCAAATCAGTTGAATGAGAACGATCTGGTTTAATCTTCTGAAATGAATGATGCTGATGAGGTTTGGATTGTTCAAATTTGAATCGAATTGAATGGAATGTGATTGTTAATTTTATTTGAATTGAATTCAATGGACGTAGGTGTTTTTGACTCTAAATTGAATTGAATTGATAATATCTAAATTGTAGACAGATGTGTTTCTATTTTTGCTTTTGTATAATGCATTATGTTTCATTCACTAAGTACTATACAATTCTTTCACTGTGAGTAATTGTTCAGTTCGGTAAGCATAAAGGAGTTTGAATTTATTTTAACACACTGGATTATGTTTCGTTCATTCAGTACTCGTTCACTCAGTACTATAGAGTTTTTTCACCATGAGTACATGTTCGGTTCACCATAGTTACGTTTTCGATTCACCATGTAGACCAGCTGTGTTGTGGATGAAAAATTTATCCCAAAGGTGGGAATGATTTTCAAGACACTAAAAGAAGCTGAAAAGTTCTACAAAGATTATTCCAAACTTGCTGGTTTTTCTACCAAAATAAGAAACACGACTCGGGACGGAGGCAAGATTAAGAATCAACTAATCGTATGCAGCAGAGAGGGGATGTGGAAATCCAAGATATCTCCAACTCTGAAGACAAACCCCTCAGTGGTTAAGCTGTTCAGCCAGGATTTACGTACACATAATGAAGGACGTCGGTCTTTGAACAATTTCCAAAGTCGTTCTGAATCATTCACATCCTTGCTGTCCAGACTCGGCAGAGATTCTCAAACAACATAGGGAGCTTAGCATGTTGTGCGTTGTACAATCGAAACCAACGAGGAAGCTAGAATCAGATTGAGCAAAATTTACTAATCATTTATGGCAGCAACTGGCAGCCACCGTGAACTAAGTTTTATAGAAAAAGACGTGAGGGATTATATCACAAGGGAAGTACGAAATATTTTCCAAGAAAACGATGCCAAAGAATTTGGTAAGTACCTACTAAGAATGAAAGAGAAGAACCAAAATTTCTTCTTTGAGCTCAACCTTGAAGGCGATCATTGCATCAAGCATGCATTCTGGGCCGACACAAGAAGCAGGGCCGCATGTGAGTATTTTGGAGACGTGGTTTCATTCAACACTACGTACAACACAAACAGGTATTCCATTCAGTCACATATAGTGTTTTCTTCGGTGAATGTACACATTTCGGTTCACCACTGTCTGGGTGCGTCTATTTATGCAGGTACAATATGGTTTTAGGTTCTTTTGTAGGCATGAATCACCATGGTCAGTCGATACTTCGCGGATGTGCGTTGATAAAAAATGAGGACATCCAATCATTCAAATGGCTATTTGAGTGTTGGCTACGTTGCATGGGAGGGAAGGCACCAAAAGGTATTCTTATCGATCAATGCGCATCGATTCAAAAGGCAATTGAGCTGTGCATGCCAACAACAATTCATTGATGGTGCATCTAGCACATCATGAAGAGGATCCTACACAAACTAAACGGCTACAAGCAACACGACAAAATTGAACAAGAGATGAGCCATGTTGTTTGGAACTCGTACACAAAAGACGCATTTGACAAAAACTGGAACAATTTCCTCACAAAGTATGGCCTCGGAGGGAACAAGTGGCTTTCAGGTAATCGAGGTTTCAATTTGAATTATTTTCATGCCTATACCTTTTTTTTCAAAACATGCATTGGTTTCGGTTCACCACACCATTTTGGTTCGGTTTATTTTGCAGAGTTGTACGAGGATCGCATATATGGATTCCAGTTTACTTGAATCACCACTTCTGGGTCAGAATGAGAAGCACACAAAGGAGCGAGAGCATGCGTTCATTTTTCAACAAGTTCATCACATGCAACAGCTCCTTGAGACAATTCGTGAAGCAATACGACAATTGCCTAGCAAGCAGAGAGCAAAAAGAGAGAATTCGAAGCTGCAGATTTTCACACTGTGATATCATGCGCAACGAAATCAGCAATAAAGGCGCAGTTTCAGTATGTGTATACCCAGGAGAAGTTCAGGGAAGTTCAAGCTCAATTCAGAGATAAAGTGAACTACATCACAAGATCAATGCATTCCACCTTAGGTTTCACAACATACGAAGTCGTAGAGCAGGTTTCCAACTCTACGTTCAACAAGTTTTTCGTCACCTACGACGCAGTATCACGAGAGGTAAAATGCAGTGCTTGCTGTTCGAGTCAAGGGGCATATTGTGCCGCCATTCCCTGAGCGTCCTAAGCTTCGAGCGAGTGGATAATGTGGCACCGAAATACATACTGGAACACTGGAGCAAGAACATAAAGAGGAGGCACACACACATTAAGAGCAGGCAAGATGAGCCTCTACTAGAGTCGAGAAGTAAGAGATTCGATGAATTGGTGTTTCGATCACATAATATATGCGAATTTGCATCCGAGTCCGAGAAGTTGACCGGAATTCTGCACCGGGCATTTGACAAAGTCATAGCCGAGATGCAAGAATATCAAGAGAGAAGCAAAGGAAAAAGTTCGTTATCCCACGAAGAAGCGACGTTGAGCGACGTGAACAACCTTCAAAGCCCGCCACGCGTCAAAACAAGAGGTCGGCCCAAGAACAGACTTGGATCAAACATGAAAAAAAAGATCTCAAATGCCATGAAGAAAAAGAAAAAGACAGCTCCAAGTGAGGTAAAATTGACTTGCTTTTGATTAGGGAAAATTTCATTTGTGCATTTTTTTAATATACAATTAACTATGTCTTTTGTAGTTGAACCTTTTAGAAGGCGGAATATCGATTCAGTCAAGCTCCAGCCTTTACAATACACCAGATATGAATTATCATGGAGAGGATTATACGAGTTTTAGTTTTTATTAATATAAATTTCTTTTCACCCATGAACAAATTTCGGTTCACCAAGGTTATAGGAGGGTTAATTTTTTTACTGTTATTAGTCTTTAATGAATAGTAATTTTTTTAATGAAATTCTTTATTCCAAAAGTCAATCTTTTCTTTATTGAATAGTGAATTTATTGTGCTATGTCAGAGAGTTCAGGTATTTTTGAAAATTGAATACTGATAGAAACATTTTTTTATAATTAGCTCTCTGTATTTGTGTACTGTGTTTGCAACTTTCGATTTGGTCAGTGTATTAATTTTGGTTCACTGTATTTTTTGGTGTTCCTAATGTATCGGTAAATGCACTGATTACAATCACTGAGAACCTGGAACAAAACAGCAGCCAGATAGTTCTAACAGATATATAAATTATCATCTCAGACCGACAGAACAAGGAGTAATCCATCTTGAATCAGATATAAATATTAACATTCGATATATACATTGATATTAAGATTAGATATATACATTAACATTTACATTAACATTGACATATATACATTGAAAGAAGCATTGTTTTCTTTTTCAACAAGTTAAACAAAATATTGTTAATTACAACCAGTCAATCATAGTATATCCTATTTACTATCTAAATCCCCATATGAGAATTTATAATAAGGGCTGGAGAGGGCAACAGATGGCTTCGGGAGTCTGATTGCTTCAGATGTCTGAATCACTTGGTCTCTGATTTTGTTCATTTTATGCAACAGAATATTCGGAACATATTGGTACCCGAAGTCATCAATCTCTTCCTACATTTCAATTGAAAGGAATTAGTTACATAAAAAATGAACCTAAGTGAAATAAGAAATGAAAGAACTTTATTAATTTAGAAAGAACTTACTTGTGTCCAAGCTTTATATTTATATCTTTTCCCGTTTTTGATCTTTTGTGGACCAATTGTTTCGATCCATTTCATGACATATATGCCACAATCATAGCTAAGCAATAATTGAGTATAATACGATTAATAGTATACAAAATAAACACATTAAAAATAGCACTATAGAAGCAAAAGATTCTTACTCTGTACGTTGACCGTTCAACATGATATACTTTGCTTCCTCTCCCTTTCCATCCATTAAGGGTTCCGCCCCAGCATACACCCTCATCTGAGAAATTATTAAACCCTGAAAGGGACATAAAAAGTAAATAAAGAGAAGCAACAACAGTGAACCGAACTCCTCTCATATACTGTACAATTTGAATAATTTACAACAAAATAATTTACAACAAATTTGTTCAGTTTCACTCTTGATTCTGGTAACTCTTCTTTCTTTTTATTGATAGGGTCAAGGACATAGAATGCCTTTTTCTTGACATCGGCAATCCACAACCACCAATGCCCTCCGTTGCAAAGCGGCACAAACAGCTGAAGTTTGGGAAAATGATAGAATATTTTAGTTGAAACAATAGCAAATGAGAAAATTATCAAAGAATTTTTAGAAATGAATAACTTACAAATGGATGCGATGCAAGTTTTCTTTTGTCAAGAAAACAGTGATGGTGATCATATTGTGGGATATCGAACCGGTAGGTCTTATTTGTCCTTTTATAAGTGTTTTCCATGCCATGACTTTCCAACATAAACATCTGTAAAACGAATATCAGTTAAAGCAGAAGCGACCAGACTAGTGAATTAATATGAACATTCCCACCGAAGCGAATAGGAATCATGCTCAGAATCAACATGAACAAGTCCACTGAATAGAACTCCATGATTCGAATAAAACATGATAAACATCAATCAATAGGGAATAAGATATTTAGCTTACCACAATATCCTGTGGCACAATGTATATTTGTTCCTGATACCGACGATATTTTATGCTGTTAAGAATCATGCTATGTATAGTCACCACCGATAGGAAGAAAATCTATGAGATATAATGTATAAGAGTCTTTAGAAAAATCATTAACATTAATGCAATTGGCAAAGAATTTACTGTGCTTTTCACTTGTTCTTTGGGCATTAGAGACATGAAATGTTCTCTAACCCCCTCGTAAAGTGCCTCATGCTTTAAGACAAATATGGCATCATATTCGTTGCTATTATCTTTGGTCCGTTTAACAAGTGTCATCCAATGATAACACTTTTCGATAAACTCCTTTGTGATGTTCTTTTTGTTCAGAGTTTTGAAAACTTCAACAATTGTAAAGGTTGACTCGGCAGTTGTTGCTTCAACAAACTTCAATGCTGCCGTCACCCTAGTATCTACCACCGCCTCTGCCAGAATTTTCAGGTGTGAAACAGTCGGTTCAGATGGCTGAGTTGGTTGAGAGGGGGGAGTTTGAAACCTGAAAATACTTAACACACAAATCACGGCATCGAATGGTAATAAAGGATAATTAAATTTAATATTTTTAAAGCATAGAAAACATGTTTTCACATATATCATAAAATAAGGAAGGAATAGTAAAACCATGCAATTTACATGAATAAGTGGGTGAAGATTTGATAAAAACACTCAATTTAAGCACAAGATGACTCATAAAATAGGGAGTTTATCAGAGTTACTTGAGATGCTAGGGGACTTATCCCAAGGCTAAAGGAAGGCATGTTATCTTCCCGTTGCTTAGGATCGGCAGCACTGCAAGATGATAAACATATTAAATAATGATATGAAACAAATGATATCAAACAACTTAGGGTGTGTTTGGATTTACGTTGGAGAAGAGAAAAGCTCGTTTGAGCTCCTTGAACGCTTCATCTTCATGTTTGGCAATGGTTTTATTCTGTAAACGTAGAAGTGATTTTTGTCTTCAACCCACGTTTACCAAAAGCTAAAAATTCTAGCTTTTCCGTTCAGCTTTTCACGTTGGATTAAACTTTATGTTCTATGTACCAATTATACCCTTTATTATTCATATATTTATTATTTTCTTTTTTATAATATATCTTTTTAATACTTTCTTATGCATATTATTTTTTATAAAACTTCTGTTTTTTTATATGAGTTCTTTTACTGTTATTGTTATTTCTTTTTTGTATAGAATATTTTTTTTACTTTGTATTATGATTCTATTAATTCTATTAGAGTACTAAAGAATACTGAGAATACTAAAAAAATATTAAAATTTATTTAAATATTTAAAATAAAATTATAAGATAACATAAAATAATTATTTAAACTCATGTCCTTTTTTGTAATTTTCTATCTAAAAGTGATTTTGAATAATGTAATCCAAACAATATTTAGTTTACTATAATCCATTTTGAATAAAAATTACCAAACATAAACCACGTTAATACTAACTCACTTTTGATCAAAATCACTTTTACAAAATCAATTTTATACAAACCTCTGTTTGCAAACGGTAATCCAAACACACACTTAGTGAAACAAAATGATACAATATGGTGAACAATGGTAAAACATACAATTCAGGCTGTGCTTCTTCTTCTAATTGCGTGCCACCGGAGGTTCTTGTTATTGTTGTTGTTTAGGAGGGTTGCTGCATTAAACAGAAAAGATTTCAGTAATGATACAAATTTTACTAATAAAAAGAATTCTAATTACCAGCTAGACCAGAAGATTATAAAAAATGATATTAATTAAAACTTACACATTCATTGGAGGTTTTGGCTCCGTATTTCGTAGTGAAGATTCCTCAACAGCCTGCTTTTGTTGTTCGGATTGTTGTGCCAGTGCTTCTTCGCAGCACTGTTGTTACGGTTCCAAAGGGCTGCTGCATTAAATAGGAAGCAGGTCAATAATGATCCTAAACTATTATTATATTCCATTAAAAATAATAAAAAGTATTTTATGAGCCCACCGAACCGAACCCTATTGATGCACTGAATAAAACATGATAAATAATAAAACAGCTAGAGCATTGCTGCATGCAATCAGAATAACCCTAAACCTTGAACACACTAGCTATCAACTGATTTAAAATTACCAAGTCCACCGAATTGAAATAATACAACGTGGTGAACAATGGTATTTTATTGTATTTATGTTTCTGTTTGATTGGTAGGCAGCGACTAGAGGAAGGGACACTATTGTTCTTTTAATGTCATTTACAGATAGAGGTGTGCAATGAGTTTGTAATATGTTTTAGGGTCTTTGATTGCAGATGAGATAACTGAGGATAGAATAATTGCCCTACGAAAGCGAGCAGATGTAGATGCTAAATATGTAATTATGTGAAACCCAAATTACAACTCAAATCTCAATTAGTCACTTGACAGGGATGCTTTATCTTTCTAAATTTTTTTTGTCTAATTTCTCTATAAACAACAACATTGTCGTCATGCTCTGTTCTCCTTTTTTGTGCATGATGGCAAATGCGTTTTATGGATTAGCCACTACGTATTACCGAGAAGAAGGAAGAAAGGTAAAATAGAGGATAGAAAAGAAGAATGTTAGCTCAGTTGAGTTGATTGTTCGCTATTGCTTCAAAGTAGGAATTCATTTTTCTTCTTTTCCTCTTTACTTTTTATGCCGGTGCCACTAACATGCCAACCAAGGTCCTATTGGATGCTATTTTGAGTTGGAAATCCAAATGCTTATATTATGTATGGATGCATGTATGAATGTATGATTGATTGAATTTTAGTAGTAGAAAAAGGATTAAAGGAATAACAGTGATCATGCTTTCTGAAGGAGTAGAAAAGGAATTACAGTGATCATGCCTTTTGACTTTCTTATGTTGTTTATTGTACTCAAGAACTTGTGCATGCTTTGCTTCTTTATACTTTTATTAAATAGAAAGTGTGCATTATTTATCTAGATGCTATGAATTGCTAGGTTGCTGTATATGTAGAATTCTAAAGTGACTGGCCCGAAGCACTAAAATATTACGAAGAGAGATATCATACACTGCGAGAGGTGCGTTTCATGTGAATAGTCTTTGAAAATTGTTTATTTGCATTTTTAATTTTTATCTGTTGTTCTCATTCTTGACGATTGTCAAGATATATTCATTGAGTGCAAGTGTTATTAGTATTACTATTTACTGTTAGTCAACTATCGAAATATAACTTCTCAATTATCATTTGCAAACTATATTTCTGTTTAGAAGTTATAGCCTTGCAAGGAGCTTGTCTTGTCATCCTCCAAGAGCATCTATAGTATCTGATTTTGTAGTATATTATTTGCACTATTGTCTAAGATGCTTGAAATCTTCTATTGTCTCCCTTACTATTAAATGAAGTTGCATGTGTTTGACTTGAGTTTGGTTGTGTTTTTGTAACAATTGTCTCCAAAGCAAATGTTAAAGTTGTGACATACATTTTTTCTGTTTATATTCGTCATACAGATTGTTAGGGTGACAACAAGGTTACTTGCAATACAACGGTTGGTTGAGATAAAATATGTTTTCGAACAGTTGAATTTCAAGATATGCACCTTACTACTACATAGTGGGAAGGTCACAGAATCAGTGGCATGGTTTCGTCAGCACAAGAATGCATACAAAAGGCTTGTTGGTACTCTAGAAGCTATATTTGTTCACTGGGACTGGATGAGTAGGTAGTATTTGGTATTTGGTGAATTGTTGGAGACAAGTTCAAAAACCGCTCAAATATTTCCTCCTATTACTCTAGGTTCCGCTTCTAAACCCCTGTTTGAGTGGGAATTTCATCCAGTCTATTACTACCATGTGAGAACTGCTCTTTTACTATCTAACTTTTGTTATGCTGCTAACATGTTTAGGAAAGAAAATGCCTACACCAGTTTTAGGTTGTATTCGTAACATTGGTAACATAGAGGTTTGAATTTTAATCTTGAACTTTCTTCAATAAAATGTTTATATGTAAAATCCATGCTAACGCTTGGTGGGAATTTTAGAATACTTTTATTTTTGTGACTGGTTGGCAATGTAAAGTTTGAATGTTATTTTATTAAAAATAAATTTATAAAATGCATTTTATCGATTGATTTATGTATTTATATTTCACTTTTAACTTTTTATCTACCATGTTTATCTAGTGGGATAAGGTTTTGTTTTTATTTTTTTAATTTCCTACCCATTATTCATATTAAACATTAACGAGAAGGAAATTACAAGTTTGTTATACTATTAAGGAGGGGGGTTCTACCACATTGCTGTGATCCATGGTTCCAATCTTAGTTGGGAGAGTCCTCTACATTGAGTTCCCTATAGTACTAAAATATACATATGTTTTTCAGCATCCATGTGTGTTTTTACAAACTGTTACTCCTCGTTTGTATGTGCAAAGTTGTATTATGAACCTATTCATGTGCTTGTGTAAACTCACTGGGTGATCCTAATTAATATCTATAAAACAGTTAGCAACCCACTATTTGGGCCAGAAGAGGTCATCACTGGAGCTTGTAATCTCAACGACAGAAACCTCTAGTGATACTAATAGTGCTGATTCTGTTGTTCCTTTAACCTATGTTGGTCGATTCGCTCGGATACTTGAGCTAGGAGATAATGTTGATATGATGGCGTAAGTGTTAGTTGAAGTGTTTGAATATATTATATTATCAAATGTACAGGGAATCATCCTCTTTATAGAAGAATTACAAAAATAGAAATAAATAGAAAATAGAAAAGAAGGAAAAAAATACTAGCCTAAAATAAAAGAAAGATTTCTAATCATAAAATCCCTAAAATTAAGTTAAACCAAAAAGGAAAAAATTTATAATTAATTATATTTACATAAAAGATTCATGAAAGGAATTAGGAATTTGATTTTGATTTGATCTAGTCAACACTCCCCCTCAAGCTAGCTTGAAGATATCATTTATTGACAGCTTGCTTATTATGCTATCAAAAGTCTTCTTGGGTAATCCTTTAGTTAGAACATCTGCTAATTGTTCTGTTGTTGGAACATATGAGATGCAAATCTGTTCTCTCTCAATCTTTTCCCTGATAAAATGCTTGTCAACTTCAACATGTTTAGTTCTATCAACACTGGATTATGAGAAATGGAAATTGGAGATTTGTTGTCACAATACAACCTCATTGGTGGAGAAATGGAAACTTTTAATTCTTGTAGGATTTTCTCTACCCATAGTGCTTCACATATTCCATGAGCCACTGCTCTAAACTTAGCTTCTGCACTACTTCGTGCCACAACACTTTGTTTTTTACTCCTCCAACTAACCAAGTTTTCGCCAACAAAAGTATAATACCCAGATGTTGACCTTCTATCCATGACATTCCCAGCCCAATCCGCATATGTATAAGCTTCTACTTGAAGATGTCCATGCTTTTTGTAGAGTAACCCTTTCCCTGGCGACCCTTTCAAGTACCTTAGCATTCTAAAGACAACGTCCATGTGTTCTTGACCAGGTGAATGAATAAACTGGCTTACCATGCTCACAGCAAAGGCTATATCTGGACGTGTATGAGATAAATAGATTAGCCTCCCTACCAACCGCTGATGTCTCCCTTTGTCCATTACATTTTCTGGTTCAGCTGACTTCAATTTTAAGTTAGGCTCTATAGGTGTTTCAACAGCTTTACAACCAAGTAATCCCGTATCTTTTAAAAGATCTAGGATGTACTTTCGTTGGTTCATGAAAATGCCTTCCTTAGACCTTGCAAATTCAATTCCAAGAAAGTATTTTAATGAGCCAAGTTCTTTGATTTTAATTGCTTTGGCAAGCTTCTCCTTCAAGTCTTTTAGCTCCAAAAAATCATCACCTGTCAGAATAATGTCATCCACATATACAATTAAGATGGCAGTTTTATTAGCTGCTGAATGTTTATAGAAAAGTGTATGGTCAGCTTGGCTTTGAGTATAACCAAGTCCCTTCACCACCATTCCAAGTCGTTCAAAGCAAGCTCTTAGGGATTGTTTCAATCCATAGAGAGATTTCTTTAGTTTGCACACTTTATTCCTCCCTAGTTCAGCCTTAAATCCAGGTGAAAGTTTCATAAACACCTCTTCCTCTAGCTCCCAATTCAGGAAAGCATTCTTTTTATCCAATTGATGTAAAGGACAATTGTAATTCGCAGCAAGAGATAAGAGAATCCGTATAGAGCTGAGTTTGGCAACTGGAGCAAAAGTCTCTCGATAGTCTACTCCATAGGTTTGTGTGTATACCCTAGCTATTAACCTAGCCTTATACCTCTCTATGCTTCCATCAGTATTGCACTTGATGGTAAAAACCCACCTGCAGCCAACCAATTTTGTATTCTGTGGCAGATCTACAGTCTCCCAAGTTTCATTCTTCTTGAGTGCATGCCACTCTTCCATCACTACTAATTTTCAGTTGGAATCATCTAGTGCTTCCTCTATGTTCTTAGACTCAAACAGATTTGTAATTTTAGAAGTAAAAGCTCGATATTTTTTAGAGAGATTTTGGTAAGAGACATAATTGGAAATAGGATGGTTGGTGCTGGTTTTGAGTACCTTTTTAGTGCAGGTTCTGGTTTCTTTCCTAAGGGCTATTGGCAAGTTATTATTAGAAGTGACAATTTTAGATTTACCTGGAAGTTCCTGAAGTACTACAGTTGGGCTGTATTCCAAATTTTCAGATTGGGTTGGTGCAGAGATGATGGGATGGTCTCTAGTCTTCTTGGGATATTTTCAAACATAAGACCGAAACTCCTTTTTTAATTGTGGTATTTTTTTTTCTGTTTGGATTCTAACTAATTCTGGCACAATTTCAGAATTGGTTTTCATATCTTGTTTTGTAATTGTTTCAGAATTTACTTGATTAGTTAAAGTTGTATCCTTAATATGTAAGATAGGAGTGGGTAAAGGTTCATGCAAAAAATTTTCTTTCCTTAGACTCTCCCCCTGAAGAGAATTTTTCTAAAAAAAGGTTTCATGTTCCAAAAAACTAACATCCATGCTTACATGAAATTTCTTGGTGTGTGGCTTGAAACATTTATAACCCTTTTGACTTGAAGAATAGCCAATAAAAATGCATTTTTCTGCCCTTAGATCAAGTTTACTTCGATATGAAGGTGTATGTAAAAACACAGTGCAACCAAATACTTTTAAAGGTAACTCATAATGCAACTTACATGCTGAAAAATTCTTTTTGAAAGTATCCAACGGTGTGCAGTAATTTAACATATGTGTGAGCATTTGATTTATGAGATAAGCTGCTGTTAGGACAACATGTCCCCATAAATACTTTGAAACATTACCTTCAAACATAATGGCACGTACTACTTCAAGAAGATATTTATTCTTTCTTTCAGCAATGCCATTTTGTTGGGGTGTATTGGGACATGTAGATTGATGTTGAATACCTTTCTTTTGAAGAAATTTACCAAGATTTTTATTAAAGTATTTAGTGTTATTATCACTTCTTAATATTGAAATTTTTGTGTCAAATTGTGTTTTTACCATTGTTGAAAAATACTGAAAAATTTTAGAAACCTCATATTTTTCATGCATGAGATAGATCCAACATAGTTGTGTGTGGTCATCGATAAAAGTTACAAACCATTTTTTTCCAAATTGAGTTGTTATTTTTTATGGATCCCATACATCACTATGAATCAAGTGGAAAGGTTTAGATGCATGATAATGTTAAGAGTAATAAGGAGCTCTATGACTCTTTGAACGAATACAACTTTCACATTTAAGTAAGGAAGAATCAATATTCTTAAACAATCTTGGAAACAAATGTTTGAGATATGGAAAACTAGGGTGTCCTAGTCTATAGTGCCAGAGCATTATTTGAACCTTTATAGGCATAGAACTTATATCACTAAATCCTTGAGCTATTGTATCCTTTGAGATATCCTCAAAATGATAAAATCCGTCCATCATCTTAGCACTGCCAATCATCTTTTCCGATGTCTGATCGTGAAAAATACCATTAGTGTCAAAGAATGTCACAGCACAATTGGAATCCTTGCAGATTTTACTAATAGAGAGAAGATTACAAGAAAATTACAAGAAAGCTTTGGTACATGTTTTTGAACTTAGTATCAGAGCAAGATCTTTGTACTGTGCCTCTGATTTATAGCTATGGCTGACAGTTCCTCAGTCATTAATCCTGAACAGAAGGAGAACATCACTCCTACACCATCAAATTTTAAATATGAGCAACGAATACTAGTTAGTGGTGACTCCTATTCAATTCAGATCACCACATTTTGACTTAATGGGTCAAACTACCTTAGGTGGTCTCAATCAGTTCAGATGTATATTCGTGAAAGAGGGATGATTGGATATCTCACCAGTGAGCGAAGCCAGCCTATCATCACTGACCTGCAATATAATGTGTGGGATACCAAAAATTCTATGGTGATGATATGGCTGGTGAACTCAATGGAGGAGAATATCAGTAGTAACTACATGTACTATGCCACTGCCAAAGAATTGTGGGATAATGTCAAGGAGATGTACTTTGATCTTAGGAATAAATCCCAGATTTATGAACTTACTCTAAAAGCTAGAGAAATTCAACAAGGGAGTGACAATATCACCAAATATTTCTACACATTAAAGCGGGTGTAGCAGGATCTTGACCACTTCAATAACTACAAGTGAAATTCAGCTGCTGATGCCAAACACCACCAACAAACAGTGGAAGAAGGGAGGATATTCCAGTTTCTTACAGGCCTCAACGTGGAGCTAGATGAAGTTCGTGGCAGAATTATTGGAAGAGCAATCCTACCCTAAATTGGAGAAGTATTTGGTGAAGTTAGAAGAGAGGAAACTCGTAGAGCTATTGATGATGGGAAAAGGCAAGACTGAATAGACTTCTTTAGAGTCTAATGCACTCTTAATGGCACCAGCTGCACTTAAAAGTTCATCAAATCAAAAGCACCCCTCCAATGTGGGTGTGACCATTGTAATAAATCGTCACACCCAAAAAACCTGCTAGAAGATTCTTGGAAAACCAGCACATCTCAAAGGCAGCAAATCTGGTTCCAAAATACGCTTTATCCTAACTGTTCATGAGGCTGAAAAATCATCATTGAGTAAGGAACAGGTTGAGCAGCTCTGATACCAAGTTGAAGTGTTTAAATATAGAGGTAATGACCAAATCAGTACTCAAAAGATTCAAACGCTGACATTTTGGTACCTCGCTATTGTTATTGACAAAATGGTCTTTAAAAAAATTTAAAATTTGACAAGCGTATCCCCGAGTTCGCCGGAGCACATCTCTGGCAAGCACAGTGCTGACATGGCAACTAAATTTTGATGACATGGCAAACCTCCCTCCCTCCCCCCCCAAACCCTACTTCTTCCTTCCTTCCTTTCCAACACACTTCTCCTTCTCCTTCCCTCCCCTTCCTGAATGCATTCTCCCCCCTCCCCAACTCTAATCCTTCCCTCCCCCTCCCTAACCCCAATCCCCCATCCCCAATGCACTTTTCCCCCTCCTCAATCCAAAATCCCCCTTTCTGAACCCTAATCCCCTTCCCTTTCCCCTTTGAATTCTAATCCACTTCCCAACACAGTGTCTCACACTCTTAACTCACTCTTTCCCAAAATAGCAGTGGAGTTCAACCTTCTCAATCTTACAGAGCCAGTGTCATCGACACCGCACTGTCGCCATCTCATCGTTGGGTCTTCTGCGGTCGCCAGTGTCGTCTATCTCCTTTGTGGCAGTGGTTGTCTGTGCGCCTTCACCGCTGTCGCCTTCACTGCTTGTATCTGCTTGCTGCTAGTCCCCAGTCGCTGCCATGCCTCCTCTGTCTGGGTTTCATCTTGGCTCCATTGTGTCGTGCCCCCTCTGTGTCTGGTGTTCTTCTTCTATTCTTCCTTTAGTGGTGTTGTATTAAGTTTTATTTTATTTTATTTTGATTATTGTATATGAATTTTTTTGTTTTCTCTAAATTTTATTGTTATTAATTTTTTTGAATGATAATTTAACCTAAAAATTTGGGACAATTCATGATTTGGGGCAACTCTGTTGATGTTGAGGGAGGGAGAGGAGAGTGTGCATTGGGGAAGGGAGAGTGGTAGAGATTATTGTTGCTGTTGATATTAAGGCTATTGTTACTGCGAGTGGTGGGGTAGAGGGAGGGAGTGGTAGTGTGCGTTGGAGAGGGAGAGTGGTGGAGGTTGTTGTTGCTGTTGATGTTAAAGTTGTTGTTGCTGTGAATGGTGGTGTTGAGGGAAAAAGGAAAAGTGTACGTTGGGGAGGGGGTTGTGATACGGCTGGGACTACAATGGGGGAGAAGTGTGCGTTGGGGATGTGGGCTGTGACAGGGGGGAGAGGGAAGGGGAGGGAGTGTGCGTTGGGAAGGGAACTTTGGGGTGGTTTGTTAAGTCACTAAAATACGGTGGCCACATCAGTATTGTGCTTACTGGAAATTTGTTCCGGTGAGCTCGGGGGCACGCTTGTCAAATTTTAAAATCTTTTAAGAACTATTTTGTTAATAACAATAGTGAGGTACCAAAACGTCAGCGTTTGAATCTTTCGGGTACTGATTTGGTCATTACCTCTTAAATATATTATATTATCAAATGTACAGGAAATCAGCTTTTTTACAGAGGAATTATAAAAATAGAAATAACTAAAAAATAAAAAAGAAAAAAAATACTAGTCTAAAACAAAAAAAAGATTTCTAATCATACAATTCCTAAAAGTAAACTAAACAAAAAAATTATAATTAATTTTATTTATATAAAAAATTCATGAAAGAAATTAAGAATTTGATTTTGATTTGATCTATTAAACAGTTTTAATTGGTTGAAATAAGTTCATTTTATCTATTTATTTATTTTTTAATGGGTATCATCTGCATATTGATTTTTATTTGCAGCCTCAGTGATGAAGAGTACATGCGCTATGCTGTGTCTGAAGGAAGAAGATTCCGAGACTCACTTGAAATTATTGCTCTCCTTGAAAGTAGTAACTTTCAGAGGATGGGCGCACTTTGTGGGTTCCAGATGGGTAAAGAATATTTCTCCGAAGGTGATTAAAGCAATGCAAAGCAGATTTTTGACAGTAGAAAAGAGGGATGTCTTGCGGGAGTGCTCGCGGAAGAGTTCTCTTGAAATGGCTGCACTCCCAATATCATCTGATGCCAATCTCCAGAGAGACACCGCTCCGGCTGGTCCTGCAAGTCGAATCCAAATGAACAACTGAATAACCTCAAGATCAATGGGGACAAACCACTTCAGCTTCAGGTTGGTAATGATTGGCGTTAGTTGCTTTCCATGAACAGACAATGAAGCCTGGGTCATCGACCTCGATTTCAGTATCACTTCTTTCCCACTTAGAAATCCAGTTCAACCAACCTAGGTGTAATTTCTTTGTTTCAAATGCGCAAAAACCTCAATCAGTAGGAGTTAGTGATACTCAACAGCACCGAGTGGAGACATCAACTTCACTCTACTTGCTTTTCCAGATCAAAGTGGAAAACTCGAATGCCAGTTTGTCCAGTGGCGGAGCTTAGTTCAGACAAGGGGTGGCCACGGCCCCCCAAACTTTTATTAAAAAAATTAGTAATATTTTTTCAAAAAATAAAAAATAGTTCAATTGGCTCAAATATTTTATTATGACTTAAAATACTAAAGTTTAATCTTCATTTCTTGTTTTTATTGCACAATAGTTTTAGTTTTAAACGTTCAAAACATATCGAATTTGGGCTGAATTGAGTGTATTCGCATTTCGCAGCTCTCTATTCAATAAGCAACACTCCTTCTACCTTTGAGTTCAAATATAAAAAATTAGGTATTTTTTATTTATGTAATTTAATATTATTTTATATTTTACTATTTATTTAATTTAATTTTTTTATATGATAAAAAATATTAGAATATTCAATAAGTATTGATATTATTGTATTTGTATAAATTGATAAAAAATTTAATAAATATTATAAATTTTAATATTTGTCCTTCTAATTTTTTTTATATATTTTATTGGATATATATTCAAATTTTTATATAAAATAATTATAAAAAATCAAAGAGTTGATGATGCATTTTTTAAGAGGAAGGCTAATATTCAAGAAGGAAAACATATAACTTTTACAATATCAACATCTGTAGATAGTTCTTCTACTCCAATGAATCACGAAGAAAGTAAGATACAACCTTCAAAAATTTAAAGAGTTACATCTGATGAGTTTGACCTTAATTTTTTGAAACGATACTCTGAAAAACGACTTCAAATTTGGGAAAATCACCCAAATTAGAGAGATGAGGTTAGATGAGCTTATCTTAAACGGGGTCTATATTAAAAGTATCTTGACAATTATCTTCTATTTGCTCCCCCCCCCCAAAAATTTCGTTTCAAGCTCCGCCGCTGAGTTTGTTATTGCAAAAATTGGACCACACTTCAGAATCTGCTTCAGAGCTGAAAGCCCTGCTTCACTGGATAGTTTACCAATTTGGACATTGGATGATTGTATGCAAAGTGTTCCAATAAAAGATTCCGTTCTTGTGTTATCTGGTCAGAAGATCATCCAAGTTGAAGAACCAGAACCACAGGTAGATGTTCCTCTTGGTGCCTTTGGTCCTGCATTAGTAGGAGAGATTTTCTTGGTACCTGTTACAGTGATTTCCAAAGGTCATGATGTGTACTCAGGTGAGTTGAAGATCAATCTTGTAGATGTGAGGGGAGGTGGCTTGTTTAGTCCAGCTGCTTGGTATTTCTGGACCAGAAGGGGAAGATGATTCTCATTTAGATTCTGACAAAATAAAGCAAGTACAGCAATCATTTCGATTAATTTCTGTCCCTTTTAGAAAAGGGATTCCTGGTCATGCAAACTAGAAATCAAGTGGCACCGGCCTAAACCTATTGAACTTAACCATCATTTTTTGATGCCATTCAGACGGGACCCATTAATTCTCTCTAAGAACAAGCAAGCTTCAGAATGTAACATGTCACAATCACTTCCCTTAAACCAAAAAACTCTGCTCATTGTCAGCGCAAAGAATTGCACGGAGTTGCCAATAAGGTTGAAGTCCATTTCCATAGAAGCAGACAATGATGTTGAAAGGACTTGCTCCAACCAACATGGAAATGAGGAGCTTTCAAACCCTGCCCTTGTTGCTCCTGGGAGAGAGTTCAAGAAGGTATTCTCAGTGAGTTCCGACAAAAACATTTCAAAGCTTGTACTAGGAACTGTGTGTTTGACATGGAGGAAGGACTTGGGGGTGGAAGAGCAATCTGCTTCTACCACGGCGACATTGTCTTGGGTTGTGACCAAGCAAAAGCTGCCAGACATGAATGTCGAGCTACCACCATTGATTGTGAATTTGGAATGTCCTCCTTATGCCATCTTGGGAGACCCCTTCACATACTATATTAGGATTTTGAACCAGACACCATTGTTGCAGGAAATCAAATACACACTGGCAGATGCACAAAGTTTTGTATTATCAGGGTATCATAATGACACTGTATATGTTCTTCCAAAATCTGAGCACATTCTCAGTTACAAATTAGTTCCACTTGCTTCTGGGCTGCAACAGTTACCTAGATTTTCCATGACTTCAGTGAGATACTCAGCAGCATACCAGCCTTCAAGTTCTTCAAATTCTATTTTTGTTTTTCCTTCGAAGCCTCATTTCAAGAATGCAGCCTCGACCAAATTTAGGTTGGAGTCAATTGCCAATGAATAGATCTTGTACATTGTTCCCTTTTTTTATATAATTATTTTCATTCTATCATATTCATCTTCCTTGGGATTGAAGGAAACTACATATGTTGCATGGAAAATCTGTATACATGTCCTCTTTTGGATCTGTTTCTTGTTTATTATTGATTTGGGTCATTAAAACACTTCTAGATATGTTAATCAATAGTTACACGTTAACACAAGCAATAGTTTTAGACTGGAATCGGTTCTAACTGCTTTTGCATTGACTGGTTAATGAAATTTTTTTATTTATATTCCTCTAGAAAAAAAAAAAAAAAAACTAGTGCAAATATTTACTCCTTAAGTATTTAGCTTTGTCCTATGATGTTTGAATGAGGAGTTTCTTGCAACTAAATGATTTATAATGCTGTATCTCTAACTCATAATGATCAAGTGTCATTATCTTTTTAATATAATCTTCAAACTTCAGAAATGAACATGATTGGTTGAGATATTGATGGTGCAATGTGCTCAGATTAAGTGACTAAGTGTATTATGAACCTATGTGCTCCATAAGAGTTGCAACCCAATCGCAAAACTGTAGCAGTTCCATCTCTTTCTATTAGAAATTTAGAACTAGCTAACTCGATTTCTTTGTATCATAATGAATAATGAATATCAATTATCTTTTCTTTTTGTATGTAAGGTAATGAATATGATGCACGTCAAAGATAGTTATAAATAACTAAGATATTAATAGGAACACAAAATCGAGACTGTTATCTGATAGTGATATTTGTTCGATCAATTATTTTGTCACATTACCATTCTATTTTTCTATTTTTGGCAAGTTAGTAGTCTCTATCTACATCGTACATATCGATATTCCTTCCTGCCCTTCACTAGAATTTTATTGTGGGTAGAAAAAGACTAAACCCAACGAACCGTACCCTTAGCTTCTAAGGCAATGGCCCATATGTTTTGCAGTAAATAAATATTACTTTGACGTAGTTATTTTTAGAACATTACAATTACAAGATAGTGAAGAGGAACAGAATCTTAAAACTGTTGGCTCCTCTACTCATTTTCTTTAATAGGCAGCACAAAGTGTACAGACGTTAAAAACTACACTTACAATTGCCCGAATATGGGAGCAAAATACCCCAAAACACTGCACAATGCTCCCCGCTGTTTTCTTCACTATAAAGAACACCAACAAGACTTCCTAATCCTACCACACCAAAACATATGCAAAATTGACATGTTTTTCGACACAAGAATATCATTACAAAGACTCTGGACTAGTGGATGGTCTGATTCTTGCGGGCATTCTTGCATTTTGCTGTTGAAAATGCAACAAAGACTTGTTCTTGGGTGTGATTGACATTCTATTCAAGTCAGGATTGAAATCCAAACCTGCTTGTACACTCACTGTCATGTCATCTTCAATCGTATCATTCTCATTCATGTCGGCAAATTCGTCATCAGATGCATCGCTGCCACTTTCACTGAATTCGCCATCATCGGCGCCATCACATTTGATCTTTGACCAGCGTGCAAAATGTGGCCTTATATAACTGTAGACAGCAATGAAATTTAGAGTGGAAGGCAGAAGCAACACCAACAACTAAACTAAGAAAAAAGTCTGGACAAATCTAACGATTTTTTCCTTCATAAAACTAGATTACAAACCTTTCACTTTTCTTCAGTAAACAAGGATCAAAAGGAAAGAACATGTCGAGTCTATCTATCCCGCCAAATGCCCTTGAAAGATCAGATTCGAGCATATCATCGAAGGCAAATGATTCCGATGTCATGAAGAGCTTAGCAGCCTTTGCTTGTCTTAGGAATTCCACTACTACAGTAGGAAGACAAACCTGTTGGAGAAATGTAAGCTTAATTATACATTTTAGATAGAATAATCAAGATTGGAGCAAATAAGAATAGTTAACCAAAATCAGTCCAGTCTTTAGCTGACTATATCACTGTCCATAAAATCTTAGCATTTTATGCTCTCTATAAACCATGATGGCTTTTGAGAAGTTCATTACCTTCAAAGGATTCAATTTATGTTGCAAGATTGGCTCCATGGGCATATTTAGAAGTTGCATTTTGAGCCTTGGAGCATCCATCAGAGATCTCAATCGAAAACACAGCAAATACATGAGCGCCTGCTCACGAAAACAAGCTTATGAACACTAAAATCCAAATAATCTACCAAAAAACTTGAAAATAAAAATAATAAACACGGTAACATTAACATGAAATGATTTTGCAGTTCATAGAAATACTTAAGTTTTCTAACCAGGTTAAAATAATTTGTAAAGTAACCAAACCAAACCAATTGCTTACAATAAACAGCCAATGAAACAGAAGAGGATTGAGGGCTCAAAAGCACATATCAAAGGATGCAATAACTGGAAGCTTTCAAACAATGGCATTGAAAAATGATTTATCTTCCTATCAACTTCTGCCAAGCATCCTCTTAATTACTAAATTAAGAATTTTCTTATAAATATTTCTAGAGATTAATTATATCTGTGTTTTAAGAGAATCTTTAGAATGTTATAACATTATTCCTGTTGCATTACTTGTCCAGTTAGTGTCAAGTCATCAGATTTATAGCCCTTCCCTCACCATATGCAAGAATAGAATGTCAAATGCTAATCGACATACCTGACAACCAGAATAAAAAACTTGATGTGCTCGCGGGTTCATAACGGAATCATGTGACTTGCAATAGTTAAGACACCAATCTACCAATCTGAAACCTCATGGGAAGATAATCATATCAGTTAGTACCATTTCCTATTTTATATGATAAGACAGAAAAAGTAATTAGGCCATGCAAGGAAACTAATGTTCCCAAACCTTTGTAAGATGCTAGCAACCAATGCTGCTGAAACAAACTTTGCACGGGACAAATAACTAGCAAGATAAGCAACAGCACTCATCCTGCGATAAATGAAAACAACTAGTAATGTCATATGTGAAGTCTATACAATGCTCAGCATCATATGCACCACATTACATCTTCCACAAAAATGATGTTAAAACAAAACAAATAATTCAATAAATAGGAGAAGCACACTAAATCATTTAAGTTCAATTAAATAATTAAATTCCATAATAAGCTGCTAAGGGGCCCCATTTGATAAGCATTAAATCATTTACAGTTAAAAAAATATCAACCACAAATAAAAAAATATATATGACCACACTAACATCAATTACGACACTTCACAATGAATGGGGGCAAAATAATTAAGAGTTCATCAATTGGTGATGACAGCCACCTGAACTTTTAATTTTCAAGTTTAACCACAACGTAAAATCAATTTTACCTAGTATTGGGGGGATTAACATTGCTAAGAAACATCTCTGTAAGAACCATGGCGAACTTCTCCCCACAATCTTCAGGATCAAGTGCACATGCATAGAACACCACAAACTGCAATAAAATAAAGGCATTGATAATGTATTTCACAAAGCAGTACCAACTTGAGAGAGAGAGAGAGAGAGAGAGAGAGAGAGAGAGAGAGAGAGAGAGAGAGAGTACCTGGGTGAATTTTGATTTGTAGGCATTCAAAATAGTCCTTTGAAATGATCTCACTAGAACATCAAATACCTAATTAAGAATTTAATGAACATATAGAAGTTAAGTATATAGTACAAAGTAATCAAAGCAAATATATGCAATGTCTGAAAAATACCTCAGACAAACGGCCACTGCTTTGACAGGACTCAAGATGCAAAAAAGTCAGCTCAATCAAGCTATCTAATTTCTCAGCAATTGTGTTTCCCTCCAAACTTTTCCTATTTAAATATTCTGCAGCAGGCTGTTATAAAATAAAAAACAACCATGAGATAGCACATAAGATATGTGATATTGTGGAACACACAAAAGTGAAGACAAAATCTAGAACACATTTATGTTAATAAGATGATATATAGACTGGCAACTAACATACGTAGTAAATTGGAAGAATTACATAATGAATAAAAGTTGGAAATATATTCCTCATAGATGAGCCAATAGCCTAATATAACCTAACTACATTCATCTTTCAAAACCTTGCAACTAATTCGCATAGAAGTTGGCTGAAAAATTAACAGTAAGCTGACTGCAGAACAAAGATTCAATCTGATGCATGAGCAAGGCTTTGCCATGACAGGAAAGGAGTTTCATCCATGATCTTAGGTTAATGAACTTTAAAAGTATTATAAAGGGAGAGCTCAAATGATCACTGCTAAAGGAAAAATGATGAACCAGCCAAACTCTAATTACTATCATATTATAACTCTTCTAAATTGTATAAGGAAATGTGATTGCGAACTGTATACTGCTTATTTAGCATTAACACCTGTCCACTACAAGTTTACTGCACAATGACTTCCCTTCTTGGGAATCCAGCAATACATAATGTCAATGTAATTTATGGCAGAAGAGATAACTCTATGGCTGAATAGTCTATTACTTTCTGAATTCCAAGTTCTATTATGAACACATTTCAGCAGATTCTCAGTTAGTTTACCATAATATATCTAGATTCACTTTTGTCGTTAAATTTGGCAGAAAAAATTATACCAGGTTTGCTTCCAAGTCCTTGCTTTTTTGCTTTCTGGTCCTACTCATTTTTGGCCTTTTGCCAAGATAATTACATCCCGAAAGATGGATATTTTCTTTTATTCAATTTGATTTTCCCTTGCATTTTCTATCACAACACTGATACTTCCAGCAACAATTAGTGTATATCAAGTCATGCAGCTGTTAACATGACTCACATACACTGCCCATTGTCAACTGTTCCCCATTGCAAACTACTAATTTACCCCTTAAATATAAATGGACGAGCATAAATAGTCAAATTGTACGGCAAATGAATACAACTGCCAATATTTACGAGGCTCTATTTTTCTTTAAACAATATCAACACCTTTCTTAAGCAAGCAGACAGTATTGGTGCCTCTTGCCTAAAGATAGTAGTAATATACCCCTTTGTGCTTTAAGAGTTGTGTTATACTTTGAATATTGGGTGTAGTAGAAGTTCAGTAGTTTGAATCCATTCTACGCAACAATGCATCCAGTTACGGACTATTTATGTCCCCGCTCCCAAATACGGGAGAAAAAGACACTGGTATAGATTCACAAAAAAAAAAATGAAAGCAGAACGATGTTTACTCGTATCTCAAAAATCTACAAAATATCACGATGATCAAAACAAGTTTCAGTCTTCCATATTGACAGCTCAAAACATTGCAATTGAGACATGTATAGGACATATCTAGTATGGTTAAAAAATTACTCATCATCGACAACTCAATCCCAGCATGGTATATGATATACAGAGAGTTAAAGTACCTGAGTTCACCATATGAAGTTTTGCCACTTCACAAAGCCACCTAACCTCACCCACAGCCTGATCAAGCCAAGCCTGAGTATAATCAGCTTGGCATGTTAGCCTGAAACAGGCAAACACCAGAATAAGGCCCTTCATAGTTTGATAGGGCTAACGGCTGCTTCCACAGCCTTATAAACATACATACAGGCATGCTCTGACAAAATCACCGTCGAAACGTCAACCTATGTCAGATTGACCACAACTTGCATTTCAGATAAACTTCAATCTTCCTGTTTCCCATCAACATCTATCTTACATCTCTTGCTAAGAAAAATTTGCAAAAAGGAAACTCTTTCACAGCTCCACATTACTCTAGCAAGCACCATTTCAGCAACAGAACTAGCATCAATGGATGACTATGGAACTATTAGCAATAATAACAACCTCGTTCAATCTTTCATTTCACAAAGCATAAGAGATGGAACATAAATTAACAAAACTTCACTAGATAACACAAAAACACACTATATCATAGACACGGCATGTTAAACAGAATAAAAGATTCCCTACTGAAATCTTAATTTCATTTTTTTTTTATCTGACCAATTAAGAGGAGCATCATCTTAATTTTCAAAATGCCATTAAAAAAGGAGACATCAAGATGAACCCTAAATTAAAAATATTGGACCATACCATATTATCATCCCCATCCCCATCCGCAAATTCGGCATCCTCTAATTCCATTTCAAATATGCCTTTGGCATCTTCCTGCAAGAGGCCATCCCATCCAATTTCGACCTGAAATAGATCAAAAGGGATTAATTTAATGGTCAACTGCCATCACTTCCTTTAAACTAAAACTTAAAGGGTGGCTTAACCAACATACATCGAGTTCTATCAACCTATCTACAATAGCAGGCAGCATCGTAACACCAACAATTTCTCCAATTGCACCACTTTCCAACTTTAACATGTTCTCCACGTACATGAGAATCTCCTACAAGTATCAAAAAAAGTAAATTAAACTTTGACAAAATACTGCAATTGTCAAATTAGTTCTTCTTACATATGTTGAAAAGCTACATAAAAGAAATCTGAAAATTAGAAATGCTCCTCAAATTAACATATTGGTTTCCTCATATTGTTTTGGCATCAAAATGCATACAACAAAAGCATGTAAATGATTACTGGAGCAACTGGACATAGTTCAGAGTGCAAGAGTAAATAATGCCTCCACGTTGTAAACATGAATAAATTTCGGATACAACAAGGTGGGGAAATGAAGCTTAGATGGATGCTAATTGCCGTCAACCAAGTTGACAGTCCATCACATACAACAACAAATTCACAAAATGGAGCAACAACTAGCATAAAGCGGTTACGTAAGAACTTCCAATGGAAGTGGATGGAAGTGAAGATTGAACTCACCGGTCCCTTACTGTAGGTTAAGGGCATCCTCTGGACAACTATTGGAGAGAGTCGCAAAGGGGCAAGAGGCACCAAAACAGCTATGGCTTCAAAAGCAGCATGCACACGAGACAGAACTTTATTCTTCTTTTCAATTCCACTCTCCTGCTTCAGACTATCCATGAGATGATAAGGTGGAGTGAAGTTATTCACAAGCAACTCCAAAGACCAATCGATATATTTCCCATTTGAAGCAGCCTTCAAATAGGGTAAAAATGACAAGAAAGGTCAATCAAGGAACATTAAAACTCTGCAAATGGATCCTAATAACAAAGATAAAAGGGGGGGGGGGGGGGGGGGAACAGAAAAGAAACTCGTACCAAGGATACAATAAGCTCAATCAGTGCATCCATAATAGAAGTTCCATAATTCCACAGGCTCATTCTATAAATCTGGCAAAAACAAATTCAGGGAGAATAACTATATCTTTATAAATTATCCATTTCCTTCCAACATTAACAAGTTCAACACTTCAAGCACAACATAAACATAAACACAAGCAACAAGTCCAATGTGAAAAAGAACTTACTGCAGAAAGAAGAGATTCGTGATGAACAGAATCTATGCATGAGACTGTTCCAGAGAGTGCCTTCAAAGTTGTCTGTAACCAACGTCATTCAAATATCAGCACTATGTACTAATTAATGTCACAATTTTCACGTGCTCTAATTTAAGAACTCACCTCAAGTAGAGCAATCTGATCGGGATTAAGACTCTCTTTCCGGTGCAAATAACCAACAAGCTCATCATAATTCTCTCTGTCACCCTAAGAGTGAGTAAAATCCACCATTTTAATTATCAGAAAAATAATAAACATCTAAGAAAAAAGATTCTAGAATGATATTTTGCTCTACGTACCAAAGTGACTGCT
Organism: Arachis stenosperma; assembly: GCF_014773155.1. Classification (NCBI taxonomy): domain Eukaryota; kingdom Viridiplantae; phylum Streptophyta; class Magnoliopsida; order Fabales; family Fabaceae; genus Arachis; species Arachis stenosperma. The sequence goes on from NC_080386.1 coordinate 6,315,872, forward strand.
AAAAGTGCATCTCTAACATGACAAATTAGCTGAGAATCAGTGAATTCAGTCTCCTCCATCTCCCTAAACTCTTGCTTCTCGGTTCCACTAACCCTTCCCATTAAGCAGAGAGTTTAAAAAAAGGGGCAGAACGCAAAACGCAAAATGCGATCCAAACAAAACGGAGTTCGTTGTTGTCGTTTGGAGAGAGTAAAGAAGTGCTGCTGCAGCTGCTACCTCTTCATTAAAGAGAAGGGAATGGCGGCTAAGAAGAGGCAACAGGAAAGAGGGTTTTGATGGAAGAGCAATTCATACTTTATATACGTATCTTTTTTTGCTGTGCGAATTTATAGCCCTTCAAATTTCAAAATATATAAATCAACCCATCAACTTTGCAAAATATATAAATTAGTCAAACATAAGCAAGGTTCTGAAAAACGAACCGGTCATCAAACCGCTCTAGCTACTGGTTCAATGGTTTATTGGTTCAACCGGTTTGACTGTGGTTCAACCCAAAAAACCATTTTATTCCAGCAATTAATTAACAACAGCAAGGTTTATAACAACAAAGTGCATTTATGATTTATATCTCTATCTCTATGCATAAGAGTCTGATCTGAATAATAAATTGATAATGCATTGAATGGTTAGCAACAAATAGAGTTACTTATATGTTATCGGTATTGAAGACAATGTCATAGTGCACAAACATTTGACTAGTTAGGCCTCGGCCATGTAGAAGAAGATAACATAAAACTAAAGAAGCAATTCATCACCGAAGGCATAAAAAAGTTGGTGAGCTTCTGATCTGGGGAGGGAATACAGTGTGAATATGTGGTAATAGCATAAACTAATAGATTTGCCCAAGTGGCTTAAGTAATCAGGCAGTAACAGCAGCAATTATTCATAGATTAATTAATAATTATTCAACCCTCACAGATTATTCAACAATACATATTCAACAATTATTGTTATAAAAAAAATAAAAAATACCTAGAAGCTAGAAGTATAGAACAGAACAGAACAGAGCAGAGCAGATCCAGGGGCAGTAGCACTGGCCAGTGGAACAGAGATGGCGTCGGCGACGGTGAAACAGAGTTCACGACTGAGGCAGGAGGCGATCCCGGCGACTGTGCTTCACTGCAACCCACAACAAAGTTCAGCCAATAACAGCAGCAAAATTCACAGATTAATTAACAATTATTCAACCCATAACAAGTTTACAGATTTTTCAACAATAATTAATTAATTATTCAACAATTAAGAAAAACCCAAGGTTCTAAAAACCGAATCGATCATCGAATCGCTCTAATTACTGGTTCATTAGTTTATAGGTTCAACCGGTTCGACCGTTGGTTGACCGAAAAAACCGTTTTATAATAATTAAAAAAATTACAATAGAACCCTAATAGAAGTTATTTTCTTCTAATAACTAAATATAACTACAGATACTTCTGACCAGTTGTAACCTCTGCATGAGAGTACACAAATTATAATTTCAGAGTACACAAATTGTAACTTTTGTAAGATATGTAACTGGCACTTTTGCTGAGCATATTATTCAACAAGTCTTCACAATTTCTTAGACCATTACATGTCGAATTTCAACCAAGTTGCTCCCCATTAGTGCATGGCCAATTTTACATACATATAGAAGAAGAAGCTTCATTATAAAGTGTGTTCAAGAACATGTACAGAGCAATCGCACAAAAATATACGCATGATAAATCAAGATTATGACCCTAAATCTGACTTCCATCCAGATAACATGATATAAGCAGGGCTGGACTTGCAAAATTAACATTATATAACCTAGTATGTTTGTTTTATAAATACGACTACACAAATACATGATATTTTAAAATAAACCAAACAAACACGCAATCCAGAAATTACAACTCAGGAAAAATTCTGAAACTTTGAAGCATACTACTGTTAAATTAGTCACCAAAAAAAATACTACTGTCAAATTATTTCCACTCCTAGTGATCAAAACCACTTTGATTATTCAAAGAAATATTCAGTAGCAACACACAATGGTTAATGCAGAATGCCTTCACATATGGTGAAAACATAACAATTGTTCCCCAGAACAATGGCTCGTTGATTTTTAAAACAGACTTTCCTTACTAGATGAAGTCAAAGTTAATACTGCAATGATGCACTACAACTCATAAAAGATTATAGGAAACGACATATCCAGAATTTCACCACCAATACAAACAGTTTCTGTGTTTCATAATTTACCGATCATAGAGTAGAAGATATCATTCTGATTTGATTTGCCATGTCACCATTTTCATGCATATATTCACCAAGAAATTAAATAAAATACAACAGATAAAAGAAGGGGGTTGGAGGGGAAAAAACAGCAAAGTTCATAGATTAATTAAGAACAATTATTCAACCTAGTAATTCACAAATTAATTAACAATTATTCAACCCATAACAAGTTCACAGATTATTCAACAATTATTGTTAAAAAAATACCTAGAAGCTAGAAGCAACGAAGCATAGAACAGAGCTGGCGACGGAGGCAGGAACAGAGCTTGCGACGGAGGAACAGAGATGGGCCGGTGACGGTGGGAGAGAGCTTCGCGATGGAGGCAGGAGGCGAGCCCGGCGACTGTGCTTCCACTGCTGAGAGTCTGAGGCGTTAGCTGCACGAGCAGGAGTGAGGGACCGAGTGAGCTTCGAAGCTCCAACTTGCGATGGCGTCAAGATCAGTCCGGCGGCTGAACGAAAGGGAGGGACTGAGCTCGCCGGCGTTGAGAGGAACGACCACCTCGAGGGCGATGGGAGGGACGAGGGAGAGAGTGTGTGCTGCTGCTGCTGCGCCGTTGTTGACCTGGAGTGAGTGAGGGTTGGGAGGGTTACTGGTTATGGATCATAATGCTAAACGGCTGCGTTTTGGCGTGTTTTGGGCAAAATAAAAAAACCGGCCGGGTTCCGGTTCGGTTCGACCGACCTATTATTGGCCGGTTTAATGGTTCAATTCTGGTTTTTATGTTTTGCGGTTTTGACATCTAACCGAACCATAATTCTCATCGGTTTGTGATTTAACCGGTTAGACCGGCTAATTCGAACCGATTTTCAGAACATTAGAAAACCTAAAGCTAGAAGCATAAAAGTATAAAACATAGGGGAATTGGTGACCAAAACTGACCGGTGCAACCGAGCTGACGCTGGCGACGGTGGAACAAAGGTGCGCGACGGAGACAGGAGGCGAGTCCGGCGATGTTGCTTCCAAAGCTGAAACGGCGACGATGGTGGAGAGCTGCACGATCACGACTGTAATATTTAAGGCTCCAACTTGCGACGGCGGTAGGAGCAATCCAACGGCTGGACGGAAATGACGGAGACATCTCGCCGACGGTGAGATGAAGGACTAGCTCGAGCGTGAAGGAGGGAGAGGGAGTGTTGCGCCGTTGTGTCTTGTGTGGAGCAAGGGTTAGTGGATTACTGAGTTAAGGGTGCTGGGTTAAATGGAAATGGCAAACGGCGCTATTTTCGTAAAATTTCAAAAATCGACTGATTTACGGTTCAATTTAACCGACCGATTCTTGACCGATTTGGCGGTTCGATGTCAGTTTTATAATTTCACGATTTTATCATTAGTCTGAACCGAAAATTCCATTAGTTTACGGTTTAATCAGTCAATTTGAACCGATTTTCAGAACCTTGATAAATATGTAATGACCTATGTACAAGATTTATAATGTATTTTTTTATTTTTATTTATATATATGCTAATTTGCTTAAAGATAGCATGATTACACAATTGCTACGTAATTATCTTTTTTGTTACTCTTTTACTTTCAAAAAAGCTATTAAATATTTTTTTAAGGTGTTTGTTATGGTACGATGATAAATTCATACGTACCGATACGTTTAAAATATGGACAAATAGTAACAAGTCATGTGGAATTTATTTTCCACGTTAGTATTTAATTTTTTCTTTTTTAAATATATTATATCATCACTTTTACTAATATACCCCTTTAATTAAATAAAAATAAAAATATATTTTTATTTAATTTTATAAAAAAATCTTAAACATCCTTACTTTATTTGATTAAACAAAAATACTATTTTAAATCAATCAAATTTTAGAATTCAATTAATCCTAATTTTATAGTTTCAATTAATTTAAACAACAAAACAAAAACATATTAAAAAAACAAAAATCAATCGTTCTTCGTTTTCTCCAATTCCCCTAATCATTCATCTCCCTCTAAAGCAAAAGAAAACATATCAAAAAAATAAAAAATCAATCTGTTCTTAATCTTCTCCTAATATTGGAACATGACATGACATGAATCATCTCTCAAGTAAACTAACACTAGTAATTTGGACCTCAGAAGGTCATTAATCCAGCCGCAAATATCGAACCGGAACAAAATAAGATAAGGCCAGCATTGCCAAACGAATCACTCTTCCATAGGTTGATTCGGCTGTGATTGCTGTTGGGAAACCATGACTTTGATCTTTGGTAAAGTGAGAGACGGATCCTGCTGAAGGGCCAAAGGAGCTTTGACCAAACTGATACCCTGCTCCAACTCCTTCGTTGCCTCCCTCTGCACCTTCACCTTGTTTCCCTTCATCCTGCAAAAGTCGCCGCAAAACATCAACAAACAACCACATTAAGGACATTTACGAAGTTCTTCAATACAGTTTCATTTGATTCAGTTTTTTCGTTATTGACTAGAGTAAAAAAAATTAAAGACATTTTTCATAGAAACCAAGGTTCCACAAATCCACACTATATACATAATAATAGAATGTCTCTCCTCTCTGGTGACTCTAATTTTATCAATCTTAGGAATGGCCTTAAGCACATTCTCAGCAAGGTTCCTATCATATCTCTCCGATTTGTTCCGCTTCCTCTCGAATTCAAACGTTGAATCCTGAAACAATAGCACAATAACTCTGAAACCCTAAGCATACCACGATAAATAAAATTACAAGATATATAAAAAAAAATAAATCAAAGATAAAATTTGATAATAAATAGTAATAATTGACCTGAGTCATATCCTTTCCATGCGCTCTTCGATATGCCTTGGTCCATTTGACCTTACGAGGGTTCCTCTTCATTTTAAAGTTCTTATGGCATTTAGACCTACAAAATCGAAAAATATGCGCACCAAAACGAGGAGTTAACTTATGATTTCTCTAGTGAATTGATTGTATAAGAAATTCATAGAATTGAAACTTTGACTTGCACCTTGGCATCATTACGAATGAATTGGATTCCATGACCAGGATATACGGTTGAGGAACAAAACCAACACTTCTCCAAGAACTTCTATAGAGGAGAAAGACGCAGTGTTTGTTAGTTTAGCCTTCTTTCTCTTTTAGGTTCTTTAAATTTAGTGAATGGCTAGTTACCCAGATCAATACAGTCCATTATTGTTAAGATTTTGTCGTTTTGGTGTGCTTCAGAGGAGAAGGGGGGCACGAATGATATTAGGAGAAGATGAAGAATATATTGATTTTTTATTTTTTTGATATGTTTTCTTTTAGGAAAATTGGAGAAGACAAAAAACAATTGTTTTTGTTTTTTTTAATATATTTTTGTTTAAATTAATTGAAATTATAAAATTAGGATTAATTGATCTAAAATTTGATTGATTTAAAAAGGTATTTTTGTCTAATCAAATAAAGTAAAGATGTTTAAGACTTTTTATAAAATTAAATAAAAAATATAATTTTATTTTTATTTAATTAAAGAGATATATTAATAAAAGTGGTGATATAATATATATTTAAAAAAAAATAAATGATGTAAAAAATAAATTCCACGTAACTTGTTACTACTTATCCATATTTTAAACATATCGGTACGTATGAATTTATCATCGTACCATAACAAACACTTTTTTTTAAATATAAAGCACTTTAATAAGCATCCAACATTTATCAGTAAGATCCTAAAAATAAAAATACTACTAAAAGATTCGATATAAAATTCATGGTCAAGAATGTCCATCAGGAGTCAACGGAGATTTTTGAAAAGTTATAATTTGTTGATAAACATTTAACAGAGATTTATTCTTTTAGTATTAATGAGCATGATATAAAATAAATAGATAATAAATATGTAATTTTTAAATATTATACGCATAAAATTATAGATATTAAATTAAATATATTAATTTTAAATTATTATCTCTTTAATATTATTAATTATTTAAATAAAAAATTAATAATATTAAAGAAATAAAAAATTTTAAATTTATTTTATTTAATATTTATTAATTATAATAACAATTAATAAAGTTTGAGATATTTTGACTGATTTTTTTTTCACAACCATAATTGAAATTTGCTCCACTATTAACATTTTCAATAATGTTAATGAGGCATAAAATTAGTCAAAATTTGTTTTACTTAATTTTTATTAAATTAATTATTACTATAATTAGTAAATAATAAATAAGGTAAATTCTGATTTTTATTTGTTGTTACATATTTCCGTAACATTTTTTCTTTTCTTCTGTCTGCACGAGACACCTTTCATTCCTTCCACACGCACTTTCGATCGGATCCTAAGTTCCCAACCAATGATGGTGATGAAGACTAGTAATGCATATTCCTTGATCATTTTTGCAGTCCTACTCCTATACGGTTGTTATCTCATTGATCATGTTGCAAATGCTGAAGTTCATCATCACAACTTTGTGCTAAGTCTACTTTATTTCATCATACATGCATGTTACATAACACTTAGATGAATTATGCCTTTAATTTCTGCAGATAAAATCTTCAAGTTACACTAGATTATGCAGCACCAAGAATATTTTGACAGTAAATGGAGAGTTTCCAGGTCCAACCTTGAAGGCCCACACAGGAGACACCCTTATTGTCGATGTTTATAACCAAGCAAACCATAATATAACAATACATTAGTATGTGCCTTAGCTTCTACTCTATACAACACAGAGTATATGCATTAATTACTGAAAGAATATTTGCATTATTTTTCAAAGGCATGGGGCTAGACAAGGGAGGAATCCATGATCAGATGGAGCTGCTTACATAACACAGTGTCCAATTCAACCAGGTGCAGTGTTCAAACGAGTTATCCATTTGACCACAGAGGAAGGAACCATATGGTGGCATGGACATGATGGTTGGTCAAGAGCCACAGTTCATGGAGCTTTCATCATTTATCCCAAGCATGGACAAAACTATCCCTTTCCCAAACCCCATGCTGAGATTCCAATCTTACTAGGTATGTACTAAATACTACTGCACCAACCTGGTTATCTACATCTTTGGTTGTATCAAGCCAGGATTATTTTGAAAACTGTAATTGGAATCCACCAACTATCAACAGTGAGGTCACCTCTTAATAATAGTCACAGATATAAATAAAACTATTGGCACCAACCTGATCGGAGTAAACATTGAAAATGAACCATTGACTGGCACAGTCCCTTTTAGCTGGTTGTTTGAGAGATCACTGCATTCCACAACAATCATGGTGTTGCACTCTCAAAAATATAGTAAACGATTCTAAACAAGAATACATGTCTATATTAACTCAGTGGGAAATGAAAATATAGGAGTCACACTCACAGAACTTGCAGTGAATTGATCCCGGTCAAAGACATGGGAATGCCTCCTGACAAGGCGTTATTGTTGAGACGCCTATTTCAGAGGGCAAGAAGAATTAATTTGCAGGTAATAAGATTTGATACTTTAATAAAAAACATTATCAGCAAACACGTGCAACAATGATTACCAAATAGCAAGTTTTGCAAGTTTCATGCAGGAAAGAGTTAAAAATAGAATAAGCCTATCACCAATATAAACTTATATTGAAACATGGAAAAAAAGAGAGTAAAAGATAGAGGGCATGGATGCATCACAGTTCACCGAAGTTACTTAACAAATATAACTATATGATTAAGCATGAGTGTGGACCTTTGACCATATTTAATTAGTGCTTCATTTATTCATTTTTACAACCACTGAGCACTATCATTAATTACCATATATTTCATGCAATTCAACAGACACTCATTATTGAGTCAACCAGAAGTACTAGCAACAATAAAAATATGAAAGATACTTTTCCTATAGGTATATGCTCATTTATACCACAGCCTTTATTGGAAATGAAATAGCATGTCGCAGACAATGTACTCTACCACTATATTGCATGGGAAATCAAACAATAAATTGGATGCTGAAAAGGTAAAGGGAGAAACGAAATTGAAATCAAGTCAAATATATTTTGCATATAAATATGAGAATAAGGAAAGTATTTCATACAGCACGCGTAGATAACTAAGCTTGCCCAATGTAGCTGGTATTGGACCAGTTAGCACATTCAAGTAAAGATCCAAGCTCACCAAGTTTTTCAAATTTCCAAGCTCGTCCGGGATTTTTCCAGTTATATTATTATTAAAAAGCTCCCTGTAATTGAAACCCCCCAATATAAACTCAAAGATTTTGATAATGAAATAATCTGATCATAAAGAGTATATGGATAGCAACTTACAGGTACTGTAAATTTGGTAGATTACCAAGGTTTGGAACCAGTGTACCCGATAGATCTGCATTTCCAAGATCACTGACCAGAAAGGGATTAATAATCACTATACAGACAACCAATCATAAATAAACAGGAAATTTTAAATGTTACATATCAACTTACACACGGGTCACACTATTATCACTATTGCATGTAACATGAAACCATGTGCATGGATTGACAAGGGTGGCATCCCAGCTTTGAAGAACATTGTTAGGATCTTGTAGGTTGCTCTTCAATGCATATAGGGCATCACCTGTGTTAGATAGAAGCAATATTCAGGTGCAAAGATATTCATTATTATGTTGTATGGTCTCCACATAACCACGTTTATGGTGCAATGCGAAATATTGTCAGATTTAGGAATCACAAACATGAATCCCAACTTCAATGAGTCAACCATAGTAGCCTCCATCTCACAATTAACTAACTCACAAGAAAAGATTAAACTTTAAAGCGAATGGAAAGCCACTTCTTTTTCTCCAAGGACAAAAGCATTTCCACAAACCACTCTGAGATAAAGAAGCCTCCCATACTATTAGAATCACCAATTATGGTGATATCCTGTACTAAAGATTGAACATTCCCTACTCAACAATCAACAAATAAGTGAATAACCCAAACTAATGACACAGATACAAGGGTATCATCAAACTAAGAAAAACCATAAAGCCATTCAATTCTATCAACTCATATATTACAACTAGGGAAGCACTAAGTTGAAACTTAACAAAAGCTACTCCAAGTGTATTATTAAGTTCTCCAGTTCTAACACATGACCCAGCTACAATAAAGCCGAAAGGAAATCAAGTAGATCAAAAAGAAAGAACAAAAGGAACAAGTAGCTTAATTGGGGCAAAATTTCCCCACCCTGATCATTTAAAGCACCTGCTTAATGGGAACAAACATTTATGGGAACAATTAAAACACAATAGAGAGCAAGGACAAAAGGGAACCACCCACCTTCTGCATTGCCAGCGACCTTAAGCACCAAATCAAGCAGCAAAATTGCACAAACAAGAAAAGAACCCTTGCAAGTTGAAGTCACCATCTCCACGTTTCCCACACTAATCTTCACCTACAGCTTCGTAATAATCAAGTCATAAACCAATTGATTCACTAATTCACGCACCCCTTTGTGTCCTATTCGATCTACATGATACCCTTGAAGCTCAGCAGCATCTTGACCTCGTTGACCAACCGAAAACAAAAAGGAACCACTTTGGACTTGGAAGATGAGGCAGAATCGAAGTCTGGGTAGTTGCAAGTTGCGTTCTTTTTTGTGTCTAAGGTCTTAGTTTGGAATCTGGAGGTGAAATCAGAGATGGGTGTGAGGAGTTTCAGCTGAAAAATGCAGGGAACACGGTCGACGTAAGAAGGGTGAAGGAGAGGAAGAGAGTCAATGAATGCTGCATCCTGTGTTAGAATTTTCGACCTTCTAATAATAGTAGTTGTTGTTGTGATAACGATGAGAGCTGAGTTGGCGCATTAATATCTGGCGGCTCGGTTTCTAACCAAAGAATGTTTAATTTTTTATTAATAAAGTTTGAAAATTTAAAGTTTCGTGTATGTATAAATAAGAGTAAAGTATTAACTCTGGTCCCGGTTCTTGATCTTGAATTTCGTCTGCTAATTCGGTTTTTTTGTCACTTTTATGACGGAAAGTTAACGGAAAATACTGAGGTATGAAGGCTAGAGTATGATACGGATGACTCGGGTTGTTACGTAGAAGATGGAATCCTACGTGAAAAGATGAAATGGACAAGGGCCTTTCTATCCTCGTCTAAAAAACAAAAACGATGGCATTTTAAGGGTTTAGGGCGTCGTTTGGTTTCGCGCCTTATATATTATCCCTTAAAGACCCTTTGTCTCTATAATACAATTACATTCTAAACCGTAACAGACAGCTCTCTTCTCCATCAAGGCAGTGGTGACTGGTGAAAATCTTGGTGATAAGGTTGCTAACGAAGCTCTTGACGGAGACGTGGACGGTTGTTGGACGGCGCTCTTGACGGAAGTTGGACGGTTCGGCACACATCAATGATTGCTGAGGGACCGGGTTGGTAGACGGAGTTCAGGGTTAGGGACCGTAATGGAACGTGTTTTTTATTAAGGATCGTCTTGACATTTTGGGAAATGCACAGGGACCGTGTTGGTACTTTACTCTATAAATAAAGGTTGACAATAAGCATTACAATAACACATAATTTTTTTTCTATGAGTTGTTAAGTTGTAATATATATAATATTAATAAATATATAAGTTATTTCTATTATTATAATGAGATAATTATATTGATAAATATTAATATTAGAGTCTTTTATTTATATTTTTTTATTTTATATTTATTATATCTTTTTGTTTATTTATTTTACAACACGTTATCAGCACGAGTGATAAACTACAATTTTATGATTTATCTTGTGTCTTATTTGGTGGATTTTATCAACTTTTTTCACATTTATTCACTAAAATAGTATAGTTTTATAATTTTTCCTAATTTGTACTTAAGAGTGAAAACATACTTTTTAAGCTTTAAAATAGCTAAATTTAATTCACTTTAATTCTATTCGATATCTTGATATGTTTGTTGAGTGATTTCAGGCTTATAAGGTAAGGATTTGATGGAAGAAGTGAAGAAAAAAGCATGCAAAATGGAGAATTCATGAAGAAATGAGTATTTGAAGGATTCATGGCCACGTGCACGCGTCCTTCACGCGTACACGTGAGAGGGAATTTTACCAAGCGACGCGTACGCGTCATTTATGCGTACGCGTCGATTTCTGAGCCATCCAAACCCAAATCCAACTCATTTCTATAGCTATTAAAGGCTGAATTTAAGATGGATCAAATGGAGAGCAATTAGGACTAGATTAGAAACATGTTTTAGGTCACATTCTAGAGAGAGAAGCTCTCTCTTCACTCTAGAATTAGGTTAGATTAGGATAGATTCCTCTTAGATATAGGTTTAATTGTTGTTTTGATTTACTTTTCTTTGAAATTTATTGTTCTTACATCTTTACTTTTCTAGTTTTACTTGTTATTTCTTTTTATTTGTTGCCTTTATGTTCATGCACTCTTGTTGATTTAATTTCATTAATGCAATTTATGTTTGATATTTTTTTGTTTAATTGGCTTGTTATTGTTATTTTCTTGCCTTGGGTAGTTATTAGATTTTATTATTGTTACAGTTTTAATATGCTTTCCTTTTATGCCTTCCAAGTGTTTGATAAAATGTTTGATTGGATTTTAGAGTATATTTTGGTACTCTTGACTTGTGATTGAGGACTTAGGTCTCTTGAGATCATTGATGTCCAGTTTCATTGGTGATATAGGATTGTTAATTGGTTCTAAGACCAATTATATCCACTTGACTTAATCCTCTGATGTTAGAAGGCAACTAAGTGGAATTAATCCTTTGTAATCACCATATTGTGGTCAATGATCCAAGATAGGAACCCTTGACCCTTGATCCTTGTCAAGACCCATTTTAGTTGTTAGTTTTACTTTCTTGCAATTTACATTTTTTGTTAATCAAACCCAAAAACCCCCCCAAAAGATATAATTATAACCAATAATAAATACACTTCCCTGCAATTCCTTGAGAGATGACTCGAGGTTTAAATACTTCGGTTATTTTTGTTGGATTTGTACTTGTCACAAATAAATTAAATTTTGATTGAGGATTGTTTGTTGGTTTGGAACTATACTTGCAACGTGATTATTTTTGTGAAAATTCCTAACCGACATTAATCCTCCGTCAAGTTTTTGGCACCGTTGCCAGAGAATTGCAATGTGTGCTTGTTATTGGTTATTGTTCATATGTGAATATTGTGAATATATTTTTCTTTTGCTTGTTTGTTAGTTTTTGTTAGTTGTAGGACTTTGTTTGCTTAATTCTTGTTAGTTTTTGTTTTTATTTTCTATTGCTACTATGAATTCTCATAACTTTGGCTATGAGTGTGGTTACAATTATGTTGTAGGAAATGGGAATCATAATGAGAACATGCATCAAGGATGGAACAATCAAAGGTGGAAAGAGCCCCAAGATTATGGACAACCCTCTTGGCAACAACCTCCACCAATGTACTATGAGCAAGAGCCATTCCAAGATGCATACCAACCCAATGGCTATGGTAGACCCCTTTGTGGTTATCAACCACACCCACCATATGCCTATGAGCCCTCTTCTCAATATAGTCCTCAACCACCATACTCACAAGTCCCCTACCACCAAACACCTCCATATGCTCCTAACCCATATCCACCATACCAAGAACCATATGAGACATATGAACCATACTTAGAGCCACAACCATTCCAACATCAATAATCCCAAGAACCACCACCTCAATATGCACCATCTCCATATTCTTACCAATATGAGCCACCTTCCTATTATGAACTCTTTCTCCCAAATAAGGAACCTTCCTATCCACCCCAAGCCCCAATGGATGATTCTCTTACTTCATTACTTCAAGAGCAACGTGAAGCTCAAAGGAGGCTTCTAGAATGCATGGCTACCTTGACCAAAGTAATAAACAACTTAGCCTCCCAACGCTTAAGCAATCAAAGCACTCCTATGGCCACATGTGGAGAATCAAATGAAGAGCGTAGTATGAAGGAGAGATTATAAAATTTGGTGGAGAATGAGAAATTGGATTTTGTATTGGAACAATTGGAGGAAGCCGTAATTGTTGAAGAGGAAGAAGTGGTTGAAGACTTAGGAGATGTGAAACCTCCATAGGAATCTCAAGTCATAGAGCCTCCTTCCAAGAAGTTTGAATTTGATGTTGAGGAGGGTGTATAACCTCCAAAGCATATCATGGTTGAAGACTTTGAAGAGGTTGATTAAGAGATGGATTCAATAATTGATGAGTTTTTATCTACAATTGAATCCTCTCCCATTAGACTTAAAAAAGAGGTTAAGCAAGAAGGTGCACAATCTCCCATGCCCTTGTGAAGCAATGAAGAAGAAATTGACTTGGAAGAAAGCTACAAAGAGGTGGAGGTAAATCAAGAAGAGCACAAAGGAGTGGAGCTTGCAAGAACATTGGAGACACCTCTTCCCAAGCCATCACCATCCATTATTTCATTCAAGTGGGTAAATCTCTTATCTCTAAGTTTTATTATTCCACTTGAATATGGTTTGCTTGAGATGGATGGTCAACTTAGAGCTCTTTCTGGCTTTAAGAGTAAAAGGGAGATGGTTAGTGGTTGGAAACAACACTCAAGGTTCGTTATGGTTAAGAGCTCAAAGTCTAATTGCAAAGGTTGGTGTGGAGCTCAATTTCTTGGGTTTAGGAAGTTGTTTGGGTGTTTACTTGAGAATTTGGATCACTTACCACCCGATGGGAATTATGATGATCAACTTGAAGACGGGTATAGAAATAAGATTGGGATCCCGGCGTATATGAGGATCAATTTTGGGAGCCCTTAGCTTGTGTGGAACTCCATCAAAGCTTGGGGTTATTGATTTTGAACTTTGGAGCTTATTGGAAGTCCAAGCATTGGTGGAAGTTCAAAGATGAGTACAAGCACAAGCCACCATGACAAGGAGCTTTTCAAATGTCCAACTTAAGGACAATAAATAAAAGTGCTAGGAGGGAGACACCCCACCATGGTAGCATCTTTTTATTTTATCTTTTGTAAATATTGATAAATTAGTTTAATTTCATGTTTAGTTTGGTTTTTTTAGTTTATTTGGTAGTCTAGTATGTTAAATAAGGTTTGATGGTGTCTTTGTAGCTGTTTGGATTCTTGGAATACTTGGGGTAGTGCTAGAACTTGAAAAATTAAAAAAAAAAAACAGAGCACCCTCGCACGCATACGCGTCACCCACGATATAGGTGTGTATATATGTATGGGTGCAATGATATGATATAGGTGTGTATATATGTGAATTGGAGCTTAATTGTAAATGTTGGATGCTTGGTGAAACTTTGGAGGTTGAATTTTAGTGGTAGAACTTGTGAGCTTGCCTTGTGGGTTGCCTTTAGGTTATACGAGAAAATCGGCCAAGAAATTATTTTGATTTCTCGTATATAATATATAATATTTTGTGAAAAACTTAGGCTAGATGACTTAAGATAAGTTGAATTGAATGTTTGATGCATGTTGGGTGGTTTTAGTTGATGCCGTGTGTGTTGGGTTGTATATGATGTTGGATGATATGAATGTGGTGGATGGTTGATTTAGTAATGTATGAATAATGTTATGTTAATGAGTAAGTTGAAGATTAAGGTCCAGTTTAGGTAAATAACTTAATTAAGCTTCTTTTAAAAAAATAGCTTAAACAATAAATGACTATATTAAAAGTAGCTTATAAATAAGTTATTTTGTGTTTGGATTCTTAGTTCTAAAAGTGCTTATTTTATAAAAATGTGGTAAAAAGTAGTAGTATTACGAGAGAAGTCATTTTTTAAACTTCTTTATAAGCTCTTAAATAGCTTCTTAGAAAGCTGCAATTTGGTTTTGAAAATTGCACCAGACATTAATACTACTACTTTTTATAAGTCAAAAACTCAAAAAAGTTACTTTTGAAGCTTCCCAAACGGGCCCTAAATTATGTTGAGTTTTGAAATTTTGAGGTTGAAATTGAGGTATATGTATGTTAATGAGTAATGGAATGATTGAGAAGGATTGGGATTAAATATAGTTTGTTTGTGGTTGGTTTGAAAACTTGAAATTTTGAATTGAGTTGGAAATGTGGTAAAAATAGAGGTTTGGTGTTTTAGTTGAAAAACTTGATTTTAATGAACTTCGGCGGTTCATAACTTCGCTTGTGCATACGCACACCATGGTGCGCACGCACACACATGGACATGCTTGCTGTTGAGCGCGTCTGCACCTCCTAGTGCGTACGCACATCTTTGAAAAATTGTACAAATGTGCGCAGGCACACTTGTGTACGTACGCGCACACCTTGTTTTTAGCAACATATTTTTTTTGTGATTTAAACATGGTTTCGAACTTCTAAACTTCTATTTTTTTTCCTTCTAGGACCCTAGAAATGAGTTATAGTGGTAGTGAAAGGGTTTGAACTAGGAAGGTGAAGTAACTTGGAGATGAAGAAAGCTTGAGAAGTAATGAATTAGGTATAAGGAAATAGGTTGCATATATATATATATATATATATATATATATATATATATATATATATATATATACACTTTTTTATATTATAAAGATGATTAAAGAAAGGAATAAATGTTACATCTGAGCAATCTTTCTTGAAAGTGCGACCCCAGAAGATAGTTGAAGATGAGGATCCTCTTCTTTATTCCTCTTGGTATTGTAAAATCGCCCCCAGTGAGATGGTGGAAGGTTAGGATCCCCTCTTTTGTTCCTCCTAAGCATATGAGAACGTACCTCCTAGATAGACGCAAGGGTTGTGGTTTCGCCCTACTTGCTCCAGGTTGGTTAGTATAGAGGCTCCTTGGGTAGATGCAAGGGTGTGGTTTGCCCCACTTGCTCTGGGTTATGATGAATTACGTATAAAGGTGCAAATATATGATGTATAAGTGATGTTACGGCTATAATGAATGGTTATGAAATAATTATAAATGAGTATGAATGAAAATGAGATTTTTGCACTTATTTTATCTGAGATATGAGTTTTTCTGGGTAAAGAGCAGTGGCTTGCCACCACGGGCTCCAAGTTGAGACTTGATACTCTGTTGACCTTACGACGTAAGGGTGATCGGTCACGTATAAATTTTCAGGAAGGATATCCCCCAATGAGAAAGATTTATATATGAGAAAAAGCTATGCATAGACTCTTGGGATGCACGTCGAGGAACAATCCAGGGTTTAGCTGCTGGACTTGTCGGGTTGGCTTGATAACCAACAGATGAGACTCATTAGCCATAGGACAAGCATGCATCATATGTATATTGTTTGATTTGCTTATTTGTGCATTAATTGAGAATGCCTAAGTGAACTTACTATGTTTAATTGTTATATTTGCTATCTGCAGGTCTTGTATTCTACCTGTGTTTGCCATTGTTTGTTTGTTTGTCTGTGTGGTTTCACCGGTGTTGGAGGATTGGAGGAAAAGCGGAAGAGTTGAGGGTTTTAGTACGGTTTTGGTTAGGTCTAGAAATCCTTAAAGGAACACCCTGATTTATGGTTTCTGCTTTAGTTCTTTAAGTTTTATAATCTGAGTGTCGACGTTCTAGGATGGCCTCTGGATTTTTCGAGATCTTATATCTTATGTATGCGGTAGCATTAACATGCTTAGAACCCTCGGTTCTCATTCCATACAGATATTTGTGTTTTTCAGATGCAGGTCGAGAGGCACCTCGCTAGGTGTCTGGAGTTCTCTGCACCGAAATGGGGCTTTTGGGAGTTTACATTTTGTTCTATTTTGTTATATCTATATGTATAGACTCTCCTTATATATATATATATATATATATATATATATATATATATATATATATATATATATATATATGTTTTACTTTTGCACCCCATAGAGGTTTATGGAGAACTAGGGTTGATTTTATGAATTTTGGGTTATGGATTTCTATATATATGTATATAAATATTCTCGGATCAGTCTTAGCTTTGCAGGCTGAGTTAGGAGTTTGGTTATTTTTTACCCTTGACCTTTGATTCTCACTTTCTATACACATATGTTTATGTACCTTAGCTTCCTTCGCACGCAAGTAATCCTTAGTCCTGAGCGTTGCGCTTTTAATCTTGCGATTTGGTTTTACCTATCCTTCAAGGCTCCTCATATACTATGCTCTTCCAATTATTATACGTATATATATTTTATTTTAGAGGTCGTAATACCACATCACCTCTATTTTACGACTTAAGCGTAAAGCTCTGCATGGTAGGGTGTTACATTATGGTATCAGAGCAGTTCGTTCTTGTAGAGCCTGAGGAATGGACTGACTATGCTTCTAGACATACTCTGAGTGTATATACATGCTAATTAGGATATCTAACTGATATATATGGCATGAATGTTCATGAGCATGCATTTGGGACTTTAAAGCACTAGACTTGCGATATTGAGACTGATCACCTTGATATCACTTGCTTGGCATGAACAGGAACCAAATGGCATCTCGTGGGCATAATCAAGGTCCAAAATGGAAAGGTAACAAGGTAACCATATTCGTAGGTAGTTTGACCAATTTCATGATCGCAATGACGAGTGCTGCTGCTGCCATTGGTGCTGTTGCTGCTGCGACCAGCCGAGCGATGGGCAGGATGGAACAACAAGTTAGAGTTGGTAACGACGATGGTACTGGATATGAATTTGGAAATAATGTCCCGAGTACAGTGGTAGCAGTAAAAATAGTGAATTATCCAGAGTTAGTTAACACGGGTCAAGCAACGGGAGAAAGCTCAAGAAGGACTGTGGTGGCAAGGAGTGACCGCCAGAAATCTTTCACAAAGAAAAAGGAAAAGAAGATTACACCTAGGAGCCAAAGTTTCAAAAGGGGTTATTATATCACTTCACATTCTCATCGCCTGAACAATGACCGATGAAATGACAACCGTCGGGGACAAGATTCAGAAGAGTAGACTAGTACTCAACTGGAAGACTTAAAGTGTCCAAGATGCAAAAAGTATCATTAAAACAGACCATGTAGGGGCAGACTAAGCGTATGTTACCAGTGCGTAGGGCTGGCAATGGGTAAGGTAGGGTAGGGTTTGGACCCTACCCTAACCCTACCCGCGGGTAGAAAATCTCAATAAAACTCTACCCTACTCTACCCGCGGGTTGAGAGTCTCTCAACCCGTACCCTACCCGCACCCTAAATTACAAAACCCTACCCTACCCTACCCTACCTGCAGAAGTATTAATTTTTTTAAAAATAAATATAAAACTCAATCATTCTAAATTTCATACATATTAATAAAATAAAAAAATAAACAACTAAATTCAAATTAAAATAAAAGACAATAAAATCTTAAAGAAATTCAACATAAAATTACAAACATACATATTGTTATATTAATAAAATAAAAAACTAAGTTGAAATTAAAATTAAACACGATAAAGTCCTAAACAAATCCAACATAAAATTACAAATAGCATAATTATCAAGTTCTTAATAAAATTAAAATAACATAAACAAAGATAAATGTCTTCAAACATTTCTTTTAATTTCAAGTTCTTGCAACATTATTCTTCCGTCAGTTCAGAAAATGCATCATCATCTTCATTAGCAGTTTGATAATCAGGTTTTCCACCTAAAAATCAAATACAACAATTTTATTATATAATTTTAACATAATTATAATTTCTAAACAAATTAAAAAACTTGAAAACATAAATAACCTCTTTTATAATATTCTGCCCACAACCAATTTTGATTGCACATAAGAGCTTCTACCGTATCTTCATGAAGACTACCACGATGAGTAGCAATTATACGGCCACTTGTGCTAAAAGAAGACTCAGAAGCAACAGTAGACACAGGGATGGCAAATATGTCTCTTGCAATTTTCTGAAGAGTTGGAAACCTAACGCCATTTACCTTCCACCAGGCTAATATATCAAAATCAGGAATTAAAGGATGAACATCTTCCTCTACATAGTGATCAAATTTCGTCTTCACAAATGAACATTTTTCCTTCTTCTTTTGTCTAATATACAATTGATAACCAACATCATCATCTTCATCTGCATTAACCCTAAGCTCTTGTGTAGATTCCACTGACATATTGCTTGAATTAGATGTATTCTTTTGATATTCATGAAGTAAGTCATAACATGCCTGTTTGATTCTCTCAACTTTCCTTGTGCATTCATTAGGATCTTCACATACCCTAGCAAACTTATATTCAAGCCCATCAAGCTTATACCTAGGATCTAGAATTGCAGCAACACCCATAATGCCATGAATTTCTTCCCAATACTTATCAAACTTTCTCTTCATCATACATGCCATGCTACTAATAACTGGGTTAGGAGAAACAGCCCATTTTTCCAATCCAACATGTATCTCACATACTTTATTAAAGTAAATGTTGGCAGTTGGAACTTGAGTTCCAGAAAACAACTGAGTCACATCATAAAAAAGTTTTAATTTACCACAAATTTCTTTTGCAAGTTCCCATTCCTCATTACTTGGCACACTTTTATAATTGGAATCTTTTTGTTTTAGTCGAGCAAAGACATCTCTGTACAACCATGCAGTTTCTAACATCACATAAGTGGAATTCCACCTAGTCATACAATCAAGAGATAATTTTTTGGTAAAGGGAACACCTGACTTACTACACCAACTCACAAAGGTTTCATGTCTTTTACTAGTTGAAGTCCAATACACCACACTATTACGAATTTTCTCCACACTTTCTTTAACTAAATTGAAACCATCCTTCACAATTAGGTTTAAAATATGAGCACAGCAACGCATATGCAATAACTTACCCCCTAACAACAAATAATTTGAGTCTAAACGTCCCAACAACACATCAATCATAGCATCATTTGTAGAACAATTATCCAATGTAATAGTTGATAATTTTCTATCTAAGTTCCACTCCAACAAAACTTTCATTAATGCATTAGAGAGAACTTCACTTGAATGAGGAGCAGGAACATAAGTAAAGCTGAAAATTATTATAAATATATCAGATAAAAAAATCACAAGTACATCAAGAATTAGAAAGCATATCTTATACTAGAAGCAAAGTTTAAGGTATTACCTCAATACTCGCATTTGCAAATTCCATGAATTATCAATGTAGTGTGCTGTAACAACCATGTATCCTTTTTCCTGGTTGGAAGTCCACATGTCAGTTGTAATAGCCACTCGACTATCATTTGCATCCATCATCTTGTTTATGTTAAGCTTCTCCACTTCGTACATTTCCAAGATATCCTTCTTGATTGTGTTTCGGCTTGGCATCTTAAACGTTGGTTGCATTGAAGCAAACACTTCTCTTGTTGCAACATGATCCACATATGACAAAGGATACTCATGCATACAAATGGACTTGGCAATCAATTTTCTTGTGTGAGATGCATCAAATATAAAAGAATCTGAACTATTCTTTCCATGTCTTTGAAGAGATTCGGCAATTGTTGATTGTCTTGAATTTGCTAATTTTATTCTCTTACAATAATGGAGCACATGTTTCTTCAAATTTGTAGTCCCATTCCTTGGATTGGCACCAAGAACTGACTTACAATGGTTGCACTTTGCTTTCCACTCTTCCCCCTCTTTATATCTACTAAAGTATTGCCAATAAACACTTTTCAATAAAGATTTATTGCTATTTTCACCCGAGACAGACTCATCTGGAACAAAATTAGCAGTTTCTTCAATAGGAGTTTCTTCTTGTTGTTCTTGAGCCACTACATCCATGTTGGTACTATCCATTATTACCTACACAATAGTAAAAATTGGTTGTTGTTATTCAGGTTGCTAATTATCATATAAAAAAATTACATAAATAAGTTCCTTTTTGTCGCCAAATTCTAAGTCTCCCCCATTTAACTATACATCTAATACTACTCTTATCAAATTAGCATTTTCCATTTACATGAAATCATCAAATTGAAATAAAATAAGAAATTGACCAAAATATATATGATCCGTCGGTCAACTTTCCTCATAAATCCTAAATTCGAAATGGATTGTATGTTTAGAGACAGATAATGACAACCATCAAATAAGAACTCAAGGGGTGCAGATAACTGTGGTCAAAGGTTTGAGTTAGAGCTTTTAGCCTTTTACATATTTTGGCTTTACTAATTAAATCTATTATAATATATGATATTGATACTTGAAAATTAATATAAGGTAATTGGATTGAATGATTTGTCTTAATGAAAGCTCCTTTAATTTTGTTTACATTCAGAAGTTGAATGCGACACATCACACTGTGAGAATAAGGCATTCTTTTTTCACAATAGTAAAACCTACACAATAGTACTATCATTAAGATTCAGAAAAACCATTTATACATAAAAAATAGCAAGCATTGAATAAAACAGAGCAGCAGCAGCGTATCAAGAAGAAAACAGAGCAGATTCAAGCTAGTTGGGCACAGCAAGCATTGAATGAAAGACATATGATTCACCACTAGTAAAGCCCCAATTTTCACAGATTCAAATGCAAAGTACATACCAAGAAGAAAATAGAGCAGCAGCGTAGAGAGGAGAGAAGGTCACGAATCAGCGGCGTTGCGAGGAGAGCACAGAGGAGGAAGAAGAGTGGCGGCAATGGAGGAACGACGAACGAGGAAGGAGAGTTGGAGCAATGGAGCACTGAGGTCTGAGGCTTAGGGCTTGGGAAGAAACTTGGGAAGAAACGGCACCAGCCTCCCACTTCGTCTTAGCCTTTTAGGGTTTCTAATGAGTGATTTCTGAATCTTGAATAATATATATGATTTTTATTTTTGTTTAACTTTTATTTTATGGTAACTTTATAAATATACAAATGCAATATATTATCAAAGCAAGTAACTAGTTTAGTGGTTACTTAATTCCTACACATGAAGGAGGTTAAGGGTTCAACTCCCACTTCCTTCACTATGCATATAAATTTTTAAAAACATGTTATATATGGGGGGTGCGGGTAGAGTAGGGTAGAGTACACCCTAAACCCGTACCCTACCCTACCCGCAGGCCTACCCGGACCGCACTCTATCCTACCCGCAGCGGGTCGGGTAGCCTACCCTACCCGAACGGGTTGGGCCGGGTAGGGTACCCGCGGGTAGGGTATGTATTGCCAGCCCTACCAGTGCGGGAAGCCAGGGCATATATCTCGAGATTGTTCACATAGGAGGAGCTGGGACTCAGTTAAGTTTAATTCTTAGACCCGAGGTAATGGTAAACTAGTTACTGAATTTTTAACTGCCTTGCATGATATTTGTATATAGCATTCAATTGTAACGCGCGGTATGTTTTGATAATAGTGGTTTCTAAACGAATGATCGACCAATGATTTCCAATTATTGAGATAGAGTATTTATTTAACTTAAAAGAGTGGCTTAGTTCTTGAAGCTTAAGAATCAGAGTGAATGCAGTGGAAGCGGGTTGGATTATATGTAAGGAATCGGAAGTGTGGAGAACTACGCAGAGTTATTATTCGAAACACATTGAAAATAAACTACGAGGAAGAGGAATGGGGTGGATTCAACCTTTAGCTAGAAATTGTTTAAGAGGCGAGTGAAGATGAGGCCAAATCCTTATTGCGAGAAAGTTCTCGGAGTAATTCTTGAAGGTATACCAGAATATCTATCTTAGAGAGAAAGTGAGTTTGCGATAGACTTAGTGCCAGAAGCCGGATTAACTTCGATTGTACCATGATAGAAGACACCGTGATAATCGACAGAATTTAGGAGGTAGTTGAAGGAAGTAGCAAAAAAGAAACCCATTCGACCAAGTATTTTTCTGTGGGAGGTACTAGTTATGTCAAGTGAAGAGGAAAGGCAACAACAGGAAGCTCTACGCGAGAGAGAGGGTGCGCCAACTCATCCTCACGACTTGAACTAACCTTTCTTTTATAGCTTACATTGAAAACTTTATCTTGAATTTCTTCTTGAAAAGCCAAATTTGTCGTTTTTCCAATTCTATTCCTTAATCGCATAAAGCTTGTTGCTTTTGGAATAAGCCTGAACTTGTCCTAGTATAATCACATAATCCTTGAATCTTGAAGACTTGCGATGTGTCGAGTCGCTTTCCTTTGTAAACTTGCATTTCTTTAGAGTTAACTAGAACTTATTTAATTTGACATGCCTTGTTCTTTCTATCCAGGTTTTGATTTGAATTTCTTTCTTGAGATGCTCCTTAGTTTTTATTCTTGTGTATTTCATTATTTTTGTACAACTCTATTTGACCGTATACAAGACTTTCTTCAGATTTCTTATAAACACCGTATGTGTTGTTCGTTCTTCTTTGAGATTAATAATTCCTTGGAAATCAATTCGAGCTTAGTTAGACTATCGTACAATTTCTAGATATACCCATCAAGACAATAGTCTCTTAAAGTAAGATTTCTGGATGTGAAATATGAAACGTGGAGGAATGCGATATTAAGGAGAGTTCTGGAGCCTTAATTCTCGTCGATCGTATTACATACGATTAAGTTAACTCGATGTGATGCACCGTGTGTATGGACACCTAAATATGATGGAAGCTTCAAAACACGAGAGAAAAGGTTAACCTTAGTGCCAGTATTTGGGATACCCGAACCTAAAGGACTATTCGGAGTTACTGTGATGCGTCGTTGACTGACTTAGAATGCATGCTGATGCAACATTGTGAGGTAGTAGCGGATGCCCTGAGCAAGAAATTTCTTAATCCTAGAGGAAGGAATGCTAGGCAAATTGAATTTCTAATTTGGATATTGAGAGTGTAGTTGGAGGTGTTGGACTAAATCCATTGCAATTTTGAAATGTGGTAAAAATGAGATACAGGAAGTGTAACAAGACAATAGAGAGCTATCAAGGATGTCGAAGTCTGGTAAACAAAAGGGAATCAAGAAGAGATCGAGGGAAATAAAGAATAAAACTTAGAAGAATGAAGAAACGGATTCGAAAGTATAAGAAGAGATTAGTGTACCTAATGTAGAAAGTGGAGACGTAAACCATTGTCTGAAGCCATCAAGAACGAATTTCAATTCAACCTAGAATTACTAAAATGTATCACAATTTTGATAAAATAGGGTTGGGTGGCCCAAAATGATGAATAACATGGCGGCGCGTGTGACTAAATATCTGACATGGTAGAAGATGAGGAGCAAGTACTAAAAGTCATCCATGATGTGGCAACCATGGAAAGGTTTCACAATGAAAGTGAAAAGGGATTGTTACTGATTATAAAAGGGGTTATCGAGGGCTAGGACAGGAAGTAATGCTGCAAGGTAATCGCAGATTAATTGACCAAGTCCATTCCGTCCATCGGAGCAGACCATTTATCAGAGATACTGACGAAACTATACATCAGAAAGAAGATGAGGTTTTACGATGCGCTAAAAGCCTCTGTGTTGATTTGAAACTGGAGCATCAAACATCTTAGTATTAGTTCCCGAATTTGATAGTTGATACCAATCACGTATTTCACGTTTCATAGTTTTAAGAGTACACTTCTGATACCAATCACGTATTAGAACCTGAACCAGTGCAACTGAGAAAGGATCTAACGGTTCAAGTAACTTCGGTTAGAATTAAAAATATGATACCAGTGCTAAGTGGCTATGCAGAGAAAGAGTTTTGTTAGCAGAGGAATGCTGAGAGTAGAGCTGGAATTGGGAAACATATTTGGGAACTCAAATAAGATATGCGGAAGGACTACCCACACCTCTTTTTAGGTAACTGAATCTAAATTTTAAGGGCAAAATTCTTAATTAAGTGGGTAGGATGTAAACTCTGTAAAATTAGTGAATAATTAATCAATAAATTAATTTCTAATAAAAGAAATTAGAAATATGAATTTTATAGTTTAATAAGATAAAGCTAATTAAAAGAAGAATTTTGACACTAATTTGGCCCAAGACTGGGCCAAACGGGCCGAACCGGTCAAACCGGGCCCAACCCAAGCCTCATTAACCAAGGACTTAGCATTCTCTTCATCCCCCAAATATTATTCACGCTGCACAAAGGAAGGGACGGAGGAAGAAGAGCTTCCAACCCTAACATCATAATCAATTCCATATAACATTTCACCCCGAGTTTCGATCACCGCACTGTTTGTGGCCACGTGATGAGCGGATAATTTATACACTTTTTGGCATTATTTTTAGGTAGTTTTCAGTAAGATCTAGCTACTTTTAGGGATGTTTTTATTAGTTTTTATGCAAAATTCACATTTCTAGACTTTACTATGAGTTTGTGTGTTTTTCTATGATTTCAAATATTTTCTGGCTGAAATTGAGGGACCTGAGCAAAAATCTGATAGGAGGCTGAAAAAGGACTACAGATGTTGTTGGATTCTGACCTCCCTACACTCGAAATGGATTTTCTAGAGCTAAAGAACTCCAAATGGCACGCTCTCAATTGCGTTGGAAAGTAGAGATCCAGGACTTTCCAGAAATATATAATAGTCCATACTTTATTCGAGTTTAGATGATGCAAACTGGCATTCAACGCCAGCTCCATGCTGCATTCTGTAGTAAAACGCTAGAAACACGTCACAAACCAGAGTTAAACGCCAAAAACACATTACAACTTGGCGTTTAACCCCAAGAGAAGCCTCTGCACGTGTAAAGCTCAAGCTCAGCCCAAGCACACACTAAAGTGGGCTCCGAAAGTGGATTTCTGCACTTAGACTTATTTTTGTAAACCCTAGTAACTAGTCTAGTATAAATAGGACTTTTTACTATTGTATTCGGATCTTTGGACGTTTAGTCCTTAGACCAGAGTCTTGGTTATCCTGGTTCCCTCTCTGGGGCCAGAACCAATGAACACATTCATCACTTATGTATTTTCAACGGTGGAGTTTCTACACACCATAGATTAAGATGTGGAGCTCTGCTGTACCTCGAGTATTAATGCAAAGTACTATTGTTCTTCTATTCAATTCATGCTTATTATTATTCTAAGATATCCATTCGCACCCAAGAACCTGATGAATGTGATGATTATGTGACGCTCATCACCATTCTCACTTATGAACGTGTGCCTGACAACCACTTTCGTTCTACATGCAAATAAGCTTGAATGAATATCTCTTGGATTCCTTAATCAAAATCTTCGTGGTATAAGCTAGAATCCATTGGCAGCATTCTTGAGAATCCGAAAAGTCTAAACCTTGTCTGTGGTATTCCGAGTAGGATTTAGGGATTGAATGACTGTGACGAGCTTCAAACTTGCGACTGTAGGGCATGGTAACAGACGCAAAAGGATAGTAAATCCTATTCCTACATGATCGATAACCGACAGATGATTAGCCGTGCGGTGACAGCGCACCTGGACCATTTTCACTGAGAGGATGGACGGTAGCCATTGACAACGGTGATCCCCCAACATACAGCTTGCCATGGAAAGGAGTAAGAATGATTGGATGAAAGCAGTAGGAAAGCAGAGATTCAGAAGGAACACAGCATCTTCATGCGCTTATCTGAAATTCCCACCAATGAATTACATAAGTATCTTTATCTTTATTTTATGCTTTATTTATCTTTATATTCGAAAACCATTATAACCATTAGAATCTGCCTGACTGAGATCTACAAGATGACCATAGCTTGCTTCATACCAACAATCTCCGTGGGATCGACCCTTACTCACGTAAGGTTTATTACTTGGATGACCCAGTGCACTTGCTGGTTAGTTGTGCGAAGTTGTGAAGAATGTGTGTGAACCATAGTATTGTGCACCAAGTTTTTGGAGCCATTGCTAGGAATTGTTCGAGTTGTGAAAAGTATAAGTCACAATTTTGCCTACCAAGTTTTTGGCGCCGTTGCCGGGGATTGTTTGAGTTTGGACAACTGACGGTTCATCTTGTTACTCAGATTAGGTAATTTTCTTCTTGTTTTAACCTTTATTTTATTCTCAAAAAGTTTTCAAAAATTTTTTCTCTTTTTCGTTTTTCCAAAAAGATATTTTCGAAAAATTCAAAAAAATTTATAAAATCATAAAAAAAAAATTTGTGTTTCTTATTTGAGTCTTTTGACATGTTTTAAGTTTGGTGTCAATTGCATGTATCTATGTTTCTTGCATTTTTCGAAAAACTCATGCATGGTGTTCTTCATGATCTTCAAGTTGTTCTTGATAAGTCTTCTTGTTTGATCTTCATATTTTCTTGTTTTGTGTCTTTTGTTATTTTTCATATGCATTTTTTTATCCATAGTGTCTAAACATTGAAAATTTCTAAGTTTGGTGTCTTGCATGTTTTCCTCTCTTGAAAATTTTTCAAAAATAAGTCTTGATGTTCATCTTGATCTTCAAAGTGTTCTTGGTGTTCATCTTGACATTCATAGTGTTCTTGCATGCATTAGTTGTTTTGATTCATAATTTTTATGTCTTGAGTCATTTTGTTGTTTTTCTCTTTCCACATTAAATTCAAAAAAATAAAAAAAATATCTTTTCCTCATTTTACTCATAAATTTCGAAATCTTTGTGTTGACTTAGTCAAAAATTTTTAAAATAAGTTGTTTCTTGTTAGTTAAGTCAAGATTTCAATTTTAAAAATCTTATCTTTTCAAAACTTTTTCAAAAATAAATCTTTTTCATTTTTCTTTTTTTTTTCGAAAATTTTAAAAATTGATTTTCAAAATCTTTTTCTTAATTTTATTTAATAATTTTCAAAAATTTTACTAACAATTAATGTGATTGATTCAAAAATTTGAAGTTTGTTACTTTCTTGTTAAGAAAGGTTCAATCTTTAAATTCTATAATCATATCTTTTAGTTTCTTGTTAGTCAAGTAATCAATTTTAATTTTAAAAATCAAATCTTTCTAAATTTCTTTTTCAAAATAAATTTCAATCAAATCTTTTTCAACCATATCTTTTCAATCATATCTCTTTCAAAATCAATTTCAAAAATCTTTTCTAACTCCCTTATCTTTTCAAAATTGATTTTCAAATCTTTTTCAACTAACTAATTGACTTTTTGTTTGTTTTACTATTTCTTATCTTTTTCAAAACCACCTAACTACTTTTCTCTCTCTAATTTTCGAAATTCACCTCCCTCTTTTCCAAAAATCTTTTTATTTAACTAATTGTTTTAAATTTTAATTTTATTCCTTTTTATAAATTCGAATTTTAACTTTAATCTAAAATAAAAACAAAAATATTTTTCTTTTATTTTAGTTAATTTTCGAAAACTCATCTCTCTCATCTTCTTCTATTTATTTATTTATGTACTAACACTTCTCTTCTACTCAAAATTCAAACCCTCTTCTCCCCTCTACCTATGTTCGGATTTTCTTCTTATTTTCTTCTACTCACATAAAGGAATCTCTCTACTATGGTAAAGAGGATCCCTATTATTATTTTCTGTTCCCTTCTTTTTCATATGAGCAGGAGCAAGGACAAGAACATTCTTGTTGAAGTAGATCCTGAACCTGAAAGGACTCTGAAGAAGAAACTAAGAGAAGCTAAAATACAACAATCCAGAGAAAACCTTACAGAAATTTTCGAAAAAGAAGAGGAGATGGCAGCCAAAAATAATGACAACAACAATAATGTAAGGAGGATGCTTGGTGATTATACTACACCTACTTCCAATTTTTATGGAAGAAGCATCTCAATTCCTGCCATCAGAAGATCCCTATCAGTTTTTAACTGAGTTCTTGCAGATCTGTGATACTGTTAAGACTAATGGAGTAGATCCTGAAGTCTACAGGCTCATGCTTTTCCCTTTTGCTGTAAGTGACAGAGCTAGAACATGGTTGGACTCACAACCTAAAGATAGCCTGGACTCTTGGGATAAGCTGGTCACGGCCTTCTTGGCCAAGTTCTTTCCTCCTCAAAAGCTGAGCAAGCTTAGAGTGGATGTTCAGACCTTCAGAAAAAAAGATGGTGAATCCCTCTATGAAGCTTGGGAAAGATACAAGCAGTTGATAAAAAAGTATCCTTCTGACATGCTTTCAGAGTGGACCATTTTGGATATATTCTATGATGGTCTATCTGAGTTCTCTAAGATGTCACTGGACCATTCTGCAGGTGAATCCATTCACCTAAAGAAAACGCCTGCAGAAGCTCAAGAACTCATTGACATGGTTACAAATAACCAATTCATGTACACCTCTGAGAGGAATCCTATAAGTAATGGGACGCCTCAGAAGAATGGAGTTCTTGAAATTGATGCTCTGAATGCCATACTGGCCCAGAACAAAATATTGACCCATCAAGTCAATATGATATCTCAAAGTCTGAATGGATTGCAAAATACATCCAACAGTACTAAAGAAGCATCTTTTGAAGAAGAAGCTTATGATCCTGAGAACCCTACAATGGTAGAGGTGAATTACATGGGTGAACTCTATAGAAACACCTATAATTCCTCATGGAGAAATCATCCAAATTTCTCATGGAAGGATCAACAAAAGCCTCAACAAGGCTTTAATAATGGTGGAAGAAACAGGTTTAGCAATAGCAAGCCTTTTCCATCATCTTCTCAGCAACAGACAGAGAATTCTGAGCAGAGCCCCTCTAGCTTAGCAAACATAGTCTCTAATCTATCTAAGGCCACTTTAAGTTTTATGAATGAAACAAGGTCCTCCATTAGAAACTTGGAGGCACAAGTGGGTCAGCTGAGTAAGAAAATCATTGAAACTCCTCCTAGTACTCTCCCAAGCAATATAGAAGAGAATCCAAAAAGAGAGTGCAAGGCCATTGATATAATCAAAATGTCCAAATCCAAAGAGGAAGGGGAGGACATGAATTTCAATGAGGAAGACCTCATGGGACGTCCTCCAGACAGAAAGGAGTTTCCTATTGAGGACCTAAAGGAATCAGAGACTCATATAGAGACCATAGAGATTCCTTTAAACTTTCTTCTGCCATTCATGAGCTCTGAGAACTATTCTTCCTCTGAAGAGGATGAAGATGTAGCTGAAGAGCAAGTTGCTCAATATCTAGGAGCCATCATGAAGCTGAATGCCAAGTTGTTTGGTAATGAGACTTGGGAAGATGAACTTCCCTTGCTCATTAGTGAACTAAATACATGGGTTCAGTAAACTTTACCTCAAAAAAAAAAAAAGATCCTGGTAAATTCTTAATACCCTGTACCATAGGCACTATGACCTTTGAGAAGGCTCTGTGTGACCTGGGGTCAGGTATAAATCTTATGCTACTCTCTGTAATGGAGAAACTGGGGATCTTTGAGGTACAAGCTGCAAGAATCTCATTAGAGATGGCAGACAAGTCAATAAAACAAGCTTATGGATTGGTAGAGGACGTGTTAGTGAAGGTTATAGGCCTTTACATCCCTGCTGATTTCATAATCCTAGACACTGGGAAGGATAATGATGAATGCATCATCCTTGGAAGACCCTTCCTAGCCATAGCAGGAGCTGTGATTGATGTTGACAGAGGAGAGCTAGTCCTTCAATTGAATGGGGACTACCTTGTGTTTAAAGCTCAAGGATCTTCCTCTGCAACCATGGAGAGGAAGCATGAAAATCTTCTCTCAATACAGAGTCAAACAAAGCCCCTACAATCAAACTCTAAGTTTGGTGTTGGGAGGCCACAACCAAACTCTAAGTTTGGTGTTGAGAAGCCCCACATTCAAACTCTAAGTTTGGTGTTGGGAGGCCCTCATCATGCTCTGAACATCTGTAAAGCTCCATGAGAGCTCACTGTCAAGCTATTGACATTAAAGAAGCGCTTATAGGGAGGCAACCCAATTTTTATTTATTTATATTTCTATTGTTCTTTTATGTTTTATTAGGTTTATGATCATGTGGAGTCATAAAACAATTGCAAAAATTAAAAACAGAATCAAAAATAGCAAAAAGAAAAAGCACACCCTGGAGGAAGAGCTGTCTGGCGTTTAAGCATCAGGTTGGCGTTAAACGCCAGAAACAGGCTATATTTGGGCGTTTAACGCCAGAAACAGGCTACATTTGGGCGTTTAATGCCAGAAACAAGCATCAGCCTGGTGTTAAACGCCAGGATTGTATACAGAGGGCGTTTTACACGCCTAAAAGATGTAGGGATGAGAAATCCTTGACACCTCAAGATCTATGGACCCCACAGGATCACCTCAGGATTTGTGGACCCCACAGAATCCCCACCTACCCCACTTCTCTCTTCTTCACACAATCCAATAACACTATACCCTTCACCAATCACCTCATTCTCTCTTCCCCATTACCCCTTCACCAATCACATCCATCCACTCTTTCCCATAAACCCCACCTACCTTCAAATTCAAAATCTCTTTCCCACCCAAACCCACCCTAAATGACCGAACCCAAACCCCTATCCCTCCACTATATAAACCCCTCAATCCTTCTTCATTTTCACACAACACAACCCTCTCTTCTCCTCTTTGGCTGAAACCCTCACCTCTCTCCCTCTCCTCCATATCTTCTTCTTCTATTCTTTCTTCTTTTGCTTAAGGGTGAGCAATATTCTAAGTTTGGTGTGGTAAAAGCATAGCTTTTTTGTTTTTCCATAACCATTGATGGCACCTAAGGCCAGAGAAACCTCAAGAAAGAGGAAAGGGAAGGCAATTGCTTCCACCTCTGAGTCATGGGAGATGGAGAGATTTATCTCAAAAGCCCATCAAGACCACTTCTATGAAGTTGTGGCCAAGAAAAAGGTGATCCCTGAGATCCCTTTTAAGCTAAAAAAGGGCGAATATCTAGAGATTAGAAGAAGGGGATGGGAAGTTCTCTCCAATCCCATTCAACAAGTTGAAATCTTAACGGTTCAAGAGTTCTATGCAAACGCATGGATCACTAGGAACCATGATCAAAGCATGAACCCAAACCCAAGGAATTGGCTTACAATGGTTCGGGAGAAATGCTTAGATTTCAGTCCGGAGAACATAAGGTTGGCATTTAACTTGCCTATGATGCAAGAAGACGCACGCCCCTACACTAGAAGGGTCAACTTTGATCAAAGATTGGACCAAGTCCTCATGGACATATGTGTGGAAGGAGCTCAATGGAAAAGAGACTCAAAAAGCAAGCCAGTTCAATTGAGAAGACTTGACTTTAAGCCTGTGGCTAGAGGATGGTTGGAGTTTATCCAACGCTCCATCATCCCCACTAGCAACTGAACTGAAGTAACTGTAGATCGGGCCATCATGATCCATAGCATCATGATTGGAGAGGAAGTAGAAGTTCATGAAGTCATCTCTCTAAAACTCTACGAAGTAGCCGAAAAGCCCTCCACCTTGGCAAGACTAGCTTTTCCTCATCTCATTTTCCATCTATGCAACTTAGCTGGAGTTGTCATAGAAGGAGACATCCTCATTGAAGAGGACAAGCCCATCACTAAGAAGAGGATGGAGCAAACAAGAGAGCCCATTCATGGATCTCAAGAGACGCATGAGGAAGCTCATCATCAAGAAATCTCTGAGATGCCTCAAGAGATGCATTTTCCTCCAAACAACTATTGGAAATAACTCAACACTTCTCTAGAAGGATTAAGTCATAACATAAACCAATTAAGGGTGGAACACCAAGAGCACTCCATCATTCTCAATGAGATTAGAGAAGATCAAAGAGCTATGAGAGAGGAGCAACAAAGGCAAGGAAGAGACATAGAGGAGCTCAAGAACACCATTGGTCCTTCAAGAAGAAGGCGCCACCCTCACTAAGGTGGACTCATTCCTTAACTTCCTTGTTCTTATCTCTCTATTTTTCAGTTTTATGCTATATGTTTGTCTATGTTTTGAGTCTTTACTACATGATCATTAGTATTTAGTAACTATGTCTTAAGGCTATGAATAATTCCATGAATCCTTCACCTTTCTTAAATGAAAAATGTTTTTAATACAAAAGAACAAGAAGTACATGAGTTTCGAATTCATCCTTGAAATTAGTTTAATTATATTGATGTGGTGACAATACTTTTTGTTTTCTGAATGAATGCTTAAACAGTGCATATTTTTTATCTTGTTGTTTATGAATGTTAAAATTGTTGGCTCTTGAAAGAATGATGAACAAAGAGAAATGTTATTGATAATCTGAAAAATCATAAAATTGATTCTTGAAGCAAGAAAAAGTAGTGAAAAAGAAGAAGCTTGCGAAAAAAAAGAGAAAGAGAAAGAAAAAGCAAGGAGAAAAAGCCAATAGCCCTTAAAACCAAAAGGCAAGGGTAAAAAGGATCCAAGGCTTTGAGCATCAATGGATAGGAGGGCCCAAGGAAATAAAATCCAGGCCTAAGCGGCTAAATCAAGCTGTCCTTAACTATGTACTTGTGTCATGAAGGTCCAAGTGAAAAGTTTGAGACTGAGTGGTTAAAGTCGTAATCCAAAGCAAAAAGAGTGTGCTTAAGAGCTCTGAACACCTCTAATTGGGGACTTTAGCAAAGTTGAGTCACAATCTGAAAAGGTTCACCCAGTCATGTGTCTGTGGCATTTATGTATCCGGTGGTAATACTGGAAAACAAAGTGCTTAGGGCCACGGCCAAGACTCATAAAAGTAGCTGTGTTCAATAATCAACATACTTAACTAGGAGAATCAATAACACTATCTGAACTCTGAGTTCCTATGGATGTCAATCATTCTAAACTTCTAAGGATAAAGTGAGATGCCAAAACTGTTCAGAAGCAAAAAGCTAGAAGTCCAGCTCATCTAATTAGAACTAATATTCATTGATATTTTGGGATTTATAGTATATTCTATTCTTTTTATCCTATTTGATTTTCAGTTGCTTGGGGACAAGCAACAATTTAAGTTTTATGTTGTGATGAGCGGATAATTTATACGCTTTTTGGCATTGTTTTTAGGTAGTTTTCAGTAAGATCTAGCTACTTTTATGGATGTTTTTATTAGTTTTTATGCAAAATTCATATTTCTGGACTTTACTATGAGTTTGTATATTTTTCTGTGATTTTAGGTATTTTCTAGCTGAAATTGAGGGACCTGAGCAAAAATCTGATAGGAGGCTGAAAAAGGACTACAGATGCTGTTGGATTCTGACCTCCCTACACTTGAAATAGATTTTCTAGAGTTACATAACTCCAAATGGTGCGCTCTTAATTGTGTTGGAAAGTAGACATCCAGGGCTTTCCAGCAATATATAATAGTTCATATTTTATTTGCGTTTATACGATACAAACTGGCGTTCAATGCCAGCTCCATGCTGCATTCTGTAGTAAAACGCCAGAAACACGTCACAAACCAGAGTTAAACGCCAAAAACACGTTACAACTTGGCGTTTAACCCCAAGAGAAGCCTCTGCACGTGTAAAGCTCAAGCTCAGCCCAAGTACACACCAAAGTGGACACCGGAAGTGGATTTCTGCACTTAGACTTATTTTTGTAAACCCTAGTAACTAGTCTAGTATAAATAGGACTTTTTACTATTGTATTCAGATCTTTGGACGTTTAGTCCTTAGACCAGAGTCTTGGTTATCCTGGTTCCCTCTCTGGGGCCGGAACCAATGAACACCTTCATCACTTATGTATTTTCAACGGTGGAGTTTCTACACACCATAGATTAAGGTGTGGAGCTCTGCTGTACCTCGAGTATTAATACAAAGTACTATTATTCTTCTATTCAATTCACGCTTATTTTTATTCTAAGATATTAATTCGTACCCAAGAACCTGATGAATGTGATGATTATGTGACGCTCATCACCATTCTCACTTATGAACGTGTGCCTGACAACCACTTTCGTTCTACATGCAAATAAGCTTGAATGAATATCTCTTGGATTCCTTAATCAGAATCTTCGTGGTATAAGCTAGAATCCATTGGCAGTATTCTTGAGAATCCGGAAAGTCTAAACCTTGTCTGTGGTATTCCGAGTAGGATTCAAGGATTGAATGACTGTGACGAGCTTCAAACTCGCGACTGTAGGGCGTGGTGATAGACGCAAAAGGATAGTAAATCCTATTCCTGCATGATCGAGAACCGACCGATGATTAGCCGTGCGGTGACAGCCACCTGGAACGGACGGTAGCCATTGACAACGGTGATCTCCCAACATACAGCTTGCCATGGAAAAGAATAAGAATGATTGGATGAAATTAGTAGGAAAGCAGAGATTCAGAAGGAACACATCATCTTCATGAGCTTATCTGAAATTCCCACCAATGAATTACATAAGTATCTCTATCTTTTTTTATGCTTTATTTATCTTTATATTCGAAAACCATTATAACCATTAGAATCCGCCTGACTGAGATCTACAAGATGACCATAGCTTGCTTCATACCAACAATCTCCGTGGGATCGACTCTTACTCACGTAAGGTTTATTACTTGGACGACCCAGTGCACTTACTGGTTAGTTGTGCAAAGTTGTGAAGAATGTGTGTGAACCATAGTATTGTGCACCAAGTTTTTGGAGCCATTGCTAGGAATTGTTTGAGTTGTGAAAAGTATGAGTCACAATTTTGCCTACCACCACGCGTCTACGGTGATGAGCTTTACAAAGCCCAGTACATTGTAAGGTAAGAAAATCACATTCCCAGTTTCAATCTCCTCTTCTCAAATCCAAAAATGGCATGGTCTTGGCTATTAAGATTTGTGGTTAATTACTTAATTTGATGTTTTAGGACTAAATTGACTTGAGGAATTAGTAAGTTTTGGCTTAATTGAGGTACATACAAGGTAAAAATATTCAACCCTAATAAATCCCTTAGTTAATTGTAATTTTTGGTATTAAGTGTGTATGTATGGGTGTAATGATATGATATAGGTGTGTACATATGTGAATTGGAGCTTAATTGTGAATGTTGGATGCTTGGTGAAACTTTGGAGGCTGAATTTTGGTGGTAGAACTTGTGAGCTTGCCTTGTGGGGTTGCCTTTAGATTATACGGAAAAATTGGCCAAGGTATGATTTTGATTTCTCGTATATAATATATAATATTTTGTGAAAATTTAGGCTAGATGACTTAAGATAAGTTGAATTGTATGTTTGATGCATGTTGGGTAGTTTTAGTTAATGTCGTGTGTGTTGGGTTGTATGTGCATAAATGGGAGTGATGTTGGATGATATGAATGTGGTGGATGATTGATTTTGTAATGTGTGAATAATGCTATGTTAATGAGTAAGTTGAAGATTAAACTATGTTAAGTTTTGAATTTTTGAGGTCGAAATTGAGGTATATGTATGTTAATGAGTAATAGAATGATTGAGAAGGTTTTGGATTAAATATAGTTTGTTTGTGGTTGGTTTGAAAACTTGGAATTTTGAATTGAGTTGGAAATGTGGTAAAAATAGAAGTTTGGTGTTTTAGTTGAAAAACTTTATTTTAATGAACTTCGGTGGTCCATAACTGGAGCCTCTAATTTTGGATGGGAATGAAATTTGTCTCAAATCAAAGATAGTTTTACAAACTTTAAAAAAGGTATAAATTTTGAAGGAAATGGAATTTTGTAGAGGAAGTTATGGACGTCGGAAGTTTTGTGCAAAAATTGAAATTTTCTTAAGTTATAGCAAAACCAGGTCTTTTCCTTTGTGTACGTACGCACACTAATGTGCACACGCGCCGAGCAGGAGCTATGTTTTCGCTTGTGCGTACGCACGAGCGGTGTGCGCTCGCACACCCTGTGATTTTTGGCAAACGTACATACGCACACCATGGTGCGCACACACACACATGGACATGCTTGCTGTTGAGCGCGTCCGCACCTCCTGGTGCGTACGCACATCTTTGAAAAATTGTACAAGTGTGCACACGCACACATGTGTGAGTACGCACACACCCTATTTTTAGCAACATATATTTTTTGTGATTTAGACATGATTTTGCACTTCTTAACTTCTATTGTTTACCCTTTAGGACCCTAGAAATGAGTTGTACTGGTAGTGAAAGGGTTTGAACTAAGAAGGTGAAATAACTTGGAGATGAAGAAAGCTTGAGAAGTGATGAATTAGGTAAGGAATAAATGTTATATCTGAGCACTCTTTCTTAAAAGTGCGACCCCAGGAGATTGTGAAAGGTGAGGATCCCCTTCTTTGTTCCTCCTGGTATTGTAAAATTGCCTCCAGCGAGATGATGGGAGGTTAAAATCCCCTCATTTATTCCTCCTGGCATATGAGAACGTACCTCCTGGATAAACACAAGGGTTGTGATTTCGCCCACTTGCTCCAGGTTGGTAGTATAGAGGCTCCCCAAGTAGATGCAAGGATGTGGTTCGCCCCACTTGCTCCGGGTTATCATGAATAATGTATAAAAGTGCAAATATATGATGTATAAGTGATGTTATGGCTATAATGAATTGTTATGAAATGATTATGAATGAGTATGAATGAAAATGAGGTTTTTGCACTAATTTTATCTGAGATACGAGTTTCTCTGGGTAAAGAGCAGTGGCTTGCCACTATGGACTCCAGGTTGAGAGTCGATACTCTGTTGACCCTACAACGTAAGGGTGACCGGGCACGTATAAACTTCCGGAAAGGATATCCCCTAATGAGAAAGATTTATATATGACAAAAAGCTATCTATAGACTCTTGGGGATGCACGTCGAGGGCCAGTCCAGGTTTTAGCAGCCGGACTTGTCGGGTTGACTTGATAACCGACAAATAAGGCTCATCAGCCATAGGACAGGCATGCATCATACACATATTGTTTGATTTGCTTTCTTGTGCATTAATTGCGAATCCCTAAGTGAACTTACTATGTTTAATTGTTATATTTGCTATCTGCAGTACTTATATTCTACCTGTGTTTGCCATTGTCTGCTTGTTTATTTGTGTGGTTTCATCGATGTTGGAGGATTGGAGGAAAGGCAGAAGAGTTTAGGGTTTTAGTATGGTTTTGGTTAGGTCTAGGAATCCTTAGAGGACCACCCTAATTTATGGTTTCTTCTTTAGTCCTTTAGGTTTTATAATCTGAGTGTCGGCGTTCTAGGATTGTCTTTAACTTTTTCGGGACCTTATATCTTATGTTTGTGGCACCATTACCATGCTGAGAACCCCCGGTTCTCATTCCATATGGATATTTGTGTTTCTCAGATGCAGGTTGAGAAGCACCTCGCTAGGCGTTTGGAGTTTTTTGCAGTGAAGTGGCGCTTTTGGGAGTTTACATTTTGTTCTATTTTGTTATATCTATATGTATATACTCTTCTTATGCATATATGCTTTACTTTTGCACCCCATAGAGGTTTATGGAAAACTAGGGTTGCTTTTATGTATTTTGGGTTATGGATTTCTATATATATGTATAAATATTCTCCGGCCAGCCTTAGCTTTGCAGGCTGAGTTAAGAGCTTGGTTATTTTGTATCTTTGACCTTCTATTCTCACTTTCTATACACATATGTTTATGTACCTTAGCTTCCTTCGTACGCAAGTAATCCTTATTCCTGAGCGTTGCGCTTTTAATCTTGCGATTTGGTTTTACTTATCCTTCAAGGCTTCTCGTATACTACGCTCTTCCAATTATTATATGTATATATATTTTATTTTAGAGGTCGTAATGCTACACTACCTCTGTTTTATTTTTTAAGCGTAAAGCTCTGTGTGGTAGGGTATTACATTTCTTACCCTAGAAGAACGAGTGGAAGAAGAAGGCATGACGGTAGGAGTAAAATCGCCGTTCGGTCTAGAATTATCAAGAGATGAAAAAGGTGGAAGAACAGGAGGCTGTAGAGGGTGACTCGAGATAGAACCTGTAGAATCATCACTAGGAAAAAGATCAACATTGGGGTTAGTGAAAAAAGGTGACACGATAGGAGGAATGGACTCAAAGGTGGAGAACCGAGAAAACATGTGATGTTCCCAGAAGACAACGTGACGAGATATACAAATACGTTTAGAGGAAGGATCCCAACAACAATAACCCTTGTGTTCAGTGCCATAACCAAGGAAACAACACATACGAGCCCGAGGTTCAAGTTTACTAAGTTCATGAGACTGAAGAAGAACAAAACAGATACAATCAAAAAGTCGAAGAGAACTGTAATCTGGAGAGGTATGATAAATACGCTCAAAGGGAGCAATGTTACCCAGAACAGAAGAAGGAAATCTATTGATAACTTGAATAGTAGTAAGAACAGCTTCACCCCAAGTCCGCTCAGGACACGAAGAAGAAAGAAGCATTGCACGAACAGAGTCAAGAATATGACGATGTTTACGTTCAGCTCGTCCATTTTGTTGAGACGTACCAGGACAAGAAAACTCAGACAAAGTACCTTGTTCTACAAGAAAGGTTAAAAGTTTGGAATCACGGTCTTCCATAGTATTATCGCGTCGAAAAAACTTAATGACCTTGGAAAACTGAGTTTTAATTATAGTGGCAAAGTTAATATAAATTTAAGGTAACTCATGGTGATTAGTCATCAAATAAACCCAAGTAAAGCATGAATAATCATCAATGAAAACAACAAAGTATCGAGCTCCTCCCATAGAAGTGGTGGGAGCGGAGCCCTAAACATCAGAGTGAATAACATCAAAAGGAGAGCAAGCAAGAGAGGAATTATTGTGAAAAGATAAAGCATGTTGTTTGGCAGTTTGACAAGAAATACAATCAAAAGACTCATTAGGAACCTAACCTAAAACACCCTGAGACACAAAAGGATGCAATTTTTCTAAGGAGCTGTGGGCAAGACGTTGATGCCATAAGTGAAGGATAGAAGAAGAAGAAGAAGCAGCACAGAGATTTGGCACAGGAGGAATATGAAGATTCTCGAGTTCAAACAACCTTCCAACCTTATGTATAATCCCGATGATTTGTCCCATCTGACGATCCTGTACACGACAACCAGAAATAGAAAAAGTAACATAATCAGATCAACAAGTTGACTAACAGAAATAAGACTAAAGTTAAATTTGTGAATATAAAAAGTATTAGGGAGATTAAGAGTCGACTGGGAGATAGAAACCTTGTGTGTTGCATGCAAGAGGAAAACATTAGCAGTATTGAAAGAAGGTGTATTTGTAGTGGTAGACAAAGACGAGAAAAGATTACGCAACGGAGATATGTGATTAAAGTAACCCGAGTCAAAATATCATTTAAAATTACCTGGAAGAGTCGAAAAAGCAGCATGAGTATTACTAGAAAGGGAGATAATTGGGTTGTTGACTACATCCTGGTATTCTGGTTTCGACTCGGACGCCGTACATCCGCCCTCAAGATGATCGTTTGCCAGGGGGTGTTGATTTCCAGGTTCCCAGCAACGGCACCAATGTTTCGAGAGTTACCTGAAACGTTGATTTGGGCCTAAACGTGAGATCCAGGTCCCTTTGGGTTGCAGCGTCTAACTTGTTTGGTGCCGAGGTGCCGCCTATCCGAGTTCCTCTTGAGGAGGTGAGGGGTGGTACCTGCAAGGGACTCCGATGCTTAAGTTAGCAAGAGTATCAGTAGGTTTATAGTGTATTGGATCTTAAGTATACCTGAGAGTGTCAGTGTATTTATAGGTGATGAACCAATAACCACCGTTGAAGTAGCTCCAGTATTGATGGTGGATAACCGTCCCTTTATTAAGGGGTTGTTAAGATATCTCTTCTAGAAGTGGGTGAAAGATATTAAGGGTTAGTTATAACTCTTTCAGAGAAAAATTATCACCTTATAGCGTTTTGTCTGACCTCTCAAGAGGTTAGTCATATGATAATTGTCTTTTGGGCTTTTTCTGCTTTTAGGTCTTATGAACAATAATTATAAAATAGAATTCTCTAAGGATTCTTATAAATTACACAAAAAGTTATACCTTAGTTAATTAATTAAGTTATCAAAATTTAAATTAAATTAATAGTTAATATTAACTATGATAAATCAACATACATCTAATAATAATTAGACATGTTATAAGGAATAACTTACTATTTATAGAGAATATTGAGTAGAATTTAACTAGTATAATAATGAACAAGAAATTTTTTAACCCAGCATTTTGGGCTATGCTTCAATTTCAATCTACAGATATAAAATCTTGCATATTTTATTGGATTGGGCTGTTTGCCAATGTGTACTATCGTTTCAGCCCATTTTGTACTACTCTAATGATACCACCATAAATTGGGTGTTTTCAATAAAAATGAAGTTCGCGGAGAGTTCTGCCGGGCCCAAAGCCCAAAAAAATGAAGTTTATTATACCAAAAACAAATAATCATACCACAGTGTGTTGCGTAAGCATAATTAAAATTAATTTACGTTTATTACCAATATATATATATATAGTCTTGCATGCCTGACTTTTGTATTGGTAAAAGTTTTAATTATTTTGGTATTGATTATTCTAGTATATATATATATATATATATATACAAAAATATGTGATGACCTATGTACAAGATTTATAGAGTATTTTTTTTTCTATTTTTATTTATATATATGCTCATTTGCTTAAAGATATGTTAAATCAACCATAGGCATGATTACACAATTGCTACACAATTATCTTTTTTACTTTCAAAAAGTTTATTAAATAATTTTTTTAATATAAAGCACTTTAATAAGCATCGAACATTTATCACTAAAATCCTAAAAATAAAAATAATACTAAAAGGTTCCATATAAAATTCATGGTTAAGGATGTTATTAATGAATAATTTAAATTATAGAAATATTATTAATATAATATTAATATAATATTTTTATATATATTTAAATTATCTATTAATAGATGTTTATTAGGAGTCAACGGAAATTTTTGAAAAGTTATAATTTGTTGATAAATAGTCAACAGAAATTTATTCTTTAGTATTAATGAGCATGTTATAAAATAAATAGATAACAAATATGTAATTTTTAAATATTATACGCAAAAAAATTATAAATATTAAACTAAATATATTAATTTTAGATTATTATCTCTTTAATATTATTAATTATTTAAATAAAAAAATTAATAATATTAGAAAAATAAAAAAATAATTTAAAATTTTTTATTTAATATTTATTAATTATAGTTTAAATTTACTTTATTTAATATTTATTAATTATCACAACAATTAATAAATACTAAAAAAGATAAATTTAAATTATTTTAGTTGATTTTTTTTCACAAACATTATTAAAATTTATTCTACTATTAATATTTTCGATAATGCTAACAAGACAAAAAAAAACTAAAATTTACTTTATTTAATTTTTATTAATTATTACCATAATTAATAAATATCAAATAAGGAAAATTTTAATTTTTTTTTGTTGTTACCAAATATTTCCATAACATTTTTTCTTTTCTTCTGTCTGCACGAGACACCTTTCATTCCACACGCACTTTCGATTGGATCCCAAGTTCCCAACCAATGATGGTGATGAAGACTAGTAATGCATATTCTTTGATAATTTTTGCAGTGCTATCCGGTTGTTATCTCATTGATCATGTTGCAAATGCTGAAGTTCATCATCACAGCTTTGTGGTAAGTCTACTTTATTTCATCATGCATGCATGTTACATAACACTTAGATGAATTATGCCTTTAATTTCTGCAGATAAAATCTTCAAGTTACACTAGACTATGCAGCACCAAGAATATTTTGACAGTAAATGGAGAGTTTCCAGGCCCAACCTTGAAGGCCCACACAGGAGACACTCTTATTGTCAATGTCTATAACCAAGCAAACCATAATATAACAATATATTGGTATGTGCCTTAGCTTCTACTCTATACAATAGAAAGTATAAGTATATGCATTAATTATTGAAAGAATATTTGCATTATTTTTCAAAGGCATGGGGCTAGACAAGTGAGGAATCCATGGTCAGATGGAGCTGCTTACATAACACAGTGTCCAATTCAACCAGGTGCAGTGTTCAAACAAG
This sequence comes from Arachis stenosperma, assembly GCF_014773155.1. Classification (NCBI taxonomy): domain Eukaryota; kingdom Viridiplantae; phylum Streptophyta; class Magnoliopsida; order Fabales; family Fabaceae; genus Arachis; species Arachis stenosperma. The sequence goes on from NC_080386.1 coordinate 6,358,674, forward strand.
TTATCCATTTGACCACAGAGGAAGGAACCATATGGTGGCATGGACATGATGGTTGGTCAAGAGCCACAGTTCATGGAGCTTTCATCATTTATCCCAAGCATGGACAAAACTATCCCTTTCCCAAACCCCATGCTGAGATTCCAATCATACTAGGTATGTACTAAATACTACTGCACCAACAAACTTTTTCCTCCATTATTGATCACTATGATTTTTGACTCTATTGAAGGAGAGTGGTGGAAGAAAGAAGTCATGAATATTCCAATAGAGGCAAACAAAACAGGAGGGGAGCCAATTCTATCTGATGCATATACCATCAATGGTCAACCTGGTTATTTGTATCCCTGCTCCGGTAATATGCTCGGAAGATAAAAAAAAAGTCAGAACTTACTTTATTTAGTATTTATTAATTTTAATAATAATTAATAAATGCTATCGTTTTTGGCTACTTTTTTTTGTTACCAAATATTTCTGTTTATTTAATTTTGTATGGTTTTGCTTTTAATATGATAGGTACTTTCAAGATGGTTGTGGAGTATGGAAAAACATATCTTCTTAGGGTGATCAATGCAGTGATGGATGAAGAAATTTTCTTTGCAATTGGAAAACACAAATTGAGAGTGGTAGCTAAAGATGGATTCTATGTCAAACCAATAGAAACAGATCACATAATGATCACACCAGGACAAACCATGGACATTCTTTTAGAAGCAAACCAACCACCTGCTCTTTATTCCATGGCCGCCAGTGCATATTTGAGTGCTGTTGGTGCTGGCTTTGATAACACAACCGCAACAGGTTTCACTCCGTTCAACCAGTGACAGATACAGAAAATTTAAAACAATATTATATACTTATAACTTTAAAACAAAAAGAAATTTTTTTTTTTGTTTAAGTCCATGAAATTTATAAGATTTCATCCATGCATGCAGGTTTGGTTATATACAATGGCTCTGAGGAAGACGGAAAAAGCCCGATTGGGTGCCGTCTTCCGCCGTATAACAGAACAGAAGTAGCAACTGAATTCACTAAGCAGTTGAGAAGCCTTGCAAGCAAAGACAAGCCAATCAAAGTACCTGAGAAAGTGGACACCAAATTGTTATTCACAATCTCTGTTAACCTGCTTAATTGCAGTGCAGATAAACCATGCAAAGGACCATTTGGTAAAAGGCTTGCAGCTAGTGTGAACAACATTAGCCTTGTGTTACCAAACATTGACTTTCTAAGAGCCTACTATGAGAAAATCCCTGGTGTTTTTGAGATGAACTTCCCCAGAAAACCAGAAAGGGGATTCAACTACACTGATGATAAGTTGCCAGGTTATGTGTTGGCAACAGAATTTGGAAGCAAGGTGTTGGTTTTGGAGTATAATGCAAGTGTTGAGGTAGTTTTGCAAGGGACTAGTGTGGTGACTGGTGATAACCACCCTGTTCATTTTCATGGATACAGCTTCTATGTGGTTGGTTGGGGTTTTGGAAACTTTGATCCAAAAAGAGATCCCAAGAACTATAATCTTGTTGATCCACCTCAAAAGACCACTGTTGGAGTTCCAAGGAATGGTTGGGTCGCCCTTAGATTCAGGGCAGACAATCCAGGTCGGTTTTTCAAACTATTTTGTCGTCGTTAATATCTTTTTATTGAGTAATACTATACATCTAAGTCTTTTTACGAACTAAATCCAACTAAGTTAAACTGGAATAATGCTAGTCGTAACTAATTTTTGTTATATTAAACCAACTTGGTTAACAAAAAGACTTGGATGTATAACATTTTGATATATTTTTGGATTGTTTAAGATTATATAAGGCTAATGAATGTGTTGAATATGATGATTAGGGGTGTGGTTTGTGCATTGTCATTTAGAGAGGCATGCAAGTTGGGGGATGGGAATGGTGCTGCTAGTGAAAGATGGTCCTTCTCCTCAGACACAAATTCTTCCACCACCTTCGGATTTACCCAAATGTTGAATCTTGTCTCCATTGCTGTCACACCAAATATGGATTATTTTACATGAGAGATTCTCCAAGTGCCTTTTCGGTTTCGGTTATAATAGTCTTGGCAGTTTGGCACCACTAGAACTCAAAATGTGACTACACAAAATAAAATTAACTTGTTATAATTGATGAGTTAGGACACTCCTATGTTATACATGGATTCATATGAGTATACATATATGACCCTATTTTACAAGCAAGTTCTTCAACCTGCAAAATCATCTTTCATATAATAAAGTTGAGAGGTGACTCCTCACAACTACTAAAATCACAACTACTAAAAGCACAGTACTTAATTAATGGTGCATATTTTGACGTAAAAACTCAGGTGCAGTTGACAGCTAAGTGCCGTTAAATAATTTGATTGATTTGACTAAATTTTTATCTAACAGCTCTTAACTATCAACTTTACATGAAGTTGACTGCACTTTGATAGAGTCAATGATAACAATGACTAGTAGTGGTATATGTATATTTATTATTGTTTGTTAGAATTTTATTATTTAATTTAATTCAATTCATTTTCCTCCATCAAATTATCAATATATATTTATTCACAGCCACGGAAGCCAAGTCACCCTAAAAGTGAAACACAGCTTTCAATTTTTGTGTCTTATACGTAATTTTAGCGTTTTCTTAAAGAATGAATTGATGCGTTGTGTCCCATTAATTCAATTTGTCTCATTCAATTTCCATATATCAAACAAAGAATAAGACATTCTTCAATAATATTCCCCAATTTTAGAAGAACGTTACTATGATCAGATCCATATATCTTAACTCTCTCGCAATTGATTTGGATCTGAGCCACTTTCATGGCTTTTTTCGGTGGTCACGACCATATGCTGCCTTGTCTTATTTATCAACCGTAGCTAGTTATACCACGGAACGTGATTATTCTCTGATTTATTATCGATTTGAAAAATCATACTCAGTTTGGTTCCATAATTTTAAGTACCTAATAAACCAAAAAAGAAGCCATATTCATGTTTGATGATGATTTTTCCTTTCACGTACGCTATGCAATTGTGGAACGTCGTCGTCGTGATAATAAAATAAAAGGATTATTATTGTTCCACATTTTTTTGAAGAACGAGAGGTTAAAATAAAAATAAAAAAAAACAAAAAAAAATAAATAATAGGATTCTGGAGAGCTAACACTTATGAACTCATTGATATTTATGAAAATGATTTAAAATGTTAGAATTGTCACCTACTCGAAGAATGAGCTACGTTCCATTTGGTAGAAATTAGAATACGAATTTTTGAAGCACTGCATAGTATGTGATTATTATTTATTAACGATTTTGACTTTGGTAGCGAGGCTGCAAATGCAATCAATATTGGGTAGGTAATTTTTTTTTGGTTAACATATTGGGTAGGTAATTTGCAGCGGACCAAATATAAAATGGGTCTAGTATGGGCCTCTATGGAGTATGCTGTGTTTCCACTTTTTAATTTGAATATGGAAACAAAAGTCGTGTTGAACTCGGATATGGGAAATATAGGTACTTCACAGCTATGTGGTGTCAGTGGAACAGAAATCTCGGACCATGCAAGTTTTTCATTAGTAAAAAATTGAAAACAACAAACAATTCGGAGGATCCGTTTTCTAGCTTCCGAAATTCATCTTTGCTCAACCACAAGTCGGACCATTCGATTTCTTAAGCAAAATTTTAAAATCAAACAACTCGTATGGTCCGATTTGTATACTAATTTTTTCAATTTTTTAACACAAATCGGATCGGATTCGATTTATGTACTCTGAATTTTTTCAACTTTTTAAACACAAATCGGAGGATTTAATTTATGTATTCCACAATTTTAAAAAATACAAAAAATTACCATGTTAAAATATATTATTCATTTTGCTTCCATATCAAAATTTTTTAGCAGCTACTTGCTTAGCATGGAGCAAAAATATTTTCTTATTCCATTGTCAAAATAGTCAAATTATTAGTAGGACAGATCCTATAAAGAAAAATTAGATATGTGAGCATTATTATTCCTCTATATGCAGGTATATGCACTTATCAAAAGGAGCTAAAGATATGTGTTGGCATATAGTTATCCTAGATAGTAAGGTAGATGGTGTTTTTGGAAGATGGATTGGGACTTGAAAACTTTATCATTGGAATTGGACCATTAACTAAGTGCTCTATCAAAGTTTAATTTGCAAGTTGCAAGCAATTGTAGAACTAACCAACGAGATGGTTGAACATAAATGAATGTGATGCATCATCATGCATGTTGGATATGAAGTGGGTGGGTGGCTTACAGTGAGGATCATATCATATGCGTCACCAAGTGGTGGACCCCACTGGAACCCGTATGAGAAGTGTGCTTTTCTGCACTCGGGTCCACCGTATCCCAGCCCCACCCCCACTTTCCCCATTCATCTCATTCTCACCTCTCATCTTAATTATGGATTTGGGATCAATACTCATTTTCTTCTATTCATATAATCATTTTTGTATCTATTAGTATTATTACACTTTATCACTACTATAATTATTTCTGTATATAACCAAAAAAATGACTAAACTAACTTTCTTCCCATTTCCAATGTTTAAATAGTAATAGTGGATTGAAATAAATAAATAAAGAAAACGAAAAACAGATGTACGTCCATTTTGGATAGGGACAAGGGTACTTTATAATTTATAGATGCCACTGAATGATGGAATCAGACACAATTATACTACACATCTAAATATTTGTATTAACTAAATTAAACTACATTTTTTTGGTGACAAATTAAACTAAATTAGTTTAATATTAACAAAAATTAATGATAAATATTATTACTCCAAGTCTTATTATTTAATTTGATTAACTTTAATTTATAATAAAATTTAGATATATAACATTACTCAATCATACAACCCACACATCTAAAACTAAATTAATTATAATATAAATTTAAATTACTATATCGTTTAAAAATAGGAAAAATAATATGTAAATTAATATTAAATTTAAAAATTAATTTATAAAAAATATTGTAAAATTTTTTTAGTAATTTATATATGATTTAATATTATTATTTAATAATAAAAAAATAAAAAAGGTACACAGTTTAATATAGATAATAATTATATTTAATTATTATTTTATAATTCAATTTAGTAATGTTATGTATTAAATTTAATTGATTAAGAAGTTTACAATTTTGTTTAGTGACATATCAAAATTAAGAGTATATACCTATTTTGGTTCTCAAAGAATTTTAAACCAGACATTTTAGTCTCCAACTAAAATTAATTACTCGAGTGGTCCCTAACAATTAATTCCGTCAGTCACTTAGGTCCTTGTCTCCGTCAACTCTAACGAAAGATAAAATGGTCCCTAAAAACTCAAACATGGGACAGAATGATCACTGACAACTCTAACAAGGGACAAAATGATCCCTAAACGACACTATTATTCTCCAATTTTTATCATATCTCGCATAACCCTAACATTCATACTCTCCTTCTTCACCTTCACAGTCTTCTCTTCCATCTTTTCCTTCATCCTCTTTAACTCCAAGATTAAGCTATGGTGTAATTGTCACACGTGTCACACCTACCTCAACATGTCATGGACCACACACTTTCTAAATCTTTGTGACTGGTACATCCACCTCATATGCACTTCACCCACCAAAAGCATCCACTTCCACGTCTTTGATAACATCACCCCAACTCCGACAACGTCCACGACATCCTTAAGATCAAATTCCACAACTACTCCAAGGACACGCCTTTCTCCACTCTCCGGCAAGCAATATAGATTGTTGAACATTAGGACATTACGAGAAGATTCTCCTTCGACATCATATGCAAATTCTCATTTGAAATAAACACCGAGTGCTTCATTCCTTCTTTCCTGAAGTCCAGGTTGGCAGACAGCTTTGATGTCGCATCCAAGCTATTACAACAAGCAATGTCGCCGTTACCGCTCATATGGAAACTGAAGCGATTACTGAACATTAGTTTGGAGAAGAAGCTGAAGAAAGCGATCGGAGTGGTGTGCAATGTGGTTATGGAGATGTTAGGATAGAGGAGGAGGGAGATGGCAACGACGACGACGAGTCTTAACAAATTAAATCAGACTTGCTGTCTAGATTCATGGGATCCATCGAAGACGACAACTAGTTGAGAGACATAGGCATTAGTTTCCTAAGTATGAATTGGTTGAGAACAAGTTGAGGATTTTTTTCTTGTGAACATTAAATTTATAGAGTGTGCATTGTATAGTTTGAAGTTACAGTGTTAGACTGTTAGTGTTATGCAAGATATGATGAAAATTGGGAGAGAATAGTGTTATTTCCTGTTGAGCCTAGTTTGATTTTGGGTTGATTAATGATGACAAACATTTAATTGGGTTGAAAAGCCCAATATTGTTTAATGTGTGTTTTATTGTGGCAGGCCCATTAATTCTCTCACAGACAAGCAATGCTACTTGTTTATTCCTTTGATGTTCCAAGCAAATGCACAAGCCCAATACTTCATCTTTATTACACCGTTCAGCAAAAATCAAAGGCTATGCATTTGGCAAAAGAAAAAGGGCAGCTGTCTACATCACAAGCAAAACAAGACAGCTGGAAAACAAAGGAAGCAACAACACAGCAAGGACAGGTGTGGCTCTGCAAAAGCAAGAAAGGACACAAAGGCACACCTCACTAACCCAAGGACAATAGCAGAGCAACATTTTGTTGGTGGTTGAGCAAAACACAAATATGCAGAAGCAAGGAGCAGCTCCTCGTATGGCAGAGATCATGGAGCAGGATGCAAAAGAAGAGCATGCCAAGGAAGAAAGAAACTCCAAGGATAGCAGAGGTAGTGGTGGAGCTCCTCAGACAGCAGGGGAAGTGGAGCAGGTTGAAGAAAGGACTGCATGCCATCAAGGACCACTCCAACAGGCAGCAAGGAAAAACAAAGAGGATAAAGCTACAATGAAGCCAAAATGAAGATATAAAACAAGCTTCAATCCAACATATGAAGTTAAGAAAGAGAGCACACATATTCAGAGCACCATCTCTAACATAGAGCTGGAATCTCTTTCTTCTACTCAAGCTTAATTCTGATTTTACGTTATGGCTGTCTTGCGTTATTTTCTGTTTTGAAAAAGGCAATTATGTGAGGTTCAAAAGTCAAGAGAGAAAAGGCAAGAGTGATGCAAAATAGCCACTGATTTCTGATGTAATTTGGGTGTATGAACTAGGATTAAGTTTCCCTTGCCAAGTTGGGTTAGCACTTGGTGAGAAGTGAATCTATGTAGATTCTCCTTCCAAGTTGGGATAGCACTTTGGGGTTGCTAAGCTTGGTGAAGAAAGCTTAGGGGTAGATACTAGTTGGATTAGGAATTAATTCAATAGTATTGGTGTATGTAATCTGAGAATTATAGTGGAAATTCCACCATGGTTTGTGGTGGAGACTGGACGTAGGATTCATGGCACTGAGAATCCGAACCAGGATACATGCTGGCCTCTTTCTCCTCTTCTTTGCTCTTTTAATGTTCTGCGTATGAGACAATTTTAAATAATCTCCTGCAACTTGAGCAACAGCAAAACAGAGTTTGAAACTTTAAGTTTTAAACTAACTTGATTCAACCCCCATTCTCAAGTTCAACTAGAACCATCAATTGGTATCCAGAGCCTGGTCTCAAGAAGGCAAGCTTCACAGCTTGGAGTAAAGATCCATGGCCAACAACATGAATCCCAACGTCGTGACTTTCACTCTCACTGAAGGGCAGTCCAACAATAGACCTCCCTACTTCAATGGCAGCAACTACTCTTACTGGAAAGAGAGAATGAGAATCTTCGTGCATTCGATCGACTAAAACATCTGGAAGATCATTCTCAACGGCCCAGACGTTCCTACCAAACAGAATGCTGATGGAGAAGTTGTGGCAAAGGAGGACAACGAATGGACAGATGAAGAAAAGAAGAAGGTTGAACTCAATGCCAAGGCAATCAACCTGATGCACTGTGCAATCAGTTTTGAAGAGTTCAGAAAAGTGTCAAGGTGTAAAACAGCGAAAAAAATCTGGGATAAGCTCAGACTCACTCATGAAGGCACTAAGCAAGTGAGGGAAACCAGAATTGACATGTTAATGAAGGAGTATGAAATGTTCAGTATGAAGAAAGATGAGAGCATCGATCAAATGTTCGAAAGGTTCTCGATAATCATCAACAATCTGGATGCCATGGGAAGAAGCTACTCTGAAGAAACCTTGGTAAGAAAGATTCTGAGGAGTCTTACTAAGAAATGGGAAGTGAAAAGCACAGCCATCTCTGAAAGGAATAATTTGATCAAAATCACCTATGATGAGCTGAGAGGCAAGCTGCTGGCTTATGAAACCACTCACATGTCTCAAGACAAAGATGACAAAAAGAAAAGTATAGCACTAAAATCAAGAATGACAGCCCAAGGAGAAGAATCTGATGACAGTTTCTCAGATGAAGAAATGGTGCTCTTTGCAAGAAAAATGAGAAGACTACTGAGATACAAAAACAAAGGCAAAGGAAGCTCTTCATCCAAAGATGTCAAGAAAGATCAAGTCAAGTTCACATGCCATCACTGCAAGGAGCCTGGTCACTTTAAGTCAGATTGCCCTCAACTTAAGAAAGGCGAAAAATCCAGGAAAGACAAAAAGAAGGTGATGATGGCAACATGGGAGGACTTGGAGAACGACACCAGCTCAGAAAGCTCAGATCAAGAAGCCCAGCTATGTTTGATGGCAGACCATGACGATGAAAATGAGGTAGATCTTTCTAACTTATCTATTGATGAACTACAATACATTATCAAAGATATCTCTGTCAGTTCCAAGAAACTCTTGGACAAGTATGCTAAATGCAAGAAAGAAAATGAGGCTTTGAGGATTGAAAATGATCTTTTGAAAAAGGTTAAGGCAAATGAAACTGGAAATGAAAAGCTTTTAAAAGAAGAAAACACTGCCTTGCGAGCTGAATTAGAAAAATTCAAACTCAAACATGAAGTTACTAATTCCACTGATTTGATTTCTGAAAACAAAAAACTGAATGAACAAATAAAAAGTTTGAATAAAGACTTAGCTAAGTTTGTTCAAGGTTCTCAAAATCTGAACAAACTGCTTGCTAGTCAAAGGTTTGGTTCTGAAAAATCAGAACTTGGGTTCAAAGAGGAAAGTAAGGCAGTTTTTAAACAAAACTTTATAAAATCTGAAGCATCCTCTTCCAAGCTCTTCAAACAAAAAAGATTCAACAAACCTCAAAAATCAGTGAGCAAGAATCAGTGCTACAAGTGCAACAGAAATGGTCATGATCCTTCTCAATGTTTCATCTTTCCTAGGTCTTTTGGTAATGATAATAAATTATATAAAATTGTTCATGATTTTAATGCTCTTGGGCAACCAAGAAGATTTCACATCAAAGGATTCAAATGGATTTGGATACCTAAGGTTAGTTGAAGAACATGCAGGTTTGCCTTGCATCCAAGAAGAAAAAGGACATGTGGTATCTTGATAGTGGATGTTCAAGGCATATGACCGGAAGAGATACTTTCTTTATTAAACTCAACAAGTATGATGGAGGATTTGTCACTTTTGGAGATAATGGTAAAGGTAAAATAATTGCCATCGGTAAGGTTGGCAAAGATTTTTCAACTTGCATAGATAGTGTCTTTTTAGTTGATGGGTTAAAGCATAATCTATTGAGCATAAGTCAATTGTGTGACCTTGGATATGTTGTAACCTTTAGGAAATCTGATTGTAGAGTCATAAATGAGAAAACAGAGGCTGTTTTGTTTGTTGCCAAAAGAAGTGATAATGTTTATGGTATCACTCTAGATGATCTAAAAGTTCAAAATGTAACCTGTTTCTCTTCAATGGAATCTGAAAAATGGATGTGGCATGAGAGGTTAGGACATGCTAGCATGTTCCAAATCTCCAAGCTTGTAAAGAGAGGCTTAGTTAGAGGTCTTCCTAATATAAAGTTTGTTAAAGACATCATTTGTGATGCTTGTCAAATGGGTAAATAAATTAAAACCTCTTTTAAACCCAAGGAAGATGTCTCTACTAAGAAACCATTGGAGTTGTTGCATCTTGATCTGTTTGGACCAAATAGGACTCAAAGTCTTGGAGGAAGGAGTTATGGCATGGTAATTGTGGATGACTATACTAGATTCGGATGGGTGTTCTTTCTTGCTCATAAACATGAGGCCTTTTCTGTTTTTGAAAAATTCAGCAAAAAGATTCAAAATGAAAAAGGTTTTAAAATTGTTTCAATTAGAAGTGATCATAGTAAAGAATTTGAAAATCAATTCTTTGAATCTTTTTGTGATGAACAAGGCATATCACATAACTTCTCTTGTCCAAGAACACCTCAACAAAATGGTGTTGTAGAAAGAAGAAATAGAAGTTTACAAGAAATGGCTAGAGCGATGTTATGTGAATATGAAATTCCCAAGTTCTTATGGGCTGAAGCTGTAAATACTGCTTGCTATGTTTTAAATAGAACACTCATTAGGAAGTTTTTAAAGAAAACATCATATGAACTTTGGAAAGGGCATCCTCCCAATCTCAGCTATTTTCATGTGTTTGGATGCAAGTGTTTCATTCTGAATATCAAAGAAAATTTAGGAAAATTTGATCCTAAAACACATGAAGGAATTTTTCTAGGTTATTCCACAAATAGCAAGGCCTATAGGGTTTACAACAAGAACTCCAAAACAATTGAGGAGACCATGCATGTCACTTTCTGTGAATCTAACAATGTTCCCAGTGTTTGTATTGATGATAATCCAGGTTTTGAAGCTGAGGTTCCATGGATTACTGAACCAGTTCCACAAAATTCAATTTCTCATGAAGTTGCATCTGTCAGCAACGATAATCCCAATTCTGCAGGAGACAATTTGGAATTATCTCCTGTCGCTGCAGAAAACACTGATGCAGAGGCAAATATTGATCAAGAGGAACCTGAATCCTCTAACCATTCAAGGAGACCAAGAGAATGGAGATTTCTGAAAAACTATCCTGAAGAGTTCATAATTGGAAATTCTTCCACTGGTAGAACCACTCGTTCATCTTTGAAAAGAGCCAAATCCAACAACATTGCTCTCTTATCAAAGATTGAACCTCAAAATGTTCAAGAAGCTCTTGCTGATCCTTCATGGGTGCTAGCTATGAAGGAAGAATTGCAGCAATTTGAGAAGAACCAGGTCTGGTCATTAGTGCCTTATCCAAATGGAAAGAAAGTCACTGGAACTAAATGGATTTTCAGAAACAAACTGGGTGAAGATGGATCCATAGTCCGAAACAAAGCTAGATTGGTCGCTCAAGGATATGATCAAGAGGAAGGGATTGATTTCGATGAATCCTTTGCACCAGTAGCTCGAATGGAAGCCATCAGATTGCTCCTTGCATATGCTGCTCATTGTGGCTTCAAGTTGTTCCAAATGGACGTAAAGTGTGCTTTCCTCAATGGCATAATAGATAGAGAGGTTTATGTGGCTCAACCACCAGGGTTTGAAAACAAAACTTTTCCTAACCATGTTTTCAAACTAGCTAAAGCCTTATATGGTTTAAGACAAGCTCCTAGAGCTTGGTATGAGAGGCTTAGCTCATTTTTATTGAAAAATAACTTTCAAAGAGGAGCCACTGACACCACTTTATTTATTAGAAATTATCATGATCATTTTATTCTTGTGCAAGTTTATGTTGATGATATTATATTTGGTTCGGCTAATGAGGATTTGTGTGCAGATTTTGCTAAGCTTATGACCAATGAATTTGATATGAGTATGATGGGAGAACTCAATTTCTTCCTAGGCTTGCAAATCAAGCAAACTGCAGAAGGCATATTCATCCATCAAGAAAAATATGCAAAGGAACTCGTCAAGAAGTTTGGGCTGGACAGTGCTAAGCCTATGGGAACCCCCATGCATCCTAACATTAAGCTTGATAAGGATGAACACGGTAGAGATGTTGATGAGACACGATACAGAGGGATGATTGGATCCCTAATGTATCTAACCTCCTCAAGGTCTGATATCATCCAAAGTGTTGGAGTTTGCTCACGGTTTCAATCAAAGCCTAAGGAGTCCCATCTCTCAGCAGTCAAAAGGATCATCCGATATATGCTTGGTACCACTGACTATGGTTTATGGTTTCCTAAGACTGATTATTTTCAATTAGTGGGTTTCTGTGATGCAGATTTTGCTGGGGATAGGATTGATAGAAGAAGCACAAGTGGCATGTGCTGCTTTCTTGGGAAATCCCTCATTGTTTGGTCTAGCAAGAAGCAAGCTACTGTGGCACTTTCAACAGCCGAAGCTGAGTATATTGCAGCCTCCTCTTGTTGTTCTCAATTATTATGGCTGAAAACTCAACTAGCTGACTATAAACTGAATGTATCTAATATTCCATTATTTTGTGATAACATGAGTGCTATTAACATTTCCAAAAACCCTGTTTTGCACTCTAGAACAAAGCACATTGAAGTTCGTTTTCATTCGATAAGAGAACATGTGCAAAATAGAAATTTAGATATTCAGTTTGTTAATTCTGAAGGTCAGCTAGCTGATATATTCACCAAACCATTGATAGAGGAAAGATTCTGCAAATTAAAAACTGAACTGGGCATTCTAACTTCATCTCTGTTTTCTTAATGTTTCTGATAATGAGATCTTTTGTGTTTTGTCTCTTAAATTGCGGTGAGATTTTTTTTTGGGCAGATGATGAGTAACCTTCTTTAGTCCATTATGAAGCCTACTGGATTCAAGCCTGATCAAAATGAAAGATGGACACTATGTGCTGAAACAGTTTTCAGAACTATGGGCTTTTTTCTTTATTGAAAACTGTGGGGTTCTTCATTTTTTTTATTGAAACAAATTTTGTTTAAGCTTTTATGAAAAGTGGGCTTTCGAAATGTGTGGGCTTAACTTCAACTTCATTCTTTTGGACCTCTGAATCTACTTCAATTTTTTGGTCTAAATTTTTTAGATTTGCATTTCATGTCATTAGGGCTTTAATTTTTGAATTGCATCCTTATCAAGTTTCATCCTTTACTTCATCTCACTTTATTTTCAAACGTACGAAAGTTACAGCTGTAACTTTCAAAACGTTTTCCAAAGATTGGATTTTTCTCTTTTCAAGGTGCAACCTTTACACTTCTCAAGCCTATAATAACTCCCCACTACATGCACCCATTCATACTACTATATCCACTCCTTCATCTTCTTCAACCTGTGCTCTATAAAATGGCTCGAAAAAAAAGAGTTGCTCGCAGAGGCTCCCACAGTGGCACCCACCGTTCTGATCACACACACTCATCTCCCTTTCATTCCCCCACTCATTCCTCACCATCTCCACCACCAAACCCTTCTCCTGATATGGCACGAACCAAGACCACTGCTCGCCGCCCTGGCGTTGTTCCTCGCCCTTCACCTCCTCCTCCAACCAACTCTCAACCAAGTTCATCCAAACCCAGCTCTTCCAGAGGAAAGAGGTCTCTTCAAGAAGACGAAGAGACAACCTACACTCAGAGTCGCCATACTCGCGGTACAGTCATTGACTTTCCCTCTTCGTTCTGTGTCTGAACCTAAGCTGTCAAACCCCATTGCCTACAAGTCTTTATATGCTGATTTTTCCCATGAGTCTTTTGATCGTCGCCATTATCAATCTCTCATGAACTATTTGTTTTTCTGCAAAGATGTTTACGAGCGTAAACTCTGTCCCCCGAAGCTTGTCAATCTTGACAAACTCCGTAGGAAAGGTCTGAACTTTACCCCATTGTTTGCATATCAAGGTTGGACATCCATACTATCCATCAAAGAGAAAGTTTACCCTGATTTGGTAAAACAGTTCTATAGCAACATGTCCTACAAAGAAGGGAGAATCACCTCTTTTGTTAAAGGCAAAGTGATCATTCTTGACAAATACCACCTAGGCAAAGCCCTAGATTACCAGGACCGAGGCCCTGATGTCTACACATCTGGTAAGTGGGACGATACGCTCAATGTTTCATACTTTGATGCCCTAAGCACTGTCTGCATCAATATCCCTCTCTTAGAAGGTAACACTCCTACTCATAAGTCTCTTGGTCCAGTCCGTGCCCAGCTGCACAGGATTGTAAACCATGTCATCTTGCCTCAGAGTGGTTCTTTTCAACGCGTCTCATTTTGTGACACACTGGTTTTGTATGCATTGCTTTCAAAAACTCCTATTTCGTTTGCTTACTTGCTTGTGAGACACATGCATGCGTGTATCAGTACCAAAAATGCTTTACCCTATGGCATGCTTCTTACAAAAAATTTTCAATATTACAATGTTGATTTTGGGGCTGAAATTGCTAAAGATTGTAACTCATATATCAAAAGGGGTGGTGCAGTAAAGAAAACAGCTCCTAGGCATCGCCAAACTGATGACAGTACTGATGTTCCCTCTATTGATGAGGATCCTCTGATTCCCCCCTCCACATCCACTACAATCAAGACCATGATACGCATTCTGAAGAATGTCCTTGAAGAATTCCTCAATCTGACAGATCTTCTTCTCCATCATGGTGCTGAGCGCAAAAGGAATCAAGTTTTGGAGGAAAATGCTCTCAAAAAGACTAAGGGAAGGATTCAGATTCTGAGAGACTTTGTGGAGGACATCGAGGTTGGCCTCACAACTTCTGACAATGAGGGAGAGGATGATGGAACCTCCGATGAATCCAACTCTGATGCCTAGCTTCTTGTTATCTCATCTGCGACTATGACTTGTTTTTTGTTTTGAACTTGTTTATTTTATTTTTGTGGGATGATTGTAACAGACTTAAACTACTCTGCTACTTGAACTATATGCACCAGCCACTAACAAATTTTGTGCAGGTTTTTTCTTTCCTCCCTTGATGACAAAAGGGGGAGAAAAGAAAGGGAATGTTAGTTTTGGCTTAGGGGTTAATAGTGATAGTTAAGAACAATGATTCTTTGTGTTGCTAAGTAACTTATTAATTCCTGTGTATCATGCCTAGTGTTAATTGCTCTGTGTTATTATTACTGTGATATATTGCTTGGAAATTTTGGTCCTGGCTGTTTGTTAAGATTTGTTCAGGTAAAGATGTAAGCCATGATCAAGGAGGAGTAATACTGGTATTGAGGGGGAGCTACTCACAATCCGAATGTCATCAAAGGGAAGTGTTCTTAACTCTTTCAAATTAAGTCTTTAATTTTCCTATTTTATCATGTTTGTCATCAAGGGGGAGATTGTTGAGCCTAGTTTGATTTTGGGTTGATTAATGATGACAAACATTTAATTGGGTTGAAAAGCCCAATATTGTTTAATGTGTGTTTTATTGTGGCAGGCCCATTAATGATCTCACAGACAAGCAATGCTACTTGTTTATTCCTTTGATGTTCCAAGCAAATGCACAAGCCCAATACTTCATCTTTATTACACCGTTCAGCAAAAATCAAAGGCTATGCATTTGGCAAAAGAAAAAGGGCAGCTGTCTACATCACAAGCAAAACAAGACAACTGGAAAACAAAGGAAGCAACAACACAACAAGGACAGGTGTGGCTCTGCAAAAGCAAGAAAGGACACAAAGGCACACCCCACTAACCCAAGGACAATAGCAGAGCAACATTTTGTTGGTGGTTGAGCAAAACACAAATATGCAGAAGCAAGGAGCAGCTCCTCGTATGGCAGAGATCATGGAGCAGGATGCAAAAGAAGAGCATGCCAAGGAAGAAAGAAACTCCAAGGACAGCAGAGGTAGTGGTGGAGCTCCTCAGACAGTAGGGGAAGTGGAGCAGGTTGAAGAAAGGACTGCATGCCATCAAGGTCCACTCCAACGGGCAGCAAGAAAAAACAAAGAGGATGAAGCTACAATGAAGATATAAAACAAGCTTCAATCCAACATATGAAGTTAAGAAAGGGAGCACACATATTCAGAGCACCATCTCTAACATAGAGCTGAAATCTCTTTCTTCTACTCAAGCTTAATTCTGATTTTACGTTATGGCTGTCTTGCGTTATTTTCTGTTTTGAAAAATGCAATTATGTGAGGTTCAAAAGCCAAGAGAGAAAAGGCAAGAGTGATGCAAAATAGCCACTGATTTCTGATGTAATTTGGGTGTATGAACTAGGATTAAGTTCCCCTTGCCAAGTTGGTTTAGCACTTGGTGAGAATTGAATCTGTGTAGATTCCCCTTCCAAGTTGGGATAGCACTTTGGGGTTGCTAAGCTTGGTGAAGAAAGCTTAGGGGTAGATACTAGTTGGATTAGGAATTAATTCAATAGTATTGGTGTATGTAATCTGAGAATTATAGTGGAAATTCCACCATGGTTTGTGGTGGAGACTGGACGTAGGATTCATGGCACTGAGAATCCGAACCAGGATACATGCTGGCCTCTTTCTCCTCTTCTTTGCTCTTTTAATGTTCTGCGTATGAGACAATTTTAAATAATCTTCTGCAACTTGAGCAACAGCAAAACAGAGTTTGAAACTTTAAGTTTTAAACTAACTTGATTCAACCCCCCTTCTCAAGTTCAACTAGAACCATCATTTCCGAACAGAGAAGATCAGGGACCATTTTGTCCACTGTTAGAGTTGTTAGGGACTATTTTGTCCTCCGTTAGAATTAACGGAGTAAAGGATCTAAGTGACTAACGGAGTTAATTGTTAGGGACCAATCGAGTAATTAATTTTAGTTGGAAACTAAAGTGTCCAGTCTGAATTCTTTAAAGACCAAAATGGGTATATACTCCAAAATTAATTTAATTTTTGTAATGATTGATGCTAAAAGATAATTTAAAATATAAAAATTAATTTAAAATTTAATAATTATAAAATTAAGAAAATTATGTATAAACTGGACTATAAAAAATAAAAAATTTAATTGAATTTTATTCACTTAATTTTATATAATTTTTTTATTTTTATTTTTAAGCAAGTGAGTGATGTTGAATACAAAAAATGATATATATTTATATATATGATAAAGACATTATATAACTAATGAATATAATTACATAAAAATAAAAATACTATGAAATACAATTACATAATCATTTAGTATATACATTATAGCAAATTTAAAAAATAAAAATAAAAATAATAGTCAATAACCAAGTTCTAATTGTGCCAAAAAAACACTAAAAGTGAAGAAAGAGAAAAAAAAAGAGGTATAAAATTATGTGAGAAGAGATAAAAAAATATGTGAAGCGAATGTTAATTTATATAATAAAAATAAAAAAAAAAGTGATGAGTATGAAAGGAGAGAAAGAATTATATTTTAATTAAATTTATATTTATTAAAAAATCAATATTAACATTAAAAATAATAATGTAACTTACATAAAAAAATAAAAAATTAAAGTCAAACACTAATTTTATAATAAAGAATAACAAAAAATAAGAAGCAGTAAATTTAATATGAGAAAATAAAATAAGTTTTATAATTCAATTATAGCGATTAAAAAAATAATGTAAAAAAATTCTATAATATTATATAAAAATAAATTATTATGAGAAAATAAAATACAATAAAAATTCTATAACATAATGTAAACATAAAAAATTATGCTACCTAAAATAAAATTAAATGTCTATGTATGATTGTGAAATTACCTTAAATTCTTTTTAATATATTATAAATAGATTGTGATAAATGTTGAACTATTTATTATTTTATTAATTTTGGTAATATGTAATTTAAAATAATTATATTAAGTAAAAATTAAAATTAGTAAAATAAAATATATAATAAAATATAAAATATATATTAAAAATAAATTAAATTATATATAATAATTAATTTTAATAGTTAATTTTAGTCCGTAACAAATAATTTGTATTGATAAAATCATAACTAGGAACCAAAATGCTTAAGCTTAACAAAAACTTATCTTACTACACGAAAACCTATATCATTAGAACGTGGCATGTTACCCTTGAATTATGGATTGGCAAAAACATTTTTCCAATTTCGCCCATATTATTGCGCTTGATTCCGATTGGTTTGGTGATCGATTTCATTAATAATACAATTCGTGTGAGATACGATTGTTCTCAGCTCTCAGAAAATTTGTACCAATTAGAACTAAGAGGACCACTCAGAACTTGATGAATAAACATTGCATGACGGTTGATGTTGATCATTCATGATTGATGAAAAAACATTGCATTTTAATGACAAACCAGTGAACTCAATTTGATACAATCGTTGTAGATATTACCACATACAGAATATCCCATCCATTTGCTTCATTTATTATACACTCCCCGAACTAAACTGCTAACTATCTAATCCATTCATGCCCGATTCGCTTTCTCCATGAAAATGACAACCTCATATTCATTTATTCTGATCCACCCTAAAAGCCTCACATCACAAGTCCAACTCATTCAGATTACCCCCCATCTAAGTAAGCTTCACATGATTCAATTGTGAACTCCTTTATAATTATGTTACATGTTATATAATACACTCTTTTACTTATAACCTGCTTTTTCCATCATTTTCGTAATTAATCAATAAAACGATGTCTTCCTTTGATTTCACTCCTCGAAAAGTAGTAGCAGCCTAGCCGTCAAAGTCTTCAAGTGATTTACCGTATCAGGCAACTGTCACCATATTATAATTAATAAATTGAATTCTTTCTTTTATAAATTTCTTTATTAATCAAATTATTTCTTCCCGCTTTCTTTTTTAATTAATTTGATTATTTTTAAATTTTCACTTATTCCTTTCTATTCTAAATTTTTTTCTTACAATAGTGCTTGACTGATTATACTACTATATATAGACACAAAAATTAGAGCTCACTCATTGGATCAAATTACATAATAGGATTCTTTTTCAGTTGTTTTTCTTTTTGGCTCTCCGCCAAAAACAAACAAAACAACTGCATTCAAAGGAGGGGGGCTTCCTCCTCCTCCTCCTTCTCCTTCATCACCCATCACGGGTTGCTACAAAACAATGTGTTCTTAACACATCTTTAAACCTTTCCAAGTTCCATTTTTTATTACTTTTTATAGATACCAAACACACAAAAACATAACCCTTTTGCCAGTTCTCTTCTTTTCTTAGAAATAACTAACTTGTTCCGTTTTGTGTTTTGAGTTTTTCATATGGGGTGCAACAACGAAAGCAGAGTACCGAAGGTCTCTGTTTTTCTCTGCATCTCATTGTGCTATGCAATTGTTTTGCTGAGTTCTGACAGAGTGGAAGGGCAAACAACATCTGCAGTTTTTGCATGCGATGTTTCTAAGGACCCTTCTTTGTCTGGTTATGGATTCTGCAACAAGTCATTGTCGGTGGAAGAGAGAGTAAGCGACCTTGTGAAGAGGCTCACACTGCAAGAGAAGATCGGGAACCTGGTGAATTCTGCTGTTGCCGTTAGCAGGCTTGGGATTCCCAAGTATGAATGGTGGTCTGAGGCTCTTCATGGCGTCTCCGACGTCGGCCCCGGCACACGTTTTTCCACTCTTGTTCCGGCAGCCACCAGTTTTCCCATGCCTATTCTCACAGCAGCTTCTTTCAACACTTCACTCTTTCAAGCCATTGGAAAAGTTAGTCACTTTTCTCTTTTCTTCTTCTTCTTCTTCTCTTTTCTCAGGTTTTGGATAATGTTTGACTATACAAAAAATTATTCAAGTTTTCAATAAATCTAATGCATTTGATAATTTGAAATTCTACCAGTAACGAATTTTATTTATGTTTTCTTAATTTTTTTTCTGACAAAGACTTAAAATGCAGTTAAGTTTTTGTCAATGGAGTTGGTAGAGGTAGTTCTATTCTGAGGAATTTATTATATATTTCTGTTACAGTCATAATCATAATGCAGTCCATTACTTGATTCAACGGTTTAGATAGAGGTGAACACCGAAAAAAGAAAAGAGAGTTCTTATTAAATTAGTGTTGTAAGTATGAAGATTTTGAAATGCTGGGGGAAAGGGATTGACTTTAGAGATTTATTTTTGTTTTTAATTTTTTTTTAACATAAAGGTGAAAATGTCTGATTAGTCAGTACAATAATTAAATGAAACAAAACTTTAGGTGAGTTGCGGTGTGAACTGCCACAATTTTGAAGTAGACTTCAGGCTTTCCAACTTGCAAGTTGAAGCCAGAGTGAATAATATAGTTGTTGTTGTTGACTTGTTGATGTTGATTGATTACCAATTACATAATTTAAGAATTGAGTCAATTGACCACTAACTCAATTCTATTTTTCTCATAATAGATTTATGAAGGAAAACACCAAATTTGCTTTTAACTTATCAAAAATCCAAAACAAGGAGTTCATGATATTTTGCTGCAAAATGGCCAACTTTTGTGGTGTTCATATTTCTTTTGTGGTCATTTTAGGTGGTTTCAACAGAAGCAAGGGCAATGTACAATGTGGGGTTGGCTGGATTAACATATTGGTCACCAAACATTAACATTTTCAGGGATCCGAGGTGGGGACGTGGACAAGAGACGCCAGGGGAGGACCCTTTGTTGAGTAGCAAATACGCCGTAGGATACGTTAAAGGTCTGCAACAAACTGATGATGGTGACTCCAACAAGCTCAAGGTTGCTGCTTGTTGCAAGCACTACACAGCCTATGATTTGGATAACTGGAAAGGCATTCAGCGTTACACTTTTAATGCTGTGGTAATTAATCTATACATTTGCCTGAAGTTTTCAAGTAGAAAGGTAGCTTGATTTGGATGTAGAGAATCATTTTCTTACCCTTTATTGAATTGTCAATTTCTTGTAGGTGACACAGCAAGATTTGGATGACACATTTCAACCTCCATTTAAGAGTTGTGTAATTGATGGGAATGTGGCTAGTATCATGTGTTCCTACAATCAGGTTAATGGAAAACCAACATGTGCTGATCCAGACCTACTTAAAGGGATCATCCGTGGCCAATGGAAATTAAATGGGTAACTTCAAATTTTACTATGGTTTCTATGATCATTTTTAATTTTACATCTTTGTTGTCCATGTTGTTCACAATCTAATGTGAACATATGTGGTTATTCTTATTCAGATATATAGTTTCTGATTGTGATTCAGTAGAAGTGCTTTACAAAGATCAGCACTATACTAGCACTCCTGAAGAAGCTGCGGCCGAAACCATTCTAGCAGGTAACACACTATAATATGATTACATATTCATTGGATATTTCTGAATTACCAATAGATTATGGTTTGTTACTTTCACAGGATTGGATTTGGACTGTGGAAATTATCTTGGCCAATACACAGAAGGGGCTATCAAGCAAGGGCTCTTGAATGAATCAGCCATTGACAACGCTGTCACCAACAATTTCGCCATGTTGATGCGCCTTGGTTTCTTTGATGGTGATCCAAGCAAGCAACCTTATGGAAGCCTTGGTCCAACGGATGTCTGTACATCACAGAACCAGGAGCTAGCTCGCGAAGCTGCAAGGCAAGGGATTGTGTTGCTTAAAAATAGTCCAGGAGGGCTGCCTCTCGATGCCAAAGCCATTAAATCATTGGCAGTTATAGGGCCAAATGCTAATGCTACTAGGGTCATGATTGGAAACTATCAAGGTATCAAAACTTCCCAACTTATGCATATAATTTGGTAAACTTATCTAATTTGCTGCAAATTTTGCAGGCATCCCTTGCAACTATATATCACCCTTGCAAGGCCTAACAGCTTTGGTTCCTATAACCTATGCTCCGGGTTGTCCTGATGTGGCATGTTCAAATGCTGATCTAGATGATGCCACACAAATTGCAGCCTCTGCAGATGCAACTGTCATTGTAGTTGGTGCAAGTCTAGCCATAGAAGCAGAAAGTCTTGATAGAGTTAACATTCTTCTTCCAGGGCAGCAACAACTTCTAGTGAGTGCAGTTGCTAATGCATCCAAGGGACCTGTGATTCTTGCCATAATGTCTGGAGGGGGAATGGACGTGTCGTTTGCAAAATCAAATGATAAAATTGCCAGCATCTTGTGGGTTGGCTATCCCGGCGAAGCCGGTGGAGCAGCCATTGCTGATGTGATTTTTGGTTTTCATAATCCAAGTAGGCCATTTACACTCACCTCCTGTTTTCACTTTTTCCTTCACAAAATCTAAAAAACAGAAAATAGAAAACACTGAAAATGAAAATGCAAACCAAACGCACCCTTATATTGCAAAATTTCCATTTTGACAATAACACAAATTTGAGTCATGGATGATTTTCCTGGATGCAGGTGGAAGACTCCCAATGACGTGGTATCCTCAATCATATGTAGATAAGGTACCAATGACCAACATGAACATGAGAGCAGATCCTGCAACGGGTTACCCCGGTCGAACATATAGATTTTACAAAGGGGAAACTGTTTTTGCATTTGGAGATGGACTTAGCTTCTCAAGTATAGAGCATAGAATAGTGAAGGCGCCGCAGTTGGTTTCATTTCCATTAGCAGAAGATCATGTGTGTCGTTCCTTGGAATGCAAGTCTCTTGAAGTTGCTGATGAGCATTGTCAAAACTTGGCCTTTGATATTCACATTGGAGTCAAGAACATGGGGAAACTGAGTAGTAGCCATACAGTGTTATTGTTCCTTACACCACCTAATGTGCACAATGCACCTCAGAAACACTTGTTGAATTTTGAGAAAGTGCACTTGCCAGGGAAATCAGAAGCACTGGTAAGGTTCATGGTAGATGTTTGCAAGGATTTAAGCGTTGTTGATGAACTTGGCATTAGGAAAATACCCTTAGGACAACATCTGCTTCATGTGGGAAATTTGAAGCATCAATTGAGTGTGAGGATTTGAAACAAGTCATCAAATCCTTTGCACTGATTTTTTCTTTCTTAATTTTTTTTCTCCTTTTTCATTGTTTGGTTTCCTTTGAAAAGAAGTTTTCTCAATAGGAGACCAGTTTGAGGTAACTGAAACAAATTTTACTGATTTGTACTATGTATTCACATCAAAATATTCAAACTTTTTACTGTTTATTCATAACATTTACATTAGCATTTCAACTCCAGTTAGTGGTTGGGAAATAACCAAACACTTTCATGCATGCTTACTAATTCACTCATATGTTACTTCTAGTTTCATAGCCATGCCATGCATGAGGACGAGGAACCCAACACATTGGCAGGACTAAGCACTAACCAAAATGCATTGTTGCACATTTTATTCATTTAAAAAAGCAAACATCACAGTAGAAACAAATGTGAAGAAGAAAATGAGACTAATGGAGCTTCAATGGGAAGGTTTTCTGTACTTTTGAAGAACTGCAATGAAATCTTCAATGTAGTGATCATGAATCTCCTTGGAGCTGAAAATTTTCCCCATCTCTTTAGCATTCTCCCTGAAACTCTTCCCTTCCTCATCCACTATTGCCAATTTCAATGTCTTGGCCACTGACTCCCTTGTGAATGAACCGTCTTGCTCGTTTCTAGGCACCTCGATCGCCACCTTCTTTTCCACTAGCGCTCTTGAGAACAGAGCTTGGTCTAGCAAATATGGCAGAGTCACAAGAACATGCCCATAATGAATCTTCTCAATCACAGAACCTGAACCACAGTGACTCATGCATCCACCAATTGCTCCATGAGCCAAGATCTTAAGCTGAGGAGCCCATGTTTTCCAAACAACACCACGATCCTTGGTTCTGTCCTCAAAACCTTTAGGCAACTCAAGTGAACCTTCTTTGAGGTTCTTGAGAGCCCAAAAGAATGGCAAACCAGAAAGCTCAATGCCATAAGCCAGCTCAGTGAGATCCTCCTGGCTCAGCTTCAACTCGCTACCAAATCCAATGTAAACAACAGATGATGATCTTTGAGAATCTAACCATTCCTTGATTTGCACCCAGTCAGGATTGTTTTCTTCCTCCTCTTGGTCAGTTATCTGCATGGAGGGAGGGAGCAATCCAACCGGAACCACAGGAACATTGTACTTATCAGCAATATAGTCCAACCACTCTCCTTCAAGCTCTCTTGATGTTCTGAGGAGGAACAAGTCGCAACTGGAATAAGCTTTGTGGAGATCAAACTTGTCAATTTCCCCTGTCTTTTCATCCCTGGCAGACATAACGGCTCTTATGATCTCGAACATCTTGAAATGCATGGTTGTTTTGAAAGGAAGCCATGTTGGAGGGCTACACATGCTTTCAAGAGACTTATTCTTATCCTGCACATGCTTCGGAGGATCAAAGAAACCTTTGTTCCAAGCTGGAGTGATGTTGTAATGAGCACATGGAATGTCAAGTCTCTTGGCGATCGGCGGCAGCCACCCGGCGGCGAAGTCATACAAAATCCAATCAGGCTTTGAACGTTTGAGCAAGTCTTCAACAGGCTCTTGGAGGCCTACATAGGCTTGCTTGAGTTTGGATACCATGTTGCTGGGAATGTCCATGGTGCTCTCTGCACCTTCTGGAAGATTTTCTACTCGTGGTAGTGGAAGTTTGACAAGCTTGATCAATGGTTGTAAAGTCTTAGGTGGTTTTGGCATGCGATCAATGTTTTTTGGGCTGTTTATGAAGGTTACAGAGTGACCCTTTTGAGCAAGAATCTTAGCCAACTCGAAATATGGGTATATGTGTCCCATGGCAAGCCATGGAAGCATGGCAACGTGAAGAGGCCTATCGCTTTTGCCATTGCCATTGCATGGAATTGGAGCACTTGAATCCATATTTGTGTGTGTGTGTGTTCTTTTCTGTTTTTTGCGTGGGTTGCTATCATATAAATTTTAGGTGGGGTTTAAGAAAGGTTCCATTCGGCCAAGTTTAATAAAAAAAAATTATCCATGTGTTCCTCGCAGCAAATATTCTTTCATTAATAAACCTACAAATAATTTACAAAAATGTTAGGTGCTTATTTATGTAATTTAACTTAATTTTAATGTGCCTTGGGTATTAAAAATGTTAAATGAACGATAAAATTAATTACTAAAATTAACTATCAATATATTTATGTATAAATATATGTATAGTTTAAATATTTTTAATGTATATGACTATTTTGTATTTTAATATGTATTTTATATTAATAATTAATTTTAATATACGTATATTTTATGCTGGTAATTAATTTTAGCGATTTTAATATAAATCCAACGATTTATAAGAAGTGATGCATGTTGTGTTACAGAGCTATTTTCTTTTTGGCCTTTAACAAAGTCCCAAAACGACATGCCACGAGATCCACGCTGCTAATATACTATACTATTATGATCTCTACTCAAATTTACGGCGAAAGTCACTCTATAACTCATTAGTCTATTAAAATCTATTCAATTTTCATCATATAGTGATTTGCACGAGATATATACCATATCATATTTATCATCTTGTTATACATGTTGCAGTTTCGGTAGCGTTTGTTGAATAGATAGAGACGAAAAGACTGAGATTAAAAGATAGAGATTGAAATTGAAATAATAATAAAACTCTATTTTTTTTTATCAAAGATAAGAGACTTAAACCCGCAACCTCTTAATTGAGTATGGGAAGTCTATGCCATTTGAGCTATTACTCATTGTCGAATGAAATTCTAATTTAATTTGTACAAAAGATAAAATTAGAATTAATTAATTGAAATGAAAATATTTTAGATATAAAATGTTATTAAAGTTTCAGTTTTCATCTCAAAATTTTTTAGTCCCCTGTGCCCTTACTTTTTGGAGGCACTGAAATACTGAAATTTTAAAAAGACAAAAATTTTAGTATCAGTCTCTGAACCAATAAACATGATACTGAGTCTCAATCTCTCAGTCTCTGTCTCAGTACCTCAAAACAATCGCTACCTTACCTTAATGTTGTTATGCTTATGATATTCATTGAAACCTTTAACAATCTGGTGAGCACTTGACCAAATTTAAAGAAATTTTCTAGAATCTTTTAAAAGTAATGCTACATATTTAAGTTCTTTTATGAACCAAATTAAATAATAATACTTAGAATAATGTTAACTGTAATTGATTTTTGTCATATTAGAACAATTTGGTTGAATTTAGTTAACAAAAAGACTTAAGATAGATAGCATTATTCATCTTTTAAGGGGGTGACTGTTTTCATCTTTTCCTTTCAAAACTATGCATAAATAATAAGCAACTCCATAATTTCAACACTTTTATTTCAGAACAAAAACCAGGTGAAATTGAACAGAAGGGAAATGACCTATTCCAGCTCAACTACACATGTTTTCTAGATCTCTCTATACAAACTTGTGATTGTGAAGGGAAGCAATGAAGTCTACAATATACTGGTTATTGAGATCTTTATTACTGAACTTGTTGCCCATATCTTTAGCATTCTTCCTGTAAGCACTTCCTTCTTCATCCACCATAGCTAATCTCAATGCCTTGGCCACTGAGCTCCTTGTAAAGGACCCATCTTCCTCCTTCCTTGGTATCTCAATCCCCACTTTCTTCTCTTCCATCACTCTTGCATACAACCCTTGGTCTAGCAAGAATGGCAACATAACAAGAACATGTCCAAAATAAAGATTCTCTATCATTGAACCAGAACCACAGTGAGTCAAGCAACCCCCAACGGATCCATGGGCTAAGATTCTAGCCTGTGGTGCCCAAGTTTTCCAAACAATGCCGCGATCTTTGGTCCTATCTTCAAACCCATCCGGTAACTCAACAAGGCCCTTCTGAAGGTTCCTCAGGACCCAAAAGAAAGGCAAACCAGAATCCTCAATGCCAAGAGCCAATTCATGGAGATTCTCTTGGCTTAGCTTCACCTCACTCCCAAAAGCAATGTACACCACTGATGACCCTTTTTGTGTATCCAACCATGCCTTGATTTGAATCCAATCAGGGCTATCAATGTTAGTATTATCTTCTTTAGCATCGGATGCTTGCGGCGGAAGCAACCCCACAGGAACAACAGGCTTCTTGTAAAACTCAGCAAGATAATCCAACCACTCAGGTTCAAGATCTCTTGAGCTCCTTATCACAAACATGTCACAGGCAGAATTGGCTCTGTTGAGATCAAAAACAGGAGAAGCTCCCGTTTCGTTAACAGTGACATGTTCCATCAATTTCTTGACCTCATGAGGCCTTAAACCAATCTTGGTGGGAAAAGGGACCCATTTGGGAGGGCCATAGTAGTCTTCAGGCTTTGTTCTTGTTGCAGCATCAACATCACCACCCAATTGCTCCATTGGGGTGTCAAAGAAGCAAATGGTCCAGGCAGGGCAAGGACTGAAATATGCACAGGGAATCTGAAGATTCCTACATATCTGTGGCAACCAACTAGCTGCAAAATCATAGAAAACCCAATCAGGGGTTTGGGCCTTGATTACCTGGGAAACTGAATCTTGGAGGGAATCAAAGGCCGTCTTAAGGTAATAGAGCTTGTTGGAGGGAATGTCCATGGTGGATTCCGCATCTTGATTGAGGTGGTTGGTGTCAATGAAGGGTGACAATGGAAGCTTGGTGAATTTGAGGAATGGGGAGAGGTGTGGTGGGAGTTTGGGGAGGCGATCTATGATTGATGGTGTGGATATGAGAGTTGAGAAGTGACCGTACTGTGCCAGAATCTTAGCGATCTCGAAACATGGATAAACGTGTCCCATGGCTAGCCATGGGAGCATTGCAACGTGAAGTGGTTTCGCCATGCTTTTGGTTAGATCTGATGACTTCTCCATCTCTGTTTCAAGGAACCTTAACTACTCTTGGCTTCCCCTCGTGCTGCATGTGCAAACATAAACCTATTATAAAATATAAACTACCAATTATTTTTTTATTTATTTATTATAAATAAAAAAGAAACTATGTTTTTCGTTGTTGTAAAATATAGTGTAACTCTTAAATCCATTAAGAATTAAACTTCATTGACCATTTTCTCCAAATTGAGAAAAGGAGGATCCATCAGTGTTTGCAGCTTGTTGTGACAAGTTCTTCCACTCCATTGCTCTTGTCCTTAACTGCTTACCCTTTTGACCCTCCAATAACTCCTTCACAAGCATCTCCACTTCATCCCTTTTCACATCATCACTATTCATCGACATTCCAACTCCCCACACATCACAAACATACTTGCAGTTCACAGTTTGGTCATTGAAAAATGGACAACATATGAGAGGCACCCCATTGATTATGCTCTCAAGAGTGGAGTTCCAACCACAGTGAGTAAGAAACCCTGCCACTGCATGGTGCTTCAGAACTTGCTCCTGTGGACACCAACTCACCATTAACCCTCTCTCTTTGGTTTCTGATACAAAATCTTGTGGCACAATGGAGGCCTCATCTTCAACCAAATCAGGCCTAATAACCCATAAGAACTTTTTCTTGCTATTTGCTAGTCCCCATGCAAATTCAACAACTTGTTCAGGTTTCATTCAATGACACTACCAAAATTCACATACAGAATTGAATTCTGTTCCTGTGAATCTAACCATTTAAGGCACTCAGACTCTTCTTTCCACAGATTACACTTGATTGACTCTAATTTGGTCTCTAAAGTAGTTTGATGATGATCAAGGAGCAACTCCATTGGTCCAAATGGTGTAGAGCTTTGGAAACATTGTGGAGAGTGCAATCAGCACATCAGTCTCCAAGGCATCAAATGTTGGTAGGAGAATAGCTGAAGCTCTTGAAGCTGCTTCGATTTGTTCCACCACAAAGTCCAAAAGCTTGTCATTTGGATCTGTGGTGTGATATATTCCAGGAAGGTCCCTTAGAGATATGTTCTTCATGCCAGGGATCCAGTCTATGATGGTTTCTAAGTCCCCGTTTGTTAGATACTTTGCATCTACAAATAAACCAAATACTAATTAGAGTAAATAAAGTACTAACCAATAATCTATGTAATCTTATAACAACTTTATAAGATTACAAATATATTTATGTACCTTTAAGTGGTGTTAGGCCTCTTTGCATGAGATTCATGCATTGTGTAAAGCACATGAAAGCACATGCACTATGAGTCCAAAAAAGTACATTAGGCAAACCAAATTGCTGAGAAGCCTTCAGAGTGAAGGTCATGATACCATCCGAGATTATGCAAGTCACTGGAGGAGAATCAGAAGCAGCATTGAGTTTTGAGATAAGGTTGGAGAATGGAATGAAGCAGTTCTTGCTGGTAGAGTCACAAAGTGCAGGGATGCTTCATTGCTTTGAGTTGCATCCATGTTAGAGGGAGGAGGTAGGCCATCTGGGATGGTCTCAAAATTGAAGCTTGGAATGGCATTGAGAGCATTGGAGCCTCTGGATTTGAGGAGGCGCAAGTGGTTGAACTCTGTTGACAAAGGTTATGTGGAAGCCTTTGGTGTGAAGGATCTTTGCTGGTTTGAGGAATGGATTTATGTGACCTTGTGATGGAAATGGTACCATAACAGAATGTGGCTTCTTCATCTTAAGTGTGTCACACAGTTCATCAAACTCTTTGAATTGCACTGATTATTAAAGGCAAGAGATTAAGGATGGAAAACAACACAACATAAATAGAAAGGTTAAAGTTTCAAGTCACCTTCATCATGAATTTGAGTGTGTCGGTGGATATATGTGTCACCTTTCTGCTGGAAACATTTGAGCCACATATGCTATATCTATATGCATTGAACTTTGGTAAAATGTGTTTCTTACAGTAATAGCAGAACAGAAGGCTTTAAATTTCATATATTTTTCGCCTTTCAGGTCAAACCATTAATCTTGGTAGATAATGTAACAAAAATAATGTGAGCAAGAAGGCTATTAAAGTCAACATAAGAATTAAGAGCTTTGTTTTAAAAGATTTTACGATATCAAAATTAAACTTCAGTCTCATTCTTAAATTTCGCACAGCTTTATCAATATGACATTTTGTTTATAGGACATATCGTTTTTCCTATCCTCATTTTTGCACTTTGAATAAGAGTAATGAAGGTATGATTTGAGAAAAAGAAGGTGAGACCCACATCTTTGTTCATAAATTGTCCAAAAGATTGAAATAGTGAAAACATCTTACTCTTAATTCATTCAATTTCAAATAAGTGTCCAATTTTAATTACATTAAATTACTTTTAATATTATTATTATTAAGAAAAGAAAAATAATATCGCCCGTAAACTAAAAAAAAAAGAATCAAACTTTTAGAATGGACATTGAGTATTATAATGTTAAAATATTTATGGCGTAGTTTAATTTATAGAACTTAATTAGGCGAGATCTAATTAACAAGTGGGAGTTAAGACTTAAGCGCATAGAACACAAGTTAAACTGGGGATAAAAAAGGAAATAAAATACAACATTTGAAGAAAGAAAAAAATGTAGCCGTTGAATTGGGCAACGGCTCTATTGTTTCCTTATTAAACTATCCGTTACACTTTTGAACTCATAAAACACCCTTCACTTCTTCTTCTTCTTCAACAAACACACAGACATAACTTACCTTGCTACATTTCGTGCTTCAAATCTTAGGTATGTTTGTTTCAACTCACAATTTCGCCAACCTAAATTGTTGCAGAGAGTTCTGATTGGTGTTTGTGTTGTTGCAGGGAATCGAAAATGAACGACCTAATGACCAAGTCATTCACGAGCTACGTGGATCTGAAGAAAGCGGCAATGAAAGACGAATTGGACTTGGAAGCAGGGCAGGGAGTGGAGCTGAGCTCTTCCACCACTCACATGGACACGGACATGGGCCTGTTCTTGGAGGAAGCCGAGAAGGTGAAGACGGAGATGGCGAGCCTCCGCGAGATACTGGAGAGGCTCCAACAGGCCAACGAGGAGGGAAAATCACTCCACAAGCCCGACGCTCTGAAATCTCTAAGGACAAGAATCAATTCCGACATTGTGACGCTTCTGAAGAAGGCCCGGGCCATTAGAGCCCATCTGGAAGACATGGACAAAGCCAACTCCGCAAACAGGAGGCTCTCGGGACTCAAGGACGGGACCACAACCGCCATCTACCGCACTCGGATCGCGGTCACGAACGGGCTCCGGAAGAAGCTGAAGGAGCTGATGATGGAGTTCCAGGGGCTGAGGCAGAGGATGATGACAGAGTACAAGGAGACTGTTGGAAGAAGGTACTTCACGGTGACGGGTGAGTACCCGGACGAAGAGGTGATCGAGAAGATCATTTCGAATGGCGAAGAAGAGGAGTTCTTGGGGAAGGCGATTGGGGAGCATGGGAGGGGGAAAGTGATGGAAACGGTGGTTGAGATTCAGGACAGGCACGATGCGGCGAAAGAGATCGAGAAGAGCTTGCTTGAGTTGCATCAGGTGTTCTTGGACATGGCGGTTATGGTGGAGGCTCAAGGGGAGAAGATGGATGACATTGAGCACCACGTGATCCATGCTTCTCACTACGTTAAGGATGCTAACAAAGAATTTGTGAGCGCTAAAAAGTACCAGAGGAACAGTAGGAAGTGGCTCTGCATTGGGATCATTATTCTTCTCATCCTCATCCTTGTTATTGTCATTCCCATCGCCACCAGTTTCAGTAGCTCTTGAAGGGATCAACATTTCTCATGACTCTTGGTTTCTAGTTGCTGCAGAGTTGTACCCTACGACTCTCTCCTTGTTTTCTGCCATTTGTTCAAGAGTTAAATTAGTCATGTATTGTGCTCATATCAGCTGAAATTAAGTTATCCCCTTTTCTGAATGTTGAATGCTACCAACTATGTTCTCAGATTCTTAATTTGTTACTACTTTGCTGGTCTTTTAGATTCTTAAGCTGATATTGTTTTTGTCCTAATTCAAAGAATTCTTTGGGACAAGAATACACAAACATTTCCAACTGATATGCAAATTTTTGGTAAGTTTTGGGGGAGAAGAATTCTTAGATAGATACTTATAGAAAATTACTCTGTCTTCTAAAGTAGGTCTGTTCTGGTGCATATTCAAAACAGTGTGAATTGAAAGGCTTGCCTTGCCTTGAAACAATGTTAGATCAGCTTAAATTGCCATACTTGGATTTATTATTATGACTGTGAATTTTGAGAGGCTTAGCTTGATTGCAAATAATGTTACAAGTATAATAATTTCGTGTAATGTACCAAAAACCTAGTGACATATTGCCTTCATCATTATCATCATTCATAGGCAACTTCTTGTTTATTTGTTTAACCAAATTTGTCTTGGAAAAAGATAGCATCATTATTTATCCTTCAAACTATTCTATTTATCTTTATTCATAGATTTTATTTCTCTTAAAAAATACCCCCTTGTCATTTTGTTAAATTAAAAATTTATATATCTTTTAAAAGCAAACCTAGTGATTATAGTAAATTTTTATATCACTAATGAGTATTTGTCTCTTTTTTTCTTGCATAATAACGTCTAATACAAGGCAACAAGAGTTTCTCAGCGACAATGATGTTATTTCCTCACTTTTATATTAACTTTCTTTTTAATTGTTTTGAAAATTTAATGAACCCGGCCGCACAATGCGCAAAAGCTAATATTATAAATTTTGTGTTCATAATTTTTTAAATAATTAAAAATAATAGATATATTTTTATTTTATAATTAGTTATAAAATAATCTATATAAATGTTAAAACAAAAAATTATATGATAATAAATTCTATGATGATAATTATAACAAAAATTAATTTAGCAATTTATATTTTATACATATTGAAGTATTTGCTTTAGTAAATATTTGAATTTATAAATTATATATTTTTTTTTTACACAGTCACATGAAGAGGTAATCCCTTTATTGTTATATTTTTTTGTACATATAGGACTAAACAAATTTATAAAGTAAATACAAATATTGATATGTTTGTTGAATGATCATTTGTGTTGTAATTTTGATCTTGTGCCAAAGTTAAAAGTAGTTGAGGAGATTTCTGAAAATTTGTATGACAGATTAAGAGATCCATAAAGTAATTTTGATCTTGTGCTAAAGTTAAAAGTAGTTGATGAGATTTCTAACAATTTATATGAAAGATTATGAGATCCATAAAGTAATATTGTAATAGTAGTAAGAGTGTTGTTGATTATATATAAGTAAACCATAATAATACGCAATTTGGATATTAATAACTGAAAAAAATTATTATTATTATTACAATTTTAATATAGATGTTAATTGTATCAACCGTTACTTTATAATTAAAATCCTTAATGATTCATAGTAAATTCAATTAATTAAGGTATTGATTATTAGAATACTTTTTTAAAAAAAATATAATACAAGAGAGTTTTTTTTAATGAATGCCATCTATTCAAAATGGATGACATAGTTCTGTTGAGGCTTAATTTTATCGTTATGGAAGTCTTGTATGTGATGTGCTTGGTTATGAATTTAAGAGGTATTAGACAAATGTCTCGGACAATTTTTTGTAAGTGACAGGGGGTAGAACTTGGACTGTGCGAGTTCTGTATTGCAAAAATTTACTCAACAAATTAGAGGGTCCGATTTGGCAGGAAAAAAATTTGAATTTCAAAGCAAGCAAATCGGATCGTCTGTCTTATATATATATCTGAATTTTTTATATGAATGCGAAAATGAATTCGCACGGTCCGAGTTGTACGTTATAAATTTTTTTTGAATCAGCTGTATCTAATCGAGGGGTCTAGTTTATGTATAGATGTGTATATAAAAGTGTGTAACTCGTAGAAGAGATTAGATCACATCTTCTTCTTCATCTTTTTCGGCTTCTTCTTTTGGTTTCTTCTATTTGTATTTCTCTCTTCCTTGATATGAAGTCAAAAAAATCTGGTAGTGAAGTTTCTGTTATTGTTTAGGTGATGAGTGAGAGAAATGGATGACAGAGTTCTTTTAAAAATGTATTATTTTTGTCAGATTTTGTTATAAACATCTGAAAGAGTAAAATTTATTTGTGAAAATTCGTTAGATGTTGTTATTCCTTTCACAATCTCATTTGAAAAGCTCAAAGGTATAATATGTGAGAAGATAGATTCTGAGATGTCAAGAAAAATATTATGTATTTTATACAGATATCCCATACCGGTGTTTGGTGAATTCTTCCAACTTCAAACCAAATATGTAACGGACGAAGCGAGTATGCAAGAGATGTTTTCAATATATATTGAAAGTCGTACTCAAATCTCGTTCATCGAGTTGTATGTTGAATTCGAACAATCTGAGGCCGAATGGAATATTGTACGCGAAGATTACAATAGTGACAGTGAAGAAGAGTTCGAAAGCAATTACAAAATTGTTGGTCCAGATGGAGATAAAGATCAAGGTGACGGCACGATGGCTCCAAATGTGACAGACGTGGCAAATGCACTCGCAAACGAAGTGCCGTTTGAGGAGCCATCTTTCATGCGAGTTTTGAATTTGGAAGCCATGCATGTTCCGGAGTTTCCGGAATATATGAGTGTTGGTACGTAGTTGCCTATATTTATAAAAAGGATTAGAATTTTGTAATAATTTATCTTGATCGATGGACCAAATAGTTAACGAAGTGTGAAAATATACTCAATTAGCATTTGTTTATCTATTTATTTAGTTAAGTTTAAGATAATAACGTTGTTAGTTAGTTATTGATTTAGTTAAATATAAATTAGTATTTATTAATCAGTATTTAATTATGTGTTTATGTTGTTATTTTGTTTAGAATGAGATAATAACCTGATATAAAGTTTATTTATATCATAATTAATGCAGCGAGTATTGATTTATTTTTAGTTTCAGTTATTAAATATTCGTGTATTAAGTATTTTTTGTACGGCTACCTTCGCGGTAGAAATTCCTATTGTCACAAATGGTGAATTTGCTGTTGGGATGGAATTCAGTTCTACGGTAGCTGTTATTAAGGCGATGAAAGAGTATACCATCCAAAAAAGTGTAGACTACCAGGTGTATGAGTTAGAGCCGTTTGACATTTTATGCCAAGTGTACACAGTATGGATCAGGGTATGATTAGTTTATCAGGGTTAGTATGATCAGCAGGAAGTACTGTTAGGTTATAAGGAGGTATAATGATAGTCACACTTGTACCAGAGCCACCATTTCTCAGGATCATTTCAAACTGGATTCGATCACAATTGCAGAAGTTATAAAGCCGTTGGTTGAGGCTGACCCCTCGTTAAAGGTAAAATCAGTTATTGCAGAAGTGCAATCGAAGTTCAACTACACCGTCAGTTATCGGAAAGCATGGTTGGCTAAGCAAAAGGCAGTAGAAAAAATATTTGGAGGTTGGGAAGTATCGTACGAAGCGTTGCCTATATGGTTTGAGGCCATGTGTCATAAGGAGTTATCAGCTGTCGTCCATTTTGAGACTATGCCTGCATATCAAGGCGATGACTTGATGAGTGATATTCGGGTATTGCATCGAGTCTTTTAGAGTTATTATCCCTGCATTAGAGCATTCAGACATTGTAAGCCAGTTGTCCAAGTGGATGGGACTCACTTGTACAGAAAATATAAGAGTTGTCTATTAGTGCCAGTTTCACAGAATGGCAACAACAATATCGTCCCAATTGCATTTGCTATTGTAGAAAGAGAAACTTCTGATACGTGGCACTTTTTTCTCAGTAACTTGTGACAACATGTTGTCACTTGGGATGGTGTGAGACTGATATCCGACCGACACGAATCCATCAATGCAGTTGTGGCACACAGTAACGGAGCTTGCCACATCTTCAAGCGTCACAGCACATTCACCAATCGGAAGGTAAAAAGTATGTGTGTCTGGGTAGCATCACAGCACATTCACCAATCGGAAGGTGAAATGTATGTATGTCTGGGTACCACCTTTCGATTAAAGCATTCACCAGTGCTTTCTGACATTTGACTACCCCAATCTGAGATACATGATAAAAACCAATTAATCGTAAATACTCCTCCACCCTACCATTGTACCGATCCAAAGGGACTGGGTGATCACATGTCAACATCTTTAAACTCTACAAAAACATAATAAATTATTAGTCAACTCATTAACAATTACTAATTTACTACTAAAAAATAATAATTTTCTAACTAGAGCAACTAAAAGATTAAACTCTGCTAAACTTTTTCTTAATTACAAAATTTAGTAATTACCATATACTAACCCACCAATTAATTAAGTTTCATTATTAAAAAATCTGCACAACTAACTCAACAACACATATTAATTGAAACCACACAACTATCATAAATTATTTTACTAAATCCAACTAAAATAAATAATTCTAACTTCTAAATTTAGTTAATAATCCTAAAAATTATTCATAACTAACTATTAACAATAACAACTAATACATAATTCCAATTCTTATTAAACTAATAATATTCTTCTTTAATATTAAGACCTCAACTACAATAACATATTTATTTCAACTAAAACCTAACAACAATCAAATTAATATTACCAAAAAAACAAATCCACTATATTTAAGTATATTTCACGAAACTGAATCATCATCAATCAAAATTCTCA
Organism: Arachis stenosperma; assembly: GCF_014773155.1. Classification (NCBI taxonomy): domain Eukaryota; kingdom Viridiplantae; phylum Streptophyta; class Magnoliopsida; order Fabales; family Fabaceae; genus Arachis; species Arachis stenosperma. Next base: position 6,394,922 of record NC_080386.1, read on the forward strand.
ATAACATTACAAGATCTAGATTAATTGTTTATTTATTCATGGTTACAAAAAAATGTTTTAATATCTAAAATTATAATTTTAAAAATTAATTATAAGAGTTAATTAAATAATTATAATTTCTAAAATTATTACAAAAAATTTTAACCGTACATTATTTTTTACTTAGCTATTATATTAGTCTAACTCAAATATTATCATTCATTCAAATATTTTCTAACTACATTTAAACAAATATTCTAACTATTATTTTTACATATATTTCTAAATTTTTAAAAATAATAATTATTCTGTTTATATTCCTAAATTCAATTTCTAACAACAATAATAATTAACTTCCTAACAATAATAATTATAATTATAAAATATTAAAAAATTTTAAAAAAACTTACATAATCAGATAAAAACAATAATAATCATTTTGTTTATATTCTTAAATTAAATTTCTATCAACAATAATAATTAACTTCCTAATAATAATAATTATAATTATAAAATATTAAAAAATTTTCAAAAAAAACTTACATAATCAAAATGGCTAAGATAATGTATAATATGAAGTTCAGGACGATCAACATCTCTAGATTTTTCTTCTTTGGCATTTTGATTTTTCTTCCACCATGCAATGCAAGAAGCAGTGGAGAAACGAAGAAGAAGAAGGAGTGGCTGCTCTTTGGTGTGAAGGAGAAAGTGTGATATCAAATGGTGGGTGTGGGTTCAGCATGTGGTTATGTTGGGATTAAGGGCACCATTGCGGGGAGAGTTCTGCACACGACACGTGGCTGGGGAACCACAACACGGACTATCCGTTTTCACGCCAACAACTCGGACCTCTGATAAGTATGGTGGAACTCGCATGGTCCGATTTGTGTTCATCTAACACCATACACATGTCAAGCACCTGTGTTCTCCATAACCATGTCTAACCCCATTGTTGCCTCCATATTGAAATTAAAAAGCGTTCCATGGAAGAGAGCTTCTATTTTTAATATATAAAAGTAGATGGATACGTTTATCCACATTATTTTTAAGATATGTTTTTCTTCTTACTAATGTCATGTTAGCAATATCACTTACTTAGCAAAACTTCAAAATCAACCACTAAATTTTTACCAAATCAACTATTATTATTTCCAAATCAACAAAAAAATAAAATATACAAAAAATAATACAATAATTACCAACGACAATAATTAAAAATTAATAGTGTCTAACTAAATTTATAATTTACAAAGACATTAAATCTATATTCCTATATTTATTATATCATACCGTTATAAACAATACAATAAATTTATAACCCCAATAATTAATTAATTAATTTATATAAATAACTCATTCAATGTAATAAACATCCATATTACAAATATCATAATAATAATATTATTAATCATAATAAATACATTACAAATATTCAAATTTCATACTATTTGAACTACTCATATAAGTCTCTTATTACTATTCTTTCAAATAATATCAAATTTAGCACAAAAAATTCATTTCCAAACTACACAACATCTCAAACTTACTCAATAGAGATAAATATGTTGAATGTGAAAAGTATAAGAAAAAAGCATATAAAAAAAGAGATAACTACATTTGTGGCACATGTAATCAAACACCACAATATCCAACAATAAGGTAACTCTATATATGCGAACAAGCTATAGCTCAAATGACATAGTCTCTCCATACTTACTTAAAGGTTGCGGGTTTGAGTCTATGAAAAACATGCTTTCACACCAAATAAAAATGTCATTTTGTACATATAACTATAATATCTAAATCTTGTGTCCTATAAATTATTTTAAATCACCAAATAAAAATATCATTTTGTACATATAATTCTAATATCCAAATTTTTTGTGCTACAAATTATTTTAGTTCTTAGTAATTGCCACCTATTTAAAATAATTGATAGTTAAAGTGACACAATAGAAAATAAACATATGGCATAAGTTCATCTCACAATTTTAATTTAATATCAACTTTTATATAATAAGAATAGATAGATTATCTTTCTTCTTCCTTTTTTTTCTTTTGGTTAAAAGAATGGCACAGGATAAAAAGATTGAAAATGAAATAAAAAACAGTATTATCGTTTTATTGGTATCAGACCCAAAAAGGAGAATTACAATTATACAAAAACATTTACGTAGACAAGTATTGGAACGAAAGGCCACAGCAGTTGCAAAGTAGCCCCATGATCACATGGCTAAGCTAACAAATTAAAGCAAATATTTATATAATCTCTGTATTCTTTTATAGAAAATCAAATAAAATTTTAGGCAGATATAAAACTTGTTAATCACAATACAGTAGAGAGTTATCTATCCAACTAGTGGAATTGGAAGTTATTGGAACCAGTCATTAGCAGTTGATATTCATCACAAGATGGGACAAGACCACAAGGAAAAAAGCATGGCTTCCTTTAATGTCATTTTAATTTCTTTTCTTTCTATGCCACCTTCATAATTTGTGGATATCAGGCTTTTAATTTCCTATTATTGGTCTTATCCCATATCAGCATGCATCTTTGAAAGGAACATTCCAATATTTTCCCAAGAACATCAGAAGCCTACTGATTTTTGGTACTTGGCAAGTTGGCATAGTTATCAGCAAGTTTCATATAAAATATTATTAATAGCACTATTAGAAGCAATATAATCTACAACTGCTTCCTTTTTGACAAATACATTAGTCTAGTCTTGGTGATTTTAGTAACTATAAAGCATCAAACACATTATACTATAATTAATCAGTATTATCATAGATTTTTAGTTCTTTCTCACATTCTTGTTCTACCCTTTTCTCCTTCCTTCTTTCTCAGTCAAATCCTAAAATCATTGCCATAATAAAAAACATGAAAATCCATAAGCTGCTGTCTGATTCATAGCTACAGGAAAATAAATTATGTATATAACAACTAACATGCAAGTACATGACTTTCACATTAAGCTAGAAGCAAATGAACATACACACTATAATAATTCATAAATCTTTCACATTGAGAACATATGTTAGTCAATAGTCAATGTCATCACTTGAAATGGCTGTTTTCATAAGGGAACAATTAGAAGCTTATCAGTGCAACACTACACTAGTGCTTTTTCCAATGATGATTCAGTACATCACTACCAATTAATCTGTGGTGTAGGTTCTAGCTACAGTAAATCATTGGTAGGATATAATTCATTCTATTTAAATTTTCCTACCCTACCCTTTGATGTTGACCAAGAACAAAACAAAAAGAAAAGGATGAAGTGATAAAAACGTATGGGAGTAAAACTTGCCTAACTCAGACCCACCACCACTCAATTATCATAACATTCATCCTCATAGTCAGCTAAAACTAGCTTACTCATTCCATTTGGAGCATTATAGTGCTCTTTTAGCACACTTTTGATTCTAACTGAGGATATATTATACTATATCAGTATCAGATACAAGAAAACAAGAAAATATATTAGTGAACTTGTTATTATTCTGATGTATGCGTTATCTTTATTAATGTCATTAACCACTTCAAGTTATGGTGGTGATATTGAAATATCTCAAAATGTAAATTATGAGTCTGAGTAAACTTGTGAGTGCTCCAACAGTGGTAGATAAATGTCATTTTTTATTTATGTCAATATATCTATGTATAGCTATCTATATCCATAAATCTATATTATATCCACTATAGTGGAAGGGTAATTATATGAGAATAAGGAATCAAATGTGGCTAATTAATGACTGAGGAGGATCATGTTAGATATTTCTATGAGTCTATCTTGCAATCTGTAGTTTTCTTAAGAAAAGGGTAGCTATGAGGCTGGAATGGTGTATACTACTTTACACTCACCTCCTTGTTTAGTCTTTTATCTCATGATAACCCCACCATGTAAGATCCAGCAGATATGTTAAATTCTTCTAAGAATAATATTTTTAGATATTTCCTTTAAAGAAAATACAAAATGCCCCCACAACTTTTTCCATGGGTCAATTACACTTATCTCTTCTATTCTTAGGTAAGATTATACATGAAACTTTTTCACTTGTAAAAATATGTATTAATTACTTATGAAATTTAGGTTATGTCAATGATTGGTATCCTTATAGTCATAACAACTCAAAAAGAAGTCATATGTAATATAGTCTAATCTTACTAAAGATCTCATTGTAATTTAGTCCTGAATAATTTACATTGATTTGAAAAATCTCTTCCAAAGATAAAATGGTACAACATACTGAAACAGAGGACTATTCTTTGTTGTGTCCCCATATAAAGAAAAGTTCTAGAAACAATTAAGAATGTGCATGAGCAATTTCTTTGTGGAAGAAGCACTGACTCCCAATAAGATGGCTAGAGTAAGTACCAAAGGCACATGGCATTGTGGTTTGTGGATGAGGAAATAGACTCAAAATTTTAGGAACTTTGCTCACTGAGCCTTTGTTATGGATGGAATTTGCCTTTTAAGTGGAAGGCTGCTTCTGAATTCTTGGTCCACTTGAGCCCAGAAATAGTACATCCTCCACTTCCACATACATCTAAGATGTGTAACATGTTCTTCCCAACAAAATTTGGATCTCTCACATTTTTTTTTTCTTATAAAACTTTTATATACTGTGTTGGTGTCACAAACTGTAGCCAGAATTGGTACAAGCACTGTCTGAAATCAATGGCAAGCCTTGGATATGGAGATCTAACATGGTACTAATAAATTAACAGAATTGTTGAAACTACAAATTGTAAAAGAATTAGAATTTGGAAAGCCATTGTCTTGGTGGTTGATGCTCTTAGTTTGGTTGCACTCTCTTTTGGTACCAACTTATAGAGCATATGTCTACTTCAGTAATAATCCAAATAGGTCATTATGCCACAAAAAAAAAGGTACTTAGGTACCCTTCAATGGCCCCCAACATCATGTCTTGCAATTTATGAAGCACAAGATAAATAGATAATGACCTACTTAGAAGACTGCATACAGTAATTAAGTAACACTCTTACATGCATAAGCATAATAATTAACTATGAAGCATGATGATAATTGGAGTTAGAAAACCTTGGCTTAGTCATCAGAGACAAAATAATGATGTCTACTTTAATGGAATAAATATTATTGCTCGGTGCTGACTTACTAAATCAGAAGAAGAGATGCAAAATTAATGGTTGGAAAAGTTATAAGCAAAGTAGTAGTTCATTGTTAAATGTTTAATGTACTTGTTTCTTTCTCCTGCAAGATTTAATAATTGATTAATTATATAAATAAATAAATAATGTGGGGTCCAGCAAATGGGCCAAGGAAATCAGTTAAACTCCCTCTTCCAAAGAAATAATTGATGATTGCTTTGTTTTCATGTGTGGGATGGGAGATATGTTATGTGCAGTTCCCACTTCCCACTGTGCTTGCTACTCCATAGAGCAAAACAAAAAGCTCTCATCTTTGTATATTTAAATCTCAAAAACATTTGATAATTGCTAATAATTATGAATGCACATACATATATAAATACACTCCAATTAGGTGGGGGCCACCCCAGCTCAATTGGTCTGAGACCAAACCCATACCAATTCATGACACGTGGAAAACAGCAGCTTGATGATATCAGCATGAAGTGTGATGATGATCCATATACACAATAAAAATCACCTTATTCATCACCAATGTATTAACCAAGTCCTGTTAGATCATAAATCCTTGTCAAGATAATATGATCTGCTTTCACTCCTAATGAAATTGTTTCAATCTGGTGTCACACACTCCTTCCAAGTATTCTGTTTATAAATTATAATGAAAATATTTGGTTGATGATAAACACCAGCTTGGGTTTCACGTCAACACCCTTATTATAAATACCTTAGGTTCTCTATTTGTACTATAAATACCACTCATCTTCACCATTACTCTAAATTGACACATTCCCTCCTCTTGTTTTCTCTGCCTATCTTCTTAATGGGAGATAACAATGTGAACCTTCCACCGGGGTTTCGATTTTATCCAACAGATGAAGAGCTTGTGGTCCATTTTCTTCATAGAAAGGCAGCACTCTTACCTTGCCACCCTGATGTCATCCCTGATCTTGATCTCTATCCTTATGATCCTTGGGAACTTGATGGTATATTTATTCTCTCTATTCTCTCTATTCTATATAGTCACATACATAGGTTGCATTTGTTTATAAAGACACAAAATTGTATTTGACAGAGGAGACATGGACAGAGACAATATGTCCAGAGACACTTAATTAGTGTATGTTGTGTCTATTCTGACAAGAAAGACATAGAGACACTAACACGGGATATAAGTTATTTTTTTTTTTTTCATTATTCTTGTTAATTTTTTCATCATTATATTTTTTGTTATTATATTTTTCATCTCAAATTTTTTGAATGAAAAAAAAAATGAAAATAAATTAGGTTTTCATAATTTGTTTTAATTTATCACAAAGCAGAATATAAGAATACAAAATTTTGTGTTTCTATCCATCAGTGTCTTATCCTATCCTGTTATCAATGTTTTGTCCTTTTCTCGCAAACAAACGCAACCTATAGATACAACAACTGAATGTTTATATATTTATAGGTAGAGCGTTGGCAGAGGGAAATCAATGGTACTACTACAGCAGGAGAATACAGAGTAGGGTGACTGAGAATGGATATTGGAAAGCAACGGGAATGGAAGAACCAGTGATGACAAGCTCAAGCAACAAGAGAGTTGGCATGAAGAAATACTTTGCGTTTCATCTTGGTGAATCCCCTTCTGCTATCAAAACAAATTGGATAATGCAAGAATATTGCCTTTCCGATTATTCTGCTTCCTCTAGCAGATCCTCCAAAAGAAAATCAGTAAGCTAAGCACAATATTTATATATATCAACTTATTGAAAATTTATTATTGATAAGTGTTGGTTTGTTTTATTATTCAGGATTATAGTAAATGGGTGATATGTCGTGTTTATGAACGCAATGGAGATGATGATGATGGAACGGAGCTCTCCTGTTTGGATGAAGTTTTCTTGTCACTCGATGATCTTGATGAAATAAGCTTACCAAATTAAATTAATCAAGCTAGATAGCTGCATTAATTAGTATAATCCAAAATGGATATAATTATTAAGTATATAGCAGTGTGATGTTGCAAGTATAGGTAGGTTTAGATTTCTATAGCAGCCCTTTAACACAAGTGGAAGTGGGGCACTATGTGAAATTCATGACCAAACAATATGTACTATGACGTTATGCTTTCAAAGATTCCATTTATCATTTTACCACAAATTTTTCTCTGCTCTTTTCTCCAATATAAACACACGTGGATAATTGCCCTCCCATTCTCTCAACTCAATATTAATCCAAAATGAAAACTCCAGTGCATGCAGTCAACTTTAGGGTGAAGTTGATATCTGAGATTCGTTAGATAAAAATTTTGTCAAATCAGTTAAATTATTTAACAGCTCTCAGATATCAACTTTACCTGAAATAGACTGCATCTGAGTTTTCACCCATCATATCATATATAATCTTTAATCTTTAGTGAAGGGTCAATTTTTTATTTTATTTTGTGTGTTTGCTTAATATATATGTTAGAAAGGTAAAAGAGATTTTGAACACTAGAGAAGAGGTTTGTGTATTTGAAATGGTGTATACATGATACAAGATATAAAATATGTATGGAGATATCTACGAACTATTATTATTATGTTAAATTACTAACAACTAACTATATCATAAATATTTAAGCTTCTAGTATTCTAATATTTTCTAATAATATAGACTATATTACATAGTAATATGAACCTTTTTTTCCACGTTTTCAAAATTTGAATTTGAGATCATTTAAAATGGAACCGAATTGGTCTCTGTGTTAAATGTTAATTATGTGGGTGGTTTTAGTAGGATAATATAATACTTAAAAATATTTTTAAATTAAAAAATAACAAATGTACAAATGTAAAAGATGTACTTTAGTTTTAGTAAAAGAAGAGTGTAACAAGTAGGTCATATATATTTTTTAGCAGTTATTTAGAATGTGTGGTTAAAAAGGAACGAGCGAATCTTTAATAACAAGGAATTCAATATAAAAGAGGTGTTTCAGTGTTTTACAGATCATTGACCAGTTATAGAAAATGGTGTAACTTAAATTTTTGTTGTTATTGATAGCAATGCTGGAAATAACACTAAGGATTGTTCTCAAATTTATTTCATTGTTTTTTGATGTTTGTAATTCTGTTTGAAATTTTATTGCTCCACTTTATTGTGTTGAACTCTTTTATTCTAAAAAAATTAGTAATATTTTTTAAATATTGTCAAAATTATATAACTACTATGATCAGAATGAACTCCGACTCCATTTATATATAAAGATTTTGTTTGAGTTGAAAGTTGGAAGATGTTGGCTAATTTTTTTTTATAGAAATGAGATGAGTGATATATCTAAATATTATAATTTTAGTTATTTATTAAAATTGTGAGAGGTACACACAAAATTCGAATAATTCAATTTTTACTTTCTAAATTAAATCGTTTTATGTTTTAGAAAATAACACTACAGTAATCTACAATTTAAAAAAATATCATTATTAATCTAATATTAAAAATAAAAGATAGAAAATGCCACGTGCAGAGATTGTTAAGAGAATTATGATAGATTTAAGTGAGGATGATATAGGAAGCTAAGAAGGTGTGGAGCCCAAAGAGCAGTGTGTAAGAGGAAGGTTGCAAACCGAGCGTTGGGTAATAATCCCATTATGGTTTTATAGCTTTTGATGCTATTTGGTAGCTGTTGTAAGTAGTAGTTGTCTTGTATAACAATGTTAAGGAACACATACATTTTCTTTTTTCACTTATAATCATATATGGGTGACTGCTTAGGGAAGCATCAAGTCATGTGTGATGCAAGCATTCGCATGCTCTCAAACACCACCACCACCACTATATTATATATCACATATGCATAATGCATTTATATATAAATATAATGTCAAAAAACACTGTCATATGCCATATTATATATAAAAAGGGACATTGTAATTTAGTAATTAATCACAAATAATAATAAAATAACCTATATCTGATGTAAAATCCGTGAACAATAATGGATATATATTCGATTATTACAAGAGTCCAAGAAATGGGTTTTGATATGATTATCCTTGTCATCACGTCTAATGTATCAAATAATACATATATACAAACGGACGTTTAATTATAATGAAATGCTGAAGCTTATTAATAATAACTATATATTTATTTTATATTTGACGTGATTTGACACCATTATTCATGCTACTATAATATATTAATATTAGATACACAGAATGAAATGATGGAATCTTTGTTTTTGTCGAATTTCTACTTTGTTTCAAGATCAAAATTATTAAAGCACTCACTCATTCAGTATGCGCATAAACGTTATTTCAAGCTTAATAATAAAAAGAAGGTAAGGAGAAATTAAACCGCTAAAACGGTCATAAATTTAATTGGAGTGTTTTATTCATGCTAGTATAATTATAAAATCATGTATATACTTTATTCTGCTATTGGTTTAATTTTTTAAAATAAGTACTTTTATGATTAAAAAATTTAAAAATTCAATTTTTATTATTCGCAAATAAAAAACCTTAGGGAAAAATTTATATATACTTACAAAGTAACGAAAATGAATTAACGTTTTAAGTTAGGAAACCAATTATTTTCTTTTTACCAATAAAATAAATAATAAGTTAAAGAATTATGAGAACTTGAATTAATATTTATTATAAACAACCATTACTCGATTTATAAGTGTTAGAATATAATTAGCATTAATTAGTATCAATTGTTATTATTTAGTATATCTGAATATTTATTATAGGAGATTACATCTTTATTATTACGATTCTTTTAGTACCTAGCTATAAATATCTTTTAATATTGTATTATTCCACACAACTTAAATAAATAACTTGAATACACTTAATAATAGACAAATCTTTTTTCAGTTTACTCTCTTATTTCTAACAATAAGATAAAAAATACGACCTAATGAAGTGGTGCATAGAATGTTTTATTTTTCTTCGAAAAGAAAAACATCATAATAATAATAATAATAATAATAATAAAATTAATAATAAGCTAGGGTTGTTGTCCTATATGTGTAGGCATGCTGCCCTTGCTATATCCATTGCTTCTGGTAAATAATAAACAATTTCATTGCTTAATCAGATAGTAATAAGCACTGATGAGGCTCCTATAATCATCTCACTCGTGCTTGCTTCTTTTCTGAGCATGTATGTCACATGCGACTTGAGACTTCAGAATTGTGTTATAGGTGCATGTGGTTTTCAAACAACAAAAAATAAACCCATTTCCTCAAACACGTAATTATTATACTTTGTGGCTCTCATATCAATCAATTATATATATGTCTCGAAATATTTTCAGATTCAAAAATATTTCGGATCTATTCAAAAAAGAAGAAAGAATATTAATAGTCAAATTTGTCTCTAAAATATTATTTATTTTTTAAATTAGTCTTTAAAAATTTTTTTTAGTCATATTAGTCTTTGAAAAATAAAACATAAATTAAATTGGTATTTCTGTTAGTTAGATGATGACGATTAATGTGTCACATTAAACACCACGTAGAATGATGACGTAGTAGGTTAATGTCACGTGTCACAAGATGATTAGTTGACGTGTCAGGTCAATGACACCTAGCATGCCACTGTCACTTGACGTATAAAAAAGTTATTTATAATTAAAATAGTCATTGAAAATATAGATGTAGGTCATTTTCATCTCTAAAATTTTAAAAATTAATCAAATTAGTCCTTATATAAATTTTTTTATTTTTTTATAATATTAAATTTGAAGTATTTTTTTATAATACTAATTTTAATATTATTTTTTAGACCTCAAGAAATAAAAATTTATTTACATAAAATTATAAAAATAATTAAATTATTGTAAAGTTATTTTGTCATTTGTATTTTAAATTTTATATTTTCAAATTGTAATTTTTTATAGTGAAATTTTTTTATTTAAATGAGTTTATCAAATTATTGTTGATTATATATTTAAAAAATTAATATTTTAAATTTATAATTTTTTTGAAATAACTACTATATTTATTTAATGAGATATAAAATATTAAAATATTTAAAATAATTACGATATTTATTTAGTAAAATTTAAAATATTAAAACTCTAGTTTTTTAATACTTTAAAATAACTATTGTATTTATTTAGTGAAATATAAAAGATTAAAATATTTGAAATAACTACTAATAATATTTTAAAATAAATACTATATTTATTTAGTGAAATCCAAAATATTGAAACTATATTTTGAATTTTACTAAATAAATATAGTAGTTATTTTAAATATTTTAATCTTTTATATTTTACTAAATAAATATAGTAGTTATTTTAAAAAAATATTAAAATTCAACAAGTGATCCCACAAATCGATTTTTCAATTATTGAGTTCTACCGTATATATTAAATAATAATAAAAATTATAATTTCAAAAATTTAAAAGATTTAAATTTTAAAATAAATATTATATTATGTAATAAGATTTAAAATACTAAATTTTTAAATATATAATCAACAATAATTTGATAAATTCGTTTAAATAAAAAAATTCATTATGAAAAAATTATAATTTAAAAATATAAATTTAAAATACAAATGACAAAATAATTTTATAATAATTTAATTATTTTTATTATTTTATGTAAAAAAATTTATTTATTAAGGTCTAAAAAATAATATTAAAATTAGTACTATCAAAAATATTTCAAATGTAATATTATGAAAAAAATAAAAAAAATTATATAAGGACTAATTTGATTAATTTTTAAAATTTTAAAAATGAAAATGACTTACATCTAAATTTTTAGAGACTATTTTGATTATAAATAATTTTTTTACACATCAAGTGACACGTAGTATACTAGATGCCACTGACCTGATGATACGTCAACCAATCATATTATGACATGTGGCATTAACCTACTATGTCATCATATTGTCATCATTTAACTAACGGAAGGACCAATGTGACTTACGTTTTATCCTTTTAAGGACTAATAGGACTAACAAAATCTTTTGAGGACTAATTTAAAAAATGGATAATCTTTCAAGAACAAATTTGACTATTAACTTTATTTTTTTGTGTAATTTTAGAAATAATAAAAATTATAATCTATCTCTGTTTCTGTTTTATAAGATTCGTTATAATTGAATTTTTGTGTCTTCTCTCAAATTATAATTTAACATAGAACTTATTCATTTTTTTTCTAATGTTAGATCTTATGTATTTTCTGCGATTTATATGTGTCGCTGCCGCTGTTCTCTTGAATGAAAGTTTTTCTTCTCTTAAAAAGAAATAATATGTTCCCTTGGACCTTGTTTGAACTTGCAAATTTTGAAAGGGACATTCTACTATACAGATTGAAGTGGTATATAAAGAGAAAATAATTTTTTTTTATAGTTATTTTTTATTATTTTATTATTATTCAAAGTGTGGGTCCTATCTTTTTCAATCTCCCTTTCATTCCATAAAAAAAAAATCTATAAACTTACATCTTTATTGTATAATTCACCATTTTAAAAATGCCAAATCAAATTGGAATCTATAATCACTGCCAAAGTATTCATGAATATAGCCCTTTTCCAATGGGCCATATTTTTATTTTCATTTTTGAAACTTTATTTTTTCAACTTGTTCATAAAGCTTTTAATTTGGTTGTTTAATTTGTAACAAAATTCATGTACGAAAATGGATGAAGGTAGGTATTTGATATATCCCAACCCTCTTGTCCCTTTAATTTGCTGGCTTGCTTAGATATGATGATTGGTTTTTAAATATATATTGCCATGCCAAACCAAAAAAGTGCAACTAGTAATGAGAGTGATTCTGAGGCCAATACATATGTTGCTTTTGAGTGAAGTTAATTACACTAATCCGTCCATGCAACCATCAAAAGTCAACACAAAAGTTCAAACTAAGTCAACCCCACAGTCCCACACAAAACGGAAAGGAAAAAGCCTATCAAATATAAAATAGTTAAATTATATTATTATTTCCCATATATAATTTTTTTTAAATAATAAGCCTAGATGATATTTATATATAAATATAATAAATAATTATTCGATTGGATGATATTTAAAATATCAAATTAAGTTGGTCGAGTGATAATATTTATATATTGGTCACTTAAGCAAGTGTCAAGTTCGATTTTCGCTTTAATTTGTGTATGTAGTAATTTATTGGTCAACGATAGATTTTTGGATAAATTTAAAATATTAATTTAATTTTAATACATTGATAATAATATAAAAGATTTTATATAATTATTTAATTAAATTAATATTATATAATTTTTTGAATGTAAATTTAAATACTAATTATTATTATTATTGATATCGGAGATGAATCCAAATCCAATATATATATATATATGTACGGTGAATTTTAGTATACAGATCAAAAAGTCATACAGATTTAAAGATTTGTTTACATTACACTTTTTAAAGCCACACTTTTTACTTTAAACCGTAACTCTTTACAAAAGCGTCACCTAATGGAAAAAAGTAAATTAGAAGATTTAAGAGAAGAAATAATTAAGTTATCAAAATTAATAGATCAAAAATTAATGATTTTAACTAATGTTAACTGTAATGACACCGAATTCTTAAAATCAATACAAAATGATTTTTCTCAAAATCTTTATTTTACTATAAGTTTTATTGAAGGACTTCAAAAACCTAAAAAAACTTATTTTTCACACGGAATTTCTAAGAAATGTTACCATGGAAATGATTCCCCACATCTTTATCATACTTTTAACCCACAATTAAATTCTATAGTAGATATGCTTGAAGAAATATTAGTATCCATAAAATTTCAAAGAAATAAGGAAAAAGAGAATCCTAAAGAAGAAAAATTTCAAAATATAATCAACATAACAGATTTAAAAGTAAAACCACCACTAAAATTATGAATATTGAGGAAAAATTAGAAGAAGTTACAATGCTCTTTAAACAATTAAAAATGGCTCAAGAAAATAATATTATGGAACAAGGATTTCAAATAGAAGAAGAATTAGTAAATTCTGAAAATATAGAAAATGAAGAACACATCCTAAATTATTCAAGTGACGAAGAACCAGCAATTCCAATACAAGTAAAAAAATGAAGCTGGAACATCTAAAGATAATCAATCTCAATTTAAATGGGAAACAGGTTTTGATAATTATGCTTTTAAAAAATGGTTTATAAATAAAGATTCAAAATATACAAAAATACCATCAAAATACGTTCTTAAAATCCAGGAAATGGAAGGAGAAAGAATGCTTGATTTAGACTGTAAAAAGGATGAAAAAGAAATTTTCAAAAATTGGTTGAATTCCTTTTTATTAGAAGCTTTTACTAATCCAAAGCTTAGTGATTTGTCTGGAAGGGATATTTGGAATTACATAGGGTTTCATACTAAAGGAACTATAAGAGATTATATGACATCAATAGAAAACCAAATAATAGAAGATTTAGCAACAAAAACAACAGCTTATGACAAAATATTATATATAATGATGATTCTATATAAAGAATTTTTTGGAAAAAATATTATAGATCATAGACAAGAAGTCTATAATAAAGAATATCAAGAAGCAAAAAACTATTTAGCTAATATTCAGATATATGATCTATGTAATGTGGAATCTTATATATGCGAATATAGAATACATTATTACAAATTAAAAGAAGAAGATAAAAATCATTATCTTAGTATGTATATAACAAAACTTCCATATCCTGCTAATGAATTTATAATGGGAAGATTTATAAGAGAAATAAATAGAGGGACAATTGAAAATAATTTTGGTGGAGCAACCTCTCCAATAAGAGAGGAAATAAAAGAACATTGTATGCAAGAAGCGACTAAAAAAAGATTTGCAAATATAATTAGAATCTGCTGTCAGGATAATGAAGAGATACCTCAAAAATATGGTCTTAATAAAAACCTTCAAAGAAAAAGAAAATATCAATTTAAAAAAAGAAAATACTATCCAAACTGGAGAAAAAAGAGGTATTTTAGGAAGGAAAATAACAATAAAAACAAAAGACAAAAAAATAACTATTGCCCAAATAAAAAAAAAAATTGTAAGTGTTAGTATTGCCAAGAAGAAGGACACTATGCAAATGAATGTCCAAAAAAGAAGGATAAAAAGAATCTTACTAAACAAATAGAAATTGCTAAGTCTTGTTTCATGGAACCATTAGAGGAATCTGATGATAACTTAGACTATATTTTTGAATATGTCTCAGAAACAAACTCAGAGATTGAGTAATAATGCCACATTTATTACTATAAAAATAACAGAAAAGTTTATAAATGCTTTCATAGATTCTGGAGCAACACAATGCTTTGCTAGTTCAAATATAAAACTTGATTGGAAAAAATTAAAGAAACCATTAAGAGTTAGAATATCTAACAAATCAATACATAAAATTGACCAAAAAGTAGAGATGGCTGAAATTTTTATTCAAAATTATAGGTTCATTGTTCCATCTATATATATGTTAGATTCTGGAATGGATTTTATCATAGGAAATAACTTTTTAAAGCTATATCATCCATTCATTCAAGAATTAACATATATAGTTTTAAAAGCTCCACACGATTCTTCAATAAATCAAAAATCGAAACGTATAAAAATACCAACCACTACTATAGATAAGATTCTAAAATTTAAAATATTTTCTATATTAGAGACATGTTATTTAAATTTATACTTTCAGATAAAAATTCCAAAAAATAATCTTGAAACAAAGATAGAAGAACTTCTAGATGAAATTTGTACTGAAAATCCTTTGGATATTAAAAATACAAATAACGAATTAGTAAGCATTAAATTAAAAGACCCTACAAAAGAGATAAATGTTCCAAATAAAATTCCTTATTCCGCAAGAGATAGAGAAGAGTTCTCATTAGAATGTAGAGATCTTTTGGAAAAAGGAATCATAAGATTAAGTAAAAGCCCTCACGCGGCTCCATTCTTTTATGTCGAAAACAATAATGAAATTAAAAGGGGAAAACGAAGAATGGTTATTAACTATAAGAAGATGAATGAAGCAACTATTGGTGATGCTCATAAACTTCCAAGAAAAGATTTTATTTTAGAAAAAATCAAAGGAGCAACTTGGTTTTCATCTCTTGATGCAAAATCAGGATATTGGCAACTTCGTTTAGACGAAGAAACAAAGAAATTAACTGCTTTTACTTGCCCAACAAAAGAATCAACAAGTGTGTTGCTCTATGAATGGAATGTATTACCATTCGGATTAAAACAAGCCCCAGGTATTTATCAAAGATTTATGGAAGAAAATCTAAAGGAATTAAATGAATTTGTTTTAGTGTACATTGATGATATACTAATTTTTACAAAACAGGATAAAGAAGATCATCTTCAAAAATTATTAATAGTTTTAGAAAGATGTAAAGAAAAAGGATTAGTTCTTAGCAAAAAGAAAGCAAGAATAGCAAAACAAGAAATAGAGTTTCTTGGATTAATTCTATCCACTCAAGGAAAGCTAAAACTTCAACCAAATGTTCTAGAAAAAGTAAATTTATTTTCTAATAAAATAGAAGATAGAAAAAAATTACAAAGATTTTTAGGGTGTATAAATTATATTTCTGATCAATGATTTTTAAAGAATATAACAGAATACACTAAAAGCTTATTTCCAAAAATAAGTACTAAAAAAGAATGAAAATGGGATGAAAAAGATAGTATGCAAATTCAAAGAATTAAAGAATTATGTGAAAAACTTCCAGAACTTTATATTCCAGAAGAAAATGACTACTTAATAGTAGAAACAGATGCCTCAGACATAACCTGGTCAGGATGTCTAAAAGCTAAGAAAGCTATAAAAAGCTTGGAACAAGAAAAAGAATCACTAGATTCTAAATATCCCCCAAAGGAATTACTTTTCAGGAACTTTTACTCCAACAGAACAGAGATATACCACTCATGAAAAGGAAACTCTGGCAGCAATTAAATCTCTTAAGAAATGGAAAATTGATTTACTACCCAGAGAATTTACATTAAGGACAGATTCAAGTTACCTAACAGGTTTTATACGATATAATTTAAAAGTTGATTATAATCATGGACGATTGGTAAGATGGCAATTATTTTTGTTACAATATCCAATAAAAATTGAATATATTAAGGGTGACAAAAATGTTATTGCAGATACATTAACGAGAGAATGGAGTTCGTCTACAACGCATTAGATCAAGAAATTCAAAAATATGAACAAGAACTCGAAAAATGCAAGCATTGTCAGCAAATAAGGACACAGATCCAATCCCTCAAGAAAGCCATTGAAGCAATGAAATCAACACAACAAGCAAAACCATCAGAGTTCAGCCAGCTAAGCATGATGGACAAATCAGGTGAAGAAAAAATTTCAGAAAATAAAACAATTGCTGAAATCATTAAAAAATCCACCCAAGATAAAAAAATATTATGTATAATGGCCCCATGAAAGGAGTATATGATGCCTGGGAAAAAGCAGCACCATTCACACATCAATCAAGGATAATTCATAAAGGAGGATTTCTAACACTGGAAGAAGCAAAGGAATCCTTCAGGAAATATGAAGCTCTCCATCCAGAGCAAACCCTAAAAAGAGCAGATAAAGCTCCAATTCAAACCCAGAGAACAGGGATAATAAGAAACATTCCTACAAGGGCTGAAATCAAGGAAAAGAAAAGGGTCTGTAGATCAAATCTCAGAGAAACCCTTAACATAGTCCTAAATTGGACTGAAGAAAAAAGGGCAATTTTGGGATATTATCCTATTGCCAAAGAACAGCTAACAAAGCTGGTTATATTTCCAGATGCTTCCCCATCGGACACCTATCAGTTTTTCCAGTATGGATTAATTGATACAATTTTAATTTTTAATGATCTAAAAATTATTAGTGAGTTTCCTGCAGGATTTGTTGATGCAGTAAAGAGATTTAAAAATATGATTGACAATGTAAATCCAAGGGATATATCCCTAAAATTTACAAACAGTCAACCTATTTTTAATGAAGAAGAAGAATGCTTGGTTCCAGCACACCAAGTAATATTCATGTCCGTCTTTCTAGGAAATTTTCAACCAATTGATCAGATTCAAGACTTAACGATTTACAGTCATGAAGGAAGACTAGCCAGCACACTAGCAAGGGTTTTCGAAAGAACTCAAAAGATAACAAGGGAATCTCACACAAGAATCAATTATAAAAGCAGAAATACTCTGCTTGTGTCCAGTAAAAGAAATGAAATTGAAGAAAGAGAGATGGGACTCTTGGTAGAGTTTGAATCTGCATTATACAATCTATCCGGACTCTTAGAAAAACTCCCTGAAGGGATAAAAAGGAATCTCTGCTATTTGATAAAAAACAGAGAAGACCACAAGTGCCAGCTGTGTGTCTCAGAAATATCTGAAGAAAGCAATAATAAAATGGGATCCACCCACATGATAAAAGAAGAAGACAGCTCATCCACCCACATAAAAGAAGAGGACAGCGCATCTGAAGCATCTCTCGACATTATTGCATAATGACGTAAGCGCTTAGGTCATAGAGCACCAACAATGTAGCTGGTGCAAGATAATAAACAATGACGTAAGCAATGACGTCATAAGAAGGGTAAGGATGAGAATTGTCCATCAGACCCAACCATTATAAATAGATTGTTTAGGCAATTGTAGAAGGCATCAGACAATAGAAAGCAGGAGGCTAAGAGTACTCATATGCTAGGAGAGCAAGGAGGAAGCTGCCAAGGCAATTCTATAATCTGAAGAAGAATTCTCTTAGGAAAAACCAATTCTAAACTCCCCTCTGGAGTTAGTATCTACAATCTCCCCTCTGAAGACAAAAACATCTTATGTAAAATATTCTAAATAAATGAAGTTTTTCTCCAGAAAGGTACGCCTTTATCCTAATCTCTTAGTTATGAATTATTTAGAAAGTTTAGAATTAACGGAAGAATATGATTATTATAGATTATCTGCCTTATTAGATAATGAAAAACAGGTTGTTCTAAAAACAGAATTAAATCTCAAATCAAATGAAAATTTTAATAAACAAAATCTTTTAAAAGAAGTTTTTAATAGAAAAAATATAATATACTATGGAAAAATTCAACTTGAAGCACCTATAAAGATAAAATCCGCCAATGGAGAACTTGAAATAGCTTTGATAAATGATGAAGAATTGAGTAAACAGATTGAGAAAATTAAAGATCAACAAAAAAGATCTAAAATTGGATGGATCCATATTAGTACTATACAAGTCTTAATCAAATCTACATACATGAAAGGAATTAATTCACCAATAAGCTTAGCAATCTGCGATAAAAGAATTACTGATGACCCAATAGATCAAATAATTGGAATTGTTCATGGAAACTTGGCAAACGTAAATGTTAAATTCAATGCCCATCTTGGATACGCTATACCTTTATCAACTGAAAATCTTGGAAGATCTATAAGCTTAGCTTATAAATTTCACAGAAAGAATCTAATGGAACAAGATGATGAACCATTTTCAATTACATATGCAATAAATTATGCTTTAACAAATAGCCATCATAGTATAATATTTAAAAACAGAGAAAGAATTTATGTTGATGAATTATTTCAGAAAATCGTAAAAACAGAAATACCAAAATATAAAGCTATTGAAAACTCAGTTCTATTATTAAAAGAACCATCAGGAAAATTAGTTTCATCGAATTTTCAAATAAGAGAATCTAAAATTAATAGCCCTTTAAGTTTATCTAAGTTAAAGATTAAAGAAGAAAATTCTGAAATAAAAGAATTAACAAAAAAGGTCGAAAAATTAAATGAAACCCTAAACACTAAATTATGACAATAAATAAAGAAAAAATATATGTAACCTATCAAGACAAGAAACAAGAGCTCTTTGAAAGAGAAAATCGGTTGAATTATTTACAGTTTTCTGAAATAAATTAAAGAGCATTTGAAGCTCTAAAAGTAATCTATGACAAATTGAAAGGAGAAGTTGAAGAGTTAGAAAAATTAATAGAATCTCTAGAAAATAGTAATGAATCAATGATAGAATTTGCAGAAATTCTAAGATAAATAATGAAGTATACAAAGATTGAAAGACCAGAAAACAAAATAAAAAGAAAAAGGGCGAAAAAATTAAAAAGTAAAATAAAGGAGTATAAAAGGGAGTTAAATAACCTTCGGTTCGAAATTAATGACCTTATAATAAAAAGGATAGAAATAAGAACAAATATAAACAAGTTGGAGCTAAACTTAAAAAATTTATAAATGCCTGTAAAACCATATTATGACTTAAAAGAATTAAAGCTGTTGAAAGAAAAAATGGAGAATGAAGTTGAAAAATTAAAAAGATATTTAGAAACAACAGAAAGTGTAGAAATAAAAGAAGTTTTTGAGGATTTGAAAAATTATATTAAAGAAAAAGACAAACAGATAAAAGATTTTATATACAATAATCCATGCAAAAAAGAATATTATAAACTAAAACAAGATTGAAAAAACTATAAAAAAGAAATCAGAATTAGTAATAGTAAAAATGGTCAATACTTTTGATTATAAAATTGCAAATTATAAAGTACCACCAACCAAATCTATACAAATTATAAACTTATTCGAAACAAAATATGAAGAGTTAATAGAAATTTTGAAAAAGAAATTACATTTTAAAATTGGTATCAGAGCCAAGTTAACGATTAAGGATAACACTTTTTCTTTAAGCAACACTTTTAGTGATACACTTTTAAATCAATAAACAACCAAATAAAAACAAAAATTTGTAAATCTGTACCAAAACACATCTGTACACTAGATGGACCCTATATATATATATATATATATATATATATATATATATATATATATATATATATATATATATATATATATATATACCTTGTGGCCTAAGTGACGATGAATTTCCCAACCCCCCAACATATAGTAGAGAAAAGCTGCATTGTGCTTTGTGCCATGAAAGTTGTAGAGAACACTAACCTACCCAATTCAGGACCACATCAGAAAAAGAAATGGATTAAAATATTGTAAAGGTGAAAAGTTCATAATATCAACAAATTATTTGTCTTTGGCCTTGTCAAGATTTATTGCATATTGAAAACTTGCTTTGAGGACAAATAATGTGTGTCTTGATTTAAGCACAATAATAATAATGTGGTTGGGAGTTTTTAATTTGTAGTGGGTGATGTAAGGAATGACCACATACATAACTCACAAAATTATAATTCAATTACTTATTCAAATCATCATCTACTGAAAAGAATGCATGTATATGTTGCAACTACTATAAATATATTTTAATAACATTTTATTGGTTAATATTATTGGGTTGACATTTCATATATAATAATATATGAGTTGAGATGGAGATAAAAGAACATAAAGGAAAGGATGAATGTATGTAGCTATCATGGGAAAAATAAAATAAAATAAAGGTAGCTAGATTACAGTATGATGAGTTAGTGGTTGTTAGGATTAGATTAGGATTTGGATTAACATTAGTGATTAAGAATTGTCTACGAAGTACATACATTTTACTGAGTTATTATATTTGCGTGTTAGACACATTTTAGATACGATACTCATCAAAATTTGTCTGATATATATATTATTTACGTTTAATCATATTTTAATAAAAAATAAAAAAATTCTTTTTCGAATACGTTTGGATACACTTAAATATCATCACGTGTCAACGTGACTAACTTTATTCTTAATATATATTCTTAAAATAAATATAAAAATAATATATATTATTATTTATTAAAATAAAAAATCTTTTAAATATTTTATATAATTAAAAAAATATTAATAATTAAAAAAATTAATTTATATTTTAATATCAATAAAATATTAAAATATTATTATGATTTATCTAAAATATATTTTATATTATATTATATAATATTATATTATATATACGTATTTATAAGATTTTAAAATTTGGGTATTAATTCTAATCATATTCTATATCTATGTATCATGGGGGATTGTTATATGTTAGGATACAACGATCTTGCTAGCAAGTGATTGTATGCTATGTGATAACTGATGAGTAGGCAATTTCTTTTGGAGGAAAAAAAGGCA
The DNA here is from genome assembly GCF_014773155.1 of Arachis stenosperma. Taxonomy (NCBI): domain Eukaryota; kingdom Viridiplantae; phylum Streptophyta; class Magnoliopsida; order Fabales; family Fabaceae; genus Arachis; species Arachis stenosperma. The sequence goes on from NC_080386.1 coordinate 6,417,080, forward strand.
TTGCATGTATTAATATGACTAAATTATCAAATTAATTTTTAAAAAATTATTCATCTTTTAAATTAATTTCTGAACATTTTTCTAATTAAATTTATTTTTTAAAAATTTTAAATTAGTTATGTTAATTTTTTTTATCATTTTTATTGTTAATAGTATTAGAATTTATTAATATAATACGTTAAATAACATCACAATACATATCTAGTAGTCTTAATTAATTATTAACATAATTAATTTATAAAATTAGATCAAATCAACCTTAAATTGAGAAGTTTCAATGTCTCAAGTTATTCCTTTAATTAGGTTTTGATTTGATATAATTTCATAAATGGGTTAAATATTTTTTTCGTCCCTAAAGTCTTGGATCAAAATCAAAATCATCTCTAACATTTTTTTTATTATTAAAATCATCTTCAACATTACAAAACGTTATAAAATCATCCTTTTGTCCATCAACAATATTTTTTTGACGATTTTGCCCTTAAAAAAAACTCTTTTCCTCATCGCTAACCCCAACCCCCTTCTTCATCATCACCGAGCCTCTTTCTCTCTCTCTCTCTCTCCCAAACTCTTAATCTCCCTTAATCCCTAACCACAAAATAAATAACAATCCAACAACAGCAATAGCAAAATAAATCAATAATCTAGCAACAGCAACAATCACAAAATTAGCAACAACATAAATTAAAAAAGTTAAAAAGAAAGAACTCATGTATATGTTCTTCAAAAATTAAAAAAGAAAAAAGAAAAAAGGAAGAACGAAGAACAGAAAAAGAGAGTAACAATCCAACAAAATAAATTAACAATCCAGCAACAACAACAATTATAAAATAAATCAACAATCCAACAATAGCAACAATCACAAAATTAACAACAACATAAATTAAAAAAGTTAAAAAAGAAGAACTCATGTATATGTTGTTCAAAAATTAGAAAAAGAAAAAAGAAAAAAAGGAAGAACAAAAAACAGAGAAAGAAAGCAAGGGAAAAAAATTGAAAACTGGATCGGTTTCGTCGTTAACGTCTCCCTCATCCACCGCGTCGTTCGTAGCGTCGCCACCATTTGTTGCGGCTCCTCCTCCGACAGCAACAATGTTCAAGCTCTTGAAGAAGCTTCTACTGAATGAAGTCTCTTTACTTTGTGATTTTTTTATTTGTGTGTGATTCAATTTTTGTTTTTGTGATAATGATGATGGTGATAGTAATGGTGATGAGAAGATGAGTGGGGTTAGTGGTGAGGGAAAGTAAGAATTTGGAATAAAGAGAGAGAGAAAGAGCTTCGGTGATGATGATGAATGAGGGTTAGTGATGAGAGAGAGAGTAGAAGTCTGAGAGAAAGAGAGAGAGAGAGAGAAAGAGGTTCGGTGATGATGAAGAAGGGGGGTTAGGGATTAGTGGTGAGGAGAAGCGTTTTTTAAGGGTAAAATCGTCAAAAAAATATTGTTTATGAACAAAAAAATGATTTTATAACGTTTTGTAATGTTGAGGATGATTTTAATAACAAAAAAAAGTTGTGGACAATTTTAATTTTGACCCAAGTCCTCAGGGACGAAAAAAGTACTTAATCCTTTCATAAATTTATTATATTAATAGTCAATTAAGATTCCTAAGTGTGTGTTGTGGTATGCCACATTAAGAAATTTTGACACGATCAACAACGAAAGTGACGGAAGGATGAATTTGAGTAAAAAAAATTCGGAAACTAATTTAGAGAACAAATGATCTTTCAAAGACGACTTTAACCATTTACTAGTAATTCAGTTCAATCATAATTTTATCATGGCTAAACTACATTAAAACAAACTTTGGAAGTTTAAATAGTCTCTTCAGAATCTTGAGTTAAGCTCCACTTTAGTCTTTGAGATTGTTAAGTTGCACTGAGTTAGTTTCTGACTTTTTAATTGCTACAATTTGATCCCTCCATATTAAAAAAAGTGTATCAACGCCATTAGTGACGTGACTCAAGCCTTGCGATGCTGGATATATTAAAACGATTGACGTCATATGCGTTTTGACGTTAAAGAAAGTATTAAATATGTCATTTGAGGATTTGAATAATTTTGTCATAACCAAATTCTTTGTCATAACCTCAAACGATGTCGTTTAATGCATTCTTTAACGTCAAAACGTGTATGATATTATTTTAATATGTCCAGTGTGACAAGACTTTGAATTACGTCACTAACGACATTGAATTTTGGTAACACAAAATACACAAAAAATAATATTAATATATTTTTTAAATTTAAAAAATTAAATTATAACAATTAAAAAATTAATGACTAAATCAATACAATTTTTTAATTTGATAACCAAGATAGGACTTAACTCCAGAATCTTATTAGTATAAAAAACTCAAGTAAGCTTTATTTGAAAGCCTTTAGCTAAATGTGTCTTAGGAGTTGGGACACATATTAATATTATTATTAAGAGTAAACTTTTTAAATTCTCTTAATAAATATATAATAAACATATAAAAACTTAATTTTTTGTTTTTTAACTATTTAGGGTAGTATATTTCTGTAAAAATTTTTAATGGTTAATTGCTTTGATACCTTTTGAAAACTAGAAGATAAATAATCCTTTCTAATGTATTATTACATGATATATTTTATTATGCACTTTTAGCATATGAAATAAATTTCTTTGCGTATTTTATCTAAATATCAAATATTCTTTTAAAATTAAATTTTAAATAATTAACTTACATCATTTTAAAGTATATTTAACATGAGTTTCAAAATTTATATTTTTTTTTTGTTTCTCACGGTATCCCTCAATCCAACAGGTCAAAGACTAATCTGTCGCGGTACTGAGATCCATTTATGTTTCAATTTATATTTGTTCAGACTTTAAGAAGGTACGGAGCATTTTTTTTTATTCTGTTGTTAGTTTTTGGTTATCTGTCATGTTGTATTAATGGGCTAGTTGTATGGTCGACTATGTTATTATTGGGCTTATCATACATTATACATTGGTATGAAACATAACGAACATATTTTTTAAGTTTAAAAATTAATAAATTTTAAATATTTGAATTTTTCTATAAAAAAATAATTTTAACAAAAATTAAACATCAAATAATAGACACTACAGAATTAGCCAATAGTTAATACAAATTTTGTTAACAAATAAAATAAAATACGAAGCTGAACTTTTTACTAAAAAGTCAAGAACTATAAAAAAAAAATATTTATGAATATTAAACTGAAATGCAGTTGTATTTTGCTACTGTTTCTTAGCTTAATTTGGATAAATAATTTAATTAATCTTTTTTAAAAAAATAGCTTAAACAATAAATAATTATATTAAAAATAACTTATAAATAAATTATTTTATATTTGAATTTTTATTTTTAAAAGTACTTATTTTATAAAAATATAGTAAAAAAATAATAATATTACGAAAGTAGTCATTTTTTTTAGCTTCTCTATAAGTTTCTAAATAGCTTATTAGAAAGCTACAATTTAGTTTTAAAAATTACATCTAACATTAATACTACTACTTTTTATAAGTCAAAAGTTTAAAAAATTACTTTTAAAACTTTCCAAACGGACCTTAGTCTTTCTTTCTTTCTTTTTTTCTTGGCAGTTACCGAAAAAAAAAAAAAAACTGAAATTTTAGAACAGTAAACAAGTATTTTAACAAAAATAAAAAACCTTTGAAGTTATAATAAATATATTTTACAACTGTACACAAATTTTTTTTTTTTTTTACAACTCATATAATTATGATTGGAATTTTGAGTGTTGGTCTCTTTTTCTTTGTCATGCTTATACTATTACGTATATATCTTTAATTATTAGTATGTATAAAGGAGATTCCTATACTAAACCATAGACAAAAATAAAAATTTAAAAAAGATGGTTATTTCATTCAGTTGTAATTTAATCTTTTATCAATAAACAAAATAAATTTATATACCTATTATACTCAAAGTGAAAGAACCGTATCAAAGTAATTTATTTATTTTCTTAAAGCAGGTTCATTTAATAATATCAAATAGAGGATTTTAAATATAGGTGCATTATTCTCTTCGTTTTTCTTAATTAAAAAAAATTATGATAAAGGAAAAGGTTGCTCTAGTCTGGAGTTAGAATATATCCTCAACTTTTTTTATTTATTTTATCTTATAAATAAGTAAATAAATAAAATTATAGCATCCTATATTTAATTTGACTTCATGCAATATATCTAGTGGGAGTTGATTTATCTAATTGTGTTTTTTCTCACACATCATAACAAATAACAACAACAACGACAGTTCGATTTTTCAAGTTAATTGCATTGCTGAACAATTTACTAATATAAATAAAATTAGAGAAAGTATAAGGAGCTAATGGGTTAAGCGTACAATATGTACAATGAAAGTTTAGAAAATATTAGAGATATAACCATTAGTATTACATTGTCCTATCAGTTACGCTTTTGAGATGAGTGGTTTCATAACATGATATTAGAATTCTAGATCCAAAAAGTCAAGAGATCAATCCTTAATGAACTCCAAAATCAGCTTAAGCTTTTGGGAGGAGTTGTTTTATAACATGAGATGTTTATTTATTCCTGATATTCGGATGATTATTCTAAATAGTATGAGTGATGTTTATTTTATTTATGGACCAAAGATTTAGTCTATCGTACACATTTTAAGTTTAGGCTATTGGCTCCCTAACACCACTCATAAAATTATATAGAATACTTCACATTCAAAGGGTGAAATGGACTTTTCCCTTAAAATTAGGAAAATGTTAATAACTGAATTTGTTGGGAATAAAAAGCGAGTGTGTATTGGTGGGCCGAAAACAACAAAAAACTGAAAGGAATCATTTTGTGCGTGTTGATGGAAACTGGGAAAAAAAGATTAGGCACAAAAAGTAGTGAATTTTGAATTGAATATTCATCACCCTCTTTTGTTTCTCGTCAGCCGCTCGCATCAGCATCAAACCACCTCAATGGATTAGTTGATTACTATTTCCTACTCACTCTAATTAACATAAAGTAATAACAGTAGCTCCATTAATAATAAAGTTAACGCGTGATTTTGTGTTCCAATTCCCATTTAATCATAATTAGTAGTAAATCATCATTTCATTTCTCAGTTTCCAAAGCTCTGAATTCTGAAACGCCAGAATGGGTCACGGAGACTCCAAACTGTCGTCTTCTTCCGTAACGGAAAAGAAAGCCTCCCGTCGAGCTCGCTTCAAGCAGCGTCTTCACATCGGCCACTATATTCGCCACCGCACCGCTAACTCTAACGGTAACGCTAACGGCAACGGCAACGGCAAAGGATCTTCCTCCTCACAGAAACTCATCTCCGCCGACAACTTCGCCGGAATCGCCCTCTTTACCTTACTCCGCGTAATCTCTCTCTCTCTCTCTCTCTCTCTCTCTCTCTCTCTCTGTAATTCAGCTGAAATTTACAGTTATTGTGGTTGTGTAGGCGGAGATGCAGTTCAAGGACAAATGGATTGCATGCCTTTCACTCGGAGAACAGACTTTCCGTACTAAGACCTCCGACAAGTAATCAACTAATATTCATCTTCTTTTCACTATCGTAACTCTTTGAAGAAGATGTTCTTTCTACTTTCTGCATTTGTTTTAGGAATTAAAAAAAATGTAGTTAGTTTATGTATTCATTCTGTGTTTTTTCCATGATGGTGCAGTACAGACAAGCCTGTTTGGAATTCTGTGAGTACTCTTCAACTGTTATTCTTCTTTTTAATTTCCTTGAGTTGGTGCTACCATGCTGTGTATATGTGCTTTCATGTTTATGCGCCTCATATAACTAAGAAGTACTTTAGGAACTTACGTTACTGTGTTGGAGATTAATGCTACTTATGTAAGTATCTACAACCATGCTTTAAAAGTTCAGGCATTATGGGTGACCACAAAAAAGTTGGACATGCTTTGCTTTCATTCATCATTCCTTTTACTATAGGAACTTGAGTTTAGTTTGCTGTGATATTAGTTTACTCAATTCCTTTTACTATAGGGCAGTGTTTCTTCTCTGAGACTGATATTCTCTTTCCCAGGAAAAGAAACTTCTTTTGGAACAGAATGGACCACATGTTGCAAGAATCTCAGTTTACGAGGTATGCTATAAGAACCGTTTTAGTTTTCTTTATTTAATTATGCGTTACATCTGGCCTCTGGGATGTCTTTCTGCTTCATTTCAAGAGAAGAAGTGTTTGTCAATCTCTATGTGCTAGAAGGCAATTCAGTTTAAATACTGTATCTAACTCTGTTTTTGTTTTCTCATGCAGACCAATAAGTTGTCCAGCAATACTCTTGTTGGATACTGTGAGATTGATCTGCTTGAATTTCTGACCCAAGTGAGGAAACTTTATTTATTTTCATATATATATTTTTTAATTGTGTGTAGTTGGATCTATTCATTTACCAGCTACTTTATGTGCTCTTTAGGGTATACGCACAAGTTATGCTGAAAAGGGAGGAAAAGGCATCAAGGGGAAAAGAAGTGTAATGGGAGGGTTTAGATAGTTTTATCTTATTCCCCAAGGAAAAAAGATTTGGGGGAAATTATAAAATCAGGGTATTTGTTTTAGGATGGGTGGGGGGGTTGAGGGATTAATAATACCCTTTAAACGGCTTTCCCTTTGAAACAACAAAACTTTTGGATAGGGGTGAGGGTTAAAACCCTATAAACCTCTCTTACTTCCCTTCTCATTCTAGATCAAACCCATGAACACACCCTTAAGCATTATCCATTTGCTAAACTTTGATGCCGATGACTTGGCAATGCAGGATTCTGATTCTGACACTGAGATCATCAACCTTTTAGATCCATCAGTTCCAGGAAAAGTGGTTGGCAGCATTTCTATTTCATGTTCTATAGAGGTATATGACGTAAATGTGTATACTGTTGTTAATTTAAGTATGACAAAGATTTCTAACAATTATGAATAAAACCTAACAGGACCCAATTGAGACGCAGAAAGGTTTTGTAAGACGCATCTTATCTATAGTGGTAAGTTTGATATTTCCTTTGCATTCTGATAACCTGTGTCTAGTGTGGGCCTGAATAACTGACATATGAGGTTATCAGAAGTAGTAGTTAACCATCCTATTGCTACATGGGAGTGATGATTTCATACAATATTGTACCAATTGCTAGTAGATATTAACGTGACTATTCCAGTTTCTTCTTGGTGATTCCTTTTTTCTGTTTGAGGCTCTATAAAACTGAAAGGAATTCCATATAAGTTGAACATATATATGATAGAATAATCTTTGAATTATATACGTCATAGAAAGTGCAATATGTAATTCACAATTGTTTTGATAATTTAAATATAATTCTCTCATATAGTATTATTCTCTAATAGTAGTTATCAACCTGAGACATTCTGCTGTTGGCAGGACTTCAATGAAGATGGGATGCTTTCACTGTCTGAGTTTTCTGATCTAATCGATGCTTTTGGCAATCAATTAGCAACCAGCAAGGTACAGGCCTACATCTATTTTTTTTTTCCCAATAATTTTGAGCTTGCTGAATTATCTCTCATTTGCTTGTATACCCAAATTTGGATTTGGAATATGATTTTCTTATCTTCTCTTGGGATTAACTAATGAAAGTTTGAACTTTGAACCTTGAATTCAAACAATTGAAATTTGCTTTAATGGTTATATCCAAGCCTAAGCTGATCTGGCATAGTGAGATAAGGCTTTGTTATTGTGTTGTTGGCTATACCCAAGCCCAATTCTTCGTCATAGAAGGTGTGAACCTCACGGTTCAAATAATAAATCTTGAACCAATACAATTTCTAGTTTTGTATATATTTGTTTCATTGCTTCACCGGTACAATTTCTTTCTCAACAGAAAGAGGAGTTGTTCAAAGCAGCTGACAAGAATGGAGATGGTGTTGTTAGCATGGATGAATTGGCTGCCCTTCTTACATTTCAACAAGAAAAGTAATGACTAATCTTGATGCAAAAGCATGGATGTAAAAGCTTTAGTTTTTTAAACCTATTGTCATCTTCAGCTATCATATGTTGTGTTAAGTATTTCCAGCTTTTCATTTGTATTGCTAATGATGTATTATTTTTGAATGATTTAATTAACCACTCAATCTAAACTTTTAGCTCAGTCTAAAAAAATGATCAACAATGAATGCACTGAATTAGGAACTTGTTTTTCAAACTGTCGTCCAATTACTTTTGTTTGATTTTTATTAACTTAACTAGCTGCTGGTATTTGCAGGGAACCACTGTTGAATTGCTGTCCTGTTTGTGGTGAGGTTCTTAATATTTCCGACCAGTTGAACAGCATGATTCACTTAACACTCTGTTTTGACGAAGGGACTGGAAATCAGGTGATGACTGGAGGATTCTTGACTGATAAGCAAGCTTCATATGGGTAATCTTCTACATTGCTACTAGTTTAGACTTTGAGAGACAGGATACCAGAGCACGATCATTATTGACCTAATGGATTACATATCAATTTTTTAGTGTGACATAAAAGCATTTATGATTGTTAATCAATAAAATAAGAAACGAGCTCGTCAATCAAATAAGAAACTTCACTTATTATTTATTTATTTAGGTGGTTCTTCAAACTGAGTGAATGGGCCCATTTCTCATCCTATGATGTTGGTATTCGATCTGGATCTAGTGCTTCCCATATCCTGGTATGCCGTTTTGTATCCCTTTTTATCTCTGTATTTTAACAATCTAATGAGATTTATGTCATACATCATAGATTCATGTATGTTTTATAGTTATACCAGGATGTGCGGAACCTCTTGGAAAATCCGTTCTCCACATTTCTAATGTCTGAGTTAGCCACATAACTATAATAATTTGAAGAAAGGCTTCCATGCTCATTTGCTAGATGCATCAATCCTTGCATCGTTCTCACTCTTTTATCAAGCATCAATATTTGTCATGCATGCCAAATTTTTCAAATGCATGAGAATTTGAATAGTATTGACTCAATAACATCATTCAAGTAGAGAATCATTAATGTTTTTAAGAGAATTTGATATTAAAAAAAAATTTACTGGGATTTTAGTCCTAAATTGTACCTGTTCTCTCTTTAAAATTCTTATTTATTTATCTTATTTTTGGTATCAGGTATATGATCGGAAGTCTCAAAGGCTTGTCGAAGAAATAATTGACAAAAAAATTGTTTTGTCTATGAGAGCTATTTATCAGTCAAAAGTAGGCCTTGGCTTAATGGATGTAGGTATGAGATAACCTCAAACCTTTTAGTTCAAAAGAAGTTCTTTATTTATGTAACTTGGATCAAGATCCTAAAAGTGAGGAAGTTGGTAAAGTGGTAAAGTGGTAAAGTGAGGAGTTAATCACTCTTAAATTAAGATAGTGGGGCACACATTTCTTGGAAGTTTCAAATTCAATAGTGATTAACCCCTCACTTTATCACTTTACCAACTTCCTCACTTTAGAGGATCTAAATTCATGTGACTTAACCAGTCATTGCGCATTGTTTTGGGCCTTAAAGCTTATATCTTCTGAACTGTTGTTGTTAGTAGAACGTATTATGATTTTGATGGTTGAAGGTCATCATACAGATATGGATCTTGTAGATACTTCTTTTCCTCTTTTGTTTTTGTTTTTGTCATTGACATTTAAGTTGATTTTGTGCCAAATACCAATAGATTAGGAGTAATAAAAACTATCAGGGTTTTTTTACAATTAGAAGTATTCTGCATACTTCTAGCACCATGGGTCACGTTATATCAGATCTGCTTTATGTATTGGGTTTTCTTAATATTGTATTCTCCATTGGTGGACATCTTATGCGCAGGGGTTAAGGAGCTCTTACAAAGCATTTCCGAAAAGCAGGGAGCACGAATGGATTCACCTGAATCCGCTGCTGATATACCCAAGTTTGTTGAATCTTATAAGGTTGGAAATTGCTTCTTTTATGAAATAATTTGATGTTGGCATGTCATAGGAAAATGTACGTCTGTAGTTATATGGTGTCCCTTGATTGGGAGTTTCAACGAAATTTTCTCTTTATTGAGGTGCCCCCTTGTTTCAACTTTCTTTTTTCTGTTCTAGTTACAGTTTTACTTTAGTTCTTTATGTTCTTAACTTGTGTGTCTATAATTAACCCTTATTATAAAATGTGACTATTGTTGTAGGGTCAAATCAATTTGGCTGAAGTCAAGTATCCACTGGAACAATTTAAGGTGGGCTAAAACTTCTGAAAGAGTTTTAATTCATTTGTTATTGATGCAAAGTTGCTCCTGAACTTCTCTTGAGCCTGTTAGTTGTTAATGAGATTTCTGTAAGTTAATAGGACAAAATCTGGGGAGAAAGGGGACCTGAAATATAAAAAGGCCCATATGATATCTATTATCTGCTAGTAGAATATATATCTCTATTGATCCTGCTAGAACTTGCTCCTAGAACTGAAAAAAATCTTTTTGACCATTGAACTGGTACTAAAGGTTTGGTTGTATACAAGCAGTTGGAAGATTACCATATTTTTTTTCTTTTTCTGAGCAGACATTCAATGAGTTTTTCATTAGAGAGTTAAAGCCCGGTTCAAGACCAATTTCCTCTCCTGAATGTGATAACATTGCTGTATGTGCTGCTGATTGCCGTCTAATGGCATTTAAAACAGTTGATGACAGTTCAAGATTTTGGATTAAGGTACTTCATTTGTTACTTCTCTTGCTTATTGAAGGTTCCTGGTCTCAAATCAGCACTTCTTTTATGTAGATAATTCACATTGAAAATCTGCCAACAGATTTTTTTTAGGCATATTAATCAGTCAATTCTGAAATAAAACAAAATCTGTCAGCCCATCTTAGTATGAAAATGATAGAGTTGTGCTTTTCTCATTGTTCTTGGAGCTTGACTCATTCATAAGTTAGGATAAAGGTGTGGAGGAGGAAGTGGTTTTACAAATAAATATGCTATGATTTATTATTTATTTATTTTCTTTTTTTGTGTGTGTGTGTGTGTGTGTGTGTGTGTGGGGGGGGGGGGGGGGGGGGGTTATTCTTCTTCTACTTTTTTGCTTGACATCAAGCAAGAGATGTAAGTGTAACATATGAAACCATTTGGTTTTTACACAATATCAAGTGATGCATGATGAATACTGTCTTCAGGTAACTATCAGTATATCTACTACCATTTCTTTATGACATTCTATATTTCAACTTACCCCTTAATTTTGAAGAGTTTATGTTCCTTGAAAATTGGAATATATTCTGTCGTTTAATTCTTTCAACTTAAATTATGTATACTTATGGTTCTTGATTGTTCCTTTTAGGGTCGAAAGTTTTCAGTTCAAGGTCTTTTGGGGAAAGAAATGTGTTCCAATGCTTTTGTTGATGGAACTTTGGTAATATTCCGTTTGGCACCACAGGTATTTGTTGCTTTCTTTGTCTTATTTCTTTCAAATTCACTTTAATTTTGCAAGTAATTTGATTGCAAATTTTTATTTGAATGCTTCTTTATTGCAGGATTATCACCGTTTCCATGTTCCAGTATCAGGAACTATTGAACAATTTGTTGACATCCCTGGATGCTTATATACGGTATGAGATAATGACCTAAGGAGAATCATTTTACATTTATGTTTTCTACTTTTCTTGGTGCTGATTGTCATTATTTTTTTTAGGTCAATCCAATTGCTGTAAATAGCAAGTACTGTAATGTCTTCACGGAAAATAAGCGAGTTGTTTCAATAATTTCTACTGTAGATTTTGGAAAGGTTTGTCATCCCTATCAATTTTAATTTACAAATGCCTGAGTTCATAACTAGGTCCTGCACAAAATTCTGCCACATGAATTTATTGGAGAATATTACTTTGTGGATAACAATTCCAATTTGTTATTTCACCATTGGCTGGGTTGCAAAAGTATAAAGGCTTACATTTCTTACCATGAACAATTTATAAATAGCCATCATCCTAGGATTGAAACTACATGTTTTTGTGTAACAAAGTTATCCCATAGCTGCGCGCCTGATATTTAGTGTATTTTTTTTACCCGTATGTGGGAGTAATATATGATTTGGATTCAGGTGGCATTTGTTGCAATAGGAGCTACTATGGTCGGCAGCATTACTTTTACAAGGAAAAAGGGTGATTATGTCAAGAAGGGAGATGAGGTTTGCAAGTTACAGTTTATTACTGATCTCCCAATTTTTCTGTTGCTTGATAAATTAGATTTTTGACTGTTGTGTCAAAAAACTTTTTTATTTGAAATTTCACTTGCATCTATTAAATGGTCCTTGAATATTGTGGATATTACACATAACATGATGAGTGAGATTTTGAATTAATAGGATTGTTACACTTAACATTTAGAAGCTATATCAACACTGATGTTGTTTTTGCTTCTAATCAACATTTATTTGCTTAATATACAGTTTGGATATTTCTCCTTTGGTGGAAGCACTGTAATTTGTGTTTTCGAAAAGGTTGGTATTACAATCGGTTATACTTCTTATGTTCTTTTTGTTCTGGATATTGTCTTGGCTTGAATATTTTAATTATATGAATACATGCAAATTATGCATGGGGTGAGGTCCATTTTGTTTTGATTTGTGCTCTGCAGAATTCAATAGCAATTGATGAAGATCTTCTAGCAAATAGCAGCAGATCACTAGAGACCTTGGTTTGTGTGGGGATGAGATTGGGCATCTCTATGAAATCGTCTTGAAATCTGGTTGACCAACTTGGAATTTTCAATTTGTGTACCATTCTCTTCTAACCAATAACCATGACATTGCTATTTTGTAAAGTACAGATGTATTTCAACCTCTTTCAGCCGTAACTCTAGCTAATTTTATCTGTATAATAAAATATAGGTTTAGCTAAGCGTGATACAAAATCATTGCTTGCAGTTTCAGCTTAGTAAAAGCAAATGAACATTGAACAACCAATAATGTATAAAGGATCTTACACGTCTTTCTCTCGCGCAATTCAAGAATCTATTGTTTCACTTCAACAATTGAATGATTTGTAAACCGATTACTGGTGGTATCGACTGGCAGTTAACCTTTATCATTGTCTTTCCGATGTTTGAGTTTCGCGAATTGGAAAGAGAGAGGAATGGAAAGAAGATAAGAGGTATCTTTTGAGTTTAAAATAAAGAGAAAATTTTGAAGCTAACAATTTTTAGTATTTTTGGCCATCATTTGATCCATATAAATACTAAATTGTTTTTAACAAATAAATTTTATTAATTTATATGTGTAAATTCTAAAAAAATATAAGTGTAAATTTTTACAGACTAAATGTTAGCAAAAAATGATAATATTTACTGATCATGTAGTATTTATTCTAAAATAAGAAGGAATTTCAAAGTTTTAAATATTTAATGTATTTACACGATTTTATTTTTTACTAGAATATTAGGACTAAAAGATATAAATGATAATATAATAATTTATTAGAGATAAAAAGATAAATCAAATTTAAATATCATATTTATGTATATAAGATATCTTGATTTTTTTTTTCTTGGTTAGGTGGATTGAACAACTCACACTTACACACTCCTTACATACTTACTATTTTTCTTTCTCGGTTGCTGTTGATAGAAGTTGAACTCGAGACTTTTGAAATAAGGAAGGGACAGAATGCTGTGTGAGCTAAGTATCATTGTTTGGTTCATTGTCTAGTATCTCTATCATGTCAACAAACTCCTTCTAAAAAAAAGCAGTCAAGAGGGCTTTTTAGTAGTTTTCTTTTATAAAGTAGATCCATAGCTAAAATATAAGAAATGGGTAAGACATGCTGTTGCCCAGTCTTGGGTGGGCCGTCAATTTTCTAAACAGAGACCAGACAAGCCCATCCCATCCCTCCATTGTCCATCAAACCCTAATTCGGTTTAGCCATTAAAATAGAGGGCATAGTTCTTCTTTACACTCTCATTTTCGCGGCGCACACCACTCTCTCTGCACAATCCGATCCCACACACAGAGCCACCATGGTAAGCCTCTACTCCTCCACTGCTTCCTCTCTTTCCATTTTATTCACCAGTTATCCCCAAATTCCCTGAGATTACCCTTAACCCTGCATCTCTGCTTTATTTATTTTTTATTCTTTTAAGACTGTTTTTATAGTCAATTATTATGTGAATTAGATTTGAAATTCAGGAATCTGGCGGTATTAGATACTGGGTCAAGTTCGAAATGCTAAAGCTTGCACCTTTTGGTTCTTGTGGTTGGTTTCTTAGGTGAACGTTCCAAAGACAAAGAAGACCTACTGCAAGAGCAAGGAATGCAGGAAGCACACACTGCACAAGGTTACCCAATACAAGAAGGGTAAGGATAGCATTGCTGCTCAAGGAAAGCGTCGTTATGATCGCAAACAGTCCGGTTATGGTGGTCAGACTAAGCCCGTCTTCCACAAGAAGGTATCAATCTTTTAACTTTTTCCATCATTTTTCATCTTAGTTTTCTTAATTTCTAGTTTTTGACTTATACTTAGGTCACACATTCAATGTAGAATTAAGTTAGATGTATTGATTTTATCTGCAACATGGTTATTCCGAACATTTCTATGTGATGTTCTATTCCTAGTGCATTGTTCAAGGATTCTTCATTTAGTTATAAGTTTGTTTGTTTAATTGGATAGGCAAAAACCACCAAGAAGATTGTCCTGAGGCTGCAATGCCAGGGTTGCAAGCATGTGTCTCAACATCCAATTAAGGTTAGCATATGGCAGAACACATTATGTTTTGTTGTGTTTGAATAAATGGTTGATGTTTAGTTAATGGATGATTCATGTCTTTGTTGTGCAGAGGTGCAAGCACTTTGAGATTGGTGGTGACAAGAAGGGAAAGGGAACCTCTCTGTTCTAGGCAGGAGTATTAGGATTTGCAGTTGTACTGTTTTTGAAGTATCTGAATGTTTTGTTTCTCTATGGATTTCTCCTAGTTATATTTTCATTTTGCAAGACCTTTTTTGTGAGGGAGATGTGAAAAGTGTTACTAATATTAGTGATCTCTTGTTTCCATTTTTTGAATGATTACAATATTCATCTTTTTATACTCCTTTTCAAGTCCCTGCCTTTCTATGTGATTATGCCTTTATCTAATTTAATTAAATGAGTGCCACAATGAATGGATCCTGAACTAATCCACTACTGCATTAGTTAGTTATTTGAAATCTCCAAATGTGGAAACATCTGTTCTAATTATATTAGTACAATATTTACATGCAACCAGCCACCAAATGTAGAAATAAAACATAAAACCCGCAAACAACTGTTCTAATCAGCACACAATATTTACTACAGCAAATAAGAAAGGTGAGGGAATTTGACCTACTTAACGTTGATAATTGCCATAATTCTCTGGATAACCTCCGAAATAAGGATTTTTATTATGTTGTTGATGCTGCTGCTTCAAGAATGCAGCTTGTCCTTGGCTCCGATCCATTTCAAATTGCTGCCACATTAATTGCTCTTCAAGCAACAACTTCTGTTTCTTCTCTATCTCCGACATTTGCACGTAAGACGGCGGTGCCATAGATAGAGAGGCTGCAAAGGGATCTACACTGCCGGAACTCAAACCACTGCCCGGTGTTGGTGGCGCTGGCAATGCTAGCACTGCAGGCCTTCCAGCTGAACCAAGTGCCACACTGCTAGCACTTCCACTCACCCCATAACCAGGTCCTTGCATTGTTGTTGTCATTTCTGCTCGTTGGTACATGCCATTCAACACTAATGTATCAAAGCCACCACCCAATGCAGGCTTCTGGTTCGATAAGTTGCTACCTGATTGGACCAATGCCGTCTCCCAATCTTCTGCTTCGTCGAATGCATGCCATGGAAGTGCTTGGGTTGCACCTGTTGCTGCTGGTAAAGCTCCATCAAACAAAGCCAAGGCCAGTTTGTCTCCCTGGTCTTCACAAGTTACCGTTTCGTCTCCTAAATTCAACAAATTAGCTTCCATTTGCACAGGTTTTTCTACTTGTGGCTCTTTCTTTGGCTCCTCTTTTGCCGGTGCCTCAGAAATGGATTCTTCTGGTGGTGGTAGTGCCTTAATTGCATTCATATCCTCTTCTGGTTCTGGTTCCGGTTCCTTGGCGGCTTTAACTTCCTTCTTTTCTTGTTGGTTGTTCTGTGGCAAGACGAGCTTTCCTTTTATAAACTCTTCCATTATCTCTAGCTTCTTGGGCGTGATTTTTTCAATCTCAGGATACTCAGAAAAACGTGCAATTCCGATATTCTTGCTCCAGATATAAAACACATCTAGCTCATCGAATTGCTTTCCGACACGACAGAAGATGTCATATACCTTGCTACAATCCACTGCCTCCATTTCGGGGAAGCGATCAAGGAAGATACCCAATATTTCTGTTATATCATAATACAGTTGGAAACTTTCCCTCACAATCGGATATAGAGCAACTATCACAATTCTGTGGTCCTTTGCTGCCCCTGGTACATTACATTAAGCAAACATTGATGAAGGAAAGCTTTTATATGAATTCGCCATATTCTTCAATCTGAAATATTTACAAACCTGTGGGACGACATGCTAAAAATCTCTCAAGCAGCAATTGTAAATGATGCATCTTGTAGTAAAGTTTATCCAGTGTCATGTCTTTAACTGGTGTAGATCTTACAACAACTTCTCTGTCCCTGTCCCTGTCCTTATCGATGTCTCTGTCCCTGTCTCTGTCTCTGCCTCTTTCTCTTTCTCTTTCTCTTTCTCTTTCTCTTTCTTTGTAGATTTTTTCTCTGTCTCTGTCTCTGTCTCCATCACTATCGCATCCTCTTTCTCTATGCCTTTCAATGAACCTTTCTTTATACACGTCATCATCAAAACTCAATTTGCCGTGCCTCCCACGGCGGCTTTGCATCTTGAAGTCAAGTCTTTCATCTAGATACAGGGCGTAGGTGCGCACAAATGCAGAGAAGTCCCATGAACCGGATCTTGAGTGGTCACGAAAATCAGACATGTTGAGAAGGCGAGTCCCACGGCGAGTTGAGAAGAATATCTCCTGCTCATAGGCAGGATCACCCTCTGCTAGCAGCCTTTGAATCAACACAAGACTTTTCAAAGCCACCGTCCAACTTCTAGTCTTGCTCAGACGTCTTGAGATGGTATTCACACAAGCACTGATGAATACGCGAGAGTAACATGTTAAGCTCAGGATCTCCCTAAGATACTTCTCTTCGGCCGGGTATTCGTTGTGCCTCGTCGCCTTCACGATTGCCACGTCAAGGTCGGCAAGCGAGGTGCTGCTTCCAACTTTGGCTAGGCCTATGCTTGTTGTATCCTTCACTGCCCCAATGGCTTTTCTGAATGAGCTTGGAGCCATGCTATTCTCTTTCTATCTTCTAAGCCTTCTTATTGTATCTGCTGATTTTGCTCCACTTATATAATCTTCAATATGTTCACAATTCCTGCTTCCTGCAATAATCATATCTAACATGTTATATCAGATTCTTCGAACATGAGCTTTTAGATTTGTCTAAGATAATATGAATGAATGCAAATGCAAGAGCGTAAATGGGATGATACCTTCTTGGAAGCACCAGAGTACAATGATTAATCACAACTGCTTAGGAGAGAATTAGAGATCCAAAGCAATTGTAAAGTAAGAAAATCTTCTTGTTTAGAGGAAGAAAGAAAGAAAGATATTTGTTTCTAACTCTCTTTTGTTCTTCTCTGACATTACAACGTATCTCAAATTGGCTAAAACATTGCCCGTTTTTGTAGCACGAAAACAAGGGAATCAATTAAGATTTTATGATAAATTCACTGCTCAACATTAGAAAGCTTTTAAACATTCTTGGTTATTCTATTTTTAGTAGGGAGGGTTATTTAGTTTGCATATTCTCGCCACCTTTGACCGTTTCAATGTTAATGTAACCATCTTAAAGTTTAACAATATACTAATCTAACAACCCAAGGTATATCATCATATCAGTTAAATACATGCAATGCAATGCACCTGTTATAAAATTGAGAATCTATTTGATTAATTGGTTAATTCCTTGCATCTTGAGGAGCATTGGTTTTGGGACAGCTTGGAGTTAGCTTAGTCAGTGCCAATTCCTCGGAAAATAAACTTAATCAGATATATGTTTGTTTAAAGAGATAACTGTTTTAGTTTTGCATTCTTAAAGTTGTTTTTATATAATCTTATTTTGGTATATTGTTATAACCAGGAACGGGCATAGTTGAGAAGGAGGGGCGGCACTTGTCCCCACTAGAAGTTTGAAAACAAACTAATAAATACATATAGATCAATATATTTTGCTTATTATTATATCATCTTTGTTTCCATTAAAATTTATGTTAAAATAAACTTTATATTATTAAATTTAACATGAAACCATATTTATCTTATTATAAGTATCAAAACTAAAAATATAAATAAACAAATTCAACATTAGTAATATATTTTGTAAAACTAACCAAGTAACTAATTACTAAGTTGAAACTTAATTTTCTAAACATAAAGTGAAATTATTAGTTTTTTCTTTCAAAAATTGGTTGAGAAAAGAAAGAATGTTATCTATTTATTAATTCATATTTTTTAAATTGACAATATATTAAAATTAAATATAAAAATATATAAAATATAATATTTAATTATTAAAAAAAGAAAAAACTATTTCAATTAATTTTTTATTATTTTAATTAATATACTTTTCAGCTTTTACATATAGATCTAGTTTTTTTTATTTTGGATTCTTATATATATGATTTTCATTTCATAATATAAATATATCAATGTTTAATAAACTTTATTTTAGTATTCTTTTGAAAGAATGAATCCTCTCAATTGTTAAAAAAAAATTGAGGGGATAAAGAGTGATATATAACTTTTCAAATTCAATGCGCTCTCTCTATATTTTTTTTAATCCCACTTATAAAAATAAATGATGAAAAATCACACTTTATTCTCTCAATTGTTAAAAAGAATCGAGAAGATCCATTCTCTACTTTTACCTCCATAACTAGAATTTTTTGGATTCGCCACCAATCATAACACCAATATTCTATAATAATAACAATAGAATTAGGTAATTAAAAATAAAGACTAGTGGAAGGCATAGATTGATACATATAAATTAGAAGAACTTATAATGTAGTTTGATTCATGAATTGAATCTTGAGCAAACTCGCCTAACCTCTCCAAGAAAACCAGTCTTGACACCAATTTGGCCCATTTTCACAATAGACTCAACAAAATCAGCTTCAAAAGAAGGTCCAAAAATTGGATTAAGGGGACTAAAGTAGGAATCCATAACACTCTTGGTGAATATATCATCATTAAGCCTAGCATCAGATTCTAAGACAGCAAAACCTTCCCTTATGTTCTTGAGAATGTGTTTGTCAAATTCCGTCCCACCGCCTTCATCGATGGCGAGGCGAGCGTTAACATCGCCGTTTTGAGGGCACCTAGCCTTCAGCCTTGGGAGGAAGTTTGGGTTGATAGCTGGGTCTGATCCCACACCTCCCGGGAAGAAGTTGTATAGCCTTTTTGTCATGAAGAAGCATGCTGTAGTTCCAATTGTATGTGCAGCTGAAATCAAGTAGAAACTCAGGTACAGTCAACTTTACGTGAAGTTGATAATTGAGAGTCGTTAGATAATTTGACTGATTTGACTAAATTTTTATTTAACAGCTCTTAGCTATTAACCTTATGTGAAGTCAACTGCACCTGATTTTTCACCGAATAATAATCATAATAATAAATTCAACAACCTAAATTAATGATCAAATTAGTCATTATGTATTTGTGTATAGACATGATACTATCACGTGTTTGGCAATTTGGCCTATTCCATAGTTTAATTAGCTAACAAGTTCATATTACTTTACTTCCTCAACAACCACCATCTCATCCACCATGCATGACAAGGAGGGAGGAAGGGAGGGAGAGAGAGAGAGAGTACCAGAGAGAAGAACAAGGTCTTTGTGGGTGAGACCCTTGTTGAGGAACTTGGCCTTGAGTATCTGAATAGAATCAGTAACTTGAGGCATTTCATCTGCAAGGCTAAAATTGGAAACGAAACCATCTCTGCGCCCAGTTGGAACTTGATATGTTGGTCCATTGGTCTATTCAAATAATTGAATGAATAAGAAGCATACATAAGATGCATGAGTAAGCAGTAAGCGGAAGGTTTGTTACCAGAGCAATGGCGTCTCTGGCAGCCAAAGCGAGAATGTCAGCACAAGAAACAAGGGCAGGGCAAGAAGCTTCCAATTGAGCCTTGGCTCTTTGAATGACCTCAAAGCCTCTGAGGCCTTGATGAGCAAATGCAAGCTTCTCCGGCTGTGATGACACGTCGATGAGAATGGAAGCGTCGCATCCCTCAACAAAGCAGTCATGGAAGTGAAGCCTGAGCAAGGCCGCCGCCATGTTGGGGTCAGAGGCAACGGCGTCTCTCACTACGCCATGGACAATGGACTCAGCTTCAGGACACGTGTTTCGGTAGAAACCCACTTGAAGAATAAACTGACCCTCACAACAACTTGTCAACACCATTAACAACCACAACAACACCCCCATACCTCTTCCTATCACTTTGCAACTTCCTGCTGACACCTCTTAACTTTCATGTCACCAACGTGTCAAATACAAATACCATTCATCGCTGCACGCACTTCAACTCTCTATTAATAATACGTATATTTATGTGAAATAATCCTTATGTTTAATTTTATATAAAATTAATAGTTAAAAATCGTTAACGTATCAATTTAACAGTTCTCTGTTATTAATTTCTGGGTCTAAGAATTTAAAAATCATCACACTTATAAGTGATTGGAGAAAGTAAAAAAGTTTGATGAGTAAATTGAGAAAGAGGAATTATAGTAACTTAATGGAGTATATGTATGATGTGCACAATAAGAGTTTAAGGATATTCAATTTAATAGGATATTAAATGTTTATTATCTCTAGTATTTAGATGGTTATTTTAAATAATATGAGTGTATTGTATTTGAAAAATTATTAATATTTTATTCTAAATGTTCATTTTTTAACTCATATTAAACTAAATAAATAACCAATTGTATACATTGTATAAATATTCCATTAACTCCCTAATTGGATTCATGGAGAAAATTACACCACATGGTTAATAATAAGTGATCATAATTGCAAACCGGTAAAAGCAAATAATTTGGTTAAGGCAAAAGTAATAGCCATAGCCATCCATCCACCAAGAAGAAGCCTAGCACAAGACCTAAGCATTGGTGTGTTTCCAAGCACAGACCCAATCCAACCAAACACAAACAAAGACAGAGTAGCCACCGCCAAAACCACCATAATCCTTGTACGGTAGTCTCTAATAAACGCTGCTCCCACCAAAGGAGGAACCGCACCTAAACAATAACACGATGCAGATGCCAATGCAGCTTGCAATGGATTAGGTAACGCTTTCTTTCCCATTTGCACGTCTTCACAAATTGTTTTGTTCTTGATTTGAGCAACTTCGACTTCATACTGTGTGTACACAGAAACAAACTCACCTATTGCCATGCTACAACCTCCTGCAACTGATCCTGCAAAACCAGCAAGAAGCATTGCTTTTGCGTCGGTTCGAACCGCTCCCACTCCCATCATTAACGAAGCCACTGATACTAATCCGTCCGTGGCTCCCATTACACCGGCACGAAGCCACTGTGCTCTTTGCGAGTAGTCAATCTTCTTTTCTTCACTCATCATTTGTTGTTGTTGTTCCTTCTCCTCTTTGTTGTTGATTGCAACAACTAAAACTCCACCATTGTTATGGCTGGTTGAAACCATATCAGAGGGTACAAATGAAGCCATCGAACAGGTTAGTGAAGCAGATTTTGAAATGAGATATCTCACAATATATAGATTCTTCAATTCTTGATTGCTACTTTTGCCTAAAATAATTTATTAATACAAAAATATGATGCCGGAAATCAGCATACAGATACACCTTACCCTGTTTTATAATTCAAGCATGCTATTAAATATCCATATTCGTATAAATTACGTATTAAAATATAAAATATATATAAAATAACGTGTATATATTTTGTTTATAATTATAAAGTTAATTTTACAGATTTTTAAAATTTGAAAATTAAAGTGCACATCACGTAATTAAATTAGAAATGAGAAATATATGAAGTATAATATATTAATATTATAATTAACCATTAAATTATAGAAATGCCTCTTCGGAGAATTGAAATTCTCCTATTGCTTTCTCTCCTCCAATTTATGTTACATCATTTGTCATTTTTAAGAGCAGAGTGGCAGCAACTATAATTAAGCTATATGTAAAAAACCCTACCATCGGTTCTATGGTAACCTTTCATCATTATAAAAAATTATTCGGAGAGAATGCCAGCTTTTGAATGTACTTATTTTTTTTTGAAAAAACTACTATTAGCTTTTGAATGTACTTATTTTTTTTTGAAAAAACTACTATTTGTACCTATAAATTTTGCGAACGCTGATAAAAGTACTCACCAAACAAGAAAATTAATGTTGTACTCATGAAAGATGGGTTTCGTGTGACAATAGTACCCAAACCGTGATTTTTCGTTGACTTTTTAATAAAATTCCCAAATTACCCCTTCTATCTTTTTTCTCAAATTCCAAATTTCACAACCCTCATTCTTCGTCTTCTCCTATTGCTGCCAGCCACCAAAATTCCAAATTTCACCACCTTGCACAGAATATCTATCATAATAGTAAATGTGACAACATTAGAGTGCAATCCATGCCAAAGCATTTCAGCATAAAACTCGAAAACCCGGATCACATTAGCTATCTTGCCAGAACTATCCATGAGAGTCTTATAAGTGTACAAATTAGGCACCACTCCGGATTCTCTCATCAAACGGAAGACGCCCTCGACATCTCCTATTCGACCCTCGTTGAAAAGAACACGGATCATAATAGTGTAAACCACAACGGTTGGTTCAATTTTGCAGTGGCGCATTTCATCAAATAGCTTGCGTACACCAACAGAATCAGCTTGGCTGCAGCAGCACTGCATCAAAATACCGTAGCTCACAACGGTATGAGAGAATCCACGCGACACCATGTCCCCATAGACCTCCCACAGTGAATCAAATCTGTGGGTGTTGACGAGGGCGTGAAAAAGCGCGTTGCAAGCCTTCAACAGAGGCAAAGAAGAGACGTTTCTATGCACTGAAAGAGCTTCTTGGACATGACCCAATTCGGAGAAGGCGATTATGAGGACGGAAGCAAAGTTGGGTGCTTGGGAGTGGGTGAGCGCGTGGAAGATGAAGGATGAGGGTTGTGAAATTTGGAATTTGGGGTAGAAGATAGAAGGGATAATTTAGGAGTTTTATTAAAAAGTCAACGAAAAATTACGGTTTGGGTACTATTGTCACATGGAATCCATCTTTTATGGGTACAATATTAATTTTTTTGTTTGATGGGTACTTTTGTCAATGTTCGCAAAATTTATGGGTACAAATGGTAGTTTTTCTTTTTTTGCTTCAAAAGGTCATCATTTCTCTCTCTTTTTCTCCAATTAGAAAACTACTTCAACAAATAGTTGTTCTTGATTTCGTGTCTTCTTATCGCTCATAAATGGAATTCAAATTCAGGTTTTCCCCCATCTTGGTGGCATATAATCACAGTATCTAAGCAAAGAGAGTTGACATAAATTAATTAACTTCATATTCACATTATTACTGGTAACAATATCAACATTCTATTTTTGTTGTTATATCAACATTCTATTTTTGTTGTCAACATGCATATTGCTGCCGTCCTCCATTCTCTTGTTCGTTTTTATTAACATAAGTTTACGACTTTTTTATAGTTTTCTAAAAAGTAAAATAAAATAAATATGCAGCGTATTACATAACTACATATTGTTCAATATTAAGAAATTACTTGTCAAACTGGCTTGCTCATGTAATTAAATAAGAAAAACCCTAGAAAACTATTAGAATTTATTGTTTTTAATCATAATTTTTAGTTATCAACTCAATTCTTTTAGTTTAATAATTAAACAACATATTTTAACCCACACCTTTAAACATTGACGGCTAATTAATGAAAACAATAAATTCTAATAATCATTTAACATGTCCCAATGCCTACGGACACAATGCGGAATTATTTAAATTCGTAAGAGTTTCTCTTTGGGTGTCAATGTTAATTTTTTGTATCCGACTTTAATTAGAAGATTATTGCAATTTTGTTTATAATAATGAATATTCAGATGTCGATTGCCAAGATATAATACTGAGAAAACGTACTTTTTTTCCTCATGCACTATTACTAGTTCATTTCCTGGGGTTTCATCACTATTATCATTATAGTACTCAAGCGACTTTGGAAAAAGGATTTGGATTCTCTAAAGTTTGAATTTCACTTTAGAGAGTAAAGTGTGATTTTTCACCATTTATTTTATAGGTGAGACCAAAAATAAATATGAAAGAGAAACTATTCAATGGTAGAAGATTACACTTTACTCTCTAAAGTGAAATTCAAATTTTAGAGAATCCAAATCCTTGGGAAAATAATAATCGCCTGCATATGAATGATTATTCATATTTAGCGGTATGGGATGATGTTGGAGGGGTCATGGACATGTCCACATTGAAAAGTGAAGCATACTTCAACAAAGTTCAGCACTTATAACATCATAAATTGCACTTTCAGTAATAGAGTGTGGCAGTGTGGTACAAGAGGTAACATATGTAAAACAATTAAACAAACAGCTGTATCATATGTCCGGGCATCATTAAAATGTTTGGTTAAGAGGTAAAAATAGGGTAGAAACCTATAAGCTTCATGAGTAAATTACACAAGAAAGTAATTCATAAAAACTTGTACCTCATTTTCACTCCAACCAAACACTTCACAAATGTAGAAAAGTAATAAACCATAAGACCTCCCAAGATATACTTATTACTTAACCATTCACTTTTTAAGGCAAGTGAATTGTTTATTATCCAAGCCTTAAAATAGAAACTTGACAAACCCTTGGCCTTAAAGAAAAGGACCTACATGATTCCACACATCGCTGATCGCTGCATGCTTGCATAGGGTAAGAAGCTACACAAACGAGGCCAAGCAAATCCACAAACTTAACCAATCTATTCAGTCGGACCAATGATCTAAAGCAACTGCTAGAAATCTGAATAATGTAATAAGCAAATCAGGATACTCAAAATTTGGATTCAATAACTAATTTCCCGGGTATTCATTTTACAATTTTCTAAGAACTCAAAAAACAGGCCCTATCATGACCAAACCAATTAGAGCCATTGAATGTAGCACGACTGCACTCTATTCCTATTTGAATGAAAACTTTCTAAAGTTGAAACTTGAAAACCATACCATCTTACAACAACAAACAGACTACAGAACTACCAAAAAATTCCCAGCCACCATTGTTAAGGAACTCAGTCAAAATGACATGATTTTCAGAATATTGCATTCGTCTCCAGTCTGTGACTCTTGTCCAACTAATTTCCCACCTGTACACTATAGGTCATTGAGAATTCAGGGTAAAGTCAGCAAAATTAGGCACAGAATCTAAACAAGCAAAAAATAACAGTGGAAGACTTGACCGATCATACAGATACAATCCAACTTCCATATGGAGGACAAACATAAACTTGAGAAATTCTCTTACGAAATTGGTAGCCTCAAATGTTACAACTATGTATGAAAGATGTACTTCCAAATGTGAAGTTATAAAAACTGCTGCATTGCCTAATCAAAGAAATTCTTAAGAACCCTACGGTTATTGATGATCTTTTATCAACTCCGCAGCCATTAATTCTTGAATAATTAACCAAAATCACCCCCCCCCCCCCCCCCCCCGCAAAAAAAAAAAAAAAAACAGCCACAGCTTAAAAAGCAAAAGCAGAAGAGCAAATACAAGACAACACACAAAAACAACAAATTAACTATTAACCATAAACAGGGAGAAGAAAAGATTCACTTCACCTGTTCCCTTAACTTCCAGGAAGGTGCTTTGAAATATTCACTTTTGCAAGCAGATGCGTGCTTGCAAAGGAGCATAAGACCGAAATGAAGCATTGTATATTGTTCTCAATTCCCCAGAACAATTGGATCGAAGCCCAACAGCAGCATCATGACTCTCAAGATAAGCCTTATTATTGGGTTTACTTTCTATATTTGGTTTTAACCTACACCTTCTCCTCATATACTTCAAGAAATAGCGATCAGGCTTTCCATTACATCTTTCATCCCCACACAATGCAGGATCTGCTTGCTTGCGATCAGATTCTAACCCACTGTCTTCTCCTCCATGGTTTATCAACCGAAAAGAACAACTTCCCTCACCTTCATTCAAGACCTCATCCTCAATCTCTTCAGCATTGATTTCAGCTGTGCGTCCACCATCATTTGCGCAAGTTTTCATGTCACTTGTGCCAATGCAGTGACGATTCAGGTCATTTGAAGAACCACCATCCAAAGATCCTACAGAAATAGAAGGTTCATAACCACTAGCATCCCATGAATCCGATCTCTTCAATGATGAATCAAGACTTGAATCCCATATCTTGGGAGTATCCAAGCAACTTGTATTCATTAAGCATTGTCTCTTTGAAGTCTTCGATGAGCTATTCAAATGCAACTCAGACGTCATCACTGAACCATCAACAAACTTTACATCATCAACCTTAAGACCACTCTCTTCTCTGTTCGGTACCAAGCTCAAAGCATTATTTGCCACTTCAACAGCCCTTCTAGCCACCACAACTTTCTTTACCGCCTCCTCTCTGGCCTTAGCAGCTGCATCAGCCTTCTTTTCCATATCATGATTTGCATCCTTAACCACATCCTCCATAGATCTCACCAAATCCCCACCTCCCAAAACCCTTGAATTAGAATTCACCTTCTCTACTATAACCCTAGCCTTTTTCTTGATCACTCCACCCTTAACCTTTCTTCTACTTCTAGAAATTGCCACTGGTTTGGGAATCCAACAATCCACACAAACAGAAAATTCAGAACCTATACAGGAATAAGACCATGGTGCAGCATTTCTGTATTTCAAGAAACAGTTCTGGTGCACTGAATGCCGACATTGAATGCAACGAAACGAATCGGAAGAAGCTTCAGAGAAACAATATGTGCAAATTCGAGAAGATTCAACAGAAGAAAAGCACTTGCTGCAAAGAAGAACAACACGCCATTCGCTATAAAGGGTTCTGAGTCCATTCTTACCGGTGCAAACGTCGAACTTGAATCCGCACGCATGGCATTCGGTCAAGTTCGGCAAATCCCTAGTTTTCTTCTGCGATGAACACTCCAAAACGTGATTTGAAGGGATTTCCCGTGTCTTGGAGGGTTTCCAGAGCGGCTTTGTTCGTTTCTCCAGTCGGAGGGGCTCCATCACCGGCGAAACTCCGGTGAGGTTGACTTTTTCGAGAGGGAAATTCTTAGGGTTTTGGCAATTAGGAGATTAGGGATTTGGGATTATTATCCCTAACGTGAATCATTTTCGCATGGCGCTCATTGCTGAACGTTCAAAGTTCACGCGCTGTTATCTGCGAGTGAAACTTTTCATCTTGGAGCATCTACGAAAGAAATGGTTAAATCTTCAATAATTGGATCCTTGTATTCATCTCGCACAATTTGGTAATAATCGTGTGCATAATTAAAATATACCACACATCCATGTAACCATATAATTAAGTTGGTCCAACAAAAAAAAAATTTAATACCATTAAATGAAACGTAAAATACACACGCCCAATACACACGAAATCGTCCAACGCTTCTTCTCCTCCACGCTTCTTCTTCTTCTTCTTTTCACGCTCGTTTACACACGGAGTGTCTTCTTCTTCGCCTTCTTCTTCACGTTCCTCTTTCTCCTCCTTTTTCGCATTCCTTCTTCTTCACGTGTTTTTTCCTTATCATCATTCTTTTGTTATTGTTACTGCGGTATTTTTTTGTCTTTTCCTCCTTCTCTCTGGTGAAGAAGCAGTAGAAGGTGAGAAAGAAGAATTTTAAATAGTGCAGAATGAACCGAAAACAGTACTCATGGTGAACCGAAATCTTAGTTATGGTGAACCGAAAACAATACAATTGTATAGTACTGAGTAAACGAAACATAATCCATTATATAAAATCAAATTCAAACAGCTTTCTGCAGAATGAACTAAACACAGTACTCATGGTGAACCGAACATAGTACTCATGGTGAACCAAAAACAATACAATTGTATAGTATTGAGTGAACGAAACATAATCCATTATATAAAATCAAATTCAAATAACTCTGCGTACAATTTACATATTATCAATTCAATTCAATTCAGTACACCTTCGTCCATTTAATTCAATTCAAATGAGCAATTGCATTCCATTCAACTCGATTCAAAATTGAATAATCTAAACTTTGTCAGTTTGATTCATTTCAGAAGAGTAATCCAAATCGCTCTCCTGTTTACCAAAAAATTATAAACCGCTAAACACTGAACCCTAAACCCTAAACCCTAAACAATAAAACCAGAACCCTGAATACTGAACCCTGAACCCATAAACCCTAAAACCTTAAAACCTAAACTCTAAATCCTACACCCTAAAACCTAAACCCTAAACCCTAAAACCCTGAACCCAAACCCTGAACTCTGAACCCTAAACCCTGAATGCTAAACCCTAAACACTGAACCCGAACCCTGAACACTAAACTCTAAACCCTAAATGCTAAATCCTAAACCCTAAACCCTAAACCCTGAACCCTACCATAAATCCTAAACTCATAAAACTCTGAACTTTGAACCCTAAACCCTAGACCCTCAACTATGAACACGGTGAACCAAAATTAATACACAGGGCAAATCGAAAGTTTGAAACACACTGAACCCTTGTACACTGAACCCTGAACTCATAAACCCTAAATCCTAAAACCCGAAACCCTGAAATCCTATCGTCATTCTTTTGTTGTTGTTGCTGCTGTATTTTATTGTCTTTTCCTCCTTCTCTCTCTGGTGAAGAAGCAGTAGAAGGTGAGGAAGGAGAATTTTGAATAGTGCAGAATGAATCGAACAGAGTACTCATGGTGAACCAAAATCTTAGTTATGGTGAACCGAAATCTTAATTACAGTGAAACAATTTTATAGTGCTTAGGGAAGAAAATAGAACATATTGGTCTAATTTTTGTTAGACTCCTTTCTGCGGACCGAACCGAAAAGTTACTCACATTTACTCAGAGTTACTCACAATTGCTGACACTCACAATTACTCACAGTTACATATTATCAATTCAATTGAATTCAATTCAGATGTAAATCACCTCAGTCCATTCAATTCACTTCAAATAAAATTAGAAATTTCATTCCATTAAATTCGATTCAGAATTCAATAATCCAAACCTCATCAAATTGATGCGTTTGAGAAGAATCATCAAAATCGCACTCATTCAACTGATTTGAAGTTGATTCATTCATTGTTTCAATTCAAAAGTGCAGATCGAAGAAGAAAATGAAGAAGAAGATGAATGACAAAATAATTGCGTTGAATCAATCCATATCCATAATGCAGAGAAGAAAAACGCAAAAGATGAGAACAACGAATTTAATTAGGTTGAAGAAGAAAGAGGTTTACGTTGTATGAAAAAATTTACGTTGAGAAACGTTGACAACGCAAAATAAGGATTCGTTATATAGGTTATAAGAGGCGCGCGTAAAACAAACGGAGTTGTGGGGGCGTGGCGTGAAAGTTACTTGGATACCATCCATGTAATTTTTACATGGATGTAGAGCTTTTCTCTTAAAATATTGTAGAAAGTTAGTTGCAGTCAATTTTACGTGAAGTAGTTGATAGTTGAGAATCGTTATCGTTAGATGAATCTATCTACTTAATATACTAAAATTGGGTTTTCTCCCAACTAATGAAAGTGGGGTGTTGATTCCACATGAATCCACTTTACCGCCAAAATGAATGCACTATTTTCTCTTCTAAATTTATTTTATAAAAATATATTTTTATTATAATTATACTATAATTAGCATTTAAGTAATAATGCATGCATAATTATACTAATTTAAAAAAATATTTTTATTACAATTATATAAAATTAATATTTAATATATTATTAAACTACTTATCAATTATCAATCGAAAATAATTTTAATTATTTTAATAATAATAATAATAATAATAATAATAATAATAATAATAATTATATGATAATGGCATCGGTTATTAATAACCAATTTATATCTCTCTAAATAAATTTACTTTAGAAAAATATCTTTATTATAATTATATTACAATATTACAATTAATATTTAATGAATAATGCATAATTATACTAATTTAAGAAAATATCTTTATTATCTATCTATCTATTCTATTATATAAAAATTGAATTTTTACACTTAATAATGAAACTGATGTAGCATGCTCTTGAGGTGTTTCCTGATTTATTTCATTTAATTCGTTAAAGCAAATTAATTATAATTAATTAATTATATCAATTAATTAATTTAATTAGATATTCAAATCTCACCATTTATTATAATTATATGAATTGATTAATTATAATTAATTATATTAATTAATTAATTTAGTTAATTATATTAATTATTTGATTTGATTGGAGTAAACATCAAATTATTTAATAAATAATAAATATGATAACGAAATATATGAATTAATTTAATTAGTTTATTTTTCTCAATACCATCTATTTATATAAGATCAAATATTTTTTACTCATTCGCTCTCTTCTCTCTTCTCTCTTCTCTCTTCTCTCTTCTCTCTCTCTCTCTCTCTCTCTCTCTTGTATGTCTCTTTGTTGCTCTTTATTTTAGTTATATTCATTGATTTCTCTGTATTGATACTCTTTTTATTTGAAATATTGTGACAATTTAGAGTGTATGTTGTGACCCATATTATATTCGTTAATTTGGTGTATCTTTTTAAATGGTTTATGTTATAATGTGTTTAAGGAGTTGAGTTAAAATTATAATATGATATATAAATTTATAATATGATTTATAGTATGCTAAAATATTAGGACATTATCATATAGATAATTTTTTATTTGTCCATTAGATTCAATTATATAGGATCTTAAAAATTATGTAATTATGTAATTATGTAATTAGTTATTTTTTCATATAATTATTGTTTTGATCATTTACATTAGTGAGACTATTTTCATTATTAATATTTATAAATATGCTATTATTTGTATAATTGATTGAATCATCTTATTCGTTTTAATTTAATTCTATTGTTTTTGTTATTCAAGGTGCCATCGCTATTTCTATTTATAAAAAATTTTTTAATATTATTTAACAATTCTAATAACATAATAACAATTAAAAAAGACAAAACAAAAAATTTTTTAATGTGAAAATAAGACAAAAAAATAAATTTATTTAATAATTTTTTTAGAATATATATTTTTTTTATATATAATTATTGTAAAGCAAGAAAAATTATTAAATTCTAACAATAATTATTAAGAATAAATAATTATTAAAATTAAAAGTAATGTCAATTTAAATGATATACAAATAAATCATGCCAAACATAACAACTTAAAAGGGTTACTTTTGAAAGAATATAGTTTATGATATTTAATTTTTATTATTTATTAAAAAATATATAATTATTTAACGATATTTATTTTTTAAAATCACTATGTATGCAATTTTATTCTTTTTTTGGGACAAAATTGTACTCATGATGGTAATTCTTCTAATGGTATAATTATTTTATTCTACTTTAACAAAAAATTGAGTTGTGTATTTTTAATTATTTATTTAGAAAGTATAGCGAAATGAGTTATATCAATTATAATTAATTATCGATAATTAATATCAATTAATTGATTGTATTAATTTGTAAGATGAATAACGTATAATTAATAAATGTTGTGAAATTAATTATAATAAATTAATAATTAATAAATAAAAAACTAAAAGGAATTTTTTATTACTTTTTAATGACTACACATTTTTATAATTTCACTTTTCTTTTATCTCTTCCTTTTATATTTATTTCTTTCAATTTATTGAACTAAATCAATTATATTAATTATTTGTATTAACTAATTAAGTACTTTTTAATGTGTTATTATAACTGTGCCTTTAAACTATAAGTTAAAAATATTATAAAAAATATTTTATAAAAGTTGTTAAAAAATAAATATTTTTAAAATATGTCCTTAAGACACAAATCAACTAAATTATGTATTTAATTCATTTAATTGCATTAATTATAACTAATCAATTATGTAATTTAATTTTATTAGGATAGATATTTTATCATTTAATATTTTATTTGATTCATTAAATTACATTAATCATAACTTCAAATATTTAATTTAATTAGAGTAAATATCCAATTATTTTAAATTCTGTTGGATTCATTAAGCAAAATTAATTATAACTAAGTTATTATTTAATTAATTAATTTAATTGAGATAAATATTAAATTATTTAATAAATAATATATAAAATAATGAAATAAATGAACTCAATTAATTAAATTTATTATCTTATTATTTTATATATCTCTTTTCTCTCTCTATTTTATACTTCAGGTAAAATATTTATAATTTTTTATTTTTTATTTTTTTTGTCTTAATTTTACTAATATTTTTCTATAATTTTGTTTTATATTAATTTTTTTATTTATTTTGATTAATAATTCTTAAGGGTATTATTATTTTATTTAAAGATAATTTAAATTTTTTGTAATATTTTTATAAAAATTTATTAATAGGTTTTTCTTAAATATTTATTTTGAAATTTTTTCAATAAGATCGTATTTTGATTTTTCTCTTTCATCCTTTGTATTAATTAATTATATTAATCTTCTATTGTAATACATTTTTTATCTACTCTATACATTATTTTTTCTATCTTCTTTTACTTTTTTTAATTGCTCTTTTTATTTTATTTTTAATTATTTATTTTACTTTTACTTCTCATATATAGATTTATTATAATTCATCACAGGTTCTTTTTTAATTTAAGTGATTTTTTAGGTTATATTTTACCATTGATGCTTTTATTTTGTTTAGTGTATTTTTTTTAGTCTGTGTTTAATATAATAATCTGTAAATATCTATTTTATTATATAAAAATTAAATTTTTGCACTTAATGATAAAACTGTCGTGGCATGTTTCTGATGGTATTTTTTGATTTATTCTTTTAACTCATTAGATTCAATTTATTATATCAACTAATTGATTTTGTTAATTATTTAAATATTATATAATTTATTATAATTTCTATCAATCAATTAATTGTAATTCAAATTGAATGATTATTTTGTTACGAAATTATTATTTTCTAATCTATTTATGGACAATACATATATTAATTATAATCGCAAATTAAGCTATTTTACATTAAATGACTTATATAATGGTCATATCATTTATTATCATAAATGTTGAATTAAATAAGTCATTATTACTTTTGATTTAGAATTAAATGAGAATAAAACCAGAGATACTATTTTATTTGGCCTTTAGGATTTAATGGATGTCACACTTAAATATAAATAGCGACTTCCGAATTTTGGTCTCCAACACATCAAAGCCGCCTCCGCAACTCTTTTTTCATAAAAGGAATTGCAATTCAACTCTATTAGGGATATAGAAAGTTTTCAAAGAACAAAGGAATGATTTGAATTTGCACGAATTTTAAATGTTCGAATTTACGATGTTGTTTCAGTTGTTGTTGTTACGAGAATGACTCTAATCTATACGTGTCTAAGGACTAGAATAGATTAAATATTATTTAAGTAATTTATTTTTAATATTGGCATTTGATTAAATTAGTTTTAGAGAAATTTAAATTGTTGACTCAATTTATATATTACGACTATTCTTTTTTAATATATTATTTTTATATTTTTTAATATTAATTTTTTTTCTGATTTTTAAGTTTATTTTTTTGGATATATGTATCACTTTTTTTTTTCATTTTATATTTCAGATTAGTAATGTAATTATTAAAAAATATATATTTAAAAAAAAGAAAAAATATTAAAATATCACTATTTAAAGAAAAAGATACGTGAAAAAAGGAAAACAAAAAATTAAAACATCACTATTAGAAAAAAAACTGTTAATATGCGTATGAATGGGGTCGGAATTGAGAAATATATATGGATATAAAAAATTATTGCACGATTGTAGAATAAACAATAATCATATATATAAAACAAAATAATTTAACAAAAAAATAATTAATATATGTGATTTAAATATTTTTAATAACCGGTAACATGGAGTTTAACAAAATATAATTCATATATTTTTTTATTTATGTATATGTATAGAATTTTTTATGTATATGTATATATATTAAGAAAAACTACCATAATATATATAACAAAATTAATATACACGTATACATAAATAAAAAAATTATTATAATTTCTGGAAATTACACATGAACTCCTTTTTTCTCTCAAATAAATTTATTCTAATTATATTACAATTAAGTCATGAATAATGCATGATTATATTAATTTAAGAAAATAACTTCATTATAATTATATCAAATCAATATTCAATGCGTTATTAAACTACTTATCAATCATCGATACTTTTAATTATTCTTATTATATCAATTGATATAGTTTTAATTCTCATTCAAGTGCAATAATTTTATTAAGAGATAATTGATGCACCATTAATAATGACCCATTTAATTTGATATCAATTAGTGGATAATAATAATAATAATAATAATAATAATAATAATAATAATAATAATAATAATAAAAGATCTACACGGTACATGCATTATATTTTAAAAAGGTAAAATATATTTTAAAAAAATTAGAGTATCAATAATCAATTGTGATTAATATCAATATCAATAATTAATTTTTATAATTATTTTTGTACTACTAAAGGTCACATATAGTGTTTTTTTTTGTAGAATAAAAAAGGTTGTAATTCATAAAATTTTCCTAAAGTTATATCGTATGGATACAAGATTCATTAGATAATAAATTGAATTTTAATTAATATGTTTTATTTTCTGCTCATATTTTTTTATTAATTAATTTACTTTTTATATTTACAGTAAATATTGAATGTAAAAAAAGATTAAATATTATCTATTTTATTTATTTAGAGTCATAATTAAGTTTGATATAATTATAACAAATATCTAGAATTAATAATAATATGATATTATAATTTTAAGTTGTATAATATAATAAAAAAATGTTACAATTTATGTATGCTTCCTATATAGCAATAATATTATATATAGTTATATATCTCATTTTTTAGTTCTTTCCTAAAAATATTGGCATATAATTAATGTAGATAACATATATATTGAGTAAGTATCTCTATTGAATTAATCATAAAGGTTAATAAAATATAATGGCATAAATTGTAGCAAGTATTTTCATTGAAAATATTTGCTATTATTATCGTGTATAATTAGTGTCTATATATATATATATATATGGAGTAATAGTGAATTGTTACAATTATTTATCATTTAAAAAATTTGTACTTCAGACATAAATCTTCTTCTATTTATTATTTTTCATACTTAAGGGCTACTAACTACGATTCTATCAATAGTGTTACTTAAGACAGATTATGTAATGAAAAAGTTTGAAAAATAAAGGCAAGAATTATAAGGTTATGGAAAGTCTCATCCAAATCTGACAAGAACAAGACGATTTACATAGAAATAGTTCTTATGAATGATAAAGTAAGTTGATTATTTTCCATGATTCTTTCAAGTGATGCTAGGTCCATTTTATAAATATTTTTTGTTCATATTTTAAGTTTATTTGATAAGTAAACTCTTGCACGAATCAAAGACAGTGCGATTTTATAGATTTATAAGTGCTAATAGTCTTTATATTTAATTTGTTTTATAGTGTGATAATAGCCAATATATTTGTTGGTGGATTTAACTATTACTATATTATTTATGATCACATTTAGTATATATATCTGATTTATTGAAAAAAGTAGATTATCAAAACCGATTAATAACTATTTTAGAGTTAATCCAATTAACACTAGATAAAAAAAAACAAACAATGCATAACATATTACTTTTTTATTAATTAAATTATTATAATTTACATTAATTTTAAAAAAATAATTTAAAATTATAATTTTAATCTTATCACGTGCATGGTATGAATAATTACACTTGTTATTTAACAAATTTTCAATTATCAATTTTACATAAAGTTAACTGCACCTAAATTTTCACTTTAAAATATATATTAAAAATCAATTAAACGGCGTATATAAATATATTATAATTGATTTAATAAGTGATTTAGTATTGTGATGTGTGTTATAATAGTCACGTCAGCGTAATATATAGGGATAAGTACTTTTTTCGTCCCTAAGGTTTGAAGTCAAAATCAAAATCATTCTTGACCTTTTTTTGTTATTAAAATCATCCTAAACATTACAAAACATTATAAAATTGTCCTTTTTGACCAAATTACTAATAAAAATAATATTAAAAATAATATTAGTTTATGTGTCCTTCACCCGAAGATCAATACACTATCGCCATCATCATGTTCATCCATGGCGGAACTCAAGCAGCACCACTCCCTTTTCATCTGCCTCGGCCTCTCCTCTGACAACTACGCCATCTCCCCACTCATCACCTTCTCCTCCCTCTCTCCACACGGCTATCTCTGCTACGCTGCCACCCTCTTTTTCACCCTCCTAAATCCTGACACCTTTCTCTTAAACACTCTTATCAGAGCCTTCTCCCTCTCCCAAACCCCCTCCACTTCCCTCCTCTTCTACTCTGACATGCTCTATCACTCACATGTATGTTAGTTTTGATTTGTTGGGTGATGCAAGAAAGGTGTTTGATAGAATGCCTACGAGGAGTGTTGTGTCTTGAACTATTATAATTTCTGGGTATGCTCAATGGGGGCTTGTGGACGAGGTTCTCGCTGTTTTTGAACTCTTGCCACCGAAAAATTCTACTGCTTGGAATGCTGTCATTGCGGCTTTTGTTGGCAGCAATTGATTTTGAGAGGCTTTTGGTTTGTTTCATAGGATGAGGAAGGAGGAGGAGGCGGAGCTGGATATGTATGTAGCTGCTACCATGCTTTCTGCTTGTACTGGAGTTGGTGCTTTAGAGATGGGAGAGTAGATACATCAATATGTTGTGAGGAGTGGGATTGATTTGGGAGAGAAGAAAGGGAAGAGACACGGAGTGGGGGTGCAGATTGGGGGGGGGGGGAGGGGAGGGGAGGGAGGGGTTTGTTTTTTTATTTATTATTTATATTAATTATTAAGGGTAATTTGATAAAAAAATAAAATTAAAGTAGAAAAGGACGATTTTATAACCTTTTTGTAACGTTTAGGATGATTTTAATAACAAAAAGGTCGAGGACGATTTTGATTTTGACCTCAAACCTTAGGGACGAAAAAAGTACTTATTATTGATTGATGCATCATTATACTAAATCATGAAGTGACACGAATTACTAATAGTTTATGTCGTCGAACCATATTAGTACATAGCTAATGAAAAATGAGTTATGAATTAAATGGTATATTTTTGTCAATTTTAAAAATATAATTAGTATAATTAAAATTTTAAAAACGATTTTAATGTATAATGAAAATTACTTTATCGCTTAACTCGATAGATGGAGTAAATAATCATTTTTTACTATCAAAGATTTAATTACTGACCAAAATAACCATAAAAAAATAAAATTAACGTTATAATCATAAAAGATATCATTTGACAAAAATATCCAATCGTTGAATTTAAAATTAATTCCGTTAAAAGTTTTATAAAATTTTCAAAATACCATTTTCATCAACTTTTTATCTCCATTTTTTAACCTCTGGATCATAGAAGTAACACACTTTTCACTTTACCCTGTCCACCACAAATGGCAACGAGTTCCCGCCGCCAATATCCATAACACACTTTTTACTTCACCCCGTCCACTGCAAATGGCAACGAGTTTCCGCCGCCAATATCCATGACAGATCTTTATTTTTTAGTTTCCAGTGAAATGGAGATCTTCTTTTGGTTCTTCAATTTCGGTGGCATTGAATCAGAACTTTTTTGTTCCTCTTCACTTTCACTGCTTTGTTTGTTAGGAAATGTTGTCCGGGTTAAGTATATTTTTCGTTCCTAAGGTTTAAGGTCAAAATCAAAATCGTCCCCGACTTCTTTTTTTCTTATTAAAATCATCCTCAACGTTACAAAATATTATAAAATCGTCCTTTTCTACTTCAATTTCAATTTTTTGACCAAATTATCCTTAACAATAATAAAAATAATATTAAAAATAAAAGTAAACCCACCCCTTCTGGATATCTCTTCACTTTCTTCCCTCTCCATCCCCTTTCACCTACCACTCTCTCTTCAGACCCCCTTCCCAAAATTCTTCTTCTCTCCCTTTTCGCCACCTTACTACCTCCACCCTCTGCCTCCTTCTTCAACTTTCCTATCTCTCTCCATCACCAACTTCAACCCTTCCACCATTAGTGTCAGTCTCGCCTTCCTCATCTCCCACGATGACCACTCTCTCGATGATCCCGACTCCTCCTTAGATCTCAACGACAACCATGTTGCCATCGACCTCCATGGCGTCATTTCAACTGAAGCCACTGATTTGGGTCTCTTACTCCAGTGTCAAGCCCAAAGATATCATTTTGAAGTTAAATCTCGAGTTGGGTCTTCTACTCCACCGTCTTTGCCACCCTCAACAGACCAACTTAGCCACACTCTTCACCGCCTCGAATTTTCTGTTCCTATTTTCTTCCCTTGCTCTCTATTCTTGTTTGATGTTCTTATTTTGTTCTTCCAATTTTTTATTTTTATTTTTGAAGAACATATACATCAGTGTTTTTATTATTTTTTGTTTTGAAATCTTTAAATTCGAATACAATTTTGAGCCTGTGGCTGCACACGCCTCCCTTCTATGCTTCTCTGCTTCCAATTGATGGTCTACATTACCCCTAATAACACGTGTATGTCTAAATTATAATTTAAATGGCAAGTTTTTAAACACTGTACTATGTTATAGCATTGCTAGTAATTTAATAGAGATGGAATAAAAAATATAACTTTTGACTTGTTGTCATTGAATTATTGCTGCCAAATTGTTTTTTCTATTTTCACTTTAAAATTGAGTTATTGTTGCTATTGTTGGTGTCGATTGGATGAAGGGGTGGTGTTGTGATGGGTTTA
The DNA here is from genome assembly GCF_014773155.1 of Arachis stenosperma. NCBI lineage: Eukaryota > Viridiplantae > Streptophyta > Magnoliopsida > Fabales > Fabaceae > Arachis > Arachis stenosperma. The sequence goes on from NC_080386.1 coordinate 6,456,219, forward strand.
GATTGATAGATGAATGAAGAATGGTGTATTGGTGGTAGTCGTGATGACTGATGATGAGGGGGGTTAGGGGTGAGAATGGGGATAATTTTTTTTATTTTTGTTTAAGGACAAAATTGTCCGGAAAATATTATTTATGGACAAAAGAACGATTTTATAACGTTTTGTAGTATTGAGGATGATTTTAATAAGGAAAAAAGGTCGGAGACGATTTTAATTTTGACCCCATACCTTAGGGATGAAAAAAGTACTTAACTCGATGTTGTCCTGTTCGCTGCTCACCTCGTTAGTCTTTAAAATGAGCGAAGCTCCTTGATTTATTAGCCACCAAACTTGGTGAAGACCCATCGGCGGTCAGCGCTACCACCGGTATGGCTGGCAAGGCATCATCGTTGCCATTGTTGCCGGCAATTTGAGCATCGTTAGCAATGTGGCATTCTCTGAGATTAACGATGGCTTTTGGAGTAGACAATTTCTTGAAATCTTCCGCCGTTGTCACTGGTTTTTTCGACGCATCACCACCACCCTTACTATCACTCTTTTGGAGTTTAGAAGAAGAATGAGGTTTATCAGAAGAAGAAGGAGGATGTCGTTTTGTGAAAAAACAAGGGAGGTAAAGTGAGGGATTAGAACCGTTATTATTAAAGTTGTATGATGGATTTAATTAGGTTAAAAGATTAAAATAGAGAAGATAATAAAATGGTATTTTGGGATTTTTATACAATTTTTAATAGAATTTATTTTAAATTTAATGATGGGATATTTTTGTCAAACGATATTAATTTTTTATGAACAGAATATTAATAGCTATTTACTCCTATTAATAGCTATTTAATACTAATTTTTTCGTAATTAATTTTGTCAGCAGTTAAATCTTTGATGATTAAAAATAGCTATTTATTCTTATAAATAATATTTCTACTTGACCATTACTACTACTTAGTGCCTTATATATGTTTGTCATTTGAATTTTAATTTAGATAGTTGTCCTCTATTAACATTCTCCATCCCAAACATTTTAATATTTTATTGAGCAATAATTCTTAATTTTATTATCTTTAAATAAATTTAAATCTCGAGTTATTATTTTATCTAAATTTAGAGAAGAAAATGAGTTTGAATCACTTAATTAACTCAATGAAATATAATTAATTCAATTATGATATTTATTAGATAATCAAATTTAATAAAATAAAATCCAATAAAATTTAATCTCAAACATAATAAATATCAAATTCAGAATTATTCAACTTAAATTAATCAAATTACTCAATTAGGTGTGTAAAACTTTTTTAAAAAATTATAATATATATAGATATTGTACTTAAATTGTTATGATGATTATGTTATCTAATTTATTTTGTAAATGTTTATATTGTGCTTAATTTCTCTCTTCATAGTGAGTAGTAGCACTATTATTTTTTTTAATATTTTTTTTCTATTGCAAAAAGGTTATTTGAATACTTAGATTAATCGATCCAATTTTAATTCTAATAACTATTAAAATTAATCTCATTTAATTATATTTTAATCAGTTTGAATAATTTTTTTTCTTGAACTTAGACTAATTAACCCCGTTTGATTACACTTAGGAATGGCATATGTGTCTAAACCTGTCAGGTCGGCACGCATAACCTGCCAAAAAAGGTAAGCCGGGTTAAAAAATTGAGACCGTCAAAAAACAAAAGTCTACCTAACCCGCACCGCTTAGGCGCTTACATTGCGGGCTTTGGCGGGGCGGGACAGATTTTTCTGTTGGGATTAAATTTTTTTTGGTAAGGGGTATTTTTGTAATTTTTTTGCCAAAACCTAACTTCTCCAACCCAACTTACAAGAGTATGAAGATGAAAATTCAGTATTTTGAATTATGTTTATGTTGCTTTGGAGACAATATTTATAATTATGTTTTGAATTATGATTATTTTGCTTTTGAGACTGTTACGGACCGTTACGAGTCCAGCCCAATAAGCCGTTGGGTCGGGACACTACCCCTGGCCCAGGCCCAAAACCATCCCTCACACCACGGAGAATCCGGCGGGTTGGTTCCGAACACCCGACCCGGGGCACGCCCGACTTACCCTCTGACCTAGGTCACCAGTCGGGTCGGTATCTTCGGGGCAGCACCCGAAGCTCTGACCCAAAGACCGGGACGACCTGCTCCTCCCACGTGGACTAGGATAGCTCACAGAAGCTCCTTGACCAGTGGGCTAGGTCATTTAATGGGCCCGCCCATTACAGTATATAATGGGAAAAATTAGCTCTCCCCCCAAGGTATATAACACCTTACCTAATTTGGCTGCCATCTCGTACGGACACTGACTTGATCACCGGAGTGTTCTTGCAGGTGGCCACCTCCCTCGACCACTCCATCTCTGACGTCACCGGTGCACAGTTCACGCTTCTCCAGCTGCTCCAAGTCAACCCAGGGTCTCGCCCACTCACCCTTCCACCATCACCCGAGCAGTCCAGTACCCGAGACCACCAGGTACCGAACATTAGCGCCGTCTATGGGAATTTTGGAGCAGACATGGAGCGACTCCCCATGTCGAAGGAGCTTCGCGAAGCAGGAGGGGCCCGCCTGAGTAGGGCAAGTTCAACGGCTCATGCCGCCGAACGCCTGCGATCCTCCGTTCAGCCAAACCAACCGATCTACACCAATACCCCGAAAATCATGCAGGAACTCAGGCGCAGAGTGCAAAACCTCGAAAGGGAGCTAGCAGCGAGAAGCCGATCCCACGAAAACGTCAGCCAATCCCAAGGCGACACTAGTCGATCCCGCACCCGCACTCACTCCCCCTCTCGAAGACATGAGAGCCGAGAAAGGAGCCCAACAAGACGTGAAGATGAAACGCACACACAAGCGACCTCCCGACCTACACAAGGTGGGTTCGAAAGCCATGGGGAGTCCCGAAAAGGGAAGGCCAAGAAACGGCTAGAACCCGTCATCAAGGGGGTAACCCATTTCCACCCCTCAATCCTCAAGGTTTGGCTTTCGAGGAATTTTGACAAGCCAACGAACATGAGCTACGATGGGACTAAGGACCTCCAAGAGCACCTCGCAGCCGTTGAGGCGCGAATGAACCTGGAAGGGGTAGGCGACACAGTTAGGTGCCGAGTATTTCCTGTAACGCTGGCCGGTCCAGCAATCTGATGGTTTAACGCACTCCCACAAGGATCCATCACAACCTTCACGGACATTTCCTAAACTTTCCTAGCCCAGTTCATGACGCGCATAGCCAAGGCCAAACTCCCGATTAACTTGCTAGGGGTCACCCAAAAACCCGGAGAATCGACCAGAAAGTTTCTGTACAGGTTCAACGAAGAATGCTTGGAAATCAACGGCCTCACGGACTCGGTTTCTAGTCTTTGCCTAACAAACGGCCTGCTAAACTAGGACTTTAAAAAGCACCTCACAACTAAGCCTGTATGGACCATGCAGGAAATTCAAAGCGTGGCCAAAGAATACATCAATGATGAGGAAGTCAATCAGGTTGTAGCAGCCAATAAACGATAGCCCCAAACCCCTCAGCTCGGCAGGCCCCCCAGGTAGACAGATACAAAGAAGCTCCCAGGGATGGCACCCTAGCCAAGCAACCCAAGCTACCCCCATGGGTAGGGAGGTTTACAAACTACACACCACTCACGGCGCCCATAGTACAAGTCTACCAGCAAATTGCGGACAAGGAAATCCTATCCAGACCCAGACCACTGAAAGAGATAACGGGAGGCAATAAAAGCCTCTACTGTGATTATCACAAGGGTTTTGGTCACAAGACCCAAGACTATTTCGACCTCAAAGATGCTTTAGAACAGGACATCTGGGAATGAAAGTTGAGTGAGTTCTCCTGACTTATCCGAGAACCAAGGAGGCGGGAACAGGAGCGCTCAGAAGAAGATCGTAGCCGGGCTGTCAAGGCAAGACAAGAGCCTATAGGGAACACCGACAACCCTCCAACTTTTGTGGTTAACGTTGTGGTCGGGCGCGATACCTCCCAAATCCAAGTCAGCAGTAAAGAAGGATACCCGGATCCTCTCTATCTCGACAAGAGATCCCATCGCCTCAAGCGGGAGAACCCCCGTGATATCCTTCGGTCCAGAAGATCAGTGGTTTCACGACCTCCCCGAAAACCCCCCATGGTAATCACGGCAATGGTTGGGACCGGGTTGGTCAGGCGAATTCTCGTCAATACTGGGGCTGACTCCAACATCCTATTCAGGAACGTGTTCGACGCCATGGGACTCAGGAAGTCTGACCTCAAGAGTCTCCAGAACGGGGTCATGGGGCTTGGTGATAACCATATAAAGCCCAACGGAACGATCTCTCTCCTAATTTGCCTTGGAACCGGTGACGCCAGGAAGTCGATTATGGCGGATTTCGTAGTCCTCAGAGACTTCACAGCCTACAACATCATTCTAGGAAGGAAAACTATCAACGAATTTTCAGCCATGATATATACCAAATTCCTAACAATAAAATTCGTGACAGATAGAGAAACTGTTGGCTCCATTAGGGGAGACATAGAAGCGGCGGTCGCCTACGACAACGCCAGTCTCTCCCTGAGGAAAGAGTCTAAGAAGGCAGTCGGCGTGTTCTTGGCAGACCTGGATGTAAGGATAGAAGACAAGCCAAGACCAAAACTAGAAAGAGACATGGAGAAGTTTCAGATAGGGAAGTCGGTAGAGCAGTTTACCTTCATAAACAAAAATCTGCCCCATGAACTCAAGGGCCCCCTCATGGAGGTTGTAAGGGTAAACGGCGACCTTTTCGTATGGACACCATCAGACATGCCTGGCTTGGATCCCGAAGTCATGTCGCACCGGTTAGCCGTCAAACCTGATGCCAAACCTGTAGCCCAACGGCGAAGGAAAATGTCCCAAGAAAGGGCTAACGAGGTCACCAAACAAATAGCAGTGCTACTAGAAGCCAGGTTCATCAAAGAACTCGAGTACTCGACGTGGCTGTCCAACGTCATCCTCGTTAGAAAAGCCAGCGGAAAGTGGAGAATGTGTGTTGACTATTTCGATCTAAACAAAGCATACCCTAAAGACGCTTTTCCCCTCCCCAACATTGACACCTTGGTGGACTCAACAGCAGGGTATCATTTCCTCAGCTTCATGGATGCGTATTCTGGCTATAACCAGATCACGATGCACTGACCTGACGAGGACAAAATGGCGTTTATAACGCCAGGAGACACCTATTGCTATAAGGTAATGCCATTTGGATTAAAGAACGCAGGGGCCACCTACCAAAGACTAATGACCAAAGTTTTCCATAACCTCATCGGTAGGACAGTAGAGGTTTACGTCGACGACATTCTAGTAAAAATAGCAGAACCAAGCAGCCTTATAGACGACCTCCAAGCTGTCTTCAAAGCGTTAAGAAAATTCAAGATGAGGCTCAATCCACTCAAGTGTGCGTTTACCATGGAGGCCGGGAAGTTTTTAGGCTTCATGATAACACAACAGGGGCTAGAGGCTAACCCAGACAAGTGCAAAGCCGTCCTCAAAATGACTAGCCCAGGGTGCGTCAAAGATGTGCAGCGACTCACCGGGAAGCTCACAGCTCTATCCCGGTTTCTTGGAGCCTCGGCAGAAAAGGCCCTCCCATTCTTCAACCTAATAAAGAAAGGGATTGCATTCGAGTAGACCCCGGCATGCGAAGAAGCGTTCAGCCATTTCAAAAAGATACTCTTAGAACCACCCGTGCTTAGCAAACCCAGAGGGAGAGAACCTATGTACCTGTACCTGGCAGTGACCACACAGGCCATGGCGGCAGTTCTTGTCCAAGAAGAAAACAAGACTCAACGCCCAATATACTTCATCAGTAAAGTACTCCAAGGGGCGGAGTTGAAATACACCAAGCTAGAAAAATTGGCTTATGCCCTACTAACCTCGTCGAGAAGGCTCAAACAATACTTTCAAGAGCATGTGATCATCCTAAGAACAGACCAGGCCATTCAGCAAGTCCTCAAGAAACCCGACCTCGCAGGGAGAATGATGGCATGGGCAGTAGAGTTGTCCCAATATGACTTGCAATACGAGCCCAGGCAGGCAATCAAAGCCCAGGCAATGGTAGATTTCTTGGTAGAAATCACAAGAGAGACACCTGACATACCGAACACACGGTGGAAACTCTACGTCGATGAAGCATCCAACTAAACGTTTGGAGGGACCGGGATCATTCTCGAGGACTCGGCAGGGGTAGATTACGAGCAGTTGATCAGGTTCGATTTCTCAGTCTCTAACAACCAGCCAGAATATGAAGCACTGATAGGAGGGCTAATCCTAGCTAAAGAAGTCGGAGCATCAAGGATAGAAGTTAGTAGTGACTCCCAGATCGTCACATCCCAGATAAACGGCAGCTACCAGGCCAAGGACACACTACTACAAAAATATCTAGAAAAGGTAAAAGAGTTATGCAAAAGCTTCGAGGAGATCGTAATCCAGCATGTTCCTAGGAAAAGGAATGCCCGAGCAGACCTCCCCTCTAATCCTGGGACGGGGAACAGGTCTTTAATCCAAGGGCTGGCAACTGAACCAGCAATCATTTTATGCGCAACCCAGACTCCAAGCCCCCCTCATGGATAGACCCTATCTTCCGATACCTGGAGCACGGCGAAACACCCCGAGACAAGAAGGAAGCATAGGCCACCAGGAGGGAAGCCCCCAAATATGTGATCATACAAGGGCAGTTGTACAAGCAAGGGCTCCACCAACCCCTACTCAAATGCCTACGCCCCGACCAGACAGACTACGTCTTAAGCGAAGTCCATGAGGGGTGTTGTGGTCACCATATTGGAGGAAGGTTGTTGGCAAGAAAGATCATCCGAGTAGGATATTACTGGCCCACAATGATGTCGGACGCTCAGGAATTCGTTAGAAAGTGCAAAAAATGCCAAGAAAATGCTAACTTCCATAAAGCCCCACCTGAGAAACTTAGTCTGATGATCGCACCCGGACCTTTTGCCCAATGGGGAGTCGACCTCTTAGGGCCATTCCCACCTGGGTCCGGACAAGTAAAATACTTGATAGTAGCCATAGACTACTACACCAAGTGGGTGGAAGCGGAACCACTAGCTAGCATATCTTCAGTGAATTGCCAAAAATTCATGTGGAGGCAAGTAGTCACCAGGTTCGGAATCCCAGAAACCGTCACATCGAATAACGGGACACAGTTCACCGACAAAAAGTTCAAAGAATTCCTATCAGGACTAGGAATCAAGCAAAAGTTCTTCTCAGTCGAACACCTTAAAACCAGTGGCCAGGTAGAGGCAGCCAACAAAGTCATCTTAAAAGGGCTAAAGAAGCGACTTGAAGGGAAGAAGGGCTCATGGGCAGATGGGTTAGCATCAGTCTTATGGTCTTACAGAACCTCCCCCTAATCATCCACCGGCAAAACCCCCTTTCGACTCACATACGGGGTCGACGCAGTCATCCCAGTCGAAGTCGGGGAGCCGAGTCCAAGGTTACTCATCGGAGGAGGAAGCGAGGCAATCGAAGAAGATTTGATTGACGAAACAAGACAAATGGCACATCTAACAAAGACAGCAATCAAGCAAAGGATAGCCCTAAGGTACAACGGCAAAGTTCTAAAAAGAAGTCTCGGGGAAGGCGACTTGGTCTTACGACACAACGACATAAGGCCGCCAACCCCAGGAGAAGGCAAACTGGCCACGAACTGGGAAGGTCCTTACAGGGTAAGAGAAGTCCTCGGCAATGATGCCTACAAGCTGGAGAGGTGTGATGGAAGCGAGGTACCAAGAACATGGAACATGGCAAACCTAAAACGGTTCTATTCATAAGAAGGAGCAACCACACGATCTGACGACCTCGCTCCCTCCACCTAAATTTCTTTTGCATCCCCTTTTTATTTTCCATCTCTTTCACTTGCTTATGTATTACATCACTTCTTTATTTTAAGTCCTACCTATGCATATATGCCAATGCGACAAAACGACAAAACGACAACTGGTCGACCTAACGGAAACCCGGGACTGATCATCCCAAAAACCAAAGGGGCCCAAAAGAGAAAACAACTTAAAAAAGCGACAAGCGGCAAAAACGATAAATACCATAAAAACGGTAAACCAATCATAAAAAGGCCACGATGGCCCGAATAAGTGAAAGCGATGGCCAAGCAAGCAAAAATAACCATAAAATGGCTTAATCAAAATAAAAACATCAAAGTATTCGTTACAACTAAAAGGTGCCTTAAACAGAACCAAAGAGCAAAAGCAAAAAATTACAAAGGCAGGGAATATAAAAGCTAAAGGGAGGAATCCATCTCAAGGCTTGAGGATGTCAATGATCTTCCTGCTTTCCACCCTCTTGAGTCCGCTCACCTGAGAAAGGTCGAGGTCGGGAGCCAACACAGCCACCTGAAGATTAATCCCCTCCTCAGTCAGCTTCACGGCCTCTCGGGCCCCCTTGGCAATCTCCTTATTTTTTTTTCTTCAAAGTGGCCGCCTCATGACAAGCAGCCGAGGCCGAGCTCTCAGCCAACTTCAGTTTTTCCTCCAATTCCTCAACCTTCTTCTTGGCAGCAGCGGTTTCAACACGGGAAGCATTCAAATCCTTCATCAAACAGAGGTCCCGTTCCAGCAGCCTATTGATCTCCTTGGCATCCTCCTTAGCCTTCTCCTTCTGCTCAAGCAACTTCGTCTTCAGAGATTCCTCCCGAGATCTCGAATCCGTCAAATCCTTCTGGGAGTTCCAAAGTTTTCCTCCCATAACATGAATATTTCCCAAGACAGGTTCCACCTTCTTGGCAATAGCGGCAGCACGGAGAAGACTTGTGATAGATCCACCTGACCCATAAGGTCGGCATTTCGGAAGAACTCTTCAGTACCAGGAAGCAGTTTGAACTCGATAAAACCCCCAGCGTCAAAGATCTTTTCCATAACAGAAAGGGCCTTTCCCGAGTCCCGCTTCCTCTTCTTCGAGTTGCCAACGACCTGCAGGTCGTCATCAGCAGACCCTAGGTCCTCCTTCAAAGGAACCTCCTCCTCCACACTCGGGTTCCCCGGAGCATTCCCAGGAGGGACCTCCGCTGTCTCCGCCTGATCAGCCCCAGCAACCTGGCCACTAGCCTCCCCAGTGACCTCTTGATCTTGACTCACCAAAGGGGTTGCTGAGGAGTCCTCATCACCATCATCACCATCGCGGATAAGGTCCATCAACTGAGCCAGGGTAGTCTTCTCAGCAGCCATGGAAACTACAAGCAAAAAGCAAAAGGTGTGAGCAGCGGAAGAGTAAAACACTAAGCAAAAATACAAGAAAAATGAAGAACTTTCCAACATACGACTGATCAGTCTCCCGGTCCCCCATAACCATATGAGGATTAAGGTTTTTCTCGCCAAAAATGGCTAATAAAATGTCGGCGATGTTACGATCTTCCGGGCTCAACCAGTCATAGGATATTTTTATTAAGTAATCGGATCCCGCCCCAAAGCTCCAATAGGTCGGGATCCGCCTTTCCCCCTCGGCAGTAAGCTAGAAGGGTTGATGACCTTCAATTGGCTTAACCTTGAAGAAAGTAGACTTAAAACCATGAAAAGAGTCCTAAAAAAGGCCAAAGATTTTGCGGCCTTGTTGAGCCCTAAAAGACATATACCCCTTTTTTGTCTTCCCCTCCCGAGAGGGGTTCGTAAGAAGGAAAAGGTAGAGGAAAATGCTCACAGAGATCGGGAGCTCCAGATACTTGCAAACCATCTCAAAGCATCGGATGGCAACCCAGCTGTTTGGGTGCAGTTACGACGGAGCAATGTCACAACGGTTTAACAAACCCATAACAAAAGGAGAAAAAGGCAAACAAACTCCCAGGGTCATGAACATGGGTTTATAAACCCACAACCAATAAATAACCCGTGGAACTGCCATGTTCTTTTAGCAGACACGCTCCCGATCAGTAGGAACAAAGACCTGGTACAACACTTCCTTGGGTCCCCCTCCGCACAAGAACCCGGCCTGGCAAAGATCCTGGAAGCTCTCACGGGTGACCTTAGAAGGGGTGTCTTTCACATCGGAAGTAACCCAGGTGTAGTGATCGACGAAATCGGCCAACGGCCACTGAGTCAGGTTCGGAAGCACGGGGCGTTCAGCCATACCTACAGCGGGGGCACCACTTAGTTAGAACGGGAGGTCGGGAACCCTAAAAGCGAGAAAAACAAACTACAACCCTTTAGATACCCCTACGCTAACCTAGAACTCAAGCAAAATCTAAAGAAAACCCAGTGGCGCACCCCTCTAAAAGAAGAAGCAGCAAAAACAAGCAGAAACCCAGGCATGCATGGGAAAAAACACGCAAAGAAGAACACACAAAAAACTAAATGGAAAAAAGAAGACAAAGAAAAACCATAAAAACAACGTACCAGGAAAATGCAGACTCCGCAAAGATGAAAGAAGAATCCAAAGGAAAGAAGGAGCACCGGAAGTAGGAAGAAAATCGAAGCAGCTGTAGGAACAGGGAAGAAAGTAGCAGCAGCAGCGCGAGAGAACAAGAAGAAGGAGAAAAGAAGAGTGGAGCTATGAGGAGGTTACAAAACAAAAATAGGGCAAAAGGCGTAATCACCGAGGAAGAGCGCCAAAAGGCAGAGGCATATTCGCCATTTCACACGAATTTCAAATCATGAAATGATGGGCATTTAATGCCCAGCACAGAAGCCAAGGAGGCAGCGTCAGAGACGAGATGACCACGCGTATGAAACACGAAACGCCATCAACGACCTCCCGAGAAGAAGAAACACATCCCGTCTCAGCGAGTAGGACAAACGCGCCTAGCCACGAGCCCCAAACCTCAAGGCTGGCGCGTTGGGGGCACTTTTACGGACCGTTACGAGTCCAGCCCAATAAGCCGTCGGGTCAGGGCACCACCCCTGGCCCAGGCCAAAAACCATCCCTCACAACACGGAGAATTCGACGGGTCGGTTCATAACATCCTACCCGGGGCACGCCCGACTTACCCTCTGACCCAAGTCACCAGTCGGGTCGGTATCCTCGGGGCAGCACCCGAAGCTCCGACCCAAAGATCGGGACGACCTGCTCCTCTCACGTGGACTAGGACAGCTCACAGAAGCTCCTTGGCCAGTGGGCTAGGTCATTTAATGGGCCCGCCCAGCACAGTATATAAGGGGAGAAATCAGCTCTCCCCCCAAAGTATGTAACACCTTACCTAATTTGGCTGCCATCTCGTACGGACACTGACTTGATCGTCGGAGTGTCCTTGTAGGTGGCCACCCCCTCGACCACTCCACCTCTGATGTCACCGGCGCGCAATTCACGCCCCTCCACTTGCTCCAAGTCGACCCAGGGTCTCGCCCACTCACCCTTCCACCATCACCCAAGCAGTCCAGTACCCAAGACCACCAGGTACCGAACAGAGACAATATTTATAATTACAAAGACTTTAATGTTTCTGAATATAAAAAATATAATTTTTTATGCCTTTAGAAATTATAAATTTATTAATATGGTTGTGAAATTATATATATTATTTAGTAGTTAATAGTTAAAAAATAAAAAAAGGATCTTTGGCAGGCTTAGCCCGCCAGCCCGCAGTTAGACAGAACAAGGTGAAATTCTAGGATCGCCTCACCAAAATATTAATTTAGACTGATTTAAGGTGTAATTTATTGATTTTTGTGTCAAATGAATCAAATGAATTTGTCTGATCTAATTTTGACAAAAATGACACGGTTTAATTAATTATATGTGTTAAATTTTAATTATTAAACAATATTTTTTTAAAAAAAAATATTATACGTCTTTATCTAAATGACTCTTATATTTAAAATATTTAAAAAATGTTATTACTGTAGGTAGCCCACATCAAGTAATTAATTAATTTAATTAGAATCATATTCATATGTGAGCAAATTGTGTATGATAATGTGATTGGAGCAGACTAATAATTAATTAATAAAATATGGAAACTGAAACATTCTTAGAAACATGTAAAATTAAGGGATAAGTATTGTTTTAGTCCCTAATGTTTAGGGTCAGAATTGAAACCGTTCCTAACGTAATTTTTTATTTAGAATCGTCTTTAACGTTTTATTTCGTATTAAAATCGTCCTTTTAACTTTTTACGGACAAAAATACCCTTTACCACCACCAGGACCTTTACCACTACCACTACCTCCTTTACTCCTATCAAATACTAATACTCAGAATTAGAATCAAATTCAAAAGCAGAAAACAACATCAAATTCAACAAATTCAGAATCAACAACATCAAATTCAACAATAAAATCAACACATAAAATCAGAATCAGAAGCAGAATCAAAGCAAAAGCAAATGTAGAAGCAGAAGAAAATGCAGATGCAGAAAAAGAAGCAGATGCAGAAAGCAAAGCAGAAGAAGAAGCAGATGCAGATACAGACGCAAAAGTAGAATCAAAAGTAGAAGCAAAGCAGAAACAAAGCAAAAGCAAAAGCAAACACAGATGCAGAAGAAGAAGCATATGCATCCGACAGCAGCGACTGGGCAGATCGGCGGCAGTAGGAACCCAGCTCAGCTTCGGATCCATCTCTCTCTCCTTCACGCGCCACCCTCCTCGCGTCGGGCTCCCCTTTCCAGCAACGCACTCCACGGCGGCAAAAGCATGCATGAACGGCGGCGACGTCTTCCTCTGTTTGCGGTTCTACTGGCGGCGACTCGTGGGTGGACAGGCGACGATGCAGGTGTCGCGATGGTGGCGGCGGCTATGGCAGCGGCCTCCTCCCCTCCACTGGCGCTCTTTCTCTCTCTTTCTCGGATCTCATTTCTCGCTGGCTCGTGCTTGGTAGCGAAGGACCCAAAGATGGCGGCGACGGCACTGGGATGCCGGAGCTCCCCCTTCCCCTTTCCCCCTTTCCCCTCTTCCTTTCCCTTTTCCACGGATCCCCCCTCTCTCGTGTCCTTTCCCCTTTCTTTTCTCTCCTCGCGTTCTTTTTTTTAATTTTATAATTCTTTTTATTAGGATAGGAGTAATTTAGTAATAAAATAAAAAATTTTATTAAAAAAACGATTTTAATACGAAAAAAAATTAAGAATGATTCTAAATAAAAAATTACGTTAGAGATAATTTCGATTCTGACTCTAAACGTTAGGGATCAAAATAATACTTATCTCTAAAATTTATTATTAAATTTGGTTGCTCTTAAACGAAGCAGTAGTTAGTCCCAACTACACTACTCCCAACATGTAGTTGCTTCTTATACGCATGTCGCCGTGATGTAAAGATCATAGTTGAATACAGGGCAACTATCGTCTTGCATGTAATTTTAATACTAAAAAACTATTAGAATTTATTATTTAGTTATCAACGATAAAAAAAATAAAATAAAATATATTATTAAATTATTCTCCTTTCCACTTCAAGCATTATGAACACTTTTGATTGACATAAAGACTTCAAGGAGCTATGAAATAAATTCAAAAACTGACTGTAACTTAGTTTAAATTTGGGATGTGAGGCTCAAGAGACTTAGCTCAGGTAACTTTGCCACTAGGCAAGGCTACATCTTATAAACTTATATGTTAATTATTGTATATATTATATTTTTAGGATTTGGTTGAATTAGTCCCACATTACTTAGGATAGCAAATGGAGTGTGTGGCCTAGGTTATAAATATGAGGCTAAGTTCTCCATTTGTTTTTACACCAGTCAGAAACACTTTAAGCTTGTATCTGATTTTTCTTTTCCTCTATACTCTTTGATTAGAGAGTATTGTGAGGTGTAGTTAGATATTTGCTTTGAGAGAGTGTGGGTGTAATGGGGTGCTGGTGTTAGAGAAAAAGAAGTCTATGTGTTGTAACAATTTTCACATAGTGATATTCTCTGGTTGTCATTTGACAACGGTCGTGGTTTTTTCTCCGGTAATTAGAGTTTTCACGTTAAATTCTTGTGTTGTGAGTGTGTCTATTTTATTTCTCTGTGAAAGGTATTTTCTCAAGGGGGAATGGTGTATTATTCCCAACAAGTGGTATCAGAGCTTCGGTTCGGTGGGATTTATTCTTAGTATGCTCTGTGGTTGCAGCCTAGTCTGACCTTCCACATCAGAAAAAAATTTTGTCCTGTGGCTTGAGGTTGATCTTTGGTTGCTGTTGTTGTTGCTAGAAGGCAGTGTGACACTGTGAGAGTGTAGTTTGGAAAGGTTCTGACTAAGAAAAGACTTGGTATTTAAGTGTGTCCATTGTGACCCACCTCTTTTTCCTGGGGACCCTTCCTAGTGCACGGTCTACAGTTGAGTTATACTATTCCAGTATACGGTTGCAACAATGTCAGGATATTCAAGTGCTGTGAAGCTTGAAATAGAGAAATTTGATGGAAGAATCAATTTTGGCTTGTGGCAAATGCAAGTCAATGATGTGTTGATACAATCAGGTTTGCACAAGGTGTTGAAGGAGAAGATCTCTGGTTGCTCTCTCTATGAGAGAAGATGATGTTCTCTAGAAGACAAGAAGTATCCTCATGGTATTACCACACTGCCATGGATAAGGATAAGCTGTGGCAATCAGGTCCACAATTGCACACGGGCATTGGTTGGCGTTGAGATGTAAGGTGTGTGGCGGAGTTAGGTCGATGGCTGAAGAACTTCTAGGAAAAGCCAATTTGGAAGTTGCACCATGAATTTTCAGCAAGGTTTCGATCTGTACCAAGGTGAAATGCTTGGAGTGGTCTAATTCCAAGTGAGTATACTTTCATGGTGGAGTATGATAGTTCTCTGAACTATGATTGTCGGTATAGACAATGGCAGCAAAGAATTGTCGGTGTTGACAATGGAAGCTGAAGATGTGTGACTATTTCAATCAAGGTGGAGAATGTTAGGATTTGGTTGAATTAGTCCCACATTGCTTAGGATAGCAAATGGAGTGGGTGGCCTAAGCTATAAATATGAGGCTAAGTTTTCCATTTATTTTTGCACCAGTCAGAAACACTTTAAGCTTGTATCTGATTTTTCTTTTCCTCTATACTCTTTGATTAGAGAGTGTTGTGAGGTGTAGTTAGATATTTGCTTTGAGAGAGTGTGGGTGTACTGGGGTGCCAGGGTTAGAGAGAAAGAAGTCTATGTGTTGTAACAATTTTCACATAGTGATATTTTCTGGTTGTCATTTGACAACGGTCGTAGTTTTTTCTCCGGTAATTGGAGTTTCCACGTTAAATTTTTGTGTTGTGATTGTGTCTATTTTATTTCTCTGTAAAAGGTATTTTCTCAAGGGAGAATGGTGTATTATTCCCAATATATATATCCTTTTTAATTAAATTATTTTATATTCGTTAAACTTAATTTTAATTTTGTTTTCCTATTCGTTTTTTTCTCAAGGTTAGAATTTTTTAATTATACATCATTATTAAAATAAATATTAAATTTTATTAAATATTTACAAATTTAAAAAGGTCAAATATCTTTTATTAATATTTAATTATAACCTTTTTTTCTATGATTATATAATTTTTTTGGATAAATACTTGAAGCATGTAATAGATATAAACGAATTAATAAGTTATTAAAATCTAACAATAATTAATTTAAAACAAAAAATAAAATTTAAAAAATATTTATTATAAAAATAATAAAATATAATTTTATATAATTACTTAATTATAATTGAATTATTGATTTAATCAGTAATTCAACTATTAAATTAAATTAGTAATTTAATCATTTAATATTTTAATTAAATTAATTATTAGTTTGATTTTGATAACTATGCTTAATAGACTATCCAAAAAATCTCTTCTATTTTGGAGGTTAATTTTGTTTTTTCAAATGCTCTCCTATTCTTACTAATTTTTTTTTACCTCTTGTATCACATTGTTATACTAAAATACTTTATATGAAAAAGTAAACACATCCACGTTGTTACTTTATATTTTATATGAATAAGTAAACATTTATGCTAAAATAAATAAACATGTATAATATATGAAAATAAACAGAACTTAAGTGACATTAAGAAAAACAAAAAGTAAACATTTAATAGATAGATAAATAAAAATATAAAGATATTAAAAAATAACATAACTAAAATATTTTTGAAGTTGCTATCTTAATTATTTTTCTTTTAGGAAAAAGTTTTACATCCTTGTAAAAATTACATTGATGATATCCATGTAATTTTTACTCCATGTCCCACACCCCGTTTGTTTTACACGCGCCACTTATAACTTATATAACGAATCCTTATTTTGCTTTATCAACGTTTCTCAACGTAAACCTTCTCATACAACGTAAACCTCTTTCGCGTTCTTCTTCACATTCTTCTTCTTCTTTTTCTTCTTCTTCTTTAACCTAATTAAAATCGTTGTTCTCCTCTTTCGCATTTTTCTTCTCTGCATTATGGATCTGGATTGATTCAACACAATTAGCTTCGTCGTTCATCTTCTTCTTTGTTTTCTTCTTCGATCTGCACTTTCGAATTGAAACAATGAATGAATCAACTTCAAATCAGTTGAATGACTGCGATTTGGATGATTCTTCTGAAACGCATCAATTTGATGAGGTTTGGATTATTGAATTCTGAATCGAATTTAATGGAATGAAATTGCAAATTTTATTTAAAGTGAATTGAATGGACTGAGATGATCTACATCTGAATTGAATTCAATTGAATTGATAATATGTAACTGTGAGTAATTGTGAGTGTTAGTAACTGTGAGTAACTCTGAGTAAATTTGAGTAACTTTTCGGTTTGATAAGTACTAAAGAGGTGGTTCATCACGTTCATGTTTTCAGTTCGGTACGTATAAATGAGTCTAACAAAAATTAGACCAATATGTTCTGTTTTCTTCTCCAATCACTATATAATTATTTCACCGTAATTAAGATTTCGGCACCATAATTAAGACTTCGGTTCACCATGCAGACCAGCTGTTTGTGGTTGAAAAATGTGTCCCAAAGGTGGGAATGATTTTCAAGATACTAGAAGAAGTTAGAAAGTTCTACAAACATTATTTCAAACTTGCCGGTTTTTCTACCAAAATTAGGAACACGACTCGGGACGGAGACAAGATTAAGAATCAACTAATTGTATGCTCTAGAGAGGGGAGGTAGAAATCAAAGATATCTCCAACTTTGAAGACAAACCCTTCAGCTGGGTTAAATTGTCCGGCCAGAATTTATGTACACATAATGAAAGATGTTGGTCTTTGGACAATTTTCAAAGTTGTTTTGAATCACTCACATCTTTGTTGTCCAGACCAGGCTGAGATGCTCAAACAACAAAGGGAGCTTAGCATGTTCATGCATCGCACCATTGAAACCCACGAGGAAGTCAGAATCAGACCGAGCAAAACTTACCAATCATTTGTGGCAGCAGCTGGCAGCCACTGTGAACTAGGTTTTATAGAAAAAGACGTAAGAAATTACATCACAAGGAAAGTACAGAATATTTACGAAGAAGACGATGCCAAAGAATTTGGGAAGTACCTAGTTATAATGAAAGAGAAGAACCAAAATTTCTTCTTTGAGCTCAACCTTGAAAGTGATCACTGCATTAAACATGCATTCTGGGCTGATGCAAGAAGCAGGGCTGTATTTGATTATTTCGGAGACGTGGTTTCATTTGACACCACCTATAATACAAACAGGTATTCAGTTCATTCTAACATTTTTTTGATGTTCAGTGAGTGTATATATTTCGGTTCACCAACTTGTGGTTGTTATTTATGCAGGTACAATTTGGTTTTAGGTTCTTTTGTTGGCGTGAATCAACACGGTCAGTCGACACTTCTTAGATGCGCGCTGATAAAAAATGAGGACATCCAATCATTCAAATAGCTATTTGAGTGTTGGCTATGTTGCATGGGAGGGAAGGCACCAAAAGGTATTCTTACCAATCAATGCGCATCAATTCAAAGGGCAATTGAGCTATGCATGCCAACAACAATTCACCGCTGGTGTATCTGGCACATCATGAAGAAGATCCCAAGCAAACTAAATGGCTACAAGGGACACATTGATATTGAACAAAAGATGAGCCATGTTGTTTGGAACTCGTACACAAAAGACGAATTTGACAGAAACTGGAATGATTTCCTCACAAAGCATGATCTCGGAGGCAACAAGTGGCTTTTAGGTAATTGAGATTTCAATTCGAATTATTTTTATGCTCATATATTTTTTTTCCCAAAAGCATGCATTGTTTTCGGTTCACCAGACCTTATAGTTTCAGTTTGGTTTGCAAAGCTGTATGAGAATCGCCATATATGGATTCCAGTTTACTTGGATCACCATTTTTTGGCCGCGATGAGAAGCACGCAAAGGAGCGAGAGTATGCATTCATTTTTCAACAAGTTCATCATACGGAATAGCTCCTTGAGATAATTCGTGAAGCAATTCGACAATTGCCTAGCAAGCAGAGAGCAAGCAGAGAGAGAATTCAATGCTGCAAATTTTCATACCGTGATACCATGCACAACAAAATCAGCAATGAGGCACAGTTTCAGCGTGTATATACCCATGAGAAGTTTAGGGAAGTGCAAGCTCAATTTAGAGGTAAAGTGAATTGTATCAAAAGATCAATGCATTCCACCCTAGGTTTCACATCATATGAAGTCATAGAGCAGGTTTTCAACTCCACATTCAACAAGTTTATCGTCACCTATGACGCAGTATCACGAGATGTAAAGTGCCATTGCTTGCTTTTTGAGTCTAGGAGCATATTGTGCTACCATTTCCTAAGTGTTCTAAGCTTTGAGCGAGTGGATAATGTGGCACTGAAATACATATTAGAATGCTGGAGCAAGAACATAAAGAGGAGGCATACACACATCAAGAGCAACCAAGATGAACCTCTACTGGAGCCAAGAAGTAAGAGATTTGATGAATTAGTGTTTCGGTCACACAATATATGTGAATTTGCATCTGAATCTGAAGAGTTGATCGGAATTTTACATCGAGCATTTGACAAGGTCATGGCAGAGATGGAAGAATATCAAGAGAGAAGTAAAGGAAAAAGTTTGTTAACCCACGAAGAAGCAACATTAAGCAATGTGAATGACATTCAAAGCCCACCACGTGTCAAAACAAGAGGTCGGCCCAAGAACAGACTTGGATCAAACCTGGAAAAAAAGATCTCAAATGCTATGAAGAAAAAGAAAAAGACAGCTCCAAGCGAGGTAAAATTGACTTACTTTTGATTAGTTAAAAATTGAAATGTTCATTTTGCTAATACATAATTATGTCTTTTTTACTTGAACCTTTTAGACTCCGGATCATCGATTCAGTCAAGCTCCACTATTTATAATACACCAGATATGAATTATCCAAGAGAGGATTGTACAAGTTTTAGTTTTTATTAATGTAAATTTTTGTTCACCCATGAGAAAATTTTGGTTCACTATGGTTATAGCAGGTTTAATTTCTAAATATTGATAGTCTTTAATGAATAGTCACTTTTTTTGTGAAATTCTATATTGATATATGCAGTTTTTTTATTCGTCTAGTGTATTAATTTCTAAGTTGAATAATTAGAATTTGTTTTTTGGTTCATGGTTCAGAGTTCAGAGTTCAGGGTTTAGGGTTTAGGCTTTAAGGTTTAGGGTTTAGGGTTTTAGGGTTTAGGGTTTTAGGGTTCATGGGTTCAGGGTTCAGTGTACAGGGGTTCAGTGTGTTTCAAACTTTCGGTTCGCCCCGTGTATTAATTTCGGTTCACCGTGTTCATGGTTGAGGGTTTAGAGTGCAGGGGTCTAGGGTTTAGGATTCAGGGTTTTAGGGGTTTAGGGTTTACGGTAAGATTCACAGTTTAGCATTCAAGGTTCAGGGTTCAGTGTTCAGGGTTCGAATTCAGTGTTCAGGGTTTGGGTTCAGAGTTCAGGGTTCAGTGTTCAGGGTTCGAATTCAGTGTTCAGGGTTCGGGTTCAGAGTTCAGGGTTCGGGTTTAGGATTTTAGGGATTTAAGGTTTATGGGTTCAGGGTTCTGGTTTTAAGGTTCAGGGTTCTGATAGTAACACTCTTTTAAAATTAGATCTATGTTATGTTGAGATATGCACTTTTTCGGTTCACCAGGTGTATTAATTTCGGTTCATTGTGTTTTTGAGGTTCTTAATTTTTTGGTAAACATCCTAATTTCATTCACTGTGAACCTGCAAAAAAACAGCAACCAGGCAGTTCCAACAGTTATATAACAAGACAAGGAGTAATCCATCTTGAATCATTATATACATTAACATAAGATCTATACATTAATATTAACATTTACATTAATGTTGACATATATACATTCAAAAGAAGCAGTGTCTGCTTTTTTAAATAAGTTAAACAAAATATTGTTAATTAGAACTAGTCAAACTGCACTAGTTTTGACATTCACTTGATATTTCTGAATCCGTCGGAACAATTTTTTCTTTTTTCAGGAGCCTCTTTTGTCTTGTTCTTTCTACTAGCGCTATATTGTCAAATTCGGATTCTGATTTTGATTCCAAAAAAGATTCCTCTTCCGAAGAAAAATCCATAACAACAACTTTTTTTCTTCTTTCTCCCTTTTTCTTTTCTCTTTCCCCTTCAAAAAAGTTGTTTTGTTTTGCACCTTATTTCTTTTTGTTTTTTTACCTTTATTTGCTTTCTATACAGAAGTCCCTAAAACAAAAAATTATTTAGTTAGCAGAGTATTTTAAAAGCATCTGAAATGAGAAAATACAAAAACAATCAAGTGAATCAAAATGACCACAAACACTGAACCGAACGCAATTCATGTGATGAATAATACGTGATAAACATTCAATTATCAAGAAAAATATTTCTGCATGCACAATGATTCAAATCAACACATTATCATTGTGTCCGTTGCTTCCTCAGAAATCTGGTCGAGCATCATCTTCTTTGTCCAATAGGCCACCCACGGTGCCGGGGGAGCATCAAGTCCATCCAAGCGAGGGAACTTGGTTTCATGGAAGTATATTAGCATCAAAACAAAAACACAGCCCTCAACGGACTGTTTCTTCCCCCTTTCTCTTGTTTTCAATTCCATTCCTCAAGAAGCTGAGCACATGACTTGCTCAATCCCACTGTTGGATGTTGTCTACACAAAAGATAGGCGGCTTATGGACCGCGGAGGCCATGCTTACCGTCGTCCGCAGCAAGAAGTACTTCTGTACAAAGACGACAAAAGTCCTGTGGAATTTTTGCCGGTTCTCCTCCCCTTCAACACTCATATTTAGGACAGACTTTGTCAAATTTTTAGGAAAACAATTTTCTATAATATTTTAATAGCAACAAATGAGCCAAAAAAGTTCAGTTTCATTTTTTATATACCAATGAACCAAAATTAAAGTTAGTGATAAACCAAAATTAAAGAGAGCAATAAACCAAAATTATAAGGAGCAATGAACCGAAAATAAGAAAGAAGTGGAAAGTGTATTAGCGCCGTGGCTTATCCCCAACGCAGCTGCTACCTTGCCAGGTGTTATGTATATTTTTCCATGGAGAATTTTCAGGCATCCATGATACTCTTCATAACAATCAATCAATTCTCATAAGAGGGCGTGAGAGACGTTTATTTCCAGGACATGTGCCAGGGTACCAAATCTCATTTCTTCAACTATATCTTTCTTTTCCTGACTCATATTCTTGAACACTATTGCTATTGCCTTTGTCACCATTATTTTATTTCTGTTTTGCTGTAATGAAAAAAATTGGTCAATACTTCACTCAATACACTGATAATAGTATCACAATAATTTTAAACCCTGAACAAAGTAAAAGGAGGTAACCGAACCGAACAACATTCATTTGGTGAATAAATCGTAGTATTGCTACTTGTCAAAAAGATTGGGGATACCATATTTTTTCAAAATTTTATTCATTTTGCATAAATGTCAAAGAACTTTTGATTAATTTTCCATATATCAGTTTACTCAAAACTAAATTATTTTGGTACTGAAGAAATATATTTTTGAGTATATATTAAAAAACATTGAATATTTCATTTTCTATGTTGATTGCTCCCAACACCCCTAAAAGGAAAAAAATTGAAATGAAAAGGGATAAATAAGAACAAGAATGTTGATATTGCTCAAAAGTATGTCCTAGAAAATTCTTGTCATCCAACTATGCCAAGAGGATCCTTGAAATTTGCATGCCCTTGTCTAAGACTATAATAAAGGGTAATAATATGAAAGATGGAACAAAACCAAGTTTTTTTTCCCGGGTGATATTAGAACAACACTGTTGCTAAAGAATAGTATTTCTCCATGCAAAAGAAGTACTGAACAGAGTAACAAGCAACTTCAAAGCCCTAGTTACAATATCCACTAAATTGATTGAAAATAACAACAAATTTCATTCCAATCCCTAGTTATACTGTAAAAATGCATTCAAAATAGTTGGATCTTCTAAACGAAGAAAATCAATCCAGTAAACCTAAAATGCAACTAGGAGAAATGCGACATTGCAAGATTTCAAGTGAACAGTAGTTTTCTCATACCTTTGGTAGTCTCTGTTGCTGTTTTTGTTCTTTTGTGGTTGTTCGTTGCCAAATCTTCTCGCTATTCTTCTGCAATATGGTTTTCGCAGAGAACGTGACTGAAATTTGAGTGATTTTGAGAGATTCGAGAGAAAGTGAACAGTAGTTTTCTCATACCTTTGGTAGTCTCTGTTGCTGTTTTTGTTCTTTTGTGGTTGTTCGTTGCCAAATCTTCTCGCTATTCTTCTGCAATAGTGGTTTTCGCAGAGAACGTGACTGAAATTTGAGTGATTTTGAGAGAGATTCGAAGAGAAAGATCGGTTTTGTGAGTTTTGAAGAAGAAGGAATTTTTTTATAATGAAGCGCGTGGAAGTCACGTTTATTTTAGTGACGTTGGAGGCGGGTAAATTTATTTGGGCTTGGGTCAATTTGGGATTTAGGGTTTATGGGTTCAAGGTTCATTGTTCAGGGGTTCAGTATGTTTCAAACTTTCGGTTCGCCTCGTGTATTAATTTCGATTTACCGTGTTCATAGATGATAGTTTAGGGTTTAGGATTTAGAGTTCAAGGTTTAGGGGTCTAGGTTTTAGGGTTCAGGGTTCTAGAGGTTTAGAGTTTACAGTAGGGTTCAGAGTTTAGGGTTTAGGGTTTAGCATTTAGGGTTCAGAGTTCAATGTTCAGGGTTCAGGTTCAGAGTTTAGGGTTCGGGTTCAGGTTTAGAGTTCAGGGTTCATGTTTATGTTTTAGGGTTTAGGGTTTAGGGTTTTAGGGATTTAGGGTTTATGGGTTCATGTTTCATTGTTCAGGGTTCTGTTTTTAGTGTTTAGGGTTTAGGGTTCAGGGTTTAGGGGTTCAGTGTGTTTCTACCTTTCGGTTCACCCAGTGTATTAATTTCGGTTCACCGTGTTCATGGCTGAGGTTTAGGTTTTAGGATTTAGGATTCAGGGTTTAAGGTTCAGGGGTTCTAGGGGTTTAGGGTTTACGGTAGGATTCAGGGATTAGGGTTTAGGGTTTAGCATTTAAGATTCAGAGTGTTATTATTCAGGGTTCAGGTTTAGAGTTCAGGATTTGGGTTCAGGGTTTAGGGTTTTAGGTATTTAGGGTTTATGGGTTCAGGTTTCATTGTTCAAGGTTCTGGTTTTAGTGTTTAGGGTTTAGGGTTTAGGGTTCAGGGTTTAGGGGTTCAGTGTGTTTCTACCTTTCGGTTTGTCCAGTGTATTAATTTCGGTTCACTGTGTTCTTTTGGAGTTTGTAATGTATTGGTAAATACAATTATTGCAATCACTGAGAACCTGGAATAAAACAGCAGCTAGACAGTTCCAACAGATATATACATATTAACATTTGATACATACATTGATATTAAGAATAGATATATACATTAACATTGACATATATATATTTGAAAGAAGCATTGTTTACTTTTTTAACTAGTTAAACAAAATATATACAACTACTATATGCATTGTTTGATACATACATTGACATATATACATTTGAAGTATGCATTTTTTGCTCTTTAAACAAGTTAAACAAAATATTGTTAATTACAACTAGTATATACTATTTGCTATCTAAATCCCCAGATGTGTATTTACAATAAGGGCTAGAGAGGAAAGCAGACGGCTTGGTGAGTCTTATTACTTCAGATTCCGAAATCACTTGGTCTCTGATTTTGTTCATTTCATGAAATAGAAAATATGGACCATATTGGTATCTGGAGTCATCAATTTCTTTCTGCATTTCAATTGAAATGAATTAGTTACATAAGAAATGAACCCAAATGAAATAAGAACAATATCATTCAAAGCGCTAATCATACTATAAAAATGCATTCACAATAACCCTAACAAATTTATATCAAAGCCCTAGTTATATTATAAAAATGGAATCACAGTAACCCTAAACCTAAACAAATTAAAAGGAGGCCACCGAACCGAAAAATATTCACTTGGTGAATCAAAATTATAAGAGCCGCCGAACTAAAAAATATTCACTTGGTGAATCAAAATTATAAGAGCCACCAAACCGAAAATTGTTTATGTGGTGAATAAATGGTGATCAATTTTTAATCAATAAGAATAGTATTTTCTGCATGGAAAATAACTATTGAACAGAGTAACAACCAACTTCAAAGCTCTAGTTACAATATCAACTTAACTGAATGAAATAAGAAAAGAAAGAAGTTTATTAATTTAGAAAGTACTTACAATATCTTCTCGCTTTTTATATTTTGTGGATCTATTGTTTCGAGCCATTTTATCACGAATATTCCACAATCATAGCTAAGCAAGAATTGAGTATAATACGATCAATAGTATATAAAATAAAATACATTAAAAATAGTACTATAGAAGAGAAAGATTCTTACTTTGTACGTTGACCATTCAATTAGATATACTCTGCTTCTTCTCCCAGTGCATCCTCCACTAAGGGTTTCCCCCCAGCGTACACCCTCATCTGGAAAATTATTAAACCCTGAAAGAGACAAAAAAAAAAAGTAAATAAACAAAACCAACAACAGTGAACCAAACTCCTCTCATGTACAGAATAATTTCAATAATTTACAAGAAAATAACTTACAACAAATTTGTTTATTTCCTTTCTCGAATCAGGTATTTCTTCTGGCTTCTTGTTGATAGGGTCAAGGATATAGAATTTCCTTTTGTTTACATCAGCAATCCACAACCACCAATGTGCTCCATTTCAAATTGGGATAAATATCTGAAGTTTTGGAAAATTATAGAATATTGCAGTGGAAACAATAGCAAACAAGACAATTATCAATGAATTTTTAGATATTACAACTTACAAATAGATGTGATGCAAGTTTTCTTTTGTCAAGAAACTGGCAGTAGTGGTCATACTGCTGAATATTAATCCTGTGGGCTTTTTTTGTGCTCTTATCAATGTAGTTCTCGCCATATGTTCCCATGATAAAATTCTGCAAAATGAACATCAGTTAAATCATATTTCACCAAACTGAACACAAATCATATGCTGAATAAAACGTGAAAAATATTCAATCATCAAGAGAAAAGTTTTCTTAATCCAAAAGTAGTCAAAAGAAGACATGAATCAGGTGAACCAATATTAACATTCTCACTGAACCGAAAAGTAATAAGCAGTGAATAAGAAATTCACTTACCACAATATCCATCGGCACAGTGTATATTTGTTCTTGATACTGCTTAGTTTTTATTTCGTTGAGAATCAAGCTGTGTATACTAACCACCTACAGGATGAAAATTTATGAGACATACTATATAAGAGTGTTTAAAAAAATCATTAATGTTAACGCAATTGGCAAAGGATTTTACCACGGCATGCACTTGTTCTCCGGGCATTAGAGACATGAAATATTCTCTTAATCCCTCGTAGAGTCCCTCATGTTTCAGGACAAATATTGGTTCATATTCATTGGTACCATCTTTTGTCTGTTTCACATGTGTCATCCAATGATAACACTTTTCAATCAGCTCGTTCGTGATTTTTTTTCTTTTTCTACGGGGTTTTGTAAACTTGAGCCGCTGTTAAGGTTAGTTCTGAAGATTTCCTTCAACAAATTTTAATGCTGCTACCACTCCACCATCTACCACCGCCTTTGCCAGGATTTCAAGCTGTGAATCACTCTCTTGGGAGGGCTGAATTGGTTGAGATACTGGTAAACTTATCCCAAGGCTAAAGGAAGGCCTTTCATCTTTCCTTTTCCTAGGTTGAGCAGCACTACAAGATGATGGATATTTAACAATGATATTAAACAAAAATGATATCTAATCACTATAGTGAACCGAAATCCAAACAAATAGTGAACGTAAATCCAAACTTACAGTGAACCGAAAATATATTAAACAAAAATGATATTAAAGAAAAGAAAGTAACATACCTGTCAAACGATGACAAGATTAGAGTTTCTTTTTCTAATTGCCGTGCCACTTGAGGTTCTTGTGATTGTTCTTCATCGGAAACTTGATAGACATCGGCATCCTTGAAAAACTCTTCAATAACAGAGCTTGTAATAGACTCTGTAACACCCTGCTTGTTTGATTCTGGCGGACAGCTATAAGAAACAGAAGAGAGTCATATTTAACAATGATATTTAACAAAAATTACACTAATCATTATAGTGAACCAAAAACCAAACTTATACTGAACCAAAATCCAAACTTATAGTGAACCGAAATTATATTAAACAAAAGTCATATTGAAGACTTTAGTGCTTACACATTAACAACTGCTTCTTATTCTGATTCTTGTTGCACCGGTGGTTCTTGGGCTTGTTGCTGTTGTTCTTTTGCAGGGCTGTTGCATTAAATAGAAAACAGTTCAATAAAACTATCAAAATTAATAAAAAGAATTTTTATGCGCAATTTACTCTTCATTAAAAACTTCATACACATAGTCATCTTTCAATAAGTCTTCAATTACAAAACTCATAAGAGATACTGCAACACCCTGCTTTTCAGCATCTTGAGGGCAGCTGTAATAATCAGAAGAGAGTCCAAAGACAAGAACACATTGAATTCTTTTCTGGTTTCAACTGAACCATAATTAAACCATTTATAAGCAGTAAACATTGAACAAGATTCGTGTGGTGAATAAATATTTATTAACTTACTCATTATTAGAAGTTTGTTGTGTTTTCTCTTGTGGAGGGACATAGATGATGTCATCCTTCATCAACTCTTCCTGAACTGAACTTGGAAGAGACAATGCAAGAGGAGGTCTAAGGAATGTAAACAAAAATAAAGTTAATGTTGAATAATTAGAATTTGTTTTGAAAAATAGGAATTTGCACATTGAAAAACTCACACTTCTAAACGTTCAAAACGAGTTTGTTGTTAAAACTCAATGATTTGTACTTTAGATTCAGGTATAGCTCTAGTGACATTTAAACACAATTTCCTTGTGATTAATTAAACAACAATTATTAACTAAATTTAAAAGAGTAACATAAATATTTTTAACTTACACTCGTGGAGTTTTAGACATCTTTTTGGGAAGATTTTCTTTTTTCTAAAATATTTGACCGAGATTTTCGGGGTATTTTTCCTAAAAAAAAATAACAAATTAAAATTAGAAACCAAGATTAAAAGCAGATGTCTAAAAAGACATTAAATTCATTTTTGGGCAACCACCGAACCGAAAATACAATATGCAGTGAACCAATTTACCTGGTATTGCTCGCAACATTTACAGAAGGTGTAGAGCTTTCTTGAGTCTGTAAGAATTGTTCACTATCCATATTTACAGTCGACACCCTAAGCAATATAAATAAATATTAGTAATTGAATCTAGAGGAATTAGAAAAGGTTGTAGCAAAAGTAAGCAAAGTAAGAAAAAGAATCGGGAATAATAAACTGAATCTTACGTATGAGAGAAATAATTTTGTCCCTGTAGAGAGTCAAACTGATCCGGAGAAATATTTGTTGACTGAGCTCCATCATTTCTTTTCTTTGATATTTTTTTCCTTATTATCTCCAATGCTCGTTTTCTTTTTTCGGCAGCATTGTCTTTTGCTTGTTCAGTTCTGAAAGTTCATAAAATAAGTATCAAGAAACCTAAAATGTAAGTATCACTAAAAGAAAATATGATTCGAGAAACTTACTCCTTGTTAGGTTGGGTTGGTATTTTTGCCACTCCTTCTGGTTGTTTTCTTCTTTTTATTATGGGTGTTTTCTCACTTTCATTTTCTCTATAAAATAGATAAACACATTGAATTTATGTCGAAGACAAGATACTAACAATGAAGTCAACCAAACCCACAAATACCACTGAACCGAAATAAATTAAATTGCTAAACCGAAACTTAGAAGCCCACCGAACCTAAAATAGATATATATGCAATCAACAAAACATCTCACAGAAATTATGCAATACTTACTCATTTTCAGATTCGCTTGTGCTCTCTGAATCTATAGGCACATGCTTTGTTTTTTGGTTTATTTTTTAACCACCTTCAATGGTTGTTTTCTTTTCTTTGTTGTAGTTTTTTTATTTCTTCTTCTCTACAATACATAAGAACAAGCGCATAAGAACAAATTTAAGCAAATACAAATTAAATGAAATTGATATGAAAATTAAATTTACTAGCTTTCGGATTCAGATTTGGAAAGTCTTTCCTCTTCTAAAGAAGAATCCGTCTCAATATTTTTCTTTTTTATTTTCTTTCCTTTTTATTTTTTGTCCAAGTTACTTATTTTTGTTTTTTCTTTCTTTTTTTACTTTCTGTACAGAAGTCCCTAAAATAGAAATAAGGTCTAAATTATTTAATCATCAAAATAACAAATTAACAATCCGGTGAACCGAATGAAGTAATCCTACTGAACCGAAAAATATTCATATGGTGAATAGTACATGACAACTATTTATTCATCAAGAAAAATATTTCTTAATGTAGAAATATTCAAATGAACAAACTAACAATTGCAAGTAGGACAAATAATTTAATTATAACCTAAAAGCATTTCAAAGCAAATTTTTCGGGAAATTTCAGTAGAGTACTTACCAATGATTGTGTTGTTTCGGAAGAAATCCATACAATAATCATTTTCCTTGTCCAATGAGCCACCCATGGTGCAGGGAGAGCATCAGGTACAAACAGGCGGGGGAACTTTGTTTTATGAAAGTATATAAACATTAATACGAAAACACAGCCATCAACAGACTGTTTCTTCCCTTCTCTTTTGTTTTCAACTCCTTTCATTAAGAAGTTGAGAACATGCTTTGCCCAATCTCATTCCCAAATGTTGTCCACATGAAAGATCGGTGGCTTGTGGATTAGGGAGACCACACTTACCGTTGTAGGGAGCAAGAAGCACTTTTGTATGAAGACAACAAAAGTCCTCTTGAATTTTTTCTGGTTCTCTTCCCCTTCTATACTCATATCCAGCACATTCTTTGCCAAAGTTACCAAGGAAATATTTTTGACGCTGTCAAATATTTCCTTGTCTGCTGAATTTAGCTTGTTGTAATCAATATTTTCAGGAAAAAGATTTCCTACAATATTTTAATAGTAAAAATAAGATAAAAATGGTCAGTTTAATTATCCAGACACCAATGAACTGAAAATAAGCAGTAAGTGGAAAATGTATTACCTCAGTTGGTTATGCCGAGGGCAGCTGCTACTTTCCGAGGAGTTATGTATATTGTCCCCTATAGAGTTTTCAGGCATCCCCTCTCTACATCAAACTGATCAAGCAATTCTATCAACAGTGTATTAGAGATGTTCATTTCTGGCACATGTGCTAGACCACGAAATCCCATTTCATCTACAATATCTTTCTTTTCTTGACTCATTTCTCTGTATACTGTTGCTATTGCCTTTGTTTGGCATCTGCAATAGTGAGTTTTCTGCAAGTTTTGAAACAGAATATGAGGATATATTTATAATACAAAATAGATATTATTCAAATGAAAGTTGATAAATATATTTAATCTGCTTACGTTATAATGTGTCTTTTCCTTCATTGTTGCCATTTTCTTGTTGTATTTTGCTGTAATAAAAAATTTTGGTCAATATTTCATTCAATATATCAACAACCCACTGAACCGAAAATCCTTCACTAACAGAATCAAGATTACAAAGGCTACTGAGCCGAAAAATATTCATGTGGTTAATAAATGATGATCAACTTTCAATCAACAAGAATACTATTATAGTAGTATGACTTATCAAAGTGAAAGAGTTGTCTCTAATGTGAATTGTCCTAAACAAAACTCATTCAATACATTAACAATCACAAGCATGTGTATGTTAAACAAGTCAATTAAAATGCCACAACCCACCGAACTGAAAATTCTTCATGTATAGAACCAAAATAAAAAATGCTACCGAACCGAAAAATGTTCATGTGGTTAATAAATGATGATCAACTTTCAATTAACAAAATACTATTATAGTAGTATGGCTTATCAAAGTGAAAGAGTTGTCTCTAATGTGAATTGTCCTAAACAAAACTCATTCAATACATCAACAACTACAAGCATGTGTATGTTAAACAAGTCAATTAAAATGTCACAACCCACCGAACCGAAAATCCTTCATGCAAAGAACCAAAATCAAAAAGGCTATCGAACCGAAAAATGTTCATGTGGTTAATAAATGATGATCATCTTTCAATCAACAAAAATACTATTATAGTAATATAGATTATCAAAGTGAAAGAGTTGTCTCTAATGTGAATTGTCCTAAACAAAATTCATTCAATACATCAACAACCACAAGCATGTGTATGTTAAACAAGTCAATTAAAATGCCACAACCCACCGAACCAAAAATCCTTCATGCAAAGAACCAAAATAAAAAAGGCTACTGAACCGAAAAATGTTCATGTGGTTAATAAATGATGATCAACTTTCAATCAACAAAAATACTATTACAATAGTATGGATTATCAAAGTGAAAGATTTGTCTCTAATGTGAATGGTTCTAAACAAAACTCATTCAATACATCAACAACCACAAGCATGTGTATGTTAAACAAGTCAATTAAAATGTCACAACCCACTGAATCGAAAATCCTTCATACACAGAACCAAAAACAAAAAGGCTACCGAACCGAAAAATGTTCATGTGGTTAATAAATGATGATCAACTTTCAATCAACATAAATACTATTACAGTAGTATGGCTTATCAAAGTGAAAGAGTTGTCTCTAATGTCAATTGTACTAAACAAAACTCATTCAATACATCAACAACTACAAGCATGTATATGTTAATCAAGTTAATTAATATGCCACAACCCACCGAACTGAAAATCCTTCATGCACAGAACCAAAATCACAAAGACCACCGAACCGAAAAATGTTTATGTGGTTAATAAATCATTATCAATTTTTAATCAACAAGAATAGTGTTCTTCAATGGAAAATAAGTATTGAAGATAGTAACAGAGCTTTCATTAAACTATCCAAACCAATAAGAACAAGCAACTATATCTTAAAGCCCTAGTTATACTGTAAAAATCATTCACAATAGTTCAATCCACTAAACGAAGCAAATCAAACCAGTAAAACTAAAATGAAACTAGGTGAAATGCGACATTGCAAGATTTTAAATGAACAGTAGTTTTCTCATACTTTTTGTAGTCTTTGTTGCTGTTTTTGTTTGTTTCTGGTTGTTGCTTGTGAAATCTTCTTTCGATTCGTTTGCAGTAGTGGTTTCGCAAAGAATGTGATTGAAGTTTGAGTGATGTTCAGAGAGATGCAAAGAGAGTGAGTGTTTTCGTGTATTAGTTTCGTGTTGAAGATGTAACGTTCGTTCATAATGAAGCGCAAATGGAAAATAAAACATTTTTTTGTGTCTGGCGTGTGTTTCTCGATCTCCATTTAATGCGCTTGAATCAATTTGGACTTGGACAAACTTGGTTATATGGTTATATGAATGTGTAGCAAGTCTGTTTCTTTTAATGAGTAAAAATTTATAAAACTAAGCACTTAAATTAATTTCTAAAGAACTTTAAATTAGACAACTTAATTTTCAATAAATTTTTATTATTATAAAAATATTCAAGAATTATTTTGATTAGACAAATTATTATTATTTTTAATAAAATTTTTAATATGGATATTGACTAAATAATTTTTTATTGGAGAAATATGATCACCCTTTATTAATGGTGGATTATTATTCTCATGAGTGGAATCCATCCCACTATTTGCTTTAACCATCTCAATGCCCCAAGGAACTCACAATCTTCAATGTCATTCAGCTACAACCCTAAATTGTCCTCACCAAAAGCTTCACCCGCAATATCTTCCATCCCATTCATAATATCAATATCACCAAAATCAGTCATCAAAATTATTATTATTGTTATTGTTGTTGTAGAACTAGGGGGAGGGGTGGATCAATTTTTTTGGGCAGAGACCAACAGCCCAGCCCAACTCCAAAATCGACCCGAAACTAACCCGCTCTCCACCCCTTTTGCGCGAGAGAGGCTGAACCTGTTGGCCTTCACTGCAGCTTCATCTCCTCAGCAGCGCAGCGCGATGATCGGACGCATCTTCAACCTCGCCGTCGACGACCTCCCGTCTCCCAGCAGCGCCAATCCGCGTCTTTGTTGACTCACCGTCATTCTAACCGCAGTTGACACTTCGCTTGTCTCGCCTTCCCGCAACGCAATGTCGCTATCTCCGCCGTTCTACCAACAAAACTAGGCCTTGCAATCATACTCCAGGGTTTTAGATTCGGCTGGCCCCAAATTATCAGCATGCACCAACGGTTCTCATGGGGAAGTGGCCTTGTCTCGTGGGTTTGAATCTGGGGCAGTGGTCTTCCGGGTCCCGTCCCCGGGTCGGGTCTGTCCGGCTATACCCAAGTTTAAAAAAAAATAACCCACAGACACATGCAGTGTGCGTGGAAGCGCGTGACTAAGTCACTCACAAGGTTCTGAAAACCGGACCGGACCGACCGGTTCGATCGGTTTAACCGCGAACCGACAATATAAGCGGTCCGGTCCTCCTCTAATAACCGTCTGATAAAAAACCGTTTGAAAACCGGCGAACCGGCCAAAACCGGCCGGTTGGACCGGACCGGTGACCTGCCGGTTGGACCGGACCGGTGACCGGCCGGTTCGAATAAAACACACTGTTTTGTAGTTTTGTTTATTTGTTTTAAGAAATAAAAAAAGAAAAGCCAAAACCATGCGTGAACAATACACCCCCCTCTTCCCCAAATCATTCGTTTACTCCCTTCATTGCCGCCGTCGTGCCCGAGGTCCTCAGCGCCGCCGCCGTTCCCAGGTCCTCAGCGTCGCCGCTTCTTCCTTTTCCCCGTGTCCGGAACTCAGGTAGCTCGTCACGTCGTCTTCATCTTCGCTGGCTTCTCTGTTCGTGGCTTGGAGCAGCTCGCCGTCGTCTCGCCGATTGCCGTCCCTTCCTCCATCGAAGGTTAGTGGCTTCGCCTCCGCTTCTTCCTTTTAATTTCTGAATGTTCGGTCTTCGTCTTCGTCTGAAGTTCTGAAATTGTTGTTCAATTTTTATTCCATTTTTCTTGTAATGTTCTGTAATTGCCTGTTGGTGATGGCTGTAAATTTTTTTTTCAAATTTACTGATGGCTCGATGGTTCTGTTCGTCTATTTTAGTGTTTTACTGTTTTGTAATTGTTGGATAGTGATGGCTCTGAAATTTTTGTTCAAATTTCCTGATGGCTCTGTTTTGTAATTACTAGTTGCTGATGGCTCTTAATTATTTTGTTCAAATTCACTGATTGCTTTGTTTTGTAATTGTTGGTTTTGCTGGGTGAAGGTTTAGTGTTTTGGAATGTTTTATAATGTGCTAATGTTTGTAATTGCTGGGTGAAGGTTTAGTGTTTTGTGATTATTGCATTGGTTAATGTTTTGGTTTGTTTTATAATTGTTGTTAGCTGGTTGCTTGTTGCTGGCTCTGTTTTGTAATTTTGCTCTGGTTACTGGTCTGTTTCATAATGTACCAATGTTAGTGTAATTGCTGTTTTCTAATCGTTGTTAGCTGGTTGCTTGTTGCTGGCTCTGTTTTGTAATTTTGCTCTGGTTACTTGATTAAGTTAGTTTGTGTTTGAAATAATAACCTGTAATACAAAAATTTATGACATAGCTCTTGAAAATGGTCTTTTCCCCAAAAATCTCTTAGGGTGTTCAAACTAAGCTAGTGTATATATGATTGTAGATGATCTCATAATAACTGTTGAATCAATTTAATCATAGTCTCAGTGAAACCACTACTGAAGACCCTGCTTATGCTGTGTTGACTTTTAGTTTAAAGGAGATGGTAATTCATTGGTAGGGTTTGTCCATTTTGGCCTTAAGCTTAATTTGGTGCTGAAGTGATGGCTTTCTTTGTGTTTGTTGTCTCCTTCGATTTATTGCAGGTATCAATGGATAAAATGAAATGAAAAACCTGCTCCATGGGAAATTACTCCAATAATTGTATCTATTCATGTATCTTGTATTGAACCTATTTTCTACTTTTATGAATTATTTTCCACTATTGTGGCATCTGAGTCTCATGACTCCATACCTTGTATTGAACCTATAAGCAAAATTTCAATGTGCTGACTGCAATCATTTTGTGTCAATACTAAGATGCTTATGGTGTTAAATGTTTGATAATTTTAATAGTGCCCTTTACTCTCAACATGAACAATTATGAATGTAAATGGGAACTATGCCAAAATCAAATTACAATATTTCTCGCTTGGGCCAATTAGTGATTACTATTCTATATTGGGAAGTTTGTGTTGTAGAGTGTTGACCTGTTTGAAAGTTCACTTTATTTTTCCGATTCAATTCAGGAATTCAGCTGGTTACAGTGGCTGCTAGTGTTCCACAGCATCAGATCCCTTTACATTCCATTGTTACTAATCTTATTTTAAGATTTATGTTAGACTATAATTATATTTTAGGATGTTTATAATTTATTTATTATTCTATTCTAAAACGGTTTTTCCGGTTGAATCACCGGTTGGACCGGTTAGACCAATAAACCAGTAAACCAGTGACTAGAGCGGTTTGATGACCACTCCGGTCAGTGATTCCTCTTCTCTTAGATCTAATTCACTCTTCTTTTCGCGTTCCGACATTTTTCTCTGTCTCCTTCTTCATTTTTCCCTTTCGGTATTTCGTTTCTATGAATTTTGTGGATTTAGCTGTACTTTGAACATTTCCTCTTCAAATTTGCATCGCACTTGCCTGAGTTAGTGAGTTTAGATATTTAAATCTTGCTTTCTGAATTTGATTACTTTAAACATACACTTGTGCTGCGTAGAATTTATCCATTTTGGGAATTGTGCAATGCATGTACAATGTGTTTCGTTTTGTTTTGTTTTGGTCAGCTTCCTTTGGCAATTATTTTGACATTAAAAAGTGTACTGTAGAGATATTAATATATTGAGCAATAATGAGTGCTGCAGAAATAAGGGATCAAGGAATTGTACGTCTTTCCATAAATCTCTGTGATCTTCATTTATGTCATAATTTTATATTCTGTATATAAATGACTCATGTAATGTATATGAAATGAAGAGATTTGTGTGAGTTTCCTGTATTGGTGGTAATCGTGATTTGGTCTGGCATCCTTTTTGTGTATAGAAATTGGAAAATGCTTTCACTAAAAGGAAAATAGGGATGGCTGCTTTATTTAACCATGGACTTTGTTGCTCAATTCACTCATGGACTCCATCTTTTACAGGTAATCTTGTGTTGCGAGCAGCAAAATGGTTGGAAGTGGCCATTTGGGCGCCAATGGAACAGTTGAACCATTGTCCGAGGATTTTGATGCGTCAGCTGTGATCAAAGAACCTGTGCCACCCACAGTTGCAGAAAGTGAGAACGTGAAAAGAGCTATAGTACTGGGAAAAAATGTTCACACACTGTGTCTAGAAGTTACAGAACCTGATGCAGATGATGAGATTACTGGGGAAAGGGATGCTTACATGGCAAGTGTATTGTCCAAATACAAAAAATCATTGACTGAAAGGACAAAACATCATTTAGGTTTGACAGCATTTGCTCTTTTAATCTTACTGCTTTCTTGATTGTATTTACCTTGTTGCATTTAGCACAAAGCAAATGCTTCATGATATGATATCATCATTGCTTTTGTTTGTTCCAACTAGTATTTCTGTAATTCTGTTCATTTCTATGCCCTGTGATTTCTGACTTGACATACAAGAAAGTTTGTTAACTTGATGGTAATACCAACCAAGCATCAGCACACACACAATACTTGGCACCAACTTATACATGTTTAACCTCACCTGCTTCCCTGTTATCCTCTGTTTGCATAGTATTCCAGCTGCTGAGTTTTTATTGCTACGTTTTTTCTAATTATCCAGGTGGTTTCATTTTAATGCAACAAATATAATGTAACATTTTTTTATTTTTTTCTTCAAAAAAACAAAGTGCGTAAAAATCATAATTGAGATTTGATAGTGTCGGTGCATACAAACTTGTTCGTTGTCCAACCCGCAATGTGCGTTTTAGTTATCCTTCATTTGTAGTTGAGATTGTTTTATTTTTAATGTTTTGGCGAAGAATGAGATGCATTTGAGGCTGCTGTGCCTGTGTGAGGAAGTAGATGAAGCATTCAATCACGTATTACAGAAGAAGTCTTCCTGTCTATTACATGAAGAGTGCTTTTTTCACTAGTTAGAGGGAAACGAAAAATGTTTATGATCCATTACAGTTCATTAATGCATCTATATTATTCTGGCTTCCATTTTGTGCAAAAATTACCTAGAAGATGTGTAGCTTTTCAAGGCCTATATTCATTCTTTTAACCTATGGAGTTTATAGGCTATCTCATATAGTCATATACTTATATGTAATTTGTGAACAATCTATGCCAGGTTACCCCTATAATTTGGATTTCGACTACGGTGCACTCTCTCAACTTCAGCACTTCTCCATAAACAACCTGGGAGATCCATTCATTGAAAGCAATTATGGAGTCCACTCCCGGCAGTTTGAAGTTGGTGTTTTGGACTGGTTTGCCCGGTTATGGGAAATAGAGAAAGATGAGTACTGGGGCTATATGACAAACTGTGGTACTGAGGGCAATCTCCATGGCATCCTAGTTGGGTTAGTTTTAAGTTTGACTTTGTTCAACATTTTGCAAATTTGGAAAGAACACGATTATATTGTTAAATATGACATTTGCAGGAGAGAGGTCCTTCCGGATGGGATTTTGTACGCCTCACAAGAATCACATTATTCTGTATTTAAAGCTGCACGTATGTACAGAATGGATTGTGTGAAGATTGCAACTCTTCATACCGGAGAGATTGATTGTAATGATTTCAAGGCCAAGCTGCTTCTTCACAAAGATAAGCCAGCTATTGTAAATGTGAACATAGGCAAGTTTCTTTATCTCTATTGCCCCTCCTCTCCCGCCCTTTTTTTACTTTGCTGATGTTGACTCATACAGACGGAACTTTGCAGGTACAACTGTCAAAGGAGCAGTGGATGATCTTGATCTGGTGATAAAGACACTTGAAGATACTGGATTTTCACGTGACGAATTCTACATCCATTGTGATGGGGCCTTGTTTGGTCTCATGATGCCTTTTGTGAAACTTGTAAGTTTCTCTTGTTCACGGTACCAGAAATCTTTAAACTTCAGACATGTGCTGTTGAAGTCATATTTGCTATCCCTCTGTTATCTAATTGGAACTCCTATGTATTATTCTACTTTTGTTGTAATTTGTTGTTTTCCATGTCAGCAAATAGCATTTTGGTTCTTGCACATAACCTTCTCTATGCTATTATAGCTCATTGTTGTTTGTCTTGCATCTAACAATTTACAAGTTTAATTGCTTGCCAAAACAAGATTGAGACCAATTCCTTTAGGCTGCGTTTGTTTCTGAGAACAGGACAAGACAAGACATTGAGAACAGGACAGGACAAGACACTAATGGACAGAGACACAAAATTTTGTGTTCTTGTATTCTGTTTGGTGATAAACTAGAACAAATTAGGAGAATCTAATTTATTCTCATCTTTTTCATTCAAAAAATTTGAGATGAAAAATATAGTAATAAAAAAATACAATTATGAAAAATTAACAAAAATAATGAAAAAAAGAATGAAAAATAAGTTGTGTTCCTTGTTAGTGTCTCTGTGTCCTTCCTGTCAGGATGGACACAAAATACACTAATTCAATGTCTCTGGACACACTGTCTCTGTCCATATCTCCTCTGCCAAACATGATTTTGTGTCTCTGTGTCCATGTCTCAGTGTCCTGTCTCGTAAACAAACGCAGCCTTAGTGATGTACATCTTGCCATCTTATTTTTGAGTTTGTGTTATATAAGCAATGATGTTGATTATTCTGTATTCTGCAATATCAGGCACCAAAAGTTTCTTTTAAGAAGCCTATTGGTAGTGTTAGTGTTTCTGGCCACAAATTTGTGGGGTGCCCAATGCCTTGTGGTGTTCAGATAACAAGATTGGAGCATATCAATGTTCTTTCCAATAATGTAGAATACCTTGCTTCTAGGGATGCCACAATCATGGGTAGCCGGAATGGCCATGCTCCCATATTCCTTTGGTATACCCTTAACCGGAAAGGATACAGAGGTTTCCAGAAAGAAGTGCAGAAATGCCTGAGGAATGCACACTACTTCAAGGACCGCCTTAGGGAGGCTGGAGTTGGTGCAATGCTTAATGAGCTGAGCAGCACAGTTGTGTTTGAGAGGCCACATGATGAGGAGTTTGTACGGAAGTGGCAGTTGGCATGCCAGGGAAACATAGCACATGTGGTGGTGATGCCAAATGTCACTAAGGGCAAGCTTGATGATTTTCTGAACGAGCTTGTGGAGAAGCGTGCTCAATGGTTCAAAGATGACAAGTTTCAACAATATTGCATTGCCTCAGAAGTGGGTGAAACCTGTTGTCTTTGCCCTTTGCATAAGGGCAAGTGAAAGTTGTAACAGGTTCCCAATCTTGGGTTCAAGGTTTTAGTTGGTGTATCCATGTTTTATCGAGATTTTGATGCACTTGATAACCTATTGGTTTCCCCTATTATTGACATTTTTATTTGCACTTGATAGCAACTAGTTCGCAGAGAATTTTAGATATTAGCTTGTTATCAACATTCATTCAGAAAACTTATTCTTAGCTATCTTATATATTAACTATTTAGCAGAAATAAAACAGACTATTGATGGTGGATTAAATTATCATACTTTAAAAATTTTGTAAGCATAAAATATTATACAAATCACATGAGAATTAAAATGTTAAGATGCATTCTTTAGAAACTAATTATTGTGATTTTATAGAACATCATTTGAGAATCAAACTTTCAAAACGCACGTCTGTTAAAATACTAGCATGGAATAACACTTAATTCAAGTTCATCAACATAATAAAACAGGTCATTTTTCTTTGGAAAAATCGTATTAGTACAAAAAAAAAATTAAGATATACAACTGGCATGGATCCAGTGTTCATCAATTACACAGCCTTGTTTTGCCTCAAATCTAAATTGTGGGCAGTACAGTGTAGCAGTAGAAAACTTGCTTCTAAATTCTAATATTGTGTGTCGTACATCTCAGATTGCACAAGAGAGCAATGCACTTGTGATTTTTTGCTTCTTTCCTTTAAACTTTGGAGCTACTCTTTTATATTTCATCATCTTTTTTAAAGAATAAAGTGTGTAGTTTATTTCAATGAATTCTTCATACATTAACAACATTTTTCTTTTTTGACTGAATATCTATTGTATAACATGTATAT
The DNA here is from genome assembly GCF_014773155.1 of Arachis stenosperma. Taxonomy (NCBI): domain Eukaryota; kingdom Viridiplantae; phylum Streptophyta; class Magnoliopsida; order Fabales; family Fabaceae; genus Arachis; species Arachis stenosperma. The sequence goes on from NC_080386.1 coordinate 6,495,826, forward strand.
AATATGTCCGATCCAACACAGCAAATAAACTCTGATCTTTACTCATTAAGTAATTACAAGAGTAACATAACTACTCTCCGCTCAGATTATTATCCATCTATAATTAACTACCTATACTCATCAGCAAGGGAAGGATACTTAACCTAATCTCATCTAATTTCATCTCACATGATCCTTAACCTAATATCTCTTACCATCCATAATTGACTTTATCATGGGAGTATCTAGAAGTACGCTTTCCACTGTTGAAGACTACAAACTTGGAACTAAAAAAGTAACGACAAATTCCATTTTAGTTGATATTTGATTATAAAAGATTCCATTATATTATTAATTTACTAATTCCACCAAAATTTACGCACGTAAAAAAGATGTGACATTTTATTTCTCTAGTCACAATTGCTGCTGATTATATATTCTGTCACAATCTAATTGTAATCAGATTGACTTTGGTGATCCTTTTCTTCTAATAAAAAAACAAATGGCCTGTGGATTCCGTGTGGAGAACACGTACCAAGGTTTTTTATTTTTTACTTTCAAAATGCTTAATTAATGAATGCATGATGCAAGACAAGACAATGGGTATTTGGCATATTGAATATGTTTAATGGACGGTCATGGTTAGAGAACATAACGTGTTGCTTAATCTATGCTTATTAAATAGCCTCTGGATTTATGCCAAAACAGTTTTTACTTTTTATTAGTGCAACTTCAGTAGCTAAATTAATGAAGCTGCGGTGATTTAATTTAATTTCGTATATACTCAGTCACTTACATTCTGAATTATTCACTTTATATCGTTGCAACTTTGGACTCAACTGCGCCAAAAGCTCCAACTAATATTCCTTGACATTGAATTGAAACATAATTCATTAATAAATGTATAAAAATATTTTCGTGAATCAAAATCAGTTATTAAAATCAGTCATTAATATATTTGTATATAAATATATGTATAATTTAATTTATTTTTAATATATATTTATATTTTAACATATATATTATTAGTGATTTTTTTTAATAGTTAATTTTAATATATAAATAACATAGTGGTATAAATAATGTATCATGTAGGTACACATGGATTTGCAGTCAACCTTGGTAAAGCAAAAACTATTCCGATTCTATCATATATTGTAGTTTTCTTAAGCGCGTGAATCTCACTTTTAATTACTTTCATAATTCACATTACCTTTTTCTTTTTTCTTTTTCTTTTCAATATCAGATATCTTGATGAAATTATTAAGATGCTGGATTGCAGATTTTCATTATATAAAGGATATAAACTGTATATCAATTTAATATGATTTCACATTTAGAGATAGCTAATAAAGTTTATAATTATTTTTATTATATTATGCACATGTGCAATATATATCCCTCATATCCAAATTTTCCCCGGGAGAAAGGCATTATTGCTAACTTTTCTTAGGGACACGTCAGTTCGATGGTGTACAGATTTTGATTCCAATTTATGGAGAACTTTGTTCTTTTAATTCACCTTTTCGCTACTGTTTCAATGTTCCTTCTTTAAGTTTTCGTGTGAACAGATTCAGGTTCAGGCTATACTAAGCTATTTGACATACGCATTATGACGAACTACTTTCACATACATGATAGGGGAATAAAGAGTTTAAGTTCCAACATAGAATTTAAATTTTATAATATGAAATGAAATACTATACATAAAGAAGAGAGATCGATAACATATGATGATCAAAGAGAAAAAAAATTAGCAGATTCATTCTAATATAATTATAATGAACGCGATTATTGTTATATGTTTATACGATATTTTTAATTTTATCCGATAATCATTTTCTTAAAATAAGAGTTTTCATCTTATTATCTAGGTTATTTTTTAATATTGTATAAAGTATTATTAATCCAAATTTACCTTCCGCCTAATCTTGTGTTCGTGCATAAAACATAGGCTTAACTATAAGGTGTGCTCCGATCCTGTGGTAAATATAAAAAGAAAATAGGGCTTATATATTCCATATCCAATAATAATAGTGATAATTTAAATTAAACATCCCCAGTTAAACCAAGATAAATACATAAATAAAGATCCCCTGTATTATAGCATGCATGCGCAGCCCAAAAGTAATGTCTATTTGCTACCTGCTTCTTATTGCTGAGGATTCCTAATTTGTTTCATTGTTAGAAGCTTTATTACTAAGGACAGATTTTGGTACAAGCTAAGGGGGGTTGGATCACCATTAATGGTTTACTTGAATAATGCCACCATCTATATTACTATATTACAAATAGGGATGTTCATGGATCGGATATCCGATCTGCATATCCGCGGTATTTATTCGAATCCAATCCAAAAAATGCGGATATAGATCCGATTCGCAAGACTTTCGGATCGAATTCGCACACTAATCGAATCAGATTATAAATTTTGTGTTGTTATCCACATATCTGCGTATCTGCAAAAATAAAGAAATAAATAACTAAATATTCTTTTTATGTTTTATTTAACTAATAATTATCATATATATTATATTATTTTAATTTATTATTTAAAAAAAGTATGTTTAATATTATTTTAAGAGTAAACATATTTTAAAAAATAGAAAAAATAAATTTTATTGATATTTTTTAATAAAAATAAGTTTTTAAAAATATTTTTGTATTTTGCGGATATATCCGATATCCGATATCCGATCCAATCCGCAAATATGCGGATCAGATCGGATCCAACCTTAAAAAACAGCGGATATTGAATTCGATCCGATTCGATAATTTTAGTGTGGATCGGATCGAAATTTTGGTCATATCCAATTCGATCCGATCCGCGTTCACCCCTACTTACAAACGTTTTGAATGAAAGATAGATCGATTAAACCTAACAATGAGTTGCATTAGAATTTATTGATCATATGATGAGTAGTCTTTTAATTTATTTTTAAAAGACTAAAGTTACAGCTATACATAATTACGTATATTACTCGAATTGTGACAATATCTAAGATATAGAATAAAATTTATTGAAAATAACACCTTAACCTTATGAGTAAAATTAAGTTGATGCTAAAAATCTTGATCATGTGATTCAAATAATTATTTATTTATTGACTGAAATTAGTCACAACATTACAATAAAAAAAAATAGTGTCAATAATAGTAACTTAAACTTTAATAGTACTAATTAATGTACTTCTAATAATTTAAGATCCGAAGAATTTTATGACATATATAGAAATTAAAGAACCACATGCTGCTGTAGCAATAAAATTTTGCAAAGTCAATTTTTTACCAAATCATGCATTCTTCTATTTAACCTTATTTATTAAATTAATTACTATTCAACTTTCAAGAAAAAAAAAGAGTTATAATTCAACTATAAAAGTACATTAGGTTGCATTAGTTTATAAACACAGAATACTAAAATATAAATATAAAAATATAAAATTATATTTGATAGACAAAATATGAATAAAGACATTGTATCTTATAACATTAAATTAATGTATTTTGTATCTTTTATACCAAAAAGAATATATAGACATTAGACAAAAACACAATTTTTTAATTATTATCACTATTAATTTTTTATGATTATATTTTTTACTATCTTATTTTTTTGTGTAAAAAAATAAAATAAAATAAATTTATATTATTTATTCTATATTATATTTAATTTATCAATAAATAAAATATAAAAATATTAGTTTTTACCTCTTTATTTTTTGTGTCATATTTTTAATGATATGTCTTATTCTTTTCTCAAAATAAAAAACCTTATATATCGTCTTTAATTAGATTTGAACTCACGTACGTGCTATACCAAGAGGTTGGAATTATTGCTGAATTCCACTTCATTCACTCTTTTCTCAAGTAATTATTTGAAGAATGGTATAGTATATTTATGACATAAAAACGCCGTGTTATATCATAAGGTAAAAGTTAATCCCTACAAAATTTTAATATTAATTCTCAGATGAATATTAAGGAAGCCATTTAAATAAAGATCTTTAAAATATTTTTTTAAAGATATTTTTTATAATTAAAATTTAATTTATATATATATATATATGTAATCGATTAAATTATATTTATTTTTGTCATAATTAAATCAAATAAATCAATTTAACCAAAAAATCGATAAATTAAATTTTAAATCAGTCTAAATTAATATTTAAAAAAAAAATAAATATAATATTCATAAAAAATAACTAAAATATTTATATATTGATTTTGAGAATTCTAAATCTTAATCTTTTTTTTGTTTTTGTGCTGTCATGAGATTAAGATTTAAGATTTTTAAAATTAATAATAATAATAATAATAATAATAATAATAATAATATTTTAATTAGTCATTTTTTATAATAAAAAACTTGTAGTTATTTTTTATAAAAAAATATTAATTTAGATCAATTCAAAATTTAATTTATCGATTTTTTGATTAAATTAATTTGTCTAATATAATTTTGACAAAATAATATAATTTAATTAATTATATATATTAAATTTTAATTACTAAAAAATATATTAAAAAAATATTTTAAATATCTTTATTTGAGTAACACTTAATATAACACTTGTTTATTTGACACCAGTTTTCAACTTGGAATCAAATCTATTAATTATGAAGATTAATTATTTTAATTTTAACGATAGATATTTCTTCCAATATAATCCAAATAAAAAAAATGGAACTTGATTCCTTATGAAAAATAATTAACAAATACTTTAACGAATCAAATATTTCAAATATAAAAGTTCTAACTAATATTATTGCATCACATCGAAAATCAAAAAACAAAATTATTCAAATATTCCTACTATCACTTTAGATTTGATACAATACAGCATGAGATAAACCATAAACATGTATATTACATATTCCTATGCATACATCAAATAAAACTGTTACACAGTGCAAAGTTGGTGGTAAAAAAATTGCATCAAATCCAGAAGGAGATTGATCCAACGTAACTAGAGGCAGCTGGTGTTAAAAAATACAAAAATATATAAATCAAACTCCAACATGACCAGCCAACTTGGTTAACCCAAAAGTAACCGCCATAGCCAACCATCCTCCGATCAACACCCTCAAAGATGACTTCACAAATGGTGCTTTCCCTAAAACAGCACCCACCCCTCCAAACACCAACAAGGCAAGGCTCACCACCGCCACCACCACCGTTAACCTCACCTTATAATCTTTTATGAAGGCGGCAGCCAGTAGGGGCACCAAGGCCCCGACTGAGAAGGCGACGGCGGAGGCCATGGACGCAGTATAAGGGTTAGGAAGTTTGTTTTTGTCTTGCGTGTTGCCTTCCCTCTTCATCTGCGCAAGCTCGATATCGTACTGGGAATAGACGGAGACAAACTCTCCAATTGCCATGCTGCAAGCTCCGGCCACCAAACCGGCGACTCCGGTGAGGATCATGGTCTTAACATCTTGTTTGACGGCTCCAACGCCCATCATGAGGGATGCTGTTGATAGCAAGCCATCGTTTGCACCCAAAACTGCAGCCCTAAGCCACTGTGCCCTCTTGGCATAGTCAAAAACCTCCACTTCCTCCGGCGTTACCACCACCACCCCCTCTTGCTTCTCCAGATCCATGTTGAAGACCTTTGAAGACTTGGGGTTGTTGTCGGATTCAGCAATTGTATCTGCCATTGGCTATAATAAGGTGATAAGAAATGAATTGCAAGCTGGTTTTTGGTGTATAAGGTAAAAAGGTATGAGTTGGAATAATAGCAAGTGTGGTGAACACACGCCATGGATTAAAGGGTATTTATAGAATGTTAAAGTCAGTGTGTGTGGCATCTTAACTTTCGACCATATGGCCAGGTGGGACCAGAATATAATATATATGGAATCTAATGCGTTCATACTTCCTAAAGCTAGGTTAACCATCCATATTCATAATTTTTTTGTTTTCAAAATAAAAGCTAGTGACATTTTTTAAAACAGTAGCTAGGTTAGACTCACACTATTTTTATGATTTATAATTATTAATTAGTTATTATTAATTTTTTAATAATATAAAATTATATTTAATAGTCTATAATTATATATTTTTATTGATTAAATATTAACTATATTTTAATAATAATATTATATAGTCTATAAATATTATTATTTTTAATCAATAATAATTTATACTCATATTTATAAATAAAAATTTTATACATAATAAATATATAATTTACATTAATAATTACTAAAATTTATATACATAAATTAATACAGTCTGTATTTATATTTTTTAAAATTTATATATATAAATTAATAAAATTTATTTATTAAATAATTTAATATTTATACAAATTAAATAATAACAAAAAATAACTAACAATTAATGGTTCCAAAAATTTCTCTTTCCAAAATTTTGGTTTTGAAAGAATAAATACTTAATCGCGCTAATCAGGCAGCGCATGAACGTGTTTACTTTTCTTTAAATTATTTTACTAAAAAATATCGAACAAGTACTTGGCACTTATGGCTACTTATGACTTGAATGCACTTGCTTTTTAGTTAAAATAAACAATTAGTATTTCAAGATTAGATCTTAACGTCGCCATACTCGAGGTGTATATCATGTTTACTTTTAAAAAATATATAAAATAAATACACGAGTTATTTAATTTGTATTTTTATCTCTATGTTTTAATTTGTAATATTTTTATTTTAGAATTTTATGAAAAAAATAGATGCAAGAATAAAAAATAGGATTTTCTATTTTTTTACTATTTTTTTCACAAAATAAAAAATGAAAACAATAATCAAATACTCAAATTTTGTATGTTCTTTATAAAAAAAATTTCGTTTAGTAACATTAACACGTGTCTTACGAAAATGTGTTAGTTATATCCTATATTTTATAATGCCTATTGAAAGGTAAGTTTTTCTTCCATTTTTCTTTATTTTGATTAAATTTAAACCATATATGTTTTTAAAAGAAAAAAAATTGCCGAAAGAAGAAAAACATACGTTACACTTTGTTATTAGGCCTTATGCCCGTAATTCGTTGTTATTAGGCCTTATATCCGTAATCCGTGGGTTCCACAAATTGATTAGAAGTTTAGAACGGCTATTTTTTTTAATATTTATTAAATATGTGTAATACACTAATACGTTAATATTGAAAGTTTGGGTTTTTTTTTTATATGATGTTATTTTTTTAATTGATATTAATAAAATCAAACGATTCGATTTATTTGAAAAGAAAAAATAAGCTATAAATCGAAAGGTCTGATTTTAATGCAATTTTTTTATTTTAAAAAAAGTAAATCAAACCATTGGATTTGTGATTTTTTTAAGTTAAACAACGTAAATGGACAGTATAATTTATAGACACCACCATAGAAAGAAAAAAAAATATAGGTACCTCCGATTTTCTAAAGGCCACACTTCATGACTCATCTTTTTGTTATACATATTCAGATGGAACATAGGATAAATAAAAAGTGGTTTAGAACTATTTTTAACGAAAGATTTTATTCGTATACTCAATTTATTGTTTAATTGAGACATCTTTCAAATTTAGAAGTGGAGAAAGTGAAATAACTAAAAACTTGTAAGAGTCACAATTTAATCATATATAAATATGGTATATGACGAACTGTTAATGTAACCAGATAATATTATTAATATTTGGTCATGGCTAGCATAGGAACAAAAAAGAAAAACAAAGATTACGTGTGTTTACATGAAATTCTTTATAAGCCATTGGATTCCAAAAGAGGAAGTAGCAAGAAAATGAAAAAAATAAAGTGGATGCCAATTTAACTTTGTGCTGTGAGTGTGACATCGACGAGATCCCCTTCGTATTCTTCATCTTGTCACTCAAAACCATTTAAATAAGAGAAATGCTAAAAAAAACTAATCGAATTTATTAGTTTCTGTTAACCGTTAACCAACAATATTTAAAAATATGAATTAAAAATATATTATTAAATTACTAGACTAAAAAAATTAGACTAATAAATAAAAATACTGACAGAAAATAATAAAGTTTGAAGAGCAAAAATTATTTCAATGATAAAGCTATCAAGATCAATATTCTATTTATAGACCATATTGTGAGAGTCTAATACGCCCCTCCAAGATAAGGACTAAACTAGACAAAGACCCTGTTTTTGTTGTGGTCAGTAACTAGACAAAGACTTACTTTGACTATTTGAGCTTAATAAGGTGGGCCTGCGTCAACAACCGTGGGCTTATCTAACCGACGTTTCTTCAGTAAATAAGGCGACTTGCCCAAAGATTTAAAGCCCAATCCAGAAGTCAATGGAGTAAATTTCAAAAAGTAAAGAAATATTTCTTTTTTTGCCTCTGATTTTGCATTATTCAGCTGCAACACTTGAACCAGAAAAATTTAAAAGAACCACACTTCAAATCACAGTTTACAACTTGCTAAAAATGTCAGATCGGTATCAGAATACATCCTGAGTCATAATTTGGCAAAGTTCTTATTATTGATCATTATCAAAGGTCAACAACAAGAAGAGCTCAAAATTCCGCAGTATCCACGTAACCATACATGCCATATAGTTTGGTCACAAAATCAATTGTGTGAGATCAGTTGTGTAGGAATGAAAATAGAACATAACGCAATGACGATATACCATAGATTTATCCCCCATTACTTCAGTTTGGAGAATAGCTTTTGTGCAACCTACATTGCAGGATAACAAAGTTGTCAGAGAACAAAGAACCAAGCAAACCAAATGACGGAACCGTTATTTACTAACTAAATAGTAATACTTACACATTTGTCTATACAAGACCAATAATCAAAATATTGTCCAGTGCAGTGTTTGTTCCCGGTCTCATCACCTTGGATCCTTTTAACACATGCCTGTAGTAATTTCAAGCATTACTTTTCTGTCCCAAGCAAGAATTCTTTGTAGAAACAGAAGATATAAAGCAAAAAGAAAACTGCCAACATTGATTCTCCATTCCAAAATATATTGTTCTATTAATCAGACAAGTCAAAATCTGAGGTGCCTACAAATAATGAGTTAGGTGCTTCTCTAAACTAGAAAGAGAATGGATTTTAGAGGAAGGCTCCACTGTGCAATCCTTTTAACAACATCAGCAACAACATAAAATCTTTACTATAAAGCTGTGGTGCCTATATATATGTTGAGGCCTTGCTTCTTAAATAATTTGGGCACAGCAGATGTATAGGAAAAGGGTTTTATTTCTAGAGTATGGTAAGGACATAATTATCATGTTATAGCTATGTATATTAACCAAATTTTTATAATTGTCTAGCATATTCATTATCTCTACAAGAATCAGTCGAAGTTCAGATCTTAATACAATATGCTCTCAGCTAAAGACAACACAAAACTCCTGTAATCTTATCATTGATACATTACATTCTTGATTTCTTGTCTTTTGTTGGTACTCCCTGTCAACCTTCTTTTTATACCTGCTGACCACTCTTCGAAACTCAAATTGTGTTCTCTACTTCTCTTCATTAAATTGAGAAAAAAAAGAAAAAAAAGAAAAGAAAAAGAGAAATGACTGAATGTCCTAAACCAACCTCCTATTCTAAATAGAGAAGATATTGGAATATGTTTTAGGACTCAATCATATTTTTTTTAAAATGTGGTCAACATAACAAGTGCAAAGAAGAAAATTAACAAATAATCAATGACTGACATTGTAAAGTCCCCAATTACAGCATTTGAGTACAAGAATACATTTGAGGTCATAGTATACTAGCAACAAAATAATCTTGCAATTGTATTAATCACTTCAACTAAGAATAAAGTGCATAATACAATCTGGCTCATTATTCTACACGAAAGTGCACCTGATATTCAAGCAATGCTTTTACACATTTTGGTTTGCAAGACTCTTCAAGATATCTCTTCTGATCAACAGGTTCCTCATCAGCCCTGAATCCAGAATAAAATCCAAATCGAAACAAATAAGAGAGGGATGCAATAAAATTATAAAAGTGCAGAAAAATGAAAATGACATAACAAAATGAGCAGGAATAGTTAAACCAACAATTCAACCATTTTTCAAGCAGGCACACCAATCCTGTAGTATAACAATTATTGATGTACCAAAATACATTGCACTAGCAACTGTTTACATAAAGCTTATGCAACAAAGTGAATAGAAGAACACATTGAAAAGCAAATCATTAGCCATCATCTTGCCGCAGATGAACAATGTATACTATCACGGCATCAGATACTAGGATTCAGCTAACAAAGTAATACCGATCCATTTCTAGCTCCTCAAGGGTTATCCCCAAAAATTCTGGAAGACAGCAGAATCCCGTCATGAATTCATATCATGCAAGCAGAAGCTAACTTTAGCAGACCAAATAAACCAATTACAGTGAAAATTAAACTTTTGCATGAAAGTCAAACATACTCCAAAACTTCAACTTCCAGTCTCAACCGTTTCTGCAGCAATCAGGCGCATGCTAAAAAATCTCATTTCAGAGTTCATCATCGCAATACCATTCGTACGTAATTAATACTAAAGGAACACTACTAAAGCGGCAGCAGAAATTGAAAACCCTAGATTGATAAACAGTGAGACATGAAGCGCTTAAATTGAAATGATAGATAAATAACAGATAGATATTGAAGATGAGAAATGGAAGAGAAAGAGTAAAGCTTAGGAGCATACATTGCAGCCGGAGAAGAGTGCGGAAAGGTGTTGTTGCAGCTTCAGATGGTGGTTGTGGCGGTAGGCACTACTATCAATAACCAAACTGCGTTGGGTTCTATAGAAAGCAGAGAGCAGAGCATGTATTTTAGATCCGTCTCCGATTTGTCAATACCGGATCCGAATACGAATTCGGATTCGGGCCGGATTCATTTGCATAAAACCGTGTCACTAGAACTGTCCAGAAGATTGTATATTAAGTATTAACTATTAAGATATTCTATTTGGAATTTGGATTAATAATTAGGAAATATTCATAAATAAGTGTATTTCATGGCAGGGTAATTGTTAGGAGTATTATATTGTGAGTTAATATAATCCCATGTAGTTTAATGTATAATAGTCTATATATTATTTTAGAAATGGATCTAAAATATGTTGAAATCATATAAATTTTCATTCATTTCCCTAAAAACTAAAAAGATTTAATATTCTAAATATATTGATTAATAATTTTTTTAGTTTAACAAATTATATTATATATACTATACTGCACCCTATAAAATCGTAACACACATCCTATATCTCAGCCACGTCAGACCACTAAAAGCAGATAAGCAACTGCTCATCACGTTAACAATAACCCCCCAAGAATCTCGACTTAAACCGAGATTTACTCCAACAAACCACAAAACGGACTCAATCCAAAAATCTATAAAACGGCAATTGCTGAAATAAGTCACCAAGGCATCCAGACTACACACACTAGTATTCTGTTTTCGTACTCGTATATTGAAAAATATTTTTTACTAACTTGAGCGTCGGAGTCCTTTTTGCAGGTATCCCGCTCGATCCGTGTTCAAGCAAGGTGTTCCCCATCGTAGATCCGGTTATATCATCAGTAACACCTGGAGTCCGACATATAAGCACGGAGACGAGTATCTTTGCATGAACATTTGACTTCCACCGTGGGACTCCCGCCTCACTTTTTAGTTTTTTCCAAGCTAACAATATTACATTTGCCTTGTGTTTTCTCTCCTTTCAGAAATTAAACCATGACGGACCATTCAGTAACTCCTTCAACCAATCCGACCAACGCCGACCTGTTAGCTGCGAATGCCGCCTTGCTTGCAGAAAACCAGCGAATGGCCGAGTTGTTGGCGGCGATACAGAACAATGACGATCAGAAAAACGATAAAAAAGCAAAAACTGATCAGCATGAGGAGCGTCAATCTGAATCGAATGTAAAGACGAGAGAGACCAACCCCAAAACAGCAAGACGACGGACTAATCCCTTTTCGGAAGAAATAATGAGCTTTAAAATGCCTAAAAACTTTACACTTCCAATGACCCTAACGCCGTACAAGGGGATCGGAGATCCTAAAATCCATGTTACAAAATTTGAATCAATGATGTTTCATAATAGTGACTCCGATCCCATATTGTGCCGATCTTTTCCAACCTTCTTAGATGGAGCTGCTTTATTATGGTTTTCTAACTTACCTGCAGGATTTATATCAAGCTTTGAAGAGTTTTCCAAATTATTTATAAATCATTTTGCAGCATCCAAAATCTACGTGCGAGACTAAAACTACCTCAACATTATCACACAGGGACAGCATGAAAGCTTAAAGGAGTACATGACGCGGTTCACAGTAGCAGCTATGCAAATTTCCGATCTTAACCCCGAAGTGCAGCTGCACACCATTAAAAGCGGACTCCGCCCGGAGACGAATCCAAAAAATTTTGTCAATGGGGGCAATATATATATAATATGATAATAATTTTTATAATTATATTTTGTTATGGTAAAATATAATTAATTTTCAAATTGTCTAAAATATAAATTTAAACACTAAAATAATAAGTTAAATAGGTTTTATATTTTCTTTCAATTATCTATACAATTAAATATTTTTTTCTATATATGTTATTGAATAATCATTTGAAAATTTATCTCCCATATAATTATGAAATCGACTTTTATAATATTTATAGCCAAAGAGGTTTTTTCAACTAATATTGTTGTTACGGGTAAATCTAAAACTAATTTTAAAAAAATACCAATAAAAAATAATATTCTTTCGGGTCTATGTAATTTTTTTATTTTAGAAACTAAGTCATTTCAGACAATATTTTTTTGTTTTATTTTCAATTTTCTTTTTAACTTTTCATTGATTAAATTTTAAAATTTTGCTATAAATTTTGATATAGGCAATTCATAAAAAAAAATTCTTTTGGTAATATTTATTTACATAAACATATAAAAAATCTAAAATTATTTTTAAATATTCAAATAATTTAGATATTAATTTTTTATTAATATTAAAGGAACTAAATATATTTTTCATGTATAAATTTTTTATTTTTTATAATAAAAAATATTTAATGGAGTCAAATTTTGGCTCGTTATATTTATTTAATTTTTTTTAATTTATTAAGCACCGAATTAGCAAATAAAAAATAATTTTATTTTAACATTGTCTCTGTAGTATATCAACTTTTAATAATAATAAATTTATTTATTAAAATTGAATTGTTCGTATTGGTGTTTTGATATATTCATTATTGATTGATTAATGTTTATATTTCGTGTCTTTTTTTTACATTTCTATATACTAAAAAGTGTGTGAACCAAGAAAAAAAATTTAGTGAGCCGGGGTCAAATTTTTTTTTGAGTGGGAACAAATATTTTTTTTATGTATTCTACATGAAGTTTTATGAAAATTCAATGGGGACACTTGCCCCCACATGGTTGAAGGTAGATCTGTCCCTGACTCCGCCTCAGAAAATTTCAGAAAGCAATAGCAGTGGCAAAACCGAAAACACTTGAGGAGTTCCAAGAAAAAGCCCAGGGCCAAATTAAAATTGAAGAGCTCAGGGAGGCCAGAAGAAGCGAAAGGCCGACCAAGAAAGAAGAGGAAAGGTCACTGATGAGCGGATAATTTATACGCTTTTTGACACTATTTTTAGTATGTTTTTAGTACAGTTTAGTTAGTTTTTAGTATGTTTTTATTAGTTTTTATTTAAAATTCACTTTTCTGGGCTTTACTATGAGTTTGTGTGTTTTTCTGTGATTTCAGGTATTTTCTGGCTGAAATTGAGGGACCTGAGCAAAAATCTGATTCAGAGGCTGAAAAGGACTGCAGATGTGTTGGATTCTGACCTCCCTACACTCGAAGTGGATTTTTTGGAGTTACAGAAGCCCAATTGGCGCTCTCTCAATTGCGTTGGAAAGTAGACATCCTGGGCTTTCCAGCAATTTATAATAGTCCATACTTTGCCCAAGATTTGATGGCCCAAACCGGCGTTGCAAATCAGCTTCAGAATTCCTGGCGTTTAACGCCGGAACTGGCACAAAAATTGGAGTTAAACGCCCAAACTGGCATAAAAGCTGGCGTTTAACTCCAGAAAAAGTCTCTACACATGAAAGCTTCAATGCTCAGCCCAAGCACACACCAAGTGGACCCCGGAGGTGGATTTTTACGTCATTTACTCATTTCTGTATACCCTAGGTTACTAGTTCACTATTAATAGGATCCTTTGACATTGTATCTTCACCTTATGACTCATTACATGTTTCTCATTGTATTGTCCACGGCATGAGTCTCTAAACCCCATGGTTGGGGGTGAGGAGCTCTGCTTTGTCTTGATGGATTAATGCAATTACTACTGTTTTTCATTCAATCACGCTTGCTTCTATTCCAAGATATCACTTGTTCCTAAACTTGATGAATGTGATGATCCGTGACACTCATCACCATTCTCACCTATGAACGTGTGCCTGACAACCACCTCCGTTCTACCTTAGATTGAGTAGATATCTCTTGGATTCTTTAATCAGAATCTTCGTGGTATAAGCTAGAATTGATGGTGGCATTCAAGAGAATCCAGAAGGTCTAAACCTTGTCTGTGGTATTCTGAGTAGGATTCAAGGATTGAATGACTGTGACGAGCTTCAAACTCCTGAGGGCTGGGCGTTAGTGACAGACGCAAAAGAATCACTGGATTCTATTCCAACCCGATTGAGAACCGACAGATGATTAGTCGTGCTGTGACAGAGCGCGTTGAACATTTTCACTGAGAGGATGGGAGGTAGCCATTGACAATGGTGAAACCCTACATACAGCTTGCCATGGAAGGAGCCTAGCATGCTTGAAGAAGAAGACAGTAGAAAAGCAGAGGTTCAGAAGATAGAGCATCTCCAAAACCTCAACATGTTCCCCATTACTGCAAACAGGTAATTATTTCATGTTCTTTTACTTTTCACAATCAAACCTGAGAATTATTGATATCCTGACTAAGAGTTACAAGATAACCATAGCTTGCTTCAAGCCGACAATCTCTGTGGGATCGACCCTTACTCACGTAAGGTATTACTTGGACGACCCAGTGCACTTGCTGGTTAGTTGTGCGGGATTGCAAAAGTGTGATTGCAATCTCGTGCACCAAGTTTTTGGCGCCGTTGCCGGGGATTGTTCGAGTTTGGACAACTGATGGTTTATCTTGTTGCTTAGATTAGGACTGTTTTATTTTTGTTGGTTTAGAGTCTTTTATTTGATTTTAGTTTCATATTTTAAGTTTGGTGTCTTCCTTGTGTTTTCCTTTAAGTTTTCGAAAATTTGTGTTTGATTTTCTAAAAATTTTAAGTTTGGTGTCTTTTGTGCTTTTATTCACTTAAAAATTTTTCAAAAATTTTTTCTTGGTGTTCATCTTGATCTTCAAAGTGTTCTTGGTGTTCATCTTGACATTCAAAGTTTTCTTGTTTGTTCTCTTTGTTTTGATCTAAAATTTCTAAGTTTAGTGTCGATTCGTTGTTTTTCTCTTCCCTCATTAAATTTTAAAAAAATCAAAAAAATATCCTTTCCTTATTTTACTCATAATTTTCGAAATTTTGCATTAAATTAGTCAAAGATTTTCAAAATCATATCTTTTTTTTAGTCAAGTCAAAATTCTAATTTCAAAAATTGATCTTTTCAAATCTTCTTCAAAAATCAAATCTTTTTAATTTCTTCAATCATATCTTTTCAATCATTTTTTTTATTTGCAATCATATCTTTTCAATAATATCTTTTTAATTGATTAATTAATTTAGTTTTCAATTTGCTTTGATTTTATTTTCTTTTAGTTTTCGAAATTTTACTTTATTTTCTTTTCCATTTATTTTATTTCATTATTTTCGGTCACCTTTTTAATTTAAAAAAAAAAAATTTTTACTTTACCTGTGAATCCATATCATTTTCCTTTCTCCATCATGGACCTAAGTGGAATTGAGCAGTCCAGAAGGACTCTGGGGTCATATGCTAACCCCATTACAGCTGCATATGGGAGTAGCATCTGTATACCTCCCATTAAAGCAAGCAGCTTTGAGCTAAATCCTCAACTCATTATCATGGTGCAGCAAAATTGTCAGTATTCCGGTCTTCCACAGGAAGAACCTACTGAGTTTCTGGCATAGTTTTTACAAATTGCTGACACACTACGTGATAAAGAGGTGGATCAGGATGTCTACAGACTATTACTGTTTCCATTTGCTGTAAAAGATCAAGCTAAGAGGTGGTTGAATAACCAACCTACAGCAAGCATAAAGACATGAAAACAGTTATCAGACAAATTCCTGAATCAATTTTACCCTCCAAAAAGGATGACACAGCTAAGGCTGGACATCCAAGGCTTTAAACAAGAGGATAATGAATCCCTTTATAATGCCTGGGAGAGGTACAGAGGTATGCTAAGAAAATGCCCCTCTGAAATATTTTCAGAGTGGGTACAGTTAGACATCTTCTACTATGGGCTTACAGAAAAAGCTCAGATGTCTCTGGACCACTCAGCTGGTGGATCTATACACATGAGGAAGACGATTGAAGAGGCTCAAGAGCTCATAGATACGGTTGCTAGAAATCAATATCTATACTCAAGCAGTGAGCCCTCTACAAAAGAAGAAGCTATGGCAGTAACTGCTGATCCTAATCCTCAAGAACAGATAATTGAGCTTAATCAACAATTACTCCTTATGACAAAATAATTAGCAGAATTTAAAGAGATGCTCCAAGACACTAAAAATGCTAACAAGAATATGGAAGCACAATTGAATCAGACAAGACAGCAACTATCTAAACAGATAACAGAAGAATGCCAAGCTGTTAAATTAAGGAGTGGGAAGACATTGAATGTATCAACTCAAAGCAGCAGAAAGCTAAGAAAGGAACAACTGACAGAGGATGACCAACCAACTACCCAAAATCCCTCTGAGGACAGTAAGAGCCCAGAGAGGAATGATTCTGGCGTTCAAATGCCAGAAAAGGGTAAGAAAGTGGCGTTAAACGCCCAATGGGTAGCCACTTTTGGCGTTCAAACACCAGAAAAGGGTTGCAATCTGGCGTTAAACGCCCAAAAAGCACCCAATCCTGGCGTTCAAACGCCACAAAGGGGTCAGACACTTGCAAGTGCTGATAACAACCCCCTTAAGCAGGCTTCTCCAACCACTTCTGTAGGAAATAAACCTGCAGCAACTAAGGTTGAAGAATATAAAGCCAAGATGCCTTATCCTCAGAAACTCCGCCAAGCGGAACAGGATAAGCAATTTGTCCGCTTTGCAGACTATCTAAGGACTCTTGAAATAAAGATTCTGTTTGCAGAGGCACTTGAGCAAATACCTTCTTATGCTAAGTTCATGAAAGAGATCTTAAGTCATAAGAAGGATTGGAGAGAAACTGAAAAAGTTTTTCTCACTGAAGAATGCAGTGCAGTCATTTTAAAGAGCTTACCAGAGAAGCTTAATGATCCTGGAAGCTTTATGATACCATGCACATTAGAGGGTACTTGTACCAAGAAAGCTCTATGTGATCTTGGGGCAAGTATCAACCTAATACCTGCATCCACTATCAGAAAGCTTGGCTTGACTGAAGAAGTCAAACCAACCCGAATGTGCCTCCAATTGCTGATGGCTCCATTAAATATCCATCAGGCATAATTGAGGACATGATTGTCAAGGTTGGGCCATTCGCCTTTCCCACTAACTTTGTAGTGCTGGAAATGGAGGAGCACAAGAGTGCAACCCTCATTCTAGGAAGACCCTTCCTAGCAACTGGACGAACTCTCATTGATGTCCAAAAAGGGGAAGTAACCCTGAGAGTCAATGAGGATGAGTTCAAGTTAAATGTTGTCAAAGCTATGCAGCATCCAGACACATCAAACGATTGCATGAGCGCTGACATTATTGACTCTTTGGTGGAGGAGATCAATATGACTGAAAGTCTCGAATCAGAGCTAGAGGACATCTTTAAAGATGTTCAGCCTGATCTGGAGGAACTAAAGGAAATAAAAGAAATTCTGAAAATTCCTCAAGAAGAAGATAAGCCTCCTAAACCCGAGCTCAAGCCACTACCACCATCCCTGAAATATGTATTTCTGGGAGGAGGTGACACTTTTCCAGTGATCATAAGCTCTGCTTTAAATCCACAAGAAGAGGAAGCACTAATTCAAGTGCTAAGGACACACAAGACAGCTCTTGGGTGGTCCATAAGTGATCTTAAGGGCATTAGCCCAGCAAGATGCATGCACAAGATCCTATTGGAGGATGATGCTAAGCCAGTGGTTCAACCACAAAGGCGGCTAAATCCAGCCATGAAGGAGGTGGTGCAGAAAGAGGTCACTAAGTTACTAGAGACTGGGATTATTTATCCTATTTTTGATAGCCCCTGGGTGAGCCCTGTCCACGTTGTTCCCAAGAAGGGAGGCATAACAGTGGTTCATAATGAAAAGAATGAACTGGTTCCTACAAGAACAGTTACAGGGTGGTGCATGTGTATTGACTACAGAAGGCTCAATACAGTCACTAGAAAGGATCATTTTCCTTTACCTTTCATAGACCAGATGCTAGAGAGACTAGCAGGTCATGAATACTACTACTTTTTGGACGGCTACTCAGGTTACAACCAAATTGCAGTAGATCCTCAGGACCAAGAGAAAACAGCATTTACATGTCCTTCTGGAGTATTTGCCTACAGAAGGATGCCTTTTGGTCTGTGCAATGCACCTGCAACCTTTCAGAGGTGCATGCTCTCTATCTTCTCAGATATGGTAGAGAAATTTCTGGAAGTCTTCATGGATGACTTTTTAGTATTTAGAGACTCATTCAGCTCCTGCCTTAACCATCTAGCACTTGTTCTGAAAAGATGCCAAGAGACCAACCTAGTTTTAAACTGGGAAAAATGTCACTTTATGGTGACTGAAGGGATTGTCCTTGGGCATAAAATTTCAAACAAGGGAATAGAGGTGGATCAAGCTAAAGTTGAAGTAATTGAAAAATTACCACCACCTACCAATGTTAAGGCAATCAGAAGCTTTCTGGGGCATGCAGGATTCTACAGAAGGTTTATAAAGGATTTTTCAAAAATTGTCAAACCTCTGAGTAATCTGCTAGCTGCTGACACACCATTTATCTTTGATAAGGAGTGTCTGCAGGCGTTTGAGACTCTGAAAGCTAAGCTGGTCACAACACCAGTCATCTCTGCACCAGACTGGACATTACCATTTGAACTAATGTGTGATGCCAGTGACCATGCCATTGGTGCAGTATTGGGACAACGGCATGGTAAGCTTCTGCACGTCATTTATTATGGCAGCCGTATTCTAAATGATGCACAGAAGAACTACACAACCACAGAAAAGGAGTTACTTGCAGTGGTTTATGCCATTGACAAGTTCAGATCTTATTTAGTAGGATCAAAAGTGATTGTGTACACTGACCATGCTGCTCTTAAATATCTACTCACAAAGCAAGATTCAAAACCCAGGCTCATAAGATGGGTGTTGCTTCTGCAAGAGTTTGATATAGAAATAAGAGACAGAAAAGGAACAGAGAATCAAGTAGCTGATCACCTGTCCCGGATAGAACCAGTAGCAGGAGCATCCCTCCCTCCTACTGAGATCTCTGAAATCTTTCCGGATGAGCAATTATTTGCTATTCAGGAAGATCCGTGGTTTGCAGACAGTGCAAACTATAAGACTCAAGGTTCTCCTTCTGTAACCATGGAAAGGAAGCATGAAGAGCTTCTCTCAAAACAGAGTCAAACAGAGCCCCCACAGTCAAACTCTAAGTTTGGTGTTGGGAGGCCACAACCAACTTCTAAGTTTGGTGTTGAACCCCCACATTCAAACTCTAAGTTTGGTGTTGGGAGGTTCCAACATGGCTCTGAGTATCTGTGAGGCTCCATGAGAGCCCACTGTCAAGCTATTGACATTAAAGAAGCGCTTGTTGGGAGGCAATCCAATGTTATATTTATTATTTTCCTTTGTTATTTTATGTTTTCTGTAGGTTGATGATCATGGAAAGTCACAAAATCAATTGAAAAAGCAAAAATAGAATGGAAAACAGAAAGAAAAACAGCACACCCTGGAAGAAAACCTTGCTGGCATTTAAACGCCAGTAAGGGCAGCAAATGGGCGTTTAACGCCCAGTTTGGCACCATTCTGGGCATTTAACGCCAGAAAGGGGCACCAGACTGGCGTTAAACGCCAGGAATGGGCACCAAGCTGGCGTTAAACGCCAGAAATGGGCACCAGCCCGGCGTTTAATGCCAGG